>NW_005178031.1:1200000-1898821 GCF_000258705.1 Coccomyxa subellipsoidea C-169
TGCGGGTACGTCGGAGGCCCTGCATGGCAGTAACATGCAAGGAACATCAGTTGCTGCTGTCAGGTGCCTGCCCCTGTGGAGATGCATGAACATGCGGTGCATGCCAGCTCATGTTACATGTGAAAGTCACGCACCAACTCAACAATGCATGCATCATGCTGACATTGCTGCATCAGCGCATAGACTACACAGGCAACAGGTTGACTGCCTGTCAATTTGACTTGTCATCGATTGTTGCTGCACAGCAGTGACAGCTCCCAGTGCTGCCGAGGGACTGAGTGGAGGGCCTACCCTTCAGCTGGAAGGGGTCGTCCTCCACAGAGCGAGCAGCTGCTGCAGACACGGGCGTGGCGACCGGAGAAGCCTCGCTGCCCGCCTGCGTGGCGGTGGAGGAAGCTTCTGCAGGCGGCGCTGCTGCATCCTTGGCAGAACCCACGTAGAAGGTGCTCTGCAGCCTTGAGGCCAGATCGCCCAGATTCTTGTAGGCCGACGCCACATCTGCATGATCAGTCAGATCATGGCATCAGCAACAGCCGCATGGTGCATCCTCTGACTGCTGCATGAGCTTATGCGTCATAAGATGTTGTGTATGAGCTTGTAGAAGGCACTTGCCATCTGGTCTGGCGGTGTCGTCCACATAGTCATCGACATTGAGTTCCAGCATCCTGGGCTCATCAAAGCTGCCAGGAGAGGCCCAGTGCAGCAGCATCTTGTCGCCCATGGGCACCATCTTGAGCAAGATGGGGGTGCGCTTGCCTGTCAGCCCAGAAGTGGAGTCAGGTACTCTTCTAAAGTCAGTGCACTGCATCTTGTGCATGCTCTCAGGAAAGACTGAACACGACAAGCAGAACAGAGACCTTACCTGTGGTGTCTACATATCGGAATGCATAGGCATCTGGCAGGTCTGTCCAGCCTTCCATGCCCACCTCAGGGCTCTCTTGTGCAATCTCTGCAAGACAAATACCTTGTCACCGTCTTGTAAGCAACACATTTTTGCTCCTCATGCTGCAGAGTAGGAACTCGAGACGTCCCGCACCTGCTGATGGCACATCTGCATCCTTTCCAGTAGCCACCAGCTTGTATCCGTCTGCGAGAAGGAAGGCATGGACCGCATAGGCCAGACGGTCATGCTTAGACCTGCGTGGCCCACGATAATATCGTCAGCAATCGCCATAAGTCCCCATATACAACTAAAGGGTTTAGATGTAATCATGGCTTGGAACCAAGTCCAGAGTTGGCAGAGATGTTTTAAAAGCAGGCCCTTCAGATGTTCCTTCAAAGAACTCATCTACAAGTGAACAGCGTGCTGCACACCGGAATTTCGGTCTCGCAGCGCGCACGATCGCCAATATCACTTGAGGAGTGGCCATACCGAGACGATCGTGAATGAATGCAACCTCATACTTACACGAGGAGCTTGATTGTGCAGCTTCAGAGCTGGAGGAAGCTGCAGCTGCTGAGTCATTCCCAGAGTTCCACCTTCCTTCTCGTCTTCATTCGTCTCACCTTCTGCTTGCATATCCGGTGACACATCTGTGGATCTAATATTTGTCTGTCTTTGCTACCTATTGGATCATCAGGTGGACCGGCTGGGTTCGCATTTCCACCATGTACGCATCAAGTTCCAACAGGGAATCTTCTTTGCGCGTCACAGATGATCAGGATCCCAGGAATGGGACCTTCAACGATAATGTACGCACCTTGACCCTCTTCACACGCAACAAGATTGCCTTCAATTGTTGTACATCCACACTATTAATGAGGACGTTCGTTCACCCAACGCTGGGAGACTCGCTCATAAAGATTTATCAGCTCATGAATAACGCTGTCTTCTCATCGAATCGCAGGCAACCACATCCGGATCACAGCAGAACAGTACATGGCTGAGTCGCTTACCTGCTGTATCTGCTGGAGTCTCACAACTGAGCAACGGATTTGCCACCCTCACAACTCGCACTGCTCAGGTAGCGTCCTATACGGATAATGTAGCCTTCTTCTTCTCCCGTTCCAACAGTGCTAGCTCGACATGGGCTGATGTGCTCCCACAGGCCAAGGATGCAGCAGTGGGGGAAGGTCAGACATGGCAGAGGCGCATTGCAAGCCTTTCAGGCCACCTCACTGGAGCTCTCTCCAATGCCTTCGCCACTTCTGAGACCGCCACTGCCCAGGCACTGCTCACCTCTTATTCTCCATAGTTTCTGCCCCTTGTGCCGGTTGCATGAATGCCACGACAGCTTTTTCGATGCATCGTAAATAGTATATTGCCAGGAGTATCCCTGGTGGCACCAAAATGGCCAGTACAGTGTTGCCATGGACTTTTTCATATTTATGATTGGGACAACAACGTCCTCTCTTGAGCTTATGCAGAGGTTTCTGATCACTTCTTTCCCCCACCCATGCCATGATATCCAGAGCAGCGGCGCGTGCTGCGCAGGGCATAGTGCTGAGCGCGGAGGTGCAGAGGGCGTTGAGGGAGGGAACAGCGGTGGTGGCGCTGGAGAGCACCATCATTAGTCACGGCATGCCCTTCCCGCAGAACCTGGAAACGGCGCGCGCAGTCGAGGACGTCGTGCGCGGTCAGGGCGCCGTCCCGGCAACCATCGCCATCCTAGACGGAATTCCCCACGTCGGCCTCACCGACGAGCAGCTGCACAGCCTTGCGTCCCAGTGAGACCCCCTTCCTCACTGTAATGGGCTTTGCTGGCCCACCCCTCACGGACTGCAGCTTTATGCAATGAGTGGATAGATTTGCATGCATGAACTGCCTGACATGTAGGACATGCTGAGGCAAGGTATGGTTAGGCTGGATGGAAGGGCAGCTGAGAAGGAGGCCTCGGGAAGCCGGTAAATTTTATGAACATGAAGAACGATGGGTTGGTGGGGTGGCAGGGCGCATAGGGTGAGGAAGACATCGCGGCGGGACCTGCCCTACGTCATGGCCAAGCGGCTGCATGGTGCGACCACTGTCTCGGCCACCATGCTGCTGGCTGCACGCGCAGGCATCCACATCTTCGTCACCGGAGGTGCTGCCTTTCCGCATGCTACTTTCCAAGGGCTGCTGCTGCGCCTCATGGCAAAATTATACTTTTACTTTTGAGAATATGCAGAAATAAAATGTACCTTTGAAGTATTTGAAGGGCGGACACATTGTGAACTGCAAGAGTGGCTAATGAAGCTTGCTGTAAAGCATGCTGTTTGCCTGACAACAAGCACGAATTGATGGTGCTTGCAGGCATCGGCGGAGTGCACAGGGGCGGGGAGAGCACAATGGACGTGTCAGCCGACCTGACAGAGCTGGGGCGCACCCCCGTCGCGGTCGTGTGCGCAGGCGCCAAATCCATCCTCGACATTCCCCGAACCCTCGAGTACCTCGAGACCCAGGTGACCTGATATCCCTTTGCTCATCTCTACGGGGGCTTTGCCTGGCAGGAAAACCCTTTGTGCGGCGCTTACCACACTGTTCTGTGGCTGGAAATCGGGAGGAGTATCAGATGGACTGTCCATATTCTGTACACCAATTGTACCGGTCAAGGGGTGCTGAGAGTCTCAAACTGAGACATCAAACATCCCTGTTGGGCGAATTTTCCACTTTTTGGCATTACATGATAAGAATGTCTGATATTTTCTTGGCGCGCCAGGGTGTGGGAGTGGCAGCCTACGGCGCGGACGAATTCCCGGCATTCTTCACGCGGCGCAGCGGCTGCCGGGCGCCCCTGCGCATAGACACGCCAGAGGAGGGCGCCGCACTCATCCGCGCATCGCTGCAGCTCGACCTGCACAGCGGCATGGTCATCGGTGCGCGCCCGCCATCTCAAGCTCATGAAGGCCTGCTGGCCTTAATGACCCAGTCACCTGGCACCTGTTTGGTCGATGAGAATTCCTTTCCATGACAGGTGCTGAGTGGGAGAAAAGCAACAAGGAAGGCAGCTTACACTGCCCAAGTTTGTTGCGGGGCTCTTGGCAAGCTTCTCTGGCTTATGCATCCACGAGGCAGTGTCAAGTTTTGGTCAGACCAGGCTCTGCAAGAAATGGCTTGAAATGAGGGTTCTGCCAGGCGTGGTACAATTTGCTTGCCTACAGCCTGGCACTGAAAGAGAGTGTCCATTGGTATGGCAAGATTGCCGTTGCCGGAGGCTGCACGGGGGCGTCAACATGTCACTTCATTCACCTACCGTCTTTGAGCATGCTTTATTCTTTTCTCTTTAACCACACCCCGGGCTCCACCAGGGAATCTGATGTTTTAAAAGGCCCCTCGTATGGCAGGCGTCCCGGTGCCGGAGGCGGCGGCTGCGGCGGGGGAGCGAGTGGAGCGCGCGACGCAGGCGGCGCTGAAGGAGGCGGCCGGCCGCGGGCTGGCCGGCGCGGAGGTAACGCCGTTCCTACTGCAGCGCATCCGCGAGCTAACGGGGGGCGCCTCCCTGGACGCCAACATCGCCCTCATCAAGCACAACGCCGCAGTGGGATCCCAGATTGCCGTCGCCCTGGCCTCTGCTGCCTGAAGGTTTTGGCCAGCTGACGAAGCAGCCAATTTGCCGCTGTCCCTGATCGGTTTGTGCAAAGCTGAGGCAGAATATGAACGCTAATAGCCCTGCTCTGTGAAGTTCTTTTGGCTATGCCTTTGCTGTGTAAATGTGACTCTAGGAATGCTGATGTGCCATAGGAGTTTTCTGCAGAAGTCCTTGTGAGCGTGTGCCGTGCTTCGGAGTTGTAGCGTGAAATCTGCATCTGGCAATGCTTGTAACAGGCAGCATCGGCATCCCGTACGGTGTTTGTATTAATAGCTCTCTGATGAGCAATGCAGTAGACTTTTGAGACAGGTGTCAGGCTATCCTGCTGTCTTGCTCCATTGAGCTTCTGCAGAAGCAATCAGAGGTCAGCTAAGAGTCAGCTCAAGCAATTTTGGAAGAGAGTGCAAAAGGCAAACAGTGTGTCCTGTTAATTGAATCTCCCTGCAAGTTCTGGTGTCCATGTGTTCCATGATTTTCAAGTGAGGAAGAGCTGGAAGACCATCTTTCAGGTCTTGGCCGCGGCAGAGACAAAATGTGTTTAATGACCATCCCTCCAGCAATAGCTAGCATGCATCCTTTACCAAGGAGTGAAACTCTAAGAAAATGACCAGTCTCACCAGAATACTCACTAATTAGAACCCATATATATGCATACATATATGCCCCAGTCTCTATATTCCTCAAATTGTCCCAAATCTTTCGTGTGATGGCAGCATTTGCTTATGCATCATTCAGCCAGTGTGCTGCTGATGCGGTTCATGTAGCCTCTATGCCAAATGGGCCAGCACACTACAAACTGGCCCCTAGTATATTGGAATGATCATCAGCAGCTCAAAGCTGGTTTCTGGTCCACGCATGAGAGTCCAACACTAAGCTAAGCTGTGTTTAAGCCAATCACACACGTTCATGTCTTAATATACATGTTATTTTTGTAACGCCCCACTAGATTGCATTGCACCCAATGCCCCATCGATGATAGCAGTTCAATATAGTTCAGTTGGTAGGTGGCGCACAATATCACCAGTCGGTCATGAGGACTTATTAACAAAGAACGCAGCAAGAACATGCAATGAAGACAGCAAATTTGGGAGGCACGGTGGAACAACATAACAACAAGGTACACTTATGTTGCAACGCTACTTCAACAATCCTGTTGGCCCACTAAAACAGCAGTATACCAGCACTCGAGGAACACTCTGTAGACTCAAGATGCATGCGACGCTGACTTCCAGAAGTTTGCCACTTCCGCCACTTCCTCAGATGCATGTGCTAGTACAACAATGCAGCATGTAAGCCTGCTTAACAATGTAGCTTGCCTGTAGGCAAGCATAGAGCAGCATGCCTGCAGCGGACATGCCCCTCAATTCATTCCAGGCTCTTTCCACCACGACAAGTCGTGACATCATTGCGCAATTACCTGTTTATTTAGTAAATCTTGACCGCCTTCTGCCAGCCAGCACCAAGGAAGAACCAGACTGCCTGCAGGGCACAGGAACAAACGTATAAGGAACAACTGTCCAGAAAATGGTGCATGCCAGAATTCATAGAGCTTGAGCAGACCTCACAATGGAAAGCAATTGAAAGAATGCTGGGGAGGTGCAGGCACAGCAGAAGTTTGTTGACAAAGGGGCGCACCAGGTTTCCAATCCCAAAGATACCGCCGATGATGAAGGTCGGCAGGATCTTGAGATAGCCGGCACCATAGTACGCGGCGGCCTGGCCGGAGGCATAGTGTGTGATGGACCCAAACAGGTTGGAAACGTAAGCCAGGCCCAGCGCTGCCAAGATGGGGTCCACTCCTGCAGCAGTCAACCCCAGGCTCTCAAAATCCTGATCTAACCCTTTAGCCATGATGCTCGGGTGCACAAAACATATATTTCAGGTGCATGTGCTGTCTCTCAATACTCATTATGTTTGTAATGCACCCTCGCCCTAGCCAGGCCTGTCTTTTATGCATTCGCGGCTTTGTAAATCTGCAATAAGATGCCCCATCTAGGGGTCAACTAAGTACTACTGACCAGAGGAATGCTTTCACTATGCAGCAGATATACAAACATGGCACCACATGTGCGCTGACAAGCAGCAAGAGATACATGCAGGCAAAGGACTGATTCACACATGACAGGGCTGTGCAAAGGCTGCAATAATATGCTGGTGTTGGGACAGGTGAGCTTGCCTGCTGCCAGCATGGTCTGGAGGAAGGGAGTGTACAGGGCCGCCACATGCGCGGTCTGACTGGCAAAAAGGTAGTGAATGATGTAGTAGACAAGGCTCAGAACCCAGAACGTCTGCACACATGCCCACACCAGTACCAGTCAGAAAATAACATGCATGCATGACCATGAACCATCCCATCATTGTGACAACAAAACTTCATGTAGGCCTCACCGGAAGCTGTCCAATGCCCTTTGGAATGCGCTTGGAGATGAAGGTCGCAAACAGCTTCATGACACCCTGCATCCCCACCACGCGCCCCATGTTCAGCCACTGACACAGCCGTACAGCACCAGGAAGTTCAGTGCCCCTGCTTTAATTTGCAATACAAGGAGAGCAGGAGACAGAGGCGTCACCAGTGTGTTGAGGTTGGTGGACATGCCAATGACGACGCCAAACCAGAGGAGGGTGTCCCATGCCGGGGTGTATTCCAGGCAGTCCCGCCAGCTCAGCACGCCGGACACCAGGAGCAGTGACAGCGCCAGGAATGCAACCGACACATTGCTCAGGCCGATGAAACGACTGCTAATCTGCACGCACACACCACAGCACAATTTCAAGGCATGTCCTTCCAGATCTCAGACTGACGTCAAGAAATTGTACCAAAATCAGATTCAGCCAACGGCAGCGCTTTCTAGAGCAGCAGAGGAGTCGATTAGCTGGGAGGTGATGGTCTTGTGAGGTAACGAAAACATGACAATGCTGATCAAGCACCCTGCCCTTACCATCGCCCGATGCCCTATTGCCGACAATGCCAGATTGCTCTCTGACTGCAGAGAACATTTTGTAGGTCTCCCAGATTGGAATTGTCCACGCCAGCTTTCACAAAGGACGCGTGCAACTCGAGCAGCAGGTGATGGCTCAGGGGGGTTTGGCACGCACCCAGAGCGCGACGGCCAGCAGGAGGACAATGCTGGTGATGTATTCGCCGGAGGTCATCGGACCCAGCTCCTTGAGCTTCAGGCGCGCAAGGTGGGGGGCCTCGGGAGTTTTCTTCAGCTGCGGGGGGAAGCACAGGTACACCAGCGCAGGGATGACCGCAAACGTGACCGCTGCCGGCAGGAATGATCCCTTCAGCCACGTCACCCACTCCCCTGCGCCACAGCAAATCAGATCGCACATCCTATCTCAGGAATACGCTCCTTCGGTAGCACTGTATGTCGAGCGAGGGCTTCATCACTGGTATTTCAACGCAAATGACCAAGGCCCAGCGCCCCAAGCAAGCAAAAGTTAAATAGAGTCTCTTGAAACTCTGCTGAGCTTGCTTGCCCGGTCATGCTCCTATTGCAAGAGCAGATTACAGCTATGGGTGCAGATTGGGAACAGGAGCATGGGCGGAGGTTGGGCCACACCTGGGATTGGAACGCCTGCATTGGCTGCCAGAGACAGGCACAGGAAGTTCTGTGCGGCGCCTGCAGGAAGAGAGCGAGCATTTACAATCAGCACCTCTCCTCAGTGATCCTCTCATGCAACACGCATATTGCCCCCCACCATGCAATGGTCAACCATCTATATCCGCCCACACAAGTCTCACGCGGACAGGTGCATGCACAATGCACGCTCCTCTGTGAGCAAGGGTCAGGGAAAGAAAAAGTACAAGGTAGGCAGGAAAGCAGCGACCCATGTGCATGTGAGGCAGGGTGGCAGGGGGTGACTCAGCACACCTGTGGCCCACATGGTTGAAGTCGCAACGCTGACCTGGAACTGGCTCATGGTCAGGAACGCCCCCAGACGCTTGGAGCTGTCAGAGAACGGGTGGCTGTCCGCGTTCACGGACAATGACTGGATTATGGGAACCTGCGCACACCCACAAATTCGCCCTGATCACTGCATCCCCCAATAGCGTCTTTATCCCCCTCGCACCACTGCAGAACTTGGAGCACTGGGCATCAATTGTGCACATCAGCCAGCCCTGACACCATCTGCGAGGTGTACTCTGCATGGCCGGTGTCATCTGTTCCCCAGCAATGCAGGGGAAAGGCAAAAACAGACGGCATGCAAGGGGAAGCATAAAGGGACACAAGCTTCACAGGCTCTCCCTTCGTCACATCTCCTCTTTCGTCTCGACTGGCAGGAGTCTGACCTGCAGCTTCAGTAGCACGTGGGTCACAACTTTCAGATGACACCGCATGCAGTTACACGTTTTACTCATTGGATTGTGTGCTTGTATATCCTGTCTGCAGCATTACTAAGGACTCACGAAGACTCCTCCGGCACGGGCCGTGGTGGAGGGCATGGCGGGAGAGAGCACGAGCTCAGCGCAGGCCAGGCCGTAGGCGAGGCCCAGGGAAGTCTTGCCCAGCACTGAGATGCACAGGTTGGCAATGCGCACGCCCAGACCTGTCTTCTCAACCGCCTGAACGCCCACAGGACAATTCTCAATCTCAGGCTGTCAAGTCCACCTGCCCGCGTGTAGGTCTCATGCATGCTTGGAGTGGCATGCAGAGTGTCTCTAGATCCAGTATGGGGAAGTGTCTGTCAAGCTTTTAGTCATTCAGGGTTGCGACAGAATGGTCTGGATGGTGTGTCAAGGTCGCGGACATGCCTTGCCGAAGAAGTAGGCTGCCACGATAAGCCAGATGGTATCGTTTGCTCCAAAGGCGACAAAGGCTTCCTCGAATTTGAGGGTCCCCGTCAAGAGGATGAACGCCTGTGCTATGAGCGCCACAGCTCCAATTGGTAGGGGCTCGATAATAAGACCTGCCACCACATGCCAACATGGTTGAAAGAAGCATGTAGTCAACATCGAGCTCTGGTGCGAGCTCTGGTGCAAGCTCCTGCTCATATCATGCTGCATGACCGCTGCAGGTTGGGCTGCAGTGTACCTAGGATGGTGGCCACAAAGATGGCGAAGAGCTGCCATGCTTTCCATGTCAGAGTTGCTGGCTTTGGGACAGCATAGCGCAGGATCAGGAAGACCACAATGCAAGCCAGGAACTTTAGAGGCTTCACACCCTGCAGCAGACACCAACAAATCAATTTATCAGGAGCTAACAGCGCATGTGCTGCACTTGGCACTCATTTGCAGGTTGGAAAGTGAATATAGCCAGTGATCAGGTAGCAAAATTCGTGCAAACCCTAGCTTTCGCAGTAGGCTCTGAGGCGGACCTTCCATTGATTCTGCATCGTGTACTTGTACCTTCCAAACATCCCACGCGGGATCGGCTGGGCAGGAAGCTTCTGTGCAGGCTTCCCAGCATCTCCAGGCTGCGCAACAGAAATGCCTCTTACGAACGTCTCATAAGGATCGAAATGCATTTTGATAACAAGACAGAACTAGAGAGAACTGCGAAATATTCCTATGGGTCCTGGACAACGGCACGCCCGCCAGGAACCGTAGACATTCTGAGATTCGTTTGAACACACCTTCTCGATGTCGTCAACAGCAACCTTCCGGCTTGAGGTGTTGTGGGCAGAATCATCCGGATGCTTGAGATCCCCATTTCCGTCTGTTACTATCGGATTCTCCACATCATGCTTCTTGTTAGTCGCCATGGTTGAGATGACCTCAAGCCTGCAGTGACAACTTCAGAGTCTCAGAATGAGTGGGCGACGACAGAAAGGGATACCTTATTGTATTGATTTAAGCAAAGCTGATACTCCCAACGGATCGTTTGGCCTGACTGCACACACTATGAAGTGTTTCAGGGTGTTAAATCACCACTGTACCGGAAGTACTGGCCTTAACAGTCGTGCAGTGACAGCTTTGCCGCCAAGAGGCAAAGTGCCATTCAATCGCATAGGCATACACAGCATGCGTATACACTTGACAACGTAAGAAGTCGTAAAGCTCGCGGCGATCACCAGCTAGGTTATCAAAGCAACCCCCGAGCCGGACAGTTCGGTTGGCTAGACGTGATCGATCGAAACGAAAACCATTGTAGACAAAGCTGAAAGTCTACCTGTGCCAAAAAGGAAGAACACACCGCCCCTCTAGAAGTACGAACTGATGGTCGGACGGGACTACGTAATACAGATGCCGGCCCGTCTCTCAGTTCTGCTGCCCAGCAAGCATATGGATATATACGAACAGGAAGAATTTCTGACACTGCAGACGTGACCTTATCGAAGCACTGCTTGCGCTGGAGCCAAAGCTCATCTAGGTTCAATCCTTCGTCATTTTTTAGCGCGCCCGACGGCGAGTCATGTGAGACATGTGGGACACATGGCAGAAGTTCAAATGGGAGGAAAGACAGACTAGTGTAAGGAAGCACCCGTGTACGACTTCGGTTCGATGTCCAGCTCTGATTCCTTCCAGGAGGAGCATCTGAATGACGACGGCAGTGCCTGCTGTCTGGTCAATATTTTAAAGCAGTGTATACAAGCGCTTTACAAGCGCTAATTTATAAATGCTAGCAAATGAGAAGGAAAGCTCTTTGCAATTGCAACTCTGATTAATCAATTTCATGCCCTTGAAATCTGAGTAGCAAGATCGGTGAACGCCCATTCAGTGCCACTCTTGCATGCAAAGATACTGATAAAAGTTGCATGCAGCATGCAGCCTTCAAGAGAGTTTAGCTGTGCAGCTGAAGCCGGCTCAGTACTTGTGTCACACAAGTTGTGTGCCGCACTTCCTCCAGGGCCACGAGTCTGACACAACTCAATTCCAAGTTGGGACTTATACGCATTAACGGTAGTACCACGGTAGTACAAATCACCCACAACCAGCCTCACGAGGTACAAGTATTTTTTCCCATGTGTCTGTAATCAGGGGGACATCATCTTCTCGTATCGCTTCACTTCGGGAACCTGCAGTGCCGAGCTGGGCTTCTGCGGCATAGCCAGTGTGAAGCGCTGCTCTGTGACCAGGCGAGTCAGCAGGCCCTTCCCCTGCCGCACGCGCAATTCTTTCAGAGTCTTCAGCGCGCTGCTGCGCTCTGCTTCCAACGCCGCCAGAGCCTCCTGCAAGCATTCGTGAATGTTGTTCGAGATTTTGAAGTTTCAGTGGGTTGCAGGTTTGGCGCTCACATTGCAAGCACAAGTGCCCCACAGCTCCTCCTTGAAGTGGACTTGCCCGACAATGCACTGACCTCTGCATATATCATAGTCGGCATGGTTTCATTAAGGCAAGCCTGAAGTCAGCCAGCCTACACATGTGCAAGAGCAGTCAAGGGTAATGCATCACCAAATGGTTGGATAGACACAGCCATGCGTGCACCTTGTGCGTGGAGAGCGCCTTTTTCCTGGAGGCTGCTTCGATCTCGAGCAGGTGCTCCAGGTGACCGATGTGCTGCTGCAGCTCCTCAATCACCCCCCTCTGCTGATCCACCTTGTCCTCCAGCTCACTGCAGGCGCACACCGCCAATTCTTCGCTGTCATCAACTCAGCAGAACTCCCCGAAAAGAAGCAAGTGAACGGTCGATCTCAATTGCCTGGTGTCACCAGGGTGCCATCCACAGGTGGAGGAAATGACTAATTGACTGACTAATTGAGCATTATACTGTATGATGACACGGCAAGCAGCGGGCGTTGCGGCGGTACCTGGCCTTCCACGATGCAGCTTCCAGGGCAGCTTCATGCGCAGCCCGCAGCTCGGCCAGCTGCTGCACAGAATTGTCACGCTCCCTAGCAGCCGCCCGCAATTGCTCCTCTGCGCTGTCCCTGGCCTCGACCGCTCGGGACTTCTGCAGGTCGATCACCTGCAGCAGCACATCCCTGGGCCCTGATTCCCTTGATAGACAGCAGCCAGGGGACTCTCAAATCTCCCAAATCTTTGACTTCTATTGGAATGCAGCATCAGGCTGCCGAGAACAGCAGAGCGTCCCGCCCAAGTGTGTGCAGCATGGTAGTCGAGCAACCTAGCAGTGCCACCAGCGTAATTTTGCACCTTTTGCGTCGCCATGGTACCTTCCGCTGGCCTACCGCTGGCAACCAGTGACTTGGGTCCTTGCACTGACGATTGGCAACTGTTCAGAGCCCCATCATTGAAATATCTCCACACATGCAGGCCGTGGGCGTGCCTGCAGGGCGGCGTCGCGTTGGCGCACGGAGGCCATGACGGAGTCACGCTGCGCACGCAGGTCGCGGACGGCCCCGTCGCGCAGGGCCAGCTCGGCCGCGTAGAGCTGCTTGAGGCCGGCCAGCGCCGCCGCCTTGTCGCGCTCCGCGCTGTGCCGCTGCTGACTCAGCACCCGGTCCAGCTCCCCCGCGTCGACGCCTCTCCGCGCGCGCGCCTCCCGGCCAGCCACCCTCTCCGCCTCCACCGCCCTGCATTGACGCATGCTACGCTCAAGCTTGTACCTTACGAATCAGCTGAGCATAAACAGAATCACAGGCGCTTGCTGAAGTCCATCTAGAGCAACATTCCCAGAATTACCCAGGTATCTATACTTTGCCTAATTTATGTTGATAGGCCCCTTGCAACACATCAAAAGCGAGCCTTGCTTGTGTGGCAGGCGTCATAGTTTGGTGAAAGGAGCAGCCCTTGGTGGTGAGTGTCATGAACATCAAATTTCTGTGTTGCCCCACCGGGAGGGAGGATGACTATGCAGTGTAAGAATATGGGCCGGTCTGAGAAGAAAAGCGCGCACCTGAGCGCCTGTTCCTTGTCGTGCTGCAGCGTTCGCACGAGGGTCTCCAGCCGCGTGACCTCTACCGCCTTGTCTTCTAAGCCACTCCTCAGATTAGTGATCGTGCTAGCCTGCGCGTCCGCCTCCAGCGCCCGCTGCTGCAGCCTCTCTTGCAGGTCCTGCATGCACGCATATTGCTTGAATATCTGCCCATCTCGTGCCCTTCTTGGCCATCTAGTGCTTGTGCCCATAAAGGCGGAGTGCCAAATAGACAGAGCCAAGAATTTTATTCATGCATCCCTGCTTTGCAATCATGTAATCAGGTGGCCCCGCTTGATAGCCATCTGAGGCCCCAGAGTCCAGCGGAATCCAGCTCCCATGCCGGGTCTGAAATCAAACAACAGTATGAAGTGGTAGAGGGATCTCAGACACACCTTCATCTGCATCTCCAGAGCTGCGATCCTGGCCTCACTCAGGGCTAAAGACTCTGAAGCAGTTTGCTGATCCACTGCCCCAGATGTCCTTCCTGATGGACTATCTTTATGGGGGCCAGCTTCTTCTGCCACTCTACTGCTGCGTCTGGCTGACAGCTCATCTCTCAGTGTCTGTGAGGCATGCCGCTCCTCCTGCAAGGCAGATTGAAATTTCAATTTGCCGGCACAATATGACATGACATGGAAGTCAATGGCGGTGCCGAGGGACTCACCTCAAGAGATTGGGCTGTGTCGGCCAGCTCGCCTCTGAGCTTGGCCAAGTCATTTTCAAGGGCGGTCGCATGCGCAGTCGACAGCTTCAGCTGCTCCATGCTCTCCTGCAGCGCTGCTGTCTTGGTGCCTAGGTCGCATCTCGCCTCTGCATGCTGCAGATGCAAAGCAACACGCCTTCAATCATATATGGGCTTTAAGACTGATAATAGAGTACAATGACGCATACTAACTGTTACCGAGCACAACACTCTACTATGCATATAGAGGTGTGAAAGCAACACTCTGTGAAGCAGAGTATTGACGGGTTCTTGGAACAGAATCAAGTCGGCACCTGTGCGCGCAGGTCGTGCAGCATGGCAGTGACTTCCGCCACGCGCTCCTGGGCGGCTGAGGCCTGCATCTCCAGCTCAGCGTGAGCCTCCTTGCCCTTAGTCACCTCAGCCGCTGCCGCCGCAGCCAGATTCTGTTCCTTGACCCTCAGCTCATTTACCTTCGCCTCTGCAGAATCCAGCTTCTGCTGTAGCTCTGTTGCGTCCTGTCTGAGCGCGCCGGCCTCGGACTGACTTGTTGCTAACGCGGCGAGCCCATCTGTGCATATTTTCTCAGCTTTGCTGTTGCGCACTTCGGCCTCCTCCCTCTCTGCCTTCACGCTGTCGCACCTCTCCTGCAGAGCAGCAACCTCCTCCTTCATCCGGCTCGCATTGGCCTGAGACTCTCTGAGGCACTCCTCAGCCGCCGCCCTCTGCTGCTGCGCCATCTCGAGTGCCGCGGCTGCCTCTTCCGCCTGCTTCTGTGCGGCCAGCAGCCCTGCTCGCAGCTTCCCCTCCTGCTGCTGCACTGCTGCATCGTGCAGCGCCCGGGCCTCCGCCAGCCTTGCCTCTACTTTTGCCTTCTCGGCGGCAAGCTCGGCAGTACGCGCGTCGACCTCCGCGCATTTTGCCGCGAGGCGCTCTTCCAATGACGCGATCTCCTCGGCCGACAACGCCGCCTGCGCCTCCGCTGCCGCCGTAGCAGCATCCGCGTGCTCTTCTGCCTCCGCTAATTTCCTCTCAGCGTCCTGGAGCCGAGCCGATGCGTCGGCGCTGAGCTGCGCCATCTCGGCGCCCTGGCGCTCCTCCTCTGTCAGCCGCTTCTCGAGCGAAGCCATGGCCGCTCCCAGGGAGGACGACTCCACTTCGTGCGCGGCCGCACTCGCTGCCAGCCGCTCTTTCGCATCGCGGTACTTTGCCTCGAGCACCGCTGCCTGCCTGCAGGTCTCGGCCAGCCGCCCTTGCAGCTCCGCAGCGGCCGCCCCTGCCTCTCCCCGCTGTCGCTCAAGCAGCGCCATCGCTGCATCCTTGTCAGCCTCAGCGATCGCCAGGCGTGCACTGAGTGCCTTGCACTGCGCCGTGGCTTCCTCATGTTTCCCACCGGCCTCAGCCGCCTCTGATCGCAACCGCTCGAGCAATGCCGCCGCTGCATCCATGTCAGACTTAGCCGTCGCCAGGTGTGCGCTGTGTGCCTTGCACTGGACACTGGCTTCCTCCAACTGCCTGGCAGCTGCAGCCGCCTCTGCCTGAAGCTGGGAGATGCGCGCATCCGACTCTGAGCGCTGCCGGTACAATCGGCGCTCCAGGGAAGCCATGGCGGCCGCCAGGGAGGTGCTCTCGGCCTCGCTGGCGCCCGCACTGGCCACCATCTGCTGCTTCAGGGCCGCCGCCTGCGCGCGCAGCGAGTCCTGCTCCCGCACCGCACTGTCCAGCTTGGCTTCCAGGTCCGAGAGCGCTGCATCCCTATCTCCCTGCGCCTGTGCCCCAAAAGCACGGCAATCAGCTGATCGGCTTGAGTGTGTCTTAAGCTCTACACCCATCACACATCGCATTGGCTTGTACTGCTTTGACATGCATGCTACATGTAAGACACTTGATGCAGCTTTTTCCCTTGTTTTCAAGGCAAACGCGGAGATAGTGCTGGGCAGGTACCGTCACATGCATGCAGCAGCTGTCTCTGTTAACACAAGGCTCACCTTCTGCAAAGCTTTAACGGTCTCTTGAGCCTCAGCCAAGCGCTCCTGGGTGGCATCGCGTTCTTGCGCGGCCTGCGCGGCCGCACAGGCCGCCTCGCCGCCCCGGGCCATGAAGAAGTCGCGCTCGCTGCTCGCCTCTGCCAGCTGCTGCTGCAGCGCCGCGGCTTTGTTCTTGGCCTCGGCCCTGAGCGCTGCAATGGCCTCACTGTGCTGGGCCTGCAGCTGCTGGCAGAAGCTCTGGTTGCATGCGAGCTCGTCCTGCAGAGCTCGCACGTGGCCATGCGCCTGGGCTGCCGCTGCTTCCTTCTCCTCCCTCAGCCGCGCGCCCTCGCCCCTCAGCGACTGCACTTGCGCCTGACCGCCACACATGCACCCGTCATATTGCTTGGCATACGGTGTGAATTCAGGCTGAGAGGTACAATTGTATCCGTCACAGTGTGGCAGCATATGAATAACAGGGTTCACCTATAAGTGACAGTAAGGCCAGCATCAACATGGCCACCACCCTCTCTCTCTGAGCGACAGGCGTAAATAAAGGCTACACAGTAGTGATTTTAAGTACTTCCTGTAAGCACGTACTGCAGGAAGGACAGGATTGCGTACCAGGTGAGCTGCCATGTCTTCCTGCATCTCGGCGATGCGAGCGCTGATTTCGTTGTCCCGCTGCACCAGCCGCTGCCTGGCCTGCTCCGCCGCTGCATGATCAGCTTTGGCGGCGATGAGCGACTTTGATTTGTACGCCACCTGCAGAAACAGCCCCATTGAGACATGCATAGTGAATGAAGATTAATGAAGTTATGTATGCTTAGTAATTATGGTCTTGCAGAGGATACTAAGGAATGTGTCTATTGTGGTCCAAATGCATACATCTTGCAGAGGTGTCTAATTGCATGAAAGGCTTCACCTGTGCTTCCAAGGAAAGAATCTGCTCCGCTTCTGCTGTCCTCCTCTTTCTCACCTCCTCCAAGGCACCCTTTGCGTTTTGCAGCTCATGCTGCAACTTTGTGCGCAGTTGGGCTTCACTGCCGCTCTTTGCTCGTGCCTGACACGACAAATAGCAGCATCCTTTTACTTTGCATGTTGCCAGATGTAGAATGTGTACTAGGAGGTGAGAAGCATGCAGTACCTTCTCAAGCGCCTCTGCAAGAGAAGCAACCTTTGCTTCCAAGGCTGAGGTTGCCTCCGCCCCAGCAGTGAGCTGCCTTTCTGATCGCCTCATTGCCTCTGCATCTTGTACAATCCTGGCTTTGTACTCTGCTATGGCTGCCTCTTTCGATGCCACTTCAGCCTGTGCATGCATGGTGTCTCACCCGTCTGTATGATCACCAAATGGCTCTTCACATGTTTTCTCATCAATATCTTAGCCTGAGGAGTCTGAGTGACTGTCACCTGCAGGGAGTTGAGCTGCGCTTGCAGCAAACTGCAGGCAGTCTGCACCTCAGCTCGGTCTGGGTCATCTTTGTGCTGCTGCACCTGAAACGCAAAGTAGGCACGCATCATTAAGGGCGTGGAGTTCAAGGAATAAGTTCAGAATGGCAATGCCCCAAGGCTGTACTGATGGTTGCACAGTGGTAGAAGATCCTGACCGCTGTGCGAAGGTTGTCGCATTCGAGTGCCAGCTCTGCCTTGTCCTTGCAGGCTGCAGCCAATTCGGCTTGCAGCCCCACCACTTCGCGCTGCATCTGGGAAGCCTCCTCCACAACTCTCTCCTTCTCCCTGTGGACAGAGTGAAGCGACCCTTTCCAGTCGGCCAGTGACAGTGTTTTAATTGGCTCTATTCAGGGGACAGGCCGGCATGCATGCTACACTTCACGTTGCTGAGTACATTCACTTGACTGTGGCGCTGCATGGGGAGCCACCTTTCAGTGAATGCAATTGTGCTGTGCAGCTCGCTGATGACGCTGTCTCCATTGGCCAGCTGGAGTGACAGATCCTTCACCTGAGCATCCAGAGCCTCCTTCTGCGCCAACATCTCATCCCACCGCCTGCGCAGTATTCCAGCAATCATGTCCCTTTTAACGTTGAAAGATGCACACATTTAGTAAGCATCATTGCCATGTTATGTGCAGATGGGAAGGCATAATCTGTCAGTCATGGGCATACATCGGAAAGGGCATGAAATCAGGCAAAATAGAAAGTGTTTCAACACTGTAGGGATGAGTCCCATGCATGGTGCATCAATGCAAGACCGACAGCAAAGCTTCTCCTGTATGCTTACCTGGATGCTTCTGCTGCACGTTCGGGTGAGCAAAGAGCCACAATCACTGCGCCAGTGGCCCCTGTCGGGGCCAGTCTGGTGCGCATTCCCACCATCTCAGCTCTCACTGACAGCACCTCCTCAGATGCAGCGGCGACTGCTCCTTGCGCAGCCTCAAGAGCTGCTTCTGCGCGTTGCGCACGCTGCAAAGGACCAAATGGCGATCAGCTTGTTGATGTCAAGCTCATGAGGGAAGGATCAGCTTGCATGCAGCAAGTGCATGGAATTGGCGGTGTTAAGTTTTTGATGGCTTTGGCACCTGACTCGCATCCATGTTGGCTTCAACTAGCAGCTCCATCTGGACCCTGTTGCCTGACAGCGCCGCATCCAGAGCATCTCGATCCCTGACCAAAACCACATCAGGCTTGTCAGCATCGGGGAGCTGTCTTCGCCTTATCACATGCTCGTCGCCATCAGGGGTTTGCCAGAATACATCCAAACTATTTGCATGCCAGAGATGCAGTGAATCGGAATCGAGGTCTACTACTTGGGTGCAGGTGATTGCATTTCTACACAATTTCTATTCCTCAACACTCATATCTCTCTTTCGCGCCTTTGTCCAAGGCTTGTCTTTGCACCTTTGCCTTGTGAATCTCAGGTGTCTTGATGTGTTGCAGGTTGGGCTGGCATTCTAGAGTCGGGTGGATTGCAAGAGGTGCCGCACCTGCGCATTCGAGACCCCTGGTGCTGCAGCTCGGCCACCCTTGCTTCGAGGTCCTGGTTGAGGGCGAGGGCGCTGTTGAGGCGGCCGCTCCATTCCTCCTCACATGCCGCCACTGCCTCCTCCACACCGGCAGGACCCCCCTCGCCCTCCTGCCTGCCCTTCGCGGACGACGGCCTTGCCTGCATCAGTTGAATCGTGCATCGATCAGCATTAGCTGCAGGTTTTGATGTGGTGCATTCACCAGGCAAAGCAGGCATCTGACAAACCAAGCCAGCCGCCTAATGGAACTCCCTGCAAAAGTTTCATCCTGAAAGCAAGAAGGGGACATGATGATCTCTTTGCGCTTGCAGCTGTTGCGTGCACACCCCCACAGAGCATGCGTGCACAGACAGCATGCACATTGATTTCTACGTGAGTACATGGTGCAAGGTGGTGCCCCTCCTCCGGCGAGGAGACACAATTTTCATCACCATCCACAAGTAAGTTTGGCAGTGCATGTTGCGGCTGTGATCTTGAGAGCATCTGCTTATGGCCTCCTCATTTGCAATCAGCAGAGGTGGTGAGGGACACTCTCCCAATATAATGATGCAGCTTCATGACCACACATGCAATGAACGCTCAGCACAGCAGTCTGATCTGGCGAAGAGGCGGTTACAAGGAGCCTTAGTCAAGGAGTCTGACCTGGCGCAGGGCCTGGTAGGTGTCGCTGAGAAGCTGCAGCTCCCGCCGAAGCCGCTCGTTCTCGCGCGTCAGCAGGGCCGCCTCGCCGCGCGTGTCCTCGTTCACGCGCGCCTTGTTCACAATCTGTTTGGCCCTCTGAGCGAATCCCAGCGTGGACTGCGTCTCCCGCGCGCACCCCGCGCCCGGGCTCACGTTTGCGATGATCACAGTCTTCGCGTTGCCCCCAAGCGAGTCCTGCATGTAGAGCAGCGCAAACCTCTGCCTTCCGTTTGTGCTTTTCTATGAAAGATCATCTTCTTTTGTGTGGGTGCGACCTTTGCTTGATGCTGCGCATGCATGCATGTGCTTATCCATGACTCCATGATCGCGAGCACAAGGCTTGACAGTGGCGGCTCAGCGCATTGACATGCCAAAGCAGCCACTGTGACATCGGCATGCAAGGTCTGCAGATGGATAGGGCTTGTGTTGGCTACAGGAAGGGCTCAAGGGAGTGGCAATATTGCATGTGCTCAAGTGGGTAGAGTGGCAATTGGTGGCATGCCTGCAGCAGGAAGGTGAGCCTGGAGTCTCGGTAGGGGACGTGGGCGGGCTGCCTGTGCGCCCCAGCCAGCTTGTTGATGACCAGGCCCAGCGTGCTGAGGGAGCGGTTGATGGAGGAGGCTTCCTTCAGCCGCTCGCCCTCCGACTCTGCAACCTTCTGCCTCTCGCTCCCTGCATCCCAGGCCACACAGCAATTGGATCCTACATTGGTCACCCGCCTCAGAAGCCCAGCTGCGAGGATCCTGTGGGTGCTTTGCACAGAGAACCCACGAGTGTTGCCCTAGGTGTTGTTGTTGTGTAATATTTGAACAGAGCTAATGTGCATGATGCATGATCCACGACAGTACAACAAGCCCTACTGAGGCTTCAGCAGGGGACTCCACTCAATCGACTGATTTTCAGTCACCTGGCCTTAGGTGACAGGAGGCCGCTCAACAGGCAGAGACCTCCTGTCAGTATTGGGTGAGACCTTTCCGTGTGGCTTTGCATGCATGCGCACCGGCCAGGTCAACGAGGTGGAGCCGAGAGGTGCGGATGGAGGTGACGCCGTCTTCCACGGTCTGCGACTCCACGACGCAGGTGAAGACACAGTGCGAGCGCGAGGACAGCGCGTTGGTGCGCGTGCCCCCGGTGTGCCGGTTGGCCGTCCCCTGCCTCAGCAGCCGCACCACGTCCTCTCCTGCGCAGCGCGCAGCCACATGCTTGTTGCAACATAAAAGTACCGGACCACTGTACTGCACTGTGACAGGCATGCTGGACCATGTTGAAGCACTACCGTAGCACACCAATCTGCCCTAAATTGCTATGAGGCACAACTGTTCCTCGGCAGTGCCACAAATACTTGGAGTGCTGCTTTTTTGGGCCCTGGTCGCTCGGCCCAAACTTTTGTCCGGGAGCCAGCAAGAGCAGGCGACAGTGCAGCCCAGTGTGGCTGCAGAGCTCAGTGTTGTGAGGTGCGTGCAGAGGGCAGCCAAACACACCGTCATTGACGACCTCCTCGGACAGGTCATCCACGTAGATGCCCTGGCGCAGGTCCTCACGCAGCTGCAGCCGTGTGCGCTCGGGACACAGCAGGTCTGTAATCACCTCCTGGTAGATCTCCAAGCAGCTCACTTTGCACAGGAAGCACACCTCCCGCCCCTCCCTCTGCCGCACCCACAATCTTACACTCTTTCCTCTGTGGGCTTCCTAATAATAACCATGCTTGTCCTTGCCAGCGGCAAGGTGCGTCTGATGTGGCCACACGTCCTACCCTTTGCGCACACACTGCCTAATAAAACATGCTCTGTGAGTATATTAATTTCCTCCATCCAAAAGCCACAGGAGATTGATGTATTAAAACCTGTGGTGATCTTGAGAGCATGGTGAGAGATGGAGGCTCACCTTAATGCTCTCCAGCTGCTTGATGCGGTCGAACAGGTACTGGAACATCCGAGGGATGAGTCCTGCCTGCACGTCACAGACACCGATATATAGCTTGGGGCATTGCAGGCATGCAGAGGCTGTGATTGGAAAGGAAGCGTGCGGCTTATTTTTCGGGGATTATAGGTTTCAGAGGGGTACCTGCTCGGGCATCTCCTCTGCCCTGGTTGGGATCTGGCCCAGCATAGTGAAGGTCTTGCCACTGCCAGTCTGGCCATATGCCAGCACAGAGCTGTTGTAGCCATTCAGGCAGTTCTCCACAATGGGCCGGCCAACCACTGTGCACAGCACCAAGAAGACAGCGAGAATTAGTATTTTAGAGAGCGCATGGTGTCCTTATCCCGGATACTGCCCCCAACATATCGATCGATCCAACTCTGTGCTGCGCTGGTGCCCTCAGGTGATGATGGTCCATGCCATGACATGCACACCACAACCATAGGGCAGTCGTGCAAAAAAATTGCGGTGAGTAATATACCCACCGCGAAAAAATTGCAGCTGTGAAACCTTCCCATCTGCTGCGTAGTCAAAAGAGAAGTGGGTCTCCTCTCCAGATGAAGTGAAGCCAAGAGTTTGGTTGTCATGCACGTTCACCGCTTCCCTTTGCCCCGTTTCATCACTGCTTGAGGGCCGGGCACGCACTACCACCTGCAGAATATCAGCACAACTGCATCATGACAGGCCTCCAAGAGCCAACTCCTTATCGGGTTGCCTTCAGACCATGACTGCCTTGGAGCTGTAAGGACTGTACCTTAATATTGTCTGCATCACCTCGTGGTACAGCAGGCTCGGAAACCTGCCCTTCGACTGTGATGCAGCCAAATAAGTCCAGCATCCTTGGGAAGAGCACAGGCTGCAGGACAGAAAGCACATTGTTGGCAAACCGAAAGATGTCTCCGAAGCTCAAATTATGCTTAAATCCATCATGCAATTAGAAAAGGTGATGGTAGACTGAGTAGCACACAATTTCCTGAAAGGCTTTAGCTGTATTCGCAAACATTGAAAGGTCTATTACCGTTGAGGGTGTATTCAAAGACAATTGGCGCAGGGGTGTCGCGCATTGTGCCGATTCCTCGACAGTTTCTGAGTTGTGTTCTTGCACCAGCACGTCTTTTATGCATGCTTTATTCTCGTCCAGGTGAATTTCTTTGTTCTCCTGGTTCCCTCTTCTGAGTCTGCGCGTCTCTCTCGTCATCTTGAATTGGTGAAGGCGAAAAACTACATGAAAGATCTCTTGTGTGTCTGACAAGGCAAGGCGAATGGCTACTGTAGGTCTAGTGATCACAGCCAGTCCCAAAGGCGCAGCTGTCCTTGCTGGATTTCGTGCCTGTAGTTGCCAGTCTAGGCAACAAGTTTCACGTGACCCCTTCACAAATAAGTTCGCCTTCCTGTGCAGATCGCCCAAGGAGAGGAACCATCTAAATTCCTTATTAGATATATAGAGTGCTATCCATTGTTTCGTCTGTCCCTCTGTCCCTGCACCTTGACAGGGTGGGCAGTTTGTCATTCATCTTGGGGCTTTTCCCCTGAGCAAGTAGTTGACAACCCGTGTGCGCTCAGATTGAAACATTGAAGCCTCAATATCATTTTGTTCCACCATCCGAGCGCACCGTGATACGCCCATCCATCTCGATACGTGTTGAGTGTTCAGCAGAACAGGTTTTTGCCCCCATCTATGTATAGAGCAGGTGCGATCTGCTCCCAATGGGGTCCTTGTCACTCCTGTGATAATTCTCTACTTGATCTCCCCTTGTTGCATGGCATCGCTGGCGGTTCCCGGTACCCACCGCCATTTGTCCATCCCTTCACAATTATTGCAGCTGTCAGGCTTGAAGAGGCCGCTTCTGATGTGGAACTGTACACTTTTATTCCTATTCGCGAAAGGGCACATCGGTCACTTGTGCGAGGGATGAAAGGTGGTTGCTGACGTACTGCAGGTTCTTCCCAGTTGGGAGGCAGGCGCAACATATGTGTTGAGGTGGTAGACTAGAAGGTCAGTCTTGAGGAGAGCGGCATGGCTGTCCAAGGCACGAATGGGGGTGGGCCAGGCGCGCAGGAGGCAGTGAACCCAGCTACTGAGAGCTGCAGTGTGTTTGTCAATGGGCTTTCGCTCGAGGTGAGCGCTGTAGACCCGTCCGCAGTCAAGGCGATCATATATATCGTCGATTATGTATACATTTCTAATAAGCATGTTCCCAAAGCAGAGCTCAATATCCAGCTTTTATCAAATGTGCAGGTGAGCAGTGAGACTCTCAAAGAGGTGTTTGGGAGGGTGGGGAGAGTGGCGTCTGCCGTTGTCATGCGCGACCACTTTGGGGCGAGCCGCGGGTTTGGATTCGTTAATTTCACCAAGGCAGACGAGGCAGACAGGGCAATCCAGCAGTTCAACAAGATCCCCCATTGTGCAGGGACTTGGCTGGTGAGTGCCCCCTTTGCAGAGCATTTTTAGCTGATTCAGTGGCAAATTTCTCACCACATGCCTGCAATGCTACCCATTTGCTTGCACTTCAATGACACCGCTGATTATGCTCCAGGTGCGCAAGGCTGAGAAGAGGAAACCAGAGCAGAAAGCCGGGCAGGTGCGTCCTCAAATGGTGGCAGAAGATGGTGGTGCTTAAGTTTTTATATAAAGTTTCAATTTCTAACAATGTGTTGTTTTCAGTTGCCTTTCTGTGATAATGTTGACGGCGTGAGCGGGGCTTGCTGCAGGTCAGTGAGCAAGGCCTGGATCTGTGCAATCTCTTCATTCGGGGCGTGGAACCAGAGATCTCCAGCATCAGGCTGCAGAGCATGTTTGAGGTACTTCCCTTGCTGGCTTCATTCTCAAATCGCCACCCTCCAGTGGTTCTGGATTCTTCATCCTACAGTGTGAAGGACTGTACCTTACTGTTGTCTGCATCACCTCGTGGTACAGCAGGCGCGGAACCCTGCCTGTCAACTGTGGTGCAGCCAATTAGGTCCAGCATCCTTGGGAAGAGCACAGGCTGCAGCACAGAATGTGATTTGCTGGTTTCTTTGAAAATGTGCTGGTCTTCTCTTGGTACAGGCGTTTGGAAAAGTGGTCTCCAGCAAGATCCTTGTCGATCCAAAGACGGGCGCAAGTAAATGCGCGGGATTCCTTCGTTTCACCCTCCCTGAAGAAGCTGCCAGGGCCATCCACGAGATGAATGGCAAACAGGTGAGGATTTTGTCACTCATGTCCACATCAGGACACCGCATGCTTGTTTGGCCTCCCATGCAAGCTTTTGCTGGCACAAGGACAGCTCTTGCATTTTGGTTTCAGCCCGCTTCTGTGCGGGCAGTGTATCAGGATTCTCTACCTTGTGCAGTCGGAGTGATGTGGATCAAGGCCCCACATGAGGTACTTTTTCCCGGGTTCAGGTGGGCAGCAAGAGGCTGTTTGTGACACTGGCTCAGAAGCGTGCAACGACAGATCCCCAGGGTATTATACACCCACCCTTTGAACAGAGCGCCGCTCAGCCTAGCACCCCTACTGGCATGGCATATTTCATGCCCATGTCCGGCATGGCTCCCCAATATCCCCAGGTGATATACAGACCCATCCAGTGGCATTTGTCATTTGCTGTGACACTGCAATGCATGCGACAGTCTGGCCACTCTCCTGTATGCTCAGTTCTCGTTGTTCTTTTCAGGGCGCTCATGGCCATCCCGCATTCCAACCATATGGCATGTACCCGCCGGGCATGGTGCCCATTCACCCGCAGGTGGGCTTTTCAGATAGGGTCCCTTTCTCTCCATGGCCAGGCTAAATCCAAAGCAGACTGCAACCTCATTGCGTGTGGAAGGATACAAGGCAGTGAGATTCCACAAATTTTCTGTGTGGCGTGCAGGCTTACCAGCAGGGGTACGGGCCTCCGCCGCAGTTGGTCTGGCAGGGAATGCCCATGGCTGCGTTCCAGGGAATGCCGCCCGGATACCAGCAGGCCGATCCGCGCGCGATTTCCCGCCAGCAGCAGGTCTGCATGCAAACTAACAAGCCGTGCACCTCACGACCGTGTGCCTACATCAGTTCATGCCATCGGGGGAATGTTGCTTTGCCGTGTCACACAGCAGCATGTGTGGCTGTCAACGAATGCATGGGCCGTTTCAATGAATTATGTTCGAGGTGCAGCTGACACAATCTTTCACTGAGGTCAGCTTGATGTGGCTATTGCAGCAGGCGCAGCAGTACTACATGATGACGAGCGGCCAGGACGGAACCTACTTTGACATGGCCAGCAACAGCTTTATGCACAGCGGCCGCGGCTACCGCTCCCATATGGGCCGCGGAGCCGCCACCCCTCGCGGCGGCGGCCGCCGCGGCCGCCAGCTCTTCCCCGAACCCCCGGCCTCCAACCACCTCGGTGCGTGCCTGCCGCTCCACTCAATCTTCTTCTCTGTCAGCATGCATGCCATCAGCCTTGGCACTGAGCAAGCGCGCATTGCACCTGCAGATGACTCGTTGGCACCTGTGGGCAGCCTCTCGTCTGCACTCATGCAGGTTTTGTGTTGTCCAGTACAGCAGATGTAGTGAGCTAGAGGCACGGTTGCTGCAGGTCAGCCGCGTGCGCCTGTGAAGGTGCCCCTGACGGTGAACTCAAAGCCGGTGGCGCGGCGGGACGTGGCGCCGGGAGCTGCGCCAAAGGACGCGCCGACCAACACCAAAGACCTGGTGGCGCGGTTGGCCGCCACTCCGGACAAGCTTGTGCGCGTCAGCATGATGGGTGCGATGCTGTCACAGCACCATATCACTGACGAGCACTGAGATCCTCACTACATCAGATAGAATAGGACTTGGTAAGATAGGATAGTGTGCAGGATTGAGAGATCAACCTTCTATGTTGCTCTGCAGATATGGCTGTGTTCGGGAGCTATTGAGTATTGAGTACTTGGGAATGCTCCGGAACAATGCAAAAATTGCCAGCGTGCTTGCTACATTGCATGCAAACCTTGTACAGAGCGTTGCTGTGGTGTGTGCGGCAGGGGATCTGCTGTTCACGCTGGTGCAAGGGCTGCAGCCGGCCAAGGACAGCGCCAAGATCACGGGCATGCTGCTGGAGATGACCGAGCCCGAGATCCTGCACATCCTGGAGGACCGCGCCGCCCTCATCAAAAAGGCACGCCATCCCTCCCACTCCGGCATTTGTTCAGTGCATGCCATTCCACATTTTTGCATGCACAAAGCATGCAGCAGTCTCCTGACGTTCACAGCTTCACAGTCATCAGAAAAATCACAGGTAATATGACAGGAGGTTGCTGCTTCTTTTTTTGCCTCGGTGGGGGCTCCTCAGGGTACACAGGATGAAGAGGGTCCTGGGCTCCTGCGGTATGCCGCCTGGATCGTTTATGTGTGCATCCTCTT
Source organism: Coccomyxa subellipsoidea C-169 (assembly GCF_000258705.1). Taxonomy (NCBI): domain Eukaryota; kingdom Viridiplantae; phylum Chlorophyta; class Trebouxiophyceae; family Coccomyxaceae; genus Coccomyxa; species Coccomyxa subellipsoidea. The sequence continues at coordinate 1,226,870 of NW_005178031.1, forward strand.
ATTTGTAGCGGATTTGGCAGATAGGAGGGAGGCTGAGGCGTGATGTGGTGTTGAACGGCAGGTTGATGAAGCTCTGGGAGTGCTGAAGGCAGCTGGCTACAAGGAGGCCAAGCAGCAGGTTCCCAAGGAGCTGCCCAGCACCCCAAAGAGCGCCTCAGAAGAGCCCAAGGCCGCCCCGGCATCAGATGCAGCTCAGAGCAGCGCTCCATCAGAGGGGCTGGAGAAGCTGAGGCTCGCATGAGACACCCAGGGGCACTGGAGAACCAAGGCACTGGAGAACCCAGGCAGCTCCAAGACTTCTTATTTTCGTGATGCCTCTACATCTGGGGAGAGTGTGAGCAGGATTCCTGGTCTGTGGTGTGCGAAAGAGGAGTTTCCTTCTAATTTGTGTGGAACAGAATGCGTGGTGATCAAAGCAAGAAAAGGCATGATCCATGCAGGTCAAGATCGCTTGGAACTCCCTGTGATATAAAGGGGGCGCATGCCAGCAAAGTTACCCCATCGGAGCTCCTGACAAGCTGAACGGATATTAAGGCTCCCGAGCCAAACGCACAATCATTTTGGCACCTGTGCAGCTGTCGACTCCATGGGTTTATTTGCCGGTGGCCCCGGTCAGCCGCGCGAGTGTGTATGCATGGCCTACAACCAGTTGTGGGGATTGTTGTCACCCGCCAGCTGCAGTACGTTTCCTTGTCTTTGTGTCGGATGGCTGTATCTCCAGGGCAGCATGAGAACAGTGCGGCATGCAATGACTGTGGAGGCTAGAGCAGGAGGCCTTTCAGCAGGGAGAGACATGTATTGAAAAGGCTGTTCAGGTCGGCTTGAAGTTCCCGTGGACAGCTGGACAGCTTTTCAGGAGGTGTATTGTATGTCTTCCAGATCATGCGGAGCATAAGTGTGGGTGAGGCCGGTGCGGCACAAGCAACAGTGTCCAGGGAAGTTTCAGTCCTGGAAGATCTGCTCTGACAAGGAGAGTACCGAGCAGGCTCTGCATCTGCTGGTGAGACAGTAGCGTTCACATGTGCTTTTGAGAGCATGTGTGTCAGGCGTGATTAGATCCTCCTGAGCTGAATGCGCTGTACTGTCGGGCCAGCACCAAAATGGAGCGCCTGCCCCTTTAAGATTGGTTCGAAAGGGGATGTAGCAAGAATGCATACAATAAAATAGATAAGTAAAAAACACTCATGCATGTTACGATCACGTCGTCAGAATCATTGATCTCATTCAAATGAGACCAAGACGTGATTTGAATTTGACAGTGTATGAGCGCATTATTTGCCTGTCAGGGTGAATGAAGATCTTAAAATGTAGATTTCGAGTGGTTTATATGTGCACACCTGGCTGTGAGAGCTTATCTTGCAAGCATGTTTAATCATAGTGCACAAGAGACTTCCAGAGGCTCAGCGTGTACACTTTCATGATTGCAACTGTCAAAGCATCTCCACCTTTCCCAATCTCTTTCATGGCTGTGCAGCCAAATTTGCGCGATATATTCCAGCCAAAACTCCACAAGTGACGGTGACAGGTGTGATCATGATATATAGACCTTCAAAACTTAAGCTTGTCACTACTGCGACACGTATGTACTCGATCATGCTAGCTACAGCGTGTGAATCACAATAGCAACTCCAGCTCTCAGATCTGTCTGGACCCTCCTGACAGACAACGTCAAACGGACAAGCTCGCAAACGTTTCCTGCTTGCTCGGAAGTGCTGTTGACATCACTAAGCGCAGATGTTCATAATTAAATATCAACAGTACCATTCAACTTTCTCTCACACACCCCAAAAGAAGTCCTTCAACGCACTCTCGTTCATCATGCATGCGTGTGACGCGCAAAGAGCTACGCACTCTTCTGATCACTTCCAAACGCTCATCAGAGTGTGAGTTTGCGCCGTCTGTAGCGCACGCGGCACGGCTTGGGCCCAACCACCATGGACTCAAAGTCCTGCTCTGGGAAGGGGTCCACCAACTCAAAATCAAAGTTGCGCAGCAGCACGCTCCAGATGGATTTGATCTGGCCGGCACACACACCACATAGCAATGTCAGTCCCCAGCAATGCCCACCAAAGCAGTCATGCGCATGCCTGCTCATTTCGCCGTGAGCAGCAGTGCGTGTCTTCTAGGTGCTATGAAGTGGGCACTGGCAGAGGGGGATGGCAGGCAAAGGCAGCATAGGCGGTGTGGTGATCGAGAAAAATGCCGCAAAACAATTGTATGTGTGACCCTGTGAACACCGAGGTACCAAGCTCTTCTGCTGTACATGAAGGCACCTGATTTTAACAAGGCACCAGTGACAAAAAACACGCCTGGCCCGGGCAAAATATACAAGGCGGGATGAATGGCACCTGGAGGATGGCGAAGTTGGAGCCCATGCAGCCGTGGCGGCCGCCGCCAAAGCCGATGAAGGAAAAGGGCGCCGCCTTGTCCTCCTCGCGCGGCGCCACAAAGCGCTCCGGTTCAAAGTCGTCTGGATTGCGGAACACGTGCGGCAGCCGGTGCGCAAACGCCGGCGATGTGGCGACCACGTGGCCCTGCACAATGAAACACAGCACTCTTGACGCGTGCTGTGGACTTGAGATGCCCACTGCTGATGTAACAGTGTGCATGAAGGGAGTGCTGATTCAAATGTGCATGCGGTCTGGCAACTGCCCGGCAATAAATTGTGATCAACCCCTACCAGCCTTCTGGCAGCTGCCATATTATAAGAATAAATGCACAGGAGCATGCTTGAAATGAAGGCTCTCTTCAATGCGGTAAGCCCAAGCGTGTCAGGTAGTCTAATACAGCTCATCTCTTGCGCACGGCATGTCCATACAGCACCCGTCAGGCTGCTGAACTCAAGCTATGGATCTGAAAGCCCTGGCATGCTCCTCAACTGAATTTGGTCAGTTTGACATTCCTCGTCTGCCAGGGAGAGTCAGCTGCGCGGCCTTTATTGCTGCTCAATTGATCTGGTTTGTATGGAACTACTCAGTTGTTATCTGGACTTCCCGGGGAGAGTCAGGTGCTGTCAAATTCCAGACCAGGGTGAAGTTCCTAAGGTCTTCCAGAGGGAGTAAGGTGCGTGGCTTGCCTTGGGGATGACGTGGGTTTTGCCGGTGGAGGTGGTGACGGCGAAGGGGGCCTTGGCGGCGCGCAGGAGCATGATGAGCGGCGGGAAGAGGCGCAGCGCCTCGGTCATGTTGCGGCCCAAAACCTCCATGTCGTTCAGCGCGTCTATTGACAGCTCCTCCCCTCGCGCGCGCACCACCGCCCTCTGCTCCTCCTCCGCGGCCGCCCACGCCGCCTGCCGCCATGCACACGCTCTTGATAGAAGGCATACTATTACTGAGCCATAACGTGGAACGGCCAGCTCAAGGCAATTGCTCAGACCTCTCCCCCTATCTTGACACCCTCTGCACGAGACAGCCATCTGTGGCCAAGGTGCTCCTCCTTCACAGATGAGTACAAAGCATTTCAAGCATTTCAAGCATGTCATGTGAAGAGTAAGAATTATAGTTGTGATCTCCTCCTTGTATGTTACGATGATAGAACAAGGGCTTCACACAGAAGAGCCCTCCTTTGTTCCTGTTGCGAGGGCCGTTGGAGCTGTTAGCAGCCCTGTGCCCTGTCAGCTGGGAGCCCACGCACATCAGGCAGCATGGTGGCTGCACCTTGCTGCGCGCACCTTGTCGCGGATCATGGTGAGGCCGGTCCAGGAGGAGGTGATGGAGGAGGTGTGCTGCCCGGCAAACAGCGTCGCTATCAGCATCCCCGTGATCTCCTCGTCGTTCAGGTACCGGCCGCCGTACACCTGCACATTTTACACTCCCTTCAAACACCCCGCGCGCTGCTGCCTTCAAGAATAAGTCCTTGGGGTGTAAACACATCACATTCAATAATAGAGAAAAACAAGACGAGCACGCCAAAAGCATGAAAGTTGACACCCTTTGAAGAGCGAGATGTGGAAGCAGGGGGCTTATAGTGAAAAGGCACCTTTTCATAGCGGGAGTCGATGAAGGACTGCAGCATGTCGTCCTCCTTGCTGTCGCTGCCTCGCCGCGCCTGGATGATGCGGCTGAAGATGCTCGCCAGCTCCTTCCTCGCCCTGCACGCACATGCACATGGCCACAGCACTTCAGCCTCGCTCTGCAACTGCCCCTCGTCCTCCACCACTCCTAGAGCAAAAATACAACCAGCACTTCAGCCACCCCTCTCTGCATGTGTGCCCTGCCCCTCCCATCGCGCCTCTGGCCCAGAAGCCTGTATTATAGCTCCCGAGGTAAGTTTGTTTCATTAGCTGAATTCATCCTGAACTGCTGTAGCCCCAGCAGACGCAGAAGCATTGCAGAAGGCAGGAGAGATCATGAAGATTATGTCATGGGATGTTCTGCACCTGTCGCGGTTCCAGTGGGCGGGGATGGGAAGGTAGGGGAAGATGACTGAGATGGGCAGCATGCCCATGTCCAGGTCGTGGAACAGGTCTGCCACCTGGTTGAACATGCTCTCGCGCACCTCCCTCCCTGCATCGCCAGGCTCATCATCTTGCTGTCACTGCTATAGGATCCAGTGCTTCACACATGCATCATCTGATAGCAGCGGCATGCTAAGCTCGTTGTAGCAAGCTAGGAGGTCAGCAAGGACCTGTGTTCTGTTGAAGCTCTTGCTTGTGGGTGGGTTTTGGGGCATACCCATGAGCGTCCTTGAGGCTGTCAGGATGATGAGCTCAGAGAAGGTCTTGGCGAAATCAACTTCGCCCTCGTCCCCCCACTTGGCAAAGTAATCCTGCACCAAAGCTTCACACTTTAGGGAACTTTCCGCTCGGCCGCTTGGGTGAAAGTCTTTCAGCCCATATCTGTCATGCTTTGTATTGATGCTGGAGTGCTTGTAAGACCGCACCTGTGCCTCTTGCACGAAGTATGGCACGTAAAGCTTTAGCTTCGCCGACTTCAGGGCCTCTGCAAAGAATTTGAACTGCTCTGCCCGGACCTGCATCATGCATATTCTCTAAAGAATCCAGAATCATAACACACACACCATGCACGTCAGTGCTGAGCAGAAAGCACAGCCGACTCGTACCTTGTGGTCCACATCAAAGACCACACCCTTCCCAAAAGTAGGCACATTGAACTCATACACCTGCGAAGGCATTCGGAATTATTTTGGGTGCTGTATGGCGATCCCAAGAGTAGCAGCAGTTGAAAGGATGATGTCACTTACCTCCTTCTGACTCATCTCGTCGTCATTGGCCTTGAAGAAGTGGCCGGACACATGAGGCCCTAGCAAGAACGTGAACTGCTTGTGCAGGACAGGGACAGTAAAAACCTCGCCATACTTCTCGTATCCATCTGCCATAAGCTTCATAGGGCCCTACATCATGCATGAAAATCTTTCCACATGCATCTTTCGTTGGGTGCAAGAAGCATGTGAACAAGATCACTGTCTAGATGCACCAGCAATACGCTCTCATTCTTGCTGCAAACTTTTTGAGATAACATGATCCAACAGTTGTGGGAATTTCTTTGCCAGTGATGAGATGAAAGCGCCAACTCACGCTTGCAAACTTCATGATGCCGCCAATAAAGGGGAGTCCCTCAAAGATAGGCGGTGCCTTTGTGGGTAAGCTGTTGCTGATCAGTCGCAACGTGGCGATAGCTAAAAGGAAGATTGCTGTTGCCCCCACATAGAGTAAAGGTAGGGGCAGGGCCCTTAGTTCACTCAGATCAAACATGTTGCCCGAAACAAAGTAGGCCACTGTGCTATGCTGCGCACAGATTTGGCTACATTCTAGATCTGGTCATTAAATTGAGCACTTTTTGGCGTGCAATGATGCAGCGTTGTGGTTTTGCGGGCCCAACAGTATTGCATCAACGGGTGCCGATCGTTCCAATAACCTCCGGAGGATCCACAACCCCCAAAATTTTGTAAATGATAAATAGAATATCAAGCCCTAGAATCGTGCACTCTTGCTCAGGTGCTTTATCATGCATTGTGACACTCTCAGGTACAAGATGAGAGCAGGTATATCTTGGATCGCATCTGATAACGTACATGCGGTTTTCAAGCCACCATCGTGCAGTGCAGTCCTGCAGAAGCTGGCCCCAGCCCAGATCCAGCCACAGTCTATTTTTGGGAAACGACCAAATACGCCGCTCACGCGTACCCGACGCAATACAGCTAGGTCATATAGGTCATCAGGAACATCTTTGATAGTAAAGGGGGTTCAAATGTCTTCAAATGCCAAGACAGTACTTGTGCCCATTGCTACTGGTTGTGAAGAAATGGAGGCGGTAAGATCTCTGCAAACCCATTGATTCGCATGTTGGAATCTTCGCCTTGTATTCTAAATATCGATTGTGCTCTCTGTGAAGGTGATCATCATCGATGTGCTCCGTCGTGCTGGTGCTGATGTCACTGTAGCATCAGTCGAGGACAGTCTTCAGGTGACTTCCATATTGGATCAGAATGCAAATCAACGAGCGCGCAATGAGTACGATGTGCAACGGGGACCATCCCAGTTTCACCTTCACCAAGATGATGTGGGCTGCATCTACCTGCAGGTTGAGATGTCTCGAAAAGTGAAGCTTGTGGCGGACAAGCTCATTGGAGATGTTTCTCAGGAGTCTTTTGATGCCATAGCACTACCGGTGGGTGCTGCCTGACACTGACACCTTCCCCTTCCAGTGATAGCATCGGTAGCCAGACAGATCATAATGGCCTCTTTCTGACTCTCTCACATGAGATTACTGTCTGGTGCGAAGGGTGGCATGCCCGGTGCAGAGCGCTTGAGCAAGTCTGCAGCACTCCTGCAGATCTTGAACGAGCAGATCAAGTCTGGGAAGATCTGGTCTGCGATCTGTGCATCGCCTGCAGTTGTATTTGAGAGCCAAGGATGGCTCAAGGGCAAGAAGGCTACTTCTCACCCGGCATTCAGTGATAAGCTCGCCGATCAGAGGTGTGCTGCATTTTCCCCGTTGCAGATGGAAGGGCAGTCATGCGCGCAAACATGATGCATGCATGCCTGCTGGACTTGGGTATTGCTTCATTTGTGCACAGTACTGATCTCTCTCTGTGAAGTCAGAACTCTTTTTAATGGACTGTGCAATTTTGCTTTTGCAGTGAAGTGCCTTCCAGGGTCGTGGTAGACGGCAACCTCATCACCAGCCGAGGTCCTGGCACAGCCTTTGAGTTTGCCCTCACGCTTGTAGAAATGCTGTACGACAAGGGGAAAGCTGAGGAGGTGGCTGGTCCGATGGTGATGTACAAGAGAGATCGTGCAAAGGTTGCTTGAGCGCGAGCCATTAAGGCATGACAGTGTGCGGGAAACAGCATGTATAGAGTGCATCAAAAGACCTCCTGGAGTGGATATAGATATTAAGTGCTTCGAATATGCAATTGTGAGGAGTTGATGAATCGTCTTGCCCTGACAATTACGAATCATGTATCGATATAGCCACGCTCACAAGGTGCTATGCAATTACGATGTAACATCGATTCTTACAGCTGTCCTGATTCATTTTGCTTGATCTATAGTGGAAGCTCAAGGAAGTTTACTGGTCCTCGTACCATAAAATGCCCGGCATAACACAATCTGTAGGTCTCATGTGACAGCACTCTGTTTCCGGGCTCGTTTCTGCCCGCGGCCGCCACTCTGGGCCGCTGTGGCCCCTACATCAGCCTCACCTACAGGCTCCTGTACCAACCCCTGACATGCGTCTACAAGCGCTGTGCTAGGAGCGCTGTCATGCTGCAGAAGGCAGGATGGACCAGCTGCCTCATTGCCCCTTGAGGTGTGCGCTTCTGCTGCTTGCTCGCTGCTGTCTGCTGCTGCCCCTTCATCCATAGTCCCTTTGCTCACAAGTAAACCTGCACAGAAAATAGCCCCCGTGACCTGCATGGCTTGAGTGGGGAAGACGCCGTAGGGCACTCAGTGACACTGGTTTGAGCCTCAATGGTTAGATTCAGAGATCAAAGATAAGCTCAGGATTCCATTTAGTTGAGGCAGTTGCAGGTGCGAAGGGAGCGCACCACAGTCTTCACCACCAGAATAGTTGGTTGCAGGTTCTGTGATTCTGCTGCAGGGAATCTGCGTTGCACTGCCCTGATGTGTAGGCAACAATGGCGTCGTTGCCACAGCAGCCGCCTCGATCGTCTCTATTCTTTCATTGTGCAGCAGCAAGATGTTTTGCACCTGCACCATCAGGCAAATTGCCACATTTCAAAAGGGGGTTATACTTAAAGAATGCAAGTTGCTGTAGCAAATGCCCCTCTGAGCTGCATTATTTTGGGGTCCTTCAGCGTCACAGAATATCCTGGATTCTCATCACCTTGATTAGATCGGCTTCCAATTGCTCCATGCGTTCCATGAGATTCTGCTCTGAGGGAGCGCTGGCGCCGGTTGCCTGACTGTGAGAGGGGAATTGTGGGGCAGCAGTGTTTACAATCACGCCAGAGGGGTATTCCTCCTGAGCATCCCTGGCAATTGCCCGAACCTCGCACTGTCCCAGCTGATGGCTGCAAAAACAACCCGTGAAGTCGGCAACGCTGCAATAGTGTGCTTGCAAGGAGGGAGAAAAAGTAGTATGGAATGATATATTCAACGAAATGATATGCACGTTGTGCAAAGGCAATGCATTTGCTTTCTGAAGATGGACAGGCACCTGTTGATTGCTTTGGCATCAAAAGAGAAGCCCCCTTCAAGACAACGCAGACTCTCGGGTGTTCTCAGGTACAAGCGTCCCACGGCTACGCCGCAATGATCGCACAGCACCGAATAATAAGTGCTGCACAGACAAGTAAATTTTGCTAAGCAGGTCAAGAAAGGCAACTATAAAAGTGTGGGTTCGACACTGCCAAAGCTTGCTGTGCCATCCAAAGAAAAAGATCAAGGTTGATACTAACCTGTCATTCCCAGATAACAAGGAGCACTTCTGCTGTATTTTGTCGATTGCAATCCCAGTAGCACCTGCAAATGCACGGCTTCAGAGCTGCAGTTTCAAGAGTCAATCAGAGGTTTGCAACGAATTTCACCTCTACCTTTCATGACAATGAGCTCGATGTCCTCGATGCTGCAGATAAACTCCTGGGAATCCGTCAAAATCCTGTGACACTGTCCGCAGGTGAAAACCAGAGGTGGTAGGATGTCTCTGTTCACTTCCATGACCGTCGTCGTCCTTGAATAAGTATGCGAAAGGGGTCTTTCGATGTATTGACTACATTGCTGCATTGGCTGGACTCTTCCCTCACTCTCTTCCAAGGATTTCGGTTGCAGGGTGACGTCATAGCATGCACTTCTTGACTCACCCAAGATTCCATGCCCCGTGCATGGGCCAGTGTAAAAAACTTAAAATGGTCTACAGCTGGCTAGTAGTGTGTAGGCAATCACAAAGAGGGCTCCTTCAAAACACAGGTCCTGCATGGTTATAGCCGCTAGCGCCGCATATGCGCAGCTGCAGGCCCACCGGGTGGCTGCCATGGCCACTTGCAACTACAGGGCGCATGCGCATTAAGACCACCAGTAACCTGTCAGACGGCTGCAGTGCTGGTCAATTGCATGCTGCTCTATCAGGCCTTGGGTCAGCAGGCTTCCTGCCGGGCTTCCTTCAGTGAACACAGAACCACCTAGCCTGCTTCAAGCTGGCCCAGGACCGGGTCCCTGCAATACAGCTCCTCACGTTTGGAAACTCCCCAGAATTTGAATCTTCCGGCGTTCTTGACATGATAGCATTCCATGGCAGCACTTACAATTGTCTGACCTCATGGGCAATGAATGTCCAAATGCGATCAATACATAAGGTTACGGATTCAAGGGCATTAAATACAGCAAAGTCATCTCAACAGTAGTGAAGCAGTCATAGAACTTTATTGTCTGGGTTCAATTGCAACCCCGTTACTACGCTCAAAACTTCCAATGGGGTGACCCTAGAACACCGCAAAACCAGCATATCAGCACGATCAATGGTTGCCGATCATGCCATCAGGACAGTGTTGTGAAGCAGCTTCTGACTTTTATCTGTGAAACAATAGCTAGGAGCTTGCCAATCGGCATCAGGCAAAGTCTCATTGACAACAAAGCTCAGTATCTCGAACTGGGCCCCGTCAAAGAATATCCATCGCACCTGCACACGAGATGGCAGTCAGCCTTGACTTTACAAATCAGAAATTGCTGAAAGGATGCAGAAATGACGGTTACCATTGCACTTTGCTGGAGGAAGCTCACCGGCAAACCAGTGTGGACATCAGCATAGTATTTTATAAAGCCATCGGCCTTTGTCCAAACATGTGTGTCGTGAGCATCCACATTTTCTGTTCCCAGGTACGTCGCATTGGCCAGCCAGTCTGGCGTCAAGATACCCACAGGGAAGGTAATCTTTCGGCATGTCCCCTCCTCCAGATTAAAATAATAGCTGGTGTGGTTGGTGTACCTGCCAAATCAGGGCATTATCGTACAGATTACACTGCATGGCAGGTACGAACAGGATGGCTTCAGGGAACAGAGAGTGGCAGAGAGCCTCACTCGATGTCATACAGAGTGGTCCCAAGCTGGGAATGGATGAGGTTTGCATTCCTCCCTCTCTGCCACTCATAGTACAGATCCACAAGTGCTAGGCTTCCACTGCGATTCTGCACAGCCACTGCATGGAACGTCTCTGGCCATACCGGTGGCTCTGGTGGGACTGTCAGAGATGTGGCATTGCTTCCACCAAAAGATGAAGAGAGTAAAAGCCAGCAAGTCAAGCAAATTGTAGCTGATCTCATAAGATTCATAGGTTCCCATGCCCCGACATGCTCAGGAGCTGCACGCTGGAATCTGCTGTTGATGTCAATGCTCATGATGTGCACCATGCTACCAGGTAATTACCAATTGAAGATTCGAACTACAAATAAAACCCTAAAAGCTTGAGTTTGTGGAGGAACAGCACTGGATCAGGTCAGATCCCTGGGACTCAAGCCTTGGGAGACTGTTGCTATTGTGCCATCTAATGCACGCCAAACAATGAGAAGACGAATTTTGAAGGATCCTATTGCTTTGGACGTGTATATCTGGAGAGACTTTTTGACCGAGGGTCATCATGTCTCATCATCTCAATCATGTCTAAATTTGGCTCAGGGAGTGCAGCGAGGCGCGCTGTCCATCGGAAGCCTGTTCAATTTCAGAAGAAATGTTCTGATATATTCGTTTTCATATGGGGCTCAAGCACCTCATGTGCAGCAGAAAGTAGGCTTCTCCGCTAAACCGTTCCCAACTCATCCCCATCCTTTGACTCATTTTTTATATTTTGCGACGTGCCGAGAACATCAGCAGCTATAAAAATAACATTCTAGTGAATGCAAGTCCTGAAAACACGGTTTGCGCTCCACGTGGTCAAAAGGGGACTCAGGTCCTTCAGCTTCCCACACTGTGAGAGTTGGCGAAATTCGCTTGCAGGTAGCACTAGAGGAAGATCAGGACTGGTATGTCTGTCCCAAAGTCTTTAGAGAGCACTTGAGGTTCACACAAACACAGGGCAATATGCATTTTGACTGCTTGTTTGCCAGCTTCATGTAGCTGCCAGTAGTTTCGTACTTCAAAGGGGCATTGTGCTTGATTGATATGGTAGTGTGTGTGGTTCAGATTTGTATGGCGCAGAATAAGAGAGCAAAGAATCAACATAAAGGGGCACAGCAGCAAGAGTGCAGCTCATCCCAGCAGGACACTCAGCTACCTGCTCCAGAGAACGCTATTCTGATAGATGGTAGGCATTGCTTCCGCAGACCTCCTATACCCTTGGTGAGGTCAACAACACTAGACAGGAGCTCGTGCAACAGTATAGAATCTCATGACAAGTTTGCCTGACATGACAGGCAGCATTTTGGAAGGTGGAGGTCAGATACTGCGCAACTCGGCTGCTCTCTCAGTCATCATGCAAACTCCCATCAGCGTGGAGAAGATACGGGCAGGGTATGCTACTTGCCTGTCAATTTACCGGTGCCCAGCACCTTACTGCCATGCCATCACTCCCTCTAGGTAATCTTCATAGTGGGTCCTCTGGACAGCTGGGACTGAAGGAAGAAAGAGTGACTAAAACATGAAAAGCTGTCCTGTGATTGCAGCCGATCCAAGCCTGGGCTGAGGCCGCAGCATCTGGCAGGCCTGAGGCTGCTGGAAAATCTCTCAGGAGGCAGGCTTTCTGGGGGCGTAGAGTCCTCCAAAAGCATTGTGCTGGAGCCTGCTGCCCTGCAGTGTGGGAACTTTGAGGGCAACACTGGCACAGCTGGCAGCTGCACTCTCCTTGCACAGGCAAGTCAGCAGGGCAGACAGTGTGGGTTGAATATCAGCTGCTTTGGCTACTATGACATTACCACTCTTTCTGCAGGCGTGCAGATTTAATTGCAAATTGACTGAGACAGCAACTTTATAGCACATGGTCTGACTCTGTCAGGGTTCTGTGCAGGCCGCGCTTCCTTGCCTGCTGTTTGCTTCACCCACAGGCACGCAAGACATGTCGGTGGTGGGCCTCCGAGGAGGCACAGATGCATCCATGGCCCCGCCCGTGGGGTACATGCAGCACATCCTTCTGCCCACCCTGCGCCGCCTGTTTGACGTGGACATTACAGAAAGGGTGTGTGCCAAGCTGCTTTGACCAGTCTCCCCATTTATGCGCCGTTCTTTTCTTCACGTTTTGCCAGGAGGCCTCGCATGACTCACAAGGATGGTCACGGGCCCTAGAAGGGCTGGCCTGACTGGGGCGCTTCAGAGTTGAGCTCTGCTCGCATACAGCAGTATGCAGCTCAGTGGGCACCTGAAATAATGTTACTCAGTATCTTGATCCTGTCTTTCTTGGGTGCAGTTGGAGCGGCGGGGATTTTTCCCGAAAGGGGGTGGCCACATCAGCCTGGAAGTTAGATGCCTGCCCATCGGCGCCAAACTTCCGGCCTTCAACCTTACAAGTAGCAGTGATGTCACCAGTGTGAAGCTTCTTGCGTTCAGCGCGGGGAAGCTCAAAGGCAGCCAGGGCGGCAAGCCCAGCATCGTGGATCGCTTGGCCAGCTCAGCTATTGACGTGCTTAGACAGGCAAGTGAAAGATGTTCTGCACTTTGCTGACCTGCCAATGTCCCTGTTGCATGCAGTCTTCCATTGCCTGCTCTAAAACCAGTAGCTTGTTGTTGGAACTGGTATATTTGCATGCATCCACTTCTGTCTCAGGTATGCAATGTCTGATGCGCTCATTCTGCAGAATCTTGGGCTGGACATTGAGATCAGCACAGAGTTCACAGAGGAGACAGAACAGTCAGCATTCGGCAATGGGGTTGGCATGCTGTTGATCGCAACAACAAGCGAGGGCTGTCTGCTGGGTGCCGCTGCCATTGGGGAGAGGTGCAAGAGCTCGGAGCAGCTTGGCAAGGCGGCTGCACAGGAGCTCATTAATGACATATATGCTGGCGGCTGTGTGGATTGCTGGTGAGAGTAATGCACATCCTTCAAATACGCATTTACCACTGGCCAGGCCATTTTTGCCAGTCTGTCGCTTACAACAAGGAGGCTGGTAATTCAAGCCCACTGCAACTCAATATAAGATGCTTCTCAATTGCAAGGTAGCGTGAGGAGCTCAACCAGGGAGGGTGAGAAGAGTCATCTGAGAAGATGGTTGAACTCCTTGATGAGATTGTGACACACACAAGATACCTGCTTACTAAAAAACATATGTGCTGCAGGCTGCAAGACCAGCTGATAATCTTCATGGCGCTGGCGGATGGGGAGTCCAGCATGACGTGCGGCGAGCCCACCCTGCACACTCGCACGGCCATGGTCATCGCGGAGCAGCTGACAAGCGCCAAGTTCACTGTCAGGCGGCCGGCCCCCCGCTCGCAGGAGCCTTGGACCATCTCCTGCAAGGGTGCAGGAGTCGCTGCTGGCGGCCATTCATCTGACTTGTGATGGCACAGCAGAATCATTTTTTTGGGGAATGCTGAAATGGCAACGATGCTGAACTCAATGTCTGGAATAACCGTGAACCCATGTACAGAAATGCGAGCGCGTTCCATGAGTTACAAGGCCTTTGTACATATACTTGTAGATCTAGAGGTATGCAGCCATCAAGGCAGAGCGGGCGCCAGAAGATAGGAGAAGAAAGGGCTGACTTGGAGGTGTATGTCATGCAACAACAATGCAGTGCAACAATGACGTGATCCCTGCCCAGGAGCACATATGTGCAGGAAGTAGTATTGTAGCATGTAGAAAGGAAGTTCAAAGCAAATAATTTACAATGTGAGAGCTAATCGCAACCGTGAAGCAATCAAAACTATCCCACGCTTGTGCAAACATCAGATCAAAGCGGATGCATAGTCAAGGCCACAGCCAGTCAATAGAGAATGTTACACATTCTCAATATAGCTGACTTCCGCAGTCAGCCTAGCGTTCACCCCCCACCTTGCCATGGAATCCAATATCTGTGTCCATACATGCCTTGGAGCAGAGGGAGTAGGCACATAGGCACAAAAGCACGTCCTTCAATTATTTCTGACACCCTCACATATGGTGAGGAGCTGATCAAAGCAATCAACCACGTGTCTCAAGGCTCATCCATTGATCATCTCGTCAGAGTTTTACATGGAAAAATTCATGTCTATGCTATCTCAAGAGCACAGCACGAGCTGGCTCTTTCACAGCCAATGTGCTTCGAACCCTGACCAGAGATCCAACGTCATACTTGTTAGGCCCAGCACATGTGTAATCCTGAGCGCGCTTCTTGTGGCACGTCATACAGCTACTCTTGCTGATCAGCTGAGGCCCTGGACAACAGCCTTCCTGCCCTCTGACAGCGCATGCTTCCCCAGCTCTCCCGGCAGCAGCAGGCGCACCGCAGTCTCCACCTGTGCACAGCCACACCAGATAGATTACACTCACTTTTCAAAATACTCCCACTTCATAATTCCTGGCAAGACAGCTTGCCAATAATGCAGCTCCAAGAATACATGTAGCTTCACCACCAATCATGTCTCAGCTTCCAAGACCATGTCTAGAGCCCTTCAGTAATAGGCTGCTGGGAATGGGAGAATGGGAGCAGAGGCAGGCTTGGTGGGACAGCTTCAAATATTCCAGGTTCCACATGTCAAATCAACCAAGATGCAAGAGAGGCAGCAGGCTGCACCTCGCGGCTGGTCATGGTCTGCTTGTTGGTGTGGCGGCAGAGGCGGGCTGCTTCCAGGGTGATGCGGTTAAACATGTCGGCTGAGAAGGCATCCATGATGTCCATGGCTTTCTTGGAAATTGACTCGTCCGGGTGAATTTCCTTCAGCACTTTCAGGATGTAGCTCTGCACCACACGCATGTGTCACCTATCTTCTCTGCAGCCCCAACAGTCATTGCATGCAAGGCCCAATTGTCCAAGTCGCCTCATCACCTGCCAATGCGCCAGAACTTTACAGGAACTGAGGAATATTCTAATGAAAGGAGAGGACCACAAGCAAAGGAAGGAGAATTCATCCCAATGTCACACCTTGTAGTTTTCATTGCGGCGCATCTTCCTGGGCTTGGGACCGACGCCACCGGACTTCTTGGCCGGCTGCTTGCCGCCCTGCGTCGGCCGGCCGCGGGCGCCCCGACCCTTCGCCGGCGCGGGCGCCGTTGCCGGCACAGACTTGCGCGGCGGGACCTTTGCTGGCGCCTTCCTAGCAGGGGCTGCCTTGGAGGGTGCCGGCTTGGCTGCTGCCGGTGTCTTGGGGGCCTCTGGGGCGGCGCGGCCGCGGGGGGATGCGCGAGCAGGCTCCTTGTCGGCTGCTGCCGACTTGGAGCGGGGCGACACGCGCACCTGATCCTCAGGCTCCTCTTCTTCCTCTTCGTCCTGCTCTTCCTCCTCGGGCTCTTCCACTGTGTACTCTGGCGCGCGGCCCCTGCGCTCCACAAGACACCTTCAGCCGTTTCTTACTGCACCCTTTGTGCATGTTGACAGGCAGATGCACCATGAAGTGGGCAGAAACTTTTTTTCGGGTGACATAAATGCCCGTCAAGCAATGTCTTGGACGTGGAGTTGTGATGCATGTGCAGCTTGACCACAAGGAGAGGACAACACATGCAAAAAAGGGGGGTGAATGCGCACTTGCGGCGCTTGGTGGCGGGCTCAGTGGCAGGCTTGGAGGGGTGCTTTGCGCGCTTGGCGGGCGTGCGCGGCGCCGGCACATCCACATGTGTCTCGGGAGGGAACACCCTTGTAGGGGTCGTCTCTGTGTCCTCATCCTCAGCTTCCTCTTCTTCTGCCACTTCAGGCACCTGCACCCCTTCGTGCTTCAGATGCAGAGCTTACACATGACTTTCTGCAGTGTATGCAATACATTTCCATCGATCATTGTGTCATTGTTGCGTGCTGTGCACTTGCGAGGCATTTTCTCGAATCTTCTGGCACTTGCTTTGCCTCGATCTCTGCGTTCCTCGTAGAATTTCACAATTTCATAAAAACTTTGCCATGCAGACTCCAGCACCATCACACAGAATCATCCAGTAAAGTTAGTACCTTTGCAGGCTGCTGCTTCTTTGCTGGACGGCCCCGGCCCTTTGTCTTGGGGGGCTCTGAAGCCTCCTCTGTTGCCTTATCTTCAGGCTCTTCCTCCTGGGCCTCTGCAGGCGCCTCCTGCTTGCCCTTGCGGCCGCCCTTCTTGGCTGGGCCCCTGCCCTTGCGTGGGGATGCTGCGCCAGGCTCGGGCAACGCCGCAGCCACAGCCTCTGCAGCACATGCCAGACCCATCAGTATTGCAACAAATTGCTGATATATCATGGTAATAACGGTGAGGATTGTGTAATGGAGATGGCAGAGCACATTGAACTTTATAGCATCCACATGCTATAATTTAGGTGAGGAAAGTGGGAATGCAGCTAGAGAAAGGTGGGAATTACCAGGCGCAGGCGGCTCCCCAGCAGCATCAGGGGACACTGCGGCTATGGAAGGGTCGGCCCTAATGGGGAGATCTGCAGGCTTCGCCGCCTCCGTATCTGCATGCATCCATCACAGGCTGTTGGAGCTCTGCTGCACTTGACAGTACCTCTGTTGACCCCATCATGCTGTGACTTCAAGTGCTTTGCAACAGGTCTCGACGGCCCAACCAGCAACAGCAGAGTAGCTTTGACAAGGGGATCTGACACACCTTTGGACTTCTTGGACTTTGATGGCGGCCGGCCGCGGCGCTTCTTCTGTGGTGGCTCCTCCTGCGCCTCCTCGGCGGGCTCCTCGGCTGCAGCCTGCTCCTCGGGAGCGCTGGGCCCTTCCTCCTCCATTGATTCTTCCACCATCCCTGCTGGCTCTTCCTCAGTCTCTTCAGCCCCTGTACCGAGCGTTCCGGTAAGCTTGGCTGTGCGATTTGAACAGGGACACATATAGATACGGCAGCAGTCAGGTTCAACAGGCATTGCTGTGCACTTTGGGACAGATGGTCACAGCCAAAGGAGGAGGGAGACAAAAAAAGACAATGGAATTCACAGGAGTAATATAAGTATCACAGTATTATTGCTGGACGCCACGAGGTTACATAACATTATGCGAGGTGGATTCACTTACCGGTACCATTGCGGTTGGCGCCAGCGCCGGGGTGCAGGACTCTCTGGAGGACCTGTGCAACGCTGCCAAAGATGCCTCCACCGCCGCTGGAGGCCGGGGGTGTTGGTGTGGCCGCCGCTGCAGGCTCGTTTACTGCCGGGGCAGCTTCTTCTGGCTCCTCAACAAAAGGCTCCTCTACCACCACCTCTGTGGCCTCGATGATCACCGGTGCAACCTGTGCAGCCACATTCAGCTTTTGCTCAGGCACTGCAGATCAATCGGCCTGAAAGAAGACACGACAAAGAGCCCCGGCTGCTCAAACTGCCGACCATGCCGACACTTGTATTTCCATGGTCAATGGATAGTTGCAGAGGGTAACATACCAATGGAGGTTCGTCTGCAGGTTCGTCTGCCGCCTCCTCGTCTGCCAATTCAGTTTCCTGCGCAGCGGCGGCTCCCTCGTGCAGGGCCCCAGCCGCTGCATCAAAGCCGGTCTCCCCTCCTGCCGCCTGAGGTGCACCCTGCTTTCCACAAAGTCTCTAAAATTGCATGGGCACATGATTTACTCTGCGAGTCAATTATATATCAATCAAGCCACTCATAGGAGCAAGTAAGCTCCCTCCCATCAGAAAAAACCCAGGGATGTTCATCACAATCGCCACTTGTATCCTGTTCCATTGCCGCATTGCAGCACAGTTTCTGTATCTTCAAGGTATTCCTCAAAGAACAGCTCCCTACCTCGGCAGGGACATCCTCCAGATTTTGGGTGTCCATGGGGTTGGCCAGCAGCTCCTCAGCCTCAGCCATATAGTCTTGGGTGGACATCATGGGGTCCTCCACGCCCCCGGCACCCTGATCTTCCTCTTGCGCATCTGCCTCAATTGGCACCTCAGTGGGCGCCGCCGGTGCCGCCACCGAGGGTGCCTCGGCTGCCGAGCCAGTGTTCACACTGCTGGTCTGGCGACGCTTGCTGCCCGAATCCTGTAGCATAGGAAGTTCATTTTCTTGTTTGCACACTAGAGTATCTGGTGGGGATTGTTCATGAATCTGCCAGCATCCGTGTGGCGCAAAGCAAATTCACTGATTCTGAAAGGCGCAGCGGGTAAGGGCACAAGGCTGAGTCAGCCGATGCAAGTGAGCAGCAGACCTTCGAGGCTGGTGGTTCCAGTGCTTGGCCATTGCGTTTGCCGCGTTCCATTGTTGTCCTTTTCACAACCTGCTGCTCAGCAGTGGTCGTCACTGGAGGTGTGCCCAGATGCTCCACAACAACTCTGTCAATAATCTCCCGTGTCCGCGTGATCTGCATTGATCATATATGGGTTTACAAGTTGTGCAGCGAGCATTAGATGGACGATCCCGATATAGGTGACATTCGTGCACCATCCCCTTCGCCAGTATTGTCCGAGTCATCGGCACAAAATCAACACATTGGACGAATCCCTGTGGGTATCCGCTTCCTGAGGACCATCTCGAACACTTGAAAGCCATATGATATTATACGACTGTCGCCCAATAGAGTATTTGCAGCCTTCTAACCCTTTTCAACAGTACGTCCTCCAATGTCACACCAAGACATCTCCTTCCCGAAGTTCTATTACCTTGGCGGTTCCTCTTGTGCGCAACGCAAGTGCATTGACATCACTGGCTTGTGGTGATCTATCTGTCGCTCCAGATCTGGTAGATGTCGGCATGATTAAATCAAGTCCTGGAGAAATTTTCTTGGACTTAGCTAGGTCGGCTGCTATTATCACCGATGACTCGTCCGGGCACTCCCCAACGATTCTTTATTTTGCAAGATCCGTTGAGCTCAGAACTTTGTGTTCACAGTATCTTGTGATCCACTAACAAGCCCCCGAAGGATTGGTGTCCCGACTTCGTGGCAATCCTCTACCGTCTGTACGCGTCCTGATTTGGCTTGTGCCCCAAATTCCAGCGAGGCAAGAGCGAGGAGCTCCTGCTCGCTACGATACGATACATCAATTTTACACCTGATATAGGATTAAAACTACTAGCGAGTCACTTACACACAAGAAACCGTCTTGCGAGCTCATCCCGGTGTTGGTACATCGATCTGCACTTACCGTCCTGCGTTGGTACCTATTGCAGCAAATTCATGGGTGAATATTCTCCCTCAGCAGCACACGACCCGGTTGGAGCTGAAACTGAGGACGTCCAGGATCAAGTAAACAGGTTTGGTCCCGTGATGGTTGATGCGAAGCTGCGGTGTAGCTGATGTATTTCTTGCAGTTGCGACGTTTGTCCACACGTTATACTACCTGGAAGGCTCTATAAGAAACCAGTTGTTGATATACGTAAATATGTACGTGTGACACTGCTCAAAGACATGCATGTCCATTTGGCGATGCAATCGGATGCTGTCCCTGCTTCAGGTTCCAAAGGCATGTTGAAGAAATAATAGAGAATCGTGACGAAGAGGATGTGGAGAAGATCAAGGCGGTTGTGCAAAAGGCAGTAGAAAAAATCCTGCTGGGAAAGAAGTTTGATGGGACCATCTCTGGAGCAGTCGAGGCCTCTATAAAGGTGGGTGCATCAACTCATCAACTGCCCTCCATCAAATGCCAGAGCATTCAAGATTGATGTGCACACAAAATTAGCAGGCTTCCGGCGCTGATTATAACTTTCTTTGACAGGAAGCCAACAAACGGATCAATGCAATTCTGGCACAAGAGGAATTGGAAGAAGAACAGGAGGATGCTGATGAGCCAGCCGGCATAGAGCAGAAGAGCAGCAGCTTTGCAGGCGCAGCGGCTGAGGGCTTCAAATTCATAGGCTCCTTCTTTGCACAAGCAGCCATGGGCGGTGCAGAGGTGCGCATGTAGCCGATCTGCCTTCCAGATGAAGTATCTTTACCCTGTGCTGTTTCCAGCAATCACCATCTACAACAAGATTCACAAGAAGGCGTGCAGCTTACCTGCAACTTGTTTTACATGCACCGCTGAGGTGTGCTTCTTGTGGCTGCAGCTTCCTGACCTGATGAGGGAGGAAGAGCAGGCCTACAACTCGCAGGCCATCGTGCTGCCGCTCAGGCGGCTGGCTGCAAGCGCAAGCACCGAGGCAGAGCACGATGCTCTGGTGGGCGGTCCTGGCATCAATGTTCCTACTCCAGCAGCTCCCAGCTTGGAAGCTAGCCAGCAGCATGCTAAGGAGGGCCGTGAAGCACAGCAGAATGCTCTGAAGGAGCAGACCGGTGACACACTGTACCCTTCCTCTGGTGAGGCCCAATTTAAATGCATTGTGCCATCGGCATGTCCCTCCCGCAACAGGTGCTCTGAAGGGTTGCTACGCGAGCACATACATGAACTGTTGGAGATAGGACTGCTGTGTGGCAGATATTTGAGATGCTGGCGAAATGAGCAGATCTGTGAATGGTGGTGCAGGACGAGAGGAGCCAATCAATAATGGCGCTACTGAAACAGCCAATAGCGACGAGAGGAGTGCAAAGATCCCACGCGTTGACCAGGTGAATAGTACAACACTGCCCCCTAATTCGCAAAGCGTGCTATCAAGCCGTGCCCCAGGAGGAGATGTCTACAGATTTTGAATGAATCACGAATTTCTCCCTGATTTTTGAAGGCGCTGTGATTTCCAGGGCGTCCCATCGCAAGCTGAGCAGCTGAGTCATCTCAGAGAGCCACGCGTTCCTGGTGGCCTCCAGGTATGATTGATGAAGGTTTCAATTTGAAGATTGGCATAAAAATATGGCATTGTACAAGCAGTGAAATATTTGAGCATCTCTGCATAACTGGGAGTGAAATGTGCAGCACTGTCTGCAGGAGGAGGACTGGAACGTGCCAGGTCGAGGTGGGACTGCAAAGACGGCCAGCGAAGCCAAAGCTTCTGATGTGAAAGGCTCCATTGGGCATGGCGATGCATTGTAAACCGTCACTCAAGTTCAGGCAACAGAAAGTCACTCATGATTGAGCAGCTGATGCTACCTGACATTGACTCCTATCAAGAGAGGGCGTTAGTCACACATCGTCACCAGGAAATGTCTTTTGTCCAACGATGATCGGAGAGGTTGACTTACTCAGAACCATCTGAATAATACGAATGAGGAGCCCTGTCTCTGTGCTTTTGTTTGCATAGGTAGTGTCCACTCCGCATCATTTTCCTCTTGAGTCCATGATTGGACATGTGGCAGCCTGTAACGTTGCAATGATTGTCATGTAACTTATTAACAGATGGGCAAAGATATTGAGATGGTGTTGACATATGAATTAATGTGACATCATGTGTTGGTTCAATTCATCGGGAGCATCATGAGATGGTGTTGACATATGAACCAACGTGACATCATGTGTTGGTTCAATTCATCAGGAGCATCATCTTTGCATTACACTGTTGGTAAATACGGCGGCCCTGCTTTGAGCTCTCGCCTTGACATGAAGTTTGCCGGGATCAATTATATACAAAGCTACAAAGCCATGGACTTGCATACTCACGGGAACCCCGAAACTGTTGGTACATATTGGTCACACAGGCTGCCCAGTAGGGCAAGACATTTTTAATGAAAGTGCATGCCCAGTCAATCCAAGTAGCAAAGACTTGCAACAGTGCCGATAAAATATACAATGAGCGAACTTCAGGATTTCAGACGGCGATCAGCCGCTGAGAGTCCTGCTCTGTTCAATGTGAGTGCATGTGGAACGCAAAAATTGGGACATAATTTTTCCTTTCACAAAGGTTTGCTCTTCTCGTCCTTGAAAGGATGTTGTGCGTTGTCTTCTCACAATGCTGTGAACCACTGGGGCTTGACCGGCAGTAAGTCACCGGTGCTGAGCTTCATAACATGCGCGTCAAGTACTTCTCAAACAATGCGCAGGCGCTTGAAGAGCAGCAGTGTGATGACCGCGCAGCCAACGGTCATGAGCACTTTGGGCAGCCACTCCTGAGGCGACTTCTCGTTGCTCTTCTCTGCCGACTTGCCCTCGGCTGCTTGCTTGAAGGGGCGACCCCTGTGCAGAAGCAACAAATATAAGTGCATCATCGACTGGGGAAAAAAAATGCCTGAGGTTTCATCCTCTATGCTGTGCCCAGCAAATGCAGGACTTGCAAAAGAAAACGTTTCAGCGCTGAGAAAGTGCACTTGCACTTTCTCAAGTTTGTGACTCACAGCAGCTGGTGGATCTGGTAGCCCAGATTGACGAGGAGGTGCGCAGCGGAGTCCCTGATGTGCTGGCCCAGGTTCACAATGTTGGCAGCCACCCTCTCAGCAATGTTCTTGATGGAGTTGGAGCCTTCATGCTCTGGGTCCGCATCAGAAGGCACCTGCATCAAAAATTATAATTTCTTTACCACTGCGGGAACTGTTTCCTTTTTAAACATTACCTTGGCATCAGGAGATTGGAGATTGGAGAGCAAAGCATGCCAGAAGACAGCCATTATTTGAAGATGTCTACCGGGAGAAAAGCGCATACCTCTTCCCATCCAGGTTCAAAGCCTGCACGAGCAGCCTGCGGCAGGAAGGTGTCTCCGGCCACCTGCCAAAATATATCATTTTGTCAAATTCCACACGTGAAATCAATTTCTGAATCTGCATTGGACACTGACATTAACACTGCTGCACATATTTTCTAGCACACACTTTGGACTTACTTTTGGTAATACAAAGAAAGAAGGCTTACCCGGTTGCGGTCATTGATGAGTGTCTGCACAGTGGGGTCCTCCAGCAAATGGCGCAGCACCACCGATTGGACATTTGGCTGATTTAGCTGCACCACATCAGTCTTCCTTATCAGATCAGTACTCTGGCCAGTACAGACTGATGAAATCAGGCATCCAGGAAAGCCAAATGCGGCAGGGGAAAGGGAAGGGTAGGCACCAGGTTGTTGAGTGCTTGGACCATGTTTTCGCGCTCGCTGTTGGCGCGCACGACCTGCATGCCGGCAGCATGCATGTACTCGTTGGCATCTGTGGCGTTTGACTCATCGCTGTCTGACAGGTCGTCGCGCACTTCATGTATGGCAACGTCGCTGCCCACCAGCGCCTTGGGAGCCTCCCTGAACAGGCAGCATGCATTTAGAGGACAGGCAAACATGAGGTTGCTGATAAGAACCATCAGGCCTCCAATAAAGGGCAATAGGGGAGACTAAAAGGAGCATACCGGGCGGGCATCCCCATGACAGTGTTGACGACCTCGCTGATCTCTTCTGGCCCAAACATGACGTTGTTGTTGTAGACATCTGTCACGAGCCACTCTTGGTCCACCTGCAAATACCATGGGTGCTCTCTTACGACTGATCAACCAGAACAGATCCTCTGAAGAGCGAAGAATGGTGCAGGACCTGAGACTGTCCGTCCTTACCTCTCCAATCAAGCGGTTCGTGAGGTGGCCCCCATCTTGCGCCTGCTTGACTGCCAAGGATGCATCCTTGTCGCCCTTGCTAGAATTGGGCAGGCCACCCCTGCATGTGCATGTTCAGAAATATGCTCTGAAACAGATTCCTTCCTTATATTTCCTGAAAGTTATAGCATCCCACTGTACCAGCATTTCTGAGCACGCTGCTACAGCTAGGACTCTTGTAACTGTCACTCTAAGCCCCAAAGCTTCACGGTCCTCGTCAGTCCTCACTTTTCAATCAGATGGCAAATAGAAGATGTAGGAACGTGCACTATGAAACCAGATAGTCCCCAGCCTCACTGGCCCCCATCTCCAAAGGGCGTTCTATTAGGCAGGCCACATCATTCTGCCAACAGCTACAATAGGGTAAAGTCGCGCATCTGGAGAAGGTCCTGATACTTTGGTCGCGCAGGCGAACCTGTTCTGGGTCTGAGCCCTGCAGTGGGATGACGATGGGGCACCGATCGCACTTGCTGTCGCGGCCACGGCCCCGCCACGACCGAGAATGAATCGGCTCGCCATCGCAACCTGGCGCCGGAAATATCTCTGAAGTCCAGATAAGAAAGATCTTCGAGGACAAGGTTGGAGCATCAAGGACACCGTGCACTGACTCAGCAGTGACGTCATCTGGTTTGTGTGCAGTTCTGGTATGCAACCGAGAGGATCACACTCAAATACTAGGATGGTATCGTGATTGATACTGGTGTGGATGGTCAGTAGCCGCTGCTGCCGGTAGGGATATCTTGGGTGATTGCTACCCTGGATCACCTTGTGATGGGTGATCTGATTGTGAGAGCATCTCAATCGAGGGAGCTATAAGGGCAACCGGTGCTAAGTTTTCACGTTATCAATGCTTATATATGCACGAAAGTGACGGACCGTCGTTTAGTCCTCGCTTAGAAGAGCAGAGACCAACCTAGTACTTGAAGGCTGCAATGGAGTTCAGTTCAGGGAAGTACCAAGATGGCTGTGACGTTGCAAAGCTATCTATATCTCAACCCGACTGGGATTGTCTGCCGGCGGATGCACTGGCATGCGTGGGAGCTCGCTTGAAGCCTCCCGCTCTTGCCTCAGCACGGCTGGTATCAAAGTCTTGGAGGTTAGGAATCTCCTTGGGAGTCACAAAACTGCAGCCCAAGCTGCAGAGCATAGTGGGGGGCCGTGGTTCCTTGTATCTCTCAAGGATGCGCTGGGATGAAATGAAGCACCTGCTGGTACTGCACTGTCCGTCTTCTATTAATCCTTAGCAAAGCCTCGCTTTGCGTTTGTGAATGACAGATCCAAGAAAATAGTTTATTCGTTACGTGTCAAGTGCGGGAGGGTAGGTTGTGGCATGGCGTCCATGCTTTGAAAATATGACAAACTTGGGCAGCTGAGATGTCGATCACAGTCTCTCACAACATCATGATGTCAAATGTAGGCACGTGAATGCTGTGCATCCGCAGACTGTGTTCAGCGGCTGCCAGGAGCTGAATCTTGTGGCCGAGAAAGTGACAGCCAACTGCGCGCTCCACTTTGAGGCAGCACACCGACTGGCGCGCATCAAGATCAGGAGCGATTGCTTCGAGCCTGCTAGCTGCCGCTCAGGCTTCCAAGAAATGCAGATCTTCTTGGAGATCCTGCAGGTGGGTTTTCATGCGCAATGCAACCCACTGATCTGCTGAGGGCTTGTCTTCTGACGGCACATGAGGCCTTGCACAATGCATGCCACTTTGCTCAAGGCTATTCTTGTGAGAGCGCATGAGCCTTGCACAATGCAAGGCACTGATTTGCTCAAGGCTGTTCCTCTGACAGCACGTGAGCTAAGGGCTGTGCATTCGCAGGCACGGGCACCAAAGATCACTGTTGACCTGGACGTTCACATTGACGGCGACGAATTCAAATCTTCCTATGACAGCTCGCTGCAGCCCCTTGTGAAGCTTCCTCCCAACGTCAAGGTGAGCATTGCTTACATTTCTGTGTTTTCTGGTCAAGCATTCCTCTAAACGATGCTGCATGGTAGTGTTTTATGGCGATCACCATGTGAAGGCCTTTCTAGGAAGACACCTGTGATTTTGAGTGTTTTCAACGTTGATTTACGGCTGTGAGCATATTCAATGAAGTTTGATCAAATTTTATGGGGCTGCATGTGCCATGCAGGTCACTGCTCTGGAGCTGATCTACATAACCCAGGCCACGCGCAAGATACTGGATGTGGCGACCTTCAAGCATCTCACAGCGCTGGACATCAGGCTGAGCGGGGACGGCTTCATAGATGACAGCACTTTTGCGCTCGTGGGACAGCTGACACTGCTGGAGGAGCTGTCCCTGCACTGGCTGTCTCGTGTCTCTGAGGAGGGCCTGAATGAGGGACTCAGCAGCCTTGCCAGACTCACCTCTCTGAAACTCATCGATGTCACAAAGGTAATGCTGGCATTGCTATCATTCCCTGTTTTTGGGGGTCTCTTGAATGCAGAAGCTTTGTTTCTAAGCGCTGGTGCAAGTTTCAGATGTGTCATGCAGAAGTTTGGGTGTGCAGGTGACAGACAGAGTAGTACAGAGCTTGCAGAAGGCCTGGCTGAATCTGGGGAGCCTGAGCCTTTCAAATTGCTATTTGCTGACAGATACATCCCTGGGTGTCTTTGAGTCTCTGCCCAGCATATACAACCTCTTTCTCAGCGGCAATGGGCAGTTCTCATCAAAAGCCATGACGAAAGTAAAGAGGAATGTCAAGCTGACCATTTTCAGGCAGTGCGGCATTAATTGGGCTTCATCGATTCAGCTGCCGGCAGCTTGAGCTGTTTCTTTCGCGCAGCATTGATAAGTATCAACGCCATTGGGTATTTTGGCTGCAGCATAAAACTGAAAGGCAGCCCCTGCAGGGGGACTCTGAGGCTGTATTATGTGTGTAATGTTAATGTCATCTGCAACTTTAGGATTGCTTTTACCATGGATCTTTTAAAGTGCCACAAATGCCTGTATTACTATTTGATGTCCATAAGTATTTATACAGATTGGCAGTGATTTGATATAGAATACTTCTTGTATGCTACATGTATAATTGCAGCTGTTTTTTTTTGTCCTGTAAAATGAGCAGCAAATGTGCAACAAAATCATAATTGAGAATTGCAATCGCATGTTCCACAGACCCCTTCATCTAGGACTGAGGATCTCATGATCCAAAGCAGCAGCACAATGGGTCTGTCAGTATTTGAGACGTCACACTCGCTTGACTCAAAGTATTTCTGAACAACATCAATTTGAATGACAATTGCAAATCTGGACGTTGAGGCCTCAGCAAGCCCAATCAAAGCGTGTGCTGACACAGTGTCTCCTCTGACTGCCTGCGCATGCACCACAACTTTGTGTTACCGTTTACACAAAGGCTTTAGTGATGGACACCACAGAAGGAGCAATGGCAACCACAACTTTACAATCCTGTTCAGGTACTTAAAGAGAGGTGCAGACATTACGGCAAAGCGATTGCCACAGGTAGGGCTGCTGTGCCAGCAAACACCATGCAGCGACGGTAGAATGATCCCCCGGCCCAGGAGCACTTAAAAAACTCTTGCTGGCATCATTGACATGCGCGACAAAAAGCACCTGGAATGTGCATGTGGCGAGGATCAGCCTACAGCGTTTGGGAACGGCTCATGAATGTGGCCAAGCTCAAGGCGCCGCAGGATACCCTCTGGCCGCCTCGCATCGGGCGGCATGCCGCGCACATCTGCCACTGCGCCTGGTCCTTCCACACTCGCCTCTTTCACCAGCACACCTCTTGACACACCTGCACAGTGTAAGCCCATGGATCTTGAGAGGCATAATCTCCCTGACAGATGTAGAAGTTGAGGGCATGCGGCAGCTGCAGGGAAGGTAACTGAAAACAGAAGCGTCACAGAACATATAGGTGTAGAATTTTGTGATTTGCAAAGACACATGATGCAGCGAGTGACCCATCCCATCTGAAATGCCTGGAAGAGCTGCAGCCTTTTGCAAGCCACAATTCAATTTTCTTGTGACAAATGTGATCCAGGGAACAGGGCATTCTTGTACCTGGATTGCTCGTCAGAGCACTTTCTGTGCTGGGGGATATATCAAGCTGCGCTGATCGCGCAACCTCAGTCACAGGTCCGAGTCCAATCTGCCCGCCGAGCCCAGACCTGATCTGGGCAGCCAGAGACTGTCCTGTAGCCTCTGCCGGCTGCTGTCCTGGTACTGGGCTGGGGGCTGATGCAGGGGCGCTTTCCGGCATGATCGCTGTCCCATTTGCCTCCACCTTGTTGGCTGCCAGAATGTCTGCCAGCTGGCCCCTGGACAGGGCAACTGAGAGCAGCTGTAATGGCAGCGCTGCACCACGCATGGGCGCCTGGGCGGGTGCTGATGCATTTGCATTCTGCGCTGGCGGCTTCACAACACTCAATTGTGGCTCTGGTCCCTGTGTGGGTACCTCTGCGGCTGTGAGTGCTGCTTCTGGTGATGCACTGGCGTTGTGCGGGCATGCCAGCTGCCTGCAGAACTCCAGTGTCGCTGATGCCTGTCCCGGGGAGGCAGCTTGGCCCAGGGGCATAAAATGCAGGCACGGCTGCTCGCTGCTTTCTGGGGCACCACTGGCTGCTGGAGCCTGCATGGCAGTCTGCAGCTCTTCTGCTCTCATGGGTGCTGGCGCAAAAAGCAGCGCCTTCTGTGCGTTGCTCGGGGCAGGCGCCACCAGGGAGCTGCGCATGCTGCCCTCTGGGGCGACAGCATGCCCTGGTGCCTGGAGAGGGGGGGCAGGTCTCTCTGCAGAGGGGATGGGGGGTAATTCAGGGGCTGGGATCGATGCGGGCGCAGCTGCCTGCTGAGGAGCTAAGGCGCTGAGAAGAGGGCTGACTGCCATGCTACTGAGAGCTGAAGGTGCGGGCGCTGGTGCAAGAAGCTCTGGGAAGCCACCTTCGTTCCTAAGCTTCCCCTTCTCAACCTGCATCAGACCCACAAGAAGTTCTCATGGCGCCAATGCAGAGGACCTTGCATGCAGCATGCAGGCAGCAGACACGCACTGTGTGACAGCCATCACATCCTCAAATTTACATGCATGCGCAGTTGTCTTTAAAGCCGGGGGACAGAGTGCGACACACCTGCTTCAGCAGACGAAGATCTGGGGCACAAGGTGTTGCTGCTGTTGGAGAAATTTGTTGCTGAGACAGTGGCCCAGGGGCGAATCGCTCAAACGGTGGTGTGGCAAGAGAGCTCGGGGCCAGGCCTGGCGTAGCAGGTGCCAAGGCTGATACACAAGTGATAATTTTCAGGACCTGTTTTGGCGCTTGCTGGCACACTGATGTAGAGAATATACCATATACTGGTCTGCTTCGGTAGGCAGGGAACTGAGGGGAAAGGCAAATCAAGCAACACAAGGGGGGTGTAGAAATGACTACCTGGAGGCAAATTTCTCGGCCACAGAATCTCTGCAGGTGGTGGACTACCAGCACCAGGATGCGTGGCTAATAGTTTTTGCTTGCTGAATTGCACCCCCGTGGGGAACAAGCCTGTGCTGCCATTTGTTGGGATCACCTTCCTGCAACAATATTGACCCTCATCTTTGCTACATCACATGCAAATGGATCGAGCCCGATTGGCCCTGACCCATCTGTGTGCAGATGCTGCGTACCTTGCCATCACTGACTGACCGCGATTGATGTAGATAAGGAAGTCCAGCGGCGCAGGCGGTCCTGCCTCTATCTCCCAAGAGGCACCCCAAGTTTTCAGCATTGGCTTCCAGGTTCTTTCTTGTGGAGTGCTCTGGGCGGTACCATCTGCATCTGATTCTGCGCACAACGAGAACACACAATTTCACTGCAAACCGATGTTGAAACACTGTAAGTTGTGCTGCATCTGTTGGTCTGAAAACTGCCTTCTGGAGATGCATGCCGTCTTACCAAGAGAGCTGCGGATATAGACACGAGATGGCTTGCCAGGGCCTGCAAGCTGGAGAAACTGAACCCGCAGCCAGGTACCATCTGATTTGTACTGGTCAGTTCGTACGACAATGCCGCCACTGTACCATGCCTGCATGGGTTCGCAGTCCACCTGCATGCATGAAGGAGGCATGCATGCATGCGCATGAGGAAGCCATCAACATTCCTGTTGACACATCAATATCAAGGTGACTGGCAGGCCAAAGCTAAATGAATGTCAATGCATTGCTTGCATCCCTCATCAAGACAGGAGGGAAGGTGCACATCTGAATATTCTGTGCAGTACCTGTCGATATTGGATGTGGCGGCCATTGTCTGCAGATTCCGGGCTTCCAGCAAAGCTGGCCCATTGAGGTGCCAGCAATTTGATACCATCTGGAGCACAGGTGTCACAGACTTCAACAACCTGGACTGTGACACTAGGAGTCACCCCACTTGCTACCTGCATCACTGGCCAACTTCAGTGATTGCTGAGAAAGTGATCCCTTCCCATTATTAGCCTCTGCATGCATCAATCTAAGAATTGCTTCAGTGATAATGGTGTCATTGATGCAGCATTCCCAGGCCTGTCGTGCTTCTCACCTCGATGCAGGCACCACAGGCAACGCCTGGGTTCCACAATGCAGATCTTGCTGAAACTCTTGCGATTGCTATGTTTGGCCACGTTAAAGGCCCCAGTGGCCCAAATCCGCAAGACGTCGATCCTGCCAAAATGGAGTCTGCCTCTCCCTTCTGTTGCAAGCCGTCCCAGTCACTTTCGTCAGTCAGATCAGCTCTTCTGCAATTCAGCTCACAGGCACTTGCCGCTTGCTCATGAAGGACTCACTGAGGCGAGCAATGCCGTTCCATTGGTCCAGCTTCGCCACGGCTTTGATATGGGAGTGTCTTCTGCTTCACTTGTATATAGCGTCAGCACGAAAAACGCAAGTGTCAGAAGGACGCCCCTCCTCTTGCTATGCATAAGACTGCACGGCCAGGTCGTTCGCCAATCTCATTTACAATCCCTTTCTCCTGAGACATAAATCACGACCACCATGGAGGAGTTTTGTATGCAGTCGGCTGCTGTCATTTGGAGCAGAGCCTGATTATGGCAAGCATGCAATCCCAATCGCTGATTCGACAGCTGTTGTATCAAACATGCATTGCTGAAGGGATGCTGTTTCATGGATAGGATTAGCAAGCTGTTATTGAGGATGTCTGAAGAAGGGTTCTCATGCAGAATAGTGATTGAGAAGATGCATGCATGCCTCTAGGGGGGCCCGGGCACTGCAGTTTTGCCAGAAAATGTCCCTGATTGTTGCCACTTAACACCACTCAGCACCCAGGCAGGATGGAACAGCAAGACTAGCTATAAGACTTGACGCATATGGCAATATTTACAAGGGTGCGACGTGCACATGCAAACATGGGCACTAGATGAGCAATAATTCTAGTGGCCCCTCAAAAGACGCAATTCAATTCACGCACACAATCTGTGACGCCATCATGATGATGGCGCCACAAATTGTGATTCTAATTGTGAGTATTGATACACTCTAATAAGACAATAGAATAGGAACAACTCCAGTCGCTGACAGCGTCTGACCACAAGGGCAGAACACATGTCTTGGGAAGGCAACCGAGGGTGCAAGTTCAATGCAGGAAAAGACCACACAATGCCGTTCTACCTCTCATCCTCAATGCAGCGCGTTTTTAGACGAAAGACATCTTGCATGCGCATCGAAGCAGTGATCAAATGGACAACACTCATGCCCACATAAGAATGCAAGCATGCGAATTTGAAATGCAAAGCAAAACCGAACTTCAGAAGCTGAACAGAGCCACCAGGTTGGACCTAGTGACATGCCCAAAGCCGGATGGTGCTCAACTATTCCTCTGTGCACTAAGGAGCAGCAAATGCTGACAAACAATTGCTACAGGATAAAACTTCGTAACCGGCCCAGAATGCAGAATATTTGACGTCCCTCCCACAGTTTTCTCGAGGCCCAAGTGTGCCACGCACGGTGTGCAGGACATCACACCGGGGCTCACATTGTTCAGGATACTTAAAATTGCCATCTTTTTATTTTCACAGCTTGTTATAGCACCACAAGTGCTGAGCGTTGGCGATGCCGCGCTTCACTAATGTGGGCTTCCTGCTTTGATATTCCTCTTGCTTTCCCTTCCTCCTTTCCTTTACTTTCTCGGCTCCTGCCGCATGTTTTCTGCCTTCCAGTTGCATCGATTTTTGGGCAACCGCGCAAATACGCTCATGCTCCCTTTTCTGGCCGAGCTTTCGAGGTGCCATGATGATTCTCAGCGGACCTCCTGGCTCAGGAGATTGTGCAGCATCCCTTCTTTGGCAGCGGCGGCTTCTCCCTCCCATTCTCCTGGATGCCATAGGCCTTGGCAGGGCCGGCGCCGTCAGCCTTAGTCACACTGACACGTGTCGGCTGCACGGGTGTCACACTTGCGCTGGAGCGGCGCGTGTATCCTGCCTGCACGGATGCTTCCATGACCGCTTCATCGTCCAAGTCCAGAATGGAGCTGGCAGTGCGGGATGCCTGCACAGAGACACACGCATTTCCGGGGGCTCATCATGTATCCGTGAAACTTGTAGAGTGCTCCGCAAAACAGCCATGGGAGGGCAATACGGGCGCCTGGTAATGTGTTGCAGTGAGGCAGCGAATGTGTTTGGGCAGCTGCCTGCAGGAGCTGTACATACCTGGTCCTTAGGATTGGAAAACGAAATTTAGTGCATGGTAATGCAGGTGCCCACGGTTGATTGGGTCTTGCTTCTGGCAAGTCCAACAAGGGGTAGGAATTTGGCAGCCTTTACATGCAGCTTGTCTGCAGACGCACCTTGCCTTTGGCAGGAAAAGTGTGTAATAATAATAATAATAATGCAGGAGAAGGTGAGACATTCACCTGCATGGAGTTGCGGCTGCGCAGGTTGTCGGCCGGGACAAACTCGTGCACGTCGTCCTCGAACATTGCGAAGAAGAAGGACGGCTGCAGCGCCTTGGCCACTGCCTGGCTCAGCATGCCGTGGCGCGCCGCTGCCTTGGGCGCCCCCCGGTTTGCCGACCTGTCATAGTGACCATGCGCTTGATCATTTTAGTCAGTCCACCTTGAGCCCTCAATGATGTAGTCATTGGACTCTAGGTACTGTAGTTGAGCATAAAACCTGAGAATGAAGGTGAGATCTACAGTATCAGACCAGGATCAAATGTGGCATAGTTCAGGAAAAGAGCAGCAAGCAGGAGGGTCTTTTACGTACCTGAAATGCAGGCGCATGGTGATCTGCGGCTCATCGCCCTTGTCTGCCAAGATGAAGCAGCATGTGAAGTCCCGCTTGCCCACCTCGCATGCCCAGAAGCGCGCCTGAGCCTCATCCTGCAAGAGATGCCACACAACGCTCTTGGCGCATGACAGAGATGGAATTTGTGAGATCAGCAGAGAGAGGCAATGTGTTAAACAAAGTCCTTTTGTCACTGCGCTGAAGAGACAACAGGGGAGACTTTAAGGGCTGACCTTGGTCTCATCCACGCACACGAACAGGTCCCAGAAGTTGCTGTTCACGATGGCCTTGTTTCCCAGACCTTGCCAATACAGTCATCATTGTCAGAAGCATTCAGCTATTGGCATGGGAAATTATTTTCACCCCAGAGCTGATTTGCGCAAGCACAGAGAACGTCCACACAACTCAATAAAAGATGACTCCATGGCGCGGGGACCAGGAACAAGGAGTAGAAGATGTTAGCACCTGCCAGGAAGGCCCAGGTGTGGTTTGCGAAGAGGATCTTGGTTGCTTCGCGAGTGATCTCGCAGACGCTGATGGGCGAGCGGATTTTGTCCAGGGAGTGCAGTAGCTGCTCCTTGGTGCGGTTCTGCTGCTCCACTTCCACTGCCTTCTTGTAGTCGGCCTCCATCTTCGTCGACATAATGCGCACCTGCACAGGAGGGATCACCACCCAGCTGAGCGCAGTTGAGGAAGAAAGGAATGCAGACATCAAGGTCAGAGCTAGGGCCAGAGATGAGAGAAACGGCTCCTGCGCAATGGCATGTTATGCAAGAACATCACAATGATCAGCGCAATTGGCAAATGTCGGATGCATCCTACAGATCTGTTTTCATATTATGAGGCTGCTGACGTGCAGATGCTGGGCAAAGGTTGGGTGATTAGTCAGCATGCACACCATGTCCATGAAGATGCGAGTGGTCTCTGGGCTGAAGCCCTCCTCGCGAGGCTTCGAGTCCATGACCAATCTGCAGCATCGCAACAGTCTCACATGCAGCAAAACCAATTCTAAAAGTGCATCTAAATGGCATTGCATTGGAAGAAGAGCACAATATATTGTAAAAGCTGCTGGAACAGAGAACTTACAGTGCGCCAACGCGGTGGTTCTTGGAGGACATGAGGGGAGCGCATGCATAGAAGCGTGCGCCTGCCTGCCGCTCAAGCTCCGAGAATCTGCTCACAAGCCCATTCGTCACCTAATTTTGGCACGAGCAGGACAAAGTAAAAGTGAATGGCAGGAGCAAGGAGAATATCAGGCTGTGAAATGCAGGGTGTGTGACTGCTGCCTACCTGCAGTCCTCACGTGTGTCCTTTACGATCAGCAACTCTTGATCCAAGGGGACAGCTGCAAGGTTGGGGAGGCTCGGCCAGTCAGCCGGGTGCTGCACGCCAAAGTACTGCAGCTTTCCCCGGTTCAGCATTCCCACGCCTGCCACAGCAAATATACTAATGCTTGACCGCCATTGCTCTTTTCTCAGACCCCATGCATCAAGCCAGTCGACAAGTTGCCCACAGAGTCTGAGGGGGGTTGAAGGGGTACCTGTAGCAGGGACGCGCAGCAGAGAGGACAGAAGCTTGCACATGCTCTGAAGCACGGAGTCTTCATCCGCTGGATTCTTTGATGCTGAGACGAAAGAGATGCGCTGGGGTGAAGCAACAACTCCAGCTGCCGCCTGAGGCTGCTCTGTGACTGCGCCTCCCTTGATATTTGCATCTGCATCGCTTGCAACTGCTTCCTGTGCAGCTGACTCCATGGCTCCTTGCGTTATGACCACTGGATCTGCGGACTGCAGGGCATGGTCCACGTGACAATTCAGTTGTGTGTTCAGGTTGGTACTCAATTAGTGGGCATGTTCTTATATGTTACATTTTATTCTTCATGGCGTCATTTTATAACGATGCATGCGGTGCACCAGTTCATATCTGTCCCACGGTCAATGTGTTGCGCAGATGTTGGGGAAGGTGAGGTCCGTCTCATCTCCATGACTGGAATTGTTCATTGATCGATTCTGATTTAAGCCCTCAAAATACTGCATCCAGACATAAAGATCGAGCGTACCTGCAGCGGTACCTGCTTGGCTGGCCCTTCGATTGCGTTCGAGGTCCTCACTGTTGTGGGCTCTCGCGCAAGACACATGTAAGGCCCAAAGGCTAGGGTTTGCCTCCTCCACCTCTTTCAAATCCGTTCAACCGAAGCCACTTCAGCACGATAAGATACGGGAGAAGCAAGCAGTGCACGAGACGCGGTTTCGGAGAATTGCACGGCTTTCAAGCAACGTGTGCTTGAACAATCTCGCCGTGCATGATCACCACAGGCTGTGGCATACGAGAGCAGGAACGAGTGGGGAAATCCTCGATCCACTAAAAACGAGAGAAACAGGAAGGAAGAAGAGCGCGTTCGAAGGAAGCTAAGAGACTTGGCTTTGGCAGCCAGGGGGAGTAACCCTAGAGGTCATCCTAGGTTTCAATTCCTGAATACCACGGTGGCAGTGAGTCACCGCGGCTAATAAAAACCAAAAACCTTTCGACACCTTCCTAGCATCCCGAGAAAACAACTGAAGTCCTTCCTATCAACCGTCCTGTGAACTAATACGCTGCAAAGAGCGAGAACAAAAGAACTGACAGGATGTCCAGTCTTTCGGGCCTGGTGACTTCCCCAACTATCGCTCCGGAGGTCGAGGAACATGTTACACATCGTGCCGTGGTATGGCAAGGGACGAAGAAGATGGCGGTGAGCAAATCCAGTGAATTTGTTTGTGTTTGGTAGTACAACATATTTGGGATGTCAGCGTGTAAGGAAAAAAATTCTCGGTTCGTCCTTCGGGATGGTCTGTAAATGTCACCATGGTGGCTTCTCGAGTGATCTCGAGAAATTCCTACGTGCATACGCAGGTCATTGACGTACCTAAGCCAAAGATCACCAATCCGGTGCGCTGACCTGTGCAAGACCATTGCTTCATGCTTTTTGACTCGGGCTCCTGATCTCGGAAGATGTGTCTCAGAACAACATCGTTTGATGCTGTTGCACTTCCATGCCGTTTTGCAGGGAGACGCCATCATCAAAGTGACGAGCTCGGCAATCTGCGGGAGCGATCTTCATCTTTACTTGAACGTCATTCCTGGAATGGAGAAGAATGCCGTCATGGGCCACGAGGTCAGCGTTCAGATTAAACTTTTTCCAGTACAATTCCGTTATTTTCTACTCGCAAAGTGTGCATGTCTGAAAACAATGTGCCGACCAACAATGTTTGCGCAAGTGTAAATTAAGTGTAATGCATTGGCACTCCTGCACTGACATTCTGCTGATTTTTCCCCAGTTCATGGGCATCGTGGAGTCCGTTGGATCTGACGTCAAGAACATCAAGCCGGGCGATAGAGTGGTGTCAAGCTTTGAGATGGGCTGCGGCCAATGTTTCTACTGCAAGGTCTGTTCCTCCTCCACCCCGTGGAACCATAGCCTCAAGTTTTGCGGACGACCTGATGTCGCATG
This sequence comes from Coccomyxa subellipsoidea C-169, assembly GCF_000258705.1. Taxonomy (NCBI): domain Eukaryota; kingdom Viridiplantae; phylum Chlorophyta; class Trebouxiophyceae; family Coccomyxaceae; genus Coccomyxa; species Coccomyxa subellipsoidea. Next base: position 1,263,421 of record NW_005178031.1, read on the forward strand.
AAGCAGCAAATGTGTTATAAAGCTCAAGCACCTAACGCTTTACAAACGCACGTGCACCAGAGGCAAATCTACAGCGGCTGCGACTGTACCAACTTCTCTGAGGTGGAGACAAAGCTCTACGGGCACCACACCGCTGGCTTCCATGGTACAAATGCCTGCACAACAACGACCTCTTATTAGTGCTGTACACTCATCATCTTCTACTTGATTCATCTTCTACACAGTATGCCTGCACATGCGCGGCAACAACATCTGAAAGATCTTCAAGTGATGATGCTGTTGCCTGTGGTCTTAAGCAAAGGTAGTGGCAATTGGCAGGGTACGGAACACTGACCGGGGGGCACCCGGGTGGCCAAGCGCAGTTTGCTCATGTCCTGTTCGGTAAGCTGATTCCCCTCTCAAGCTCTGATTGCTGCCAAGCTCAGCTGTGTATCAACACATCTTTCCTTTCTCTTCTTGTCACTTGAGCTTCACAGCATCCAGGAACTTAATGGCCCCTCCTGTGCATGCACAGCTGACGTGAACCTGCTGAAGGTTCCCAGCCACCTGTCAGACAGTAAGGTGCTCCTGCTGTCTGACATCCTCCCCACTGCCTGGCACGCCAACGAGCTTGGAGGTGTCGGCAAGGGGGACAGAGTCGCCATCTGGGGCGCTGGGCCTGGTGAGTGTAGACACTGCTCTTGCACTGCTTGCACTGTGTCAAAACACAACGCTGCACCGATCCTGCGATGATCGGCAAGATCTGCGCAATTTGATCAGATGATCTTAGGCATCTGTTGCTTCGGCTATTTGCAGCCCCGGCTGGCGGGGGCCGGTATAAATACTGAGCACCGTGCCCACGGTTAATCTTGCATGGATTTGAAGAGTCCATCAAGCGGTAGGATTTGTTCAGGAGCCTTCACTTGCAGCTTGTCTGCGGATGCCCCTTCCTCTGGCAGGAACAGCGTGTAACATGATATGATAAGTGCTGATGTATCTGTGATTGTGTGTCCAGTTGGCATTCTGGCGGCCCACTGCGCATTTTTCCGTGGAGCCGAGCGCGTGGTGATCATTGATGAGGTGGCAGACCGGCTGCGGTTTGCCAAGGAGAAGGTCCCCAAAGTGGAGACCCTCAACTTCAAAGAAAAGAAGGTGCGGCCGCTGCGCAGTCAGGCTGCTCTATGCGGCTTTTAAATATATCTGAAGGCAAACCTTTTTACATTTTCACCTCTGCACTGAGATCTGCTGTTTGAAGTGGGGTGTGCAGCCTCTTGGCTCAAATTTGAATTTGATTTTTGACTTTGAATTTGGGCAGGTGCCAGAGGCGCTCAAGGAGATGATGGGACCGTATGCCCCGGACGTGTCCATCGAGGCAGTGGGAATCCACTACTGCAAGAGCTGGGTGCACAAGTTTGAGATGGCCACTATGCTGGAGACGGATCCCTCTGAGACCCTCAATGAGATCATCTTCTGCACCCGCAAGGCACGCCGCTATTCATGCCTATCGAAAAGTTATCCGTCTAATGCTCTGCAGCACTGATAAACTGCTGCACAAGCACTGATCAGATGTTTTTGTTGCACAGAGAGCCCCTGGAGTCTACTTAGAAACAGAGGATGATATCAAAGCAGAGACCATTGAACCCTTACGAATGTAGATTCGAGAGCTTGCATGCACGAATGATGATTGTGCTCGGCTATAACTTCATGCAGGGTGGAAGGATTGGCGTTGTGGGAGCCTATGCTGGCTTCACCAACCACTACAACATTGGGGCCTTCATGGAGAAGGGGCTCACCATGGCCGCAGGCCAGGTATGTGGCACCAATAACAGAGAATTTCCTGCCAGTGTTTTCTGGCCCTGCAATTCCTGCTCTACAGGAATAGACTCTTGCGTTTATAGATCACAATCTGTGTCTGCCTGGGAATCTTTTGCTGGGTAATTGCTGAGTGAGATGTGCGCGTGCTGCAGACACCTGTGCAGAAGTACTGGAAGGACCTGCTGAGGTGGATTGAGGAGGGCAAGCTCACCCCAGATATGGTGAGCCCTTAGTTGCAGCAGCACACTCAGCACTTGCTCATTTCAAGGAAGCATTTGCGGGTTGCATATCTCATGTACGTGCTGCTCACCCTTCAGTGCTGTGAAAGCTGGCCTTTGGCATGAGAGTTCTGTCTTGGATTTCTGCAGGTGATCACACACGAGCTGCCGCTGAGCAAGGGGCCAGAGGCCTACAAGACCTTCAATGACAAGACAGGCGGCTGTGTCAAGGTGGTGCTGAAGCCTTGGCTCATGGAGACTGAGGAGTAAGCAGGGAGCACACTCGTGGGACCACAGGGATTCAAGCACAAAGTAATTTGATTCACAAAGCAGATCAAAGAGCTAGGGCACCAATACTACATCCGCAGTCCTGCTGCTCAGGACTTCATTCTTACCAAGACTACCAATCACGAAAAAAGTGGTCATTGTGATCGCTGCCGTTGATTAGTTTCTAGGCTTCTGATCTGTTCCCAGCGAGAACATCTGTTAAGATCAACTATTTAGATCCTTCCATGTCCTCCAAACTAGTGAGGATCTGTAGAGACGAAGCGCTGCTTATGGTCTGACTGCTGATTTTGGTGCATTGCGCACAAGTGCTGTTCCGACGCTCTTGAGACTGCCTGGCTGCCCACTCCAAGCGCTGGAGTGGAAGGTATTTCTGTTGTCATCCAAATTCCTTGTGGAGCATGAATGAGCATATTCTGGGGGTCGTGTTCAGTTAGCTAATATACGCATGCAAATGATGTACACCCACATGTGGGAGAGCCATTCTGTTAGTTTCATTGACTTTCATGATTATGCATTCCGGAACAGCGCTCCTGACGAGCGACATGGCATGATGTATATTAATTTTGAATCATATAGATCTTTCATGCATGTCTTCACATGAGGACATATCAAGGCTTGTCGTTTCCTGAAGTTTGCAGCTACAGTCACTCCAGATTACCAGCAGGCCCAGGCTTGCACAGCAGAACAGTATGATATTCGGCATTAGAGACCTGTTCCCTCTGCTGGCGTAGGCACTATTGGCTGAACCTTGGGAGTCATGACCTAGGCATGAGAAGCTTTTGGTAAGAGAGTGCTTGCATGCTGTGAAAGCCCCTTTTCTTTGGCCTGGCTGCCCAATCCATGTATGTATAAAGGAAAAAGCCATGACAGTCATGATTAATGCCAAGTGACACCGAAATTGTTCGAACAAGAGGGAACCAACGGTGGGGATTCGAAGCCTCCACCCGCTGGTGCCCTGCTGCTTTTTTATATCGATATTCTTTTTGTCTTAGGAGGGCCCAGATTGCCAAAGCTGGACTTTATCCGCAGCTTGTCTGTTAAAGATCACTGTACACTTTTCCTAAATAGCTGTGCCTGACTCTTGATGCGCTTGTAAATACCTGCTTCATGCCTCTGATTTTGTCTTGGAAATCTGCCCAAGATCTGGTGGGCAGCAGACCGCAGGGACGGGCCGAGGAAAGCATGGGTGGGCCGTAGCTTGGTGCTGCTCTCATCTTGACGAGCTCGGAATCGGACACAGAAGATTCTTAGACCAACCTTCAGTGTCGAGTGTGCATTTACATAGTCAGTACTGTGGCGTCTCAGGATCCTTTTCGACGTTTGCTGAGCAAAGTTCGCAAGGCATTGTCGACGGTGAAAATGGCGGAGGACGACATGATGCTTGCGGTGTGCTGGGAAGGAAAGGAGAAGATGGAGGTGAGTTCATGAAAAAATTTAACCATTGTCAAGGACGGTGATGCGCTCCGCTGGCTTCCAATCGACGAGCTTGTTGTGACTTATGAGCGGCATGTGAAGTTTCCGTCAGGACTTCGAGATAAATTACTGAAACAATTGATCTTGGAATGTTATATAGGTTCGCAAAGTTCCTCGACCGCACATCAAGGAGACGGTACGTTTGCATTTCTGTCTCGGTGGTCAAGTATGCGTCATTAGGTTTTCGGTCGACGATGCCCAACCAGTAGAGTTTGCAAGAAGCGAGCGCACTGACGACGAGGATGTGATCGCAGACTGATGTCGTGCTCAAGATCACCAGCACATGCATCTGCGGGAGCGACCTTCACATCTACGAGAACGTCATCCCGGGTGAGCACTTGCTGTCATGCACCTGCCTTGCAAGCATGCATCCCTCTACTGTGCCAGCCACGCTCAATCCCAAACGTGCGGTCCATAAAAGCTTCTGTTGTCAGGATCTGAAGAATTCCTATGTGTGCTGCTGTAGGGATGGAGCCGGGTGATGTCATGGGCCACGAGTTCATGGGCATTGTCGATGAGGTTGGCTCAGATGTGAAGAATGTCAAGAAGGGAGACAGGGCCGTGGCCTGCTTCGACATCGGCTGTGGAAAGTGCTTCTACTGCCAGGTACTTTCCAGTCTCAACCCTCAAAAGTTACTATCGGTATACACTGCCTGGTAGCAGTTCGGTTCCGCTTGCCTGGGCTGAAATGTGACCATTTCCAATGCTGTGACATGCGTCCATGCATGCAGAGGGCCCTCTTCTCCAGCTGCTCCACCACCAACCCCTCCAACATGCTCTGCCCCCTCTACGGCCACAAAACTGGCGGCTTCTTTGGTGCGCGGCATTGCATCATCTTTCAGGCTGGCGAATATTGTCCTGCGGTTGCTGTGATTTGATAAGTGAAAAGATGTCAGCAAATTGGACATGTGTCACCGACTCATTGTCACGGACCCATGGCAGCAATACAGGATGATCACAGCAGACTTTCATGGACTGGTACTGATGAGGATCATGTGTGCTGCTTGTGCAGGGTACAGCCACATCACAGGTGATCCAGCTCACTGAGGTTCTTGAGCACCCCCTGTGCATGCCTTCCTCCAGAAATTGTTTTTCCAGCCTGCAGAGCCTTGTCAGTACAGTCATAAAGCTCGGCACAATTTTCTGCTTTTGTTGTGTCACTGCCTGACAGTCTAATGCATGTGCCGATGGCATGTCTGCCTGCTGAAAAAAGGTGACTTATTGCATTATGGCTCCCCAAATCTGCACAGGTGGCTACCCTGGCGGTCAGGCCCAGTACGCTCGCGTCCCATATGGTGACTTTTTCTTCTTCCCTTCTGTACAGATGCTTACCTTTCACTTGCTCGCATATGAGCCAGTCGCATGCATGACATGGCTGCCACAGCTCAGCGCATGCATGTGTCCAGGGGATGTGAACCTGCTGAAGGTCCCCAGCCACCTGCCAGACAAGAAAGTCATCCTGCTGTCTGACATCCTCCCCACTGCCTGGCACGCCAACGAGGTATGTTCTGTTTCACCTATTTCTCTGGCACTTGCCTCCAGCACTTGAGTATGCACACATGGGGACAGCAACCCTGGGTGTCTTGATGCTGGAAACTCCAATTACTGACTTAAGGGCCATGCATTCTGCAGCTGGCATCTGTGGGCAAGGGAGACCGCGTGGCCATCTGGGGAGCAGGCCCCGGTGAGTAACCTCATGCATCATCTGCTACTGTCATGCATGCCATGCATTTTCTACAGCCTGCTTTTTCCGAACTCCAAATGTAGGATGACCATAGGTCGCCTCATGGCCTTCATGCCCTTCATGGGAATCTCAGACTAGACAAAGAGATTTGCAGAAGCACATGGGCTAGGAGTTGGAGTCCCTTGCTTTTATCCCTGACTTGGTGGAGGAAAGCCCAAAAGAAAGAGAAGGTTATAAGGCTGCTTTGATGTGCTGCTGCAGCACACCTCATGTTCATGGATTTGTAAGGCATGTTGTTATAATAATAATCACATAATTATGACTGATCTGCGGATGGTGTGTGTCAACAGTGGGCCAGCTGGCGGCGCACTGTGCATTTGTGCGCGGTGCAGAGCGGGTGATAATCATCGATGACATCGAGTACCGCCTGCAGTTTGCCAAGGACCGCATGCCCAACATTGAGACCATCAACTTCGACAAGGTCAAGGTGTGCACTGCTGACTCCACCCTCTTACAGTCTCAGCTTGTGCCACGGAGCTTCAGGCAGCGCCTTTTAGAACATGGCATGAAAGGGCAGATTCATGGTTTGCATGTCCTTGTCATGACCAAGGTCTGAAAGGCGCTGCCTGAAGCTCCGTGGCACAAGCTGAGACTGTCCTTTCATGACCGTTTCCGCAGGTATTGTCTGAACTTGCTGTGGGTGTCCTGTCACACTGGACCAGCAATTTAAGTGGAAAAAATTCCTTTGTGACGCTTTCATTCATGGCTGGAAGTATGCATGTACAGGTGCCTGAGGAGCTGCACAAGAAGTTTGGCACGACCACTGCCCCTGATGTGGGCATCGAGGCGGTAAAATGTTGTTTTCTTCTTCTCTGTTCTCCTGCCAAGCTTCGCAGCTTTGCAAATTTTAATGCCTATCAGCCTTAGGCCTGGAGAACTCATGATTTGTGTATGTGCATCAGGTGGGCGTGCACTATGCCAAGAGCTGGGTCAGCAAGCTGGAGATGGCCACCGGCCTTGCCACTGATCCCAGCGACATGCTGAACGAGATCATCTACAGCGTGCGCAAGGTGGGGGCCCCCTACCAGCCCTGGGCAGTATGTCCCTGTATCACAGTCCCTGTGGGGTCTGCTATTGATGGCGTCGCTTGACATGCCTTTGCCAGGCTCCAAGATGCCTGGCTTGCTGATATATTCATGGTGGCACACACACACAAGTGTTAGCCCGCCACTTCATGGGTGGCAGGTCGTTGTGCCCTGATCTGCTTTTCTGAAAGATGAGGGCACTGTGGCGTCCCATTTACGAGGTGCTTGATGTTTGCTGCCGAGCGCTGCACATGGACGGCAGCTGACATTGTTGTGCTATTTGTCTAGGGCGGCCGCATTGGCATCGTGGGAGTCTATGTGGGCTACACCAACCACTTCAACATCGGCGGCTTCATGGAGAAGGCAATGTCCGCCGCTGCAGGCCAGGTAGGGCGCATGCATGACCCATTGCTGGAATAATGCCAATCACAAATGATCAACCAAGATATGCATGACAGCAACAAGAGTGAACTGCATGCTGCTCCACGACCATGCTCACATGTAGGAAAACTGCAGGGCAGGCATTTCCAGTTATTGCAGAGCCCTGTCCTCCCTTCAACTTCTTCCTGGCTGATTGCGGACCTGCGTGTCATGCTTGTGTAACCCTTCAGCAACGATACTTAGGCATCCTTGAGAGTGTTTGTGATGCTGCGCAGACTCCTTGCCAGAAGTACTGGCCCCACCTGCTCAAGCTGGTGGAGGAGGGAACGCTGACACCAGACATGGTGCGCACTGAAGACTCCTTGAGTGGTCTTGCTGGTCCTAGCCCTCAATAGCTGTTCAGAGTCTTCCACTAAACAAGCGGCCTCGCTGCATGCCGCATGCTTCATTTAAGATGGTTTAATATAGACCAGACATGACCTCAGGGAGGGGCTCAGCTGAGTGAGAGACCTGTCATGCAGCTTGTGCTGACAATCTGCGTGTGCAGGTGATCACGCATGAGATGCCTCTGATCAAGGCGCCGGAGGGCTACAAGCTGTTCAACAACAAGGAGGAGCACTGCGTCAAGGTGGTCATGCACCCCTGGGACGGGCAGGGCCAGGGTTGAGTGTATGCTCCGCCGCTGATGCACTTGTCATGCCCGAGGGATTTGCACGGGGCCCCAGTTGTCTCTGCAGCAAGTTGCAAGAGTGTGTATTGCAGCATGATGCATTGTTTTGGCAAAGAACAAATGCTGGTGACTGTTCGGGAGCGCATGAATGCTGCCTGGATGTGAGGATCAAAGTTGAGCTGCTGTTGTCGTTGGTTGTGTATGTTTGCTAAATGCATGGTGGCCCATCATAGTGCCTCAATGTGACTGCAAGGGTGCTAGAGGCGCAGAGTCTGACCTGTCTGATTGATGTTTACAGTGCCTGTCTATTTTGAATGCTTGAGCATCACCGTTTCCTGATCTCAGCTGAACTGCATATATTGTATCAATTTACTACTGTGCTAGTAGGAATGTTTGCAAACAATCCCTGTGCCAACTAAAACTGGCCTAAATGAAATCAATAAATTCTGGATGTGCTCTCGAGCATTCACTCTCAGCATCCACGGGGTCCTCAGCCGTCAGATTGCTTAAGTTTACCTAGGTGTAGGCCTACATGCTAGTGACATGTTTCCTGGACCAACTAGCTCAGCCTGATATATCTTTCAAAATCTTTCAGCAACGCCTGGATAGGAAGAAAAGTGTGGGCGGTGAGACACCCAGAGAGTACATATCACGAGGGATCTTCTCACAACACCACCACCACAAGCTCAAACTTTCTGACACAGCGAACATGCTGAGATGTAACGCACGCTCAAAAGACTTTAGTTCTGAATGCTATATCCTCGCCCTCATTTTGCAACACCGCCCGTCACCCTCAGTAACATATTGCCTCACCCTCAAAATGTTCCTGTGTTGCACCAGAGCAGTCCCTCCTGGGGTCCACATGCTGTCATCTCTCGACAGCATCCTTTCTCCGTGGTATTCTCTTCAGCAAATCCCAAGTGGTGACATCTCTCCAGGACATTCTTCTCTGCAGCACTCTCCTCGGCAACACCCACGTGGTGTCATCTCTCCAAAGGACTCTCTTCGGTGTTGCTGAGTGGGCATTGTCAGCAGCACCCCAGCGGGTGTCACCTCTCCAGGGCATTCTTCTCTGTGGCATTCTCCTCGGCCACGCCCTCCTTGGCCCTTGCAGCCTCCTTGCTGGCGCTGCTCTGGTAGGTCAGCAGCTTTATTCTGCAGTCCCCGGCATTCCACACGCGCTGTTCCGTGCGCATTTCCGCCCCTGAGGGGTTCAGCACGCTCACAATGGCCTCCTCTGTCTCAGGAATCTCCCTGTACCCCAGCAGCACCTGCACGGCCCCCACACCCTCACTTTCCACGAAGATACACTCTGCACTGCGCCTGTTTGCCACAATGCCTCTCGTGCCACATCTCAAAAGAGCTACAGCATTGCCCAAAAGAAAGTCACATCGCAGGCAGGCGACCCTCACCGGTGGTGCCTACCAGAAAGGACATCAACGATCATAGGAATATCATGACGCTCTCTCATGAACCATACATTCGTTGCAGAGCATTTCTGGACATTAGTGCCACAGCAATGGCAGGACAGCCAAGCGGCGTGTGAGTGGCGTGGGATGCCTCAGTAGAGCGGACCTGGTCGACTGCCTGTGCTCGCAGTTGCAGGGTGGCGTAGCTGAGCTGTTCGCCCTCGGCGCAGAGTGAGCTGCTGTCCTGGACGATGAGTTGGCAGTCGCCGTTCATGCGCGAGTACACCACCAGCGCCTTGGGCTCCACAGCCACCTGCATATGTTCACCCCCGACACGGCCAAATGAGATTTCAGGCGCAATAATCTCATTTGGCGTCATGTGTTGTCTATTGTGCATAGCATGCGGTGCAGCTGCCGGCATGGGTAAACGGACTGTGTGGCTGTGATCCATGCAGGCACTCTTCTGTATCGCCTGCAATGCATGCGGAGTGATCACCCTCTTCATACAGTATGGCGGACATCTAGAGCCCTCGCTCACTTGCATGGTTGTATTGAGGCAAAAGTTAGTGCGGCAACTCTCATTTGACTGGGGCAAGGTAATTCGAATGCTCAGTTCGCACATGGACAGAGGCGACAAGCAGCCACGTAATATGTTGAGTAAAAAGGGGAAGCCAGCAAGTAAAGTGATGTTTGACAATGGCCGTGCCTGGGTGAGCAGCTTGGCTGAGTAGGCAGTGAAGTTGGAGGAGACTCCCAGGGGCAGCGAGTGCCTGTCCTCAAACCGAGTCAGGCCCTGGAAGGCCACCTTCTCACACACTATGTTGATGTCCGGCCGCCCTTGCTCCTGCACAATGCATTGCATCGTATTGGCAATAGTCCCTCTAATGTCAGTTGCCCCTTGCAAGTGTTGTAAAGCAATTAGATTATCTACTGCGCAAAGGAAGCAGCAAAAAAGTCATTTGAAGAGAATTCATGGTTTACCTCCAGAGATGTTCTGATGTTGAGTTGTACGACCAGGATCTGCAAAGCCAACAATCAGATTTTCTCAGACTCCAATCCCAAATCATACAGACTGGCAAATTGCCTCCCCGCAGCACAGGTAGAACTTACAAGGGGCGGCAGCAACGATGATATAACACTAAACGACTGATTGCTGAGTCAGCCTCCACAAAAGTGTAAGCACGGCAAAGGTGGAGGCAGAGGGAGCACCATGGAGTCGAGGCGCAGGTAGTCTTGGGCCTGCAGGTGCTCCTCAACGCTCTCCTCGCTGCTGCCCGAGTCCCGCCACTGGTTGTCGCACACCACCAGCGCACACTTCACGCTGCCCAGGTCAACCTGCGACAGCATACGCTCATGAGCCCTGCAGCTCCCATGCCATGGAAGCATGGAACCCCACCTACGGGAAGTGCATGCGCATTGCAACTGCCGTAAGCAATTCAATTGAGTGAATGTTCCGCTTGCCTAATCTCTATTCTGCTGGGGCATCAAGGATTTGGCAATTCATGCGGCAAGTCAAGGGCAAGTGCAGTGGGCCTGCTGGGGTTTCCTAGCTAGGCAAGGGATGGATGATCCAACAGTTCAGTTGTATTTGTGAAGCAGTAGCAACGTCCATTTTCACCCATTAGCAGGACCTTAAGCTGCTTTGTCCAGTAGATGGTCAGACTCTCTCTGGGTCTTCTGTCAGCAGGCGGGAGCATGTGCGGTATTGGGATATATAAGTGACCAGCAATGATGACATCTATTTGAAATGATGCAACCACCTTCTTGAAGGACTCGCGGTGCAGGGGGTTGGCCTCGATGTGGCGGATGGCGATGCGGCAGCGGCCCAGGCGCTTGAGGTGGCGTGCGATTTCCTCACCCTCGTGCAGGTTCATGAGGGTGACCTCGCTCCCGCGCGGCAGCCGGTTGTTGCCGCGGTCCAGATCGCTCAGCAGCTCCAGCATGAACGGCGTGTCCTGCCACCCGCAGATCAGCACCGCCTGCCATGCACACGCAGCATTTATTTTTATCCCGTTGAAAATTTCGTTCAACGACCTGCCACATTCCAGCATCCCTAGTACGTGACGCACAGATAGCCTGCAGCTCCACGAGGCAACCAGGTACCTATTGACATCGGTAGGTTTTGACATCATCACACACATCACTCTTGGCAGGCTATCACCATTAATAACTAAATTCCTGCTCATGCATCCATGCATGAGACATTCACAGCATGGAGACCTGGAAAAGGCTTTATACCCATCCATGACAGGAAAGTCTCTATTAATACGCCATAAAAAGAAAGCACATCTTCGGGGCAACACTGTTTAGTATTCTGCATGTGGGAGCAATGGCGCATGCCTCACGGTTGCCAAGGCCTCCGGTGAATTCTGGTGAGACGATGTAGTACATGCCGTCCCCTTTCTGCTGCCCAGCTGGCATCATCTGCGCGTCGCCATTACTGGTGCCGCCCTCCTGCTTCGCCTGGTCATCGCCATTTGCCAGGCCCAGCTGATGCCCTACAACATCCACCCTTACAGCATGTCAGCAACCTCCCCAATCAACCACGCTGCAGCATGCAATCAAATGGCGAGGTGCATATTCCATGGTCTGTCGCTGTGTTCTGCATTCTTCTGTGAGCCAGTGCTCAGATCTGGCGCAGAGTCACATTCAAAACAGGTCGACATGGTGCACCAATCGAGTAAGGTGATGCATACAAAGCACCTCAGCCCCTTGGCTATGTTATTCAACATTTGGCAACAGAGCCACTGCGCGTCTGATGCAAATCAGTATGCAAAACAGGGCGGCAAGGCAATACCTATCCAGGCGAGGGGCCCGCCGCGCTCCTCGGGAGCCTGTCCGGCAGGGGTGACATTGAGCAGGGGCTCTTCGTCGCCTTCGATGGAGCTGCGCGATACGCGGATGCCCGTGGGCGCCTCCTTGCGCCGCTCGTACTTCTCCGGGTCCCAGTCCCCAATGCCACCCACCAGCGGCGCCGCCAGCGGCTGGTACACGCCGGGCGCCAGCCCCGTCGGCCGCATCATGATCAGATCATCGTGCGGGCCCACCTGCGCAGCGCAGCCCTCTTCTCAAGTTCAATGTAACTCTGCCAAATTATGAGCAACAAAACAGCTTATGTGCAAAGCATACCTGCAAGAAGAATGCATCTCGGGGATTGTTCCGGACTGCAAGACGCACAGGAGACGAGCAGGTAAGACTTGGATTAAGGCACAGGCTAAAAGCAGACAGCAGTGGGGTCCAAGATTTAGTTGAGTGCACGTGCTGGGAGGGGAGCTCCAGAGTGGGTGGAAGGCACAGGCAAAAAGTAGGCAGCAGTGCTGAATCACATCGTCCAAGCTAGTGTCCCCAGGAAGGGAAGCTCCAGAGTAGAATGAAGGCACAGGCTAAGAGCAAGCAGCCGTGGGTCCAGGCTAGTGTTGTGTGGGGAGCCGTAGAGTGAGATCGAGTCACAGGCTAAGAGCAAGCAGCAGTGGGTCCAAGCTAGTGTTGTGTGGGGAGCCGTAGAGTGAGATCGAGGCACAGGCTAAGAGCAAGCAGCAGTGGGTCCAAGCTAGTGTTGTGTGGGGAGCCGTAGAGTGAGATCGAGGCACAGGCTAAGAGCAAGCAGCAGTGGGTCCAAGCTAGTGTTGTGTGGGGAGCCGTAGAGTGAGATCGAGGCACAGGCACAGTTGATTGCGTGTGCAGGGACTAGAAAAGCCGGACCAGGGTGTCGGTAGGTGGCGCGACGTCGCATTTGCCGCTGCGGCGGTTGAGCAGGCCCAGCACGGTGCCATCCGCGAATTGCAGCGCCAGCTCGCCATAGGGAACGCCCACCAGCTGCGGAAACTTCTCCAAGAACACCTGCGACGGCGACGCGAAGGACCAAAGCGCCTTGGACACGTCCGCCACCGCTGGATGCTGCACCATGCGCGCCAGCCTGGACAGCCCACATTTGCATGACACTAACACCGCAGTGGTCAATGAACGTAGCTGTCAAAGTATTGCAAAGGGCAGGGGCAAGCATTTCTGCGTCATTGTCGATTTGGCGAGGGGACAATCTTTACAAACACTCAGTATTGCAAGTCCGTGGTTGTCATGTACCACATAGTCCGAGGTATGGTGTTTGCTCAGGGGGGGTGGTCCAAACGCGACAAAGTTATGTATTAGGGACGGAGGTATGGAACAGGGATTCCTTGCCTGCGTGCGGTGACCTGTGTGGTGGGCACAGCAATGATGCGGCGGGAGCAAGCCGCCTGCAGCAGACGCAGCGCGTTGGGTGTCCTCGCCTGCCAGCCACACACCATGCTTCCGCTCAGAGCACAGAGCACTAGACCCCACATGCCCGCTGAGTCTTCAGCAATTCAGAGATGCTTCATCAGGAGCCTCAGGCGCGCAAGCACGTTGGGTGAGAATTGTTTTGAGCATTGGCAATTTGGGTCTGACCTCCACAACAATCTGGGCGCGCCTCCCGGCAGGGCGATCCAGCTCATCCAGCAGTACAGCAGCCCTGAGTGATTGCGCGTCGGCCTCGTCTGGACACCTGTGCACACAGTGCAGCAATTTGGGGGGCACGCCAATGTTAAGGGTGTTAAAGATGCGCTGCCATTGTCTCTGTTCATGTGCATGTGGGTTATGGTCGTTGATCATTACAGGGAAATATGCACAATATTAAAGTGCCACAAGTTGCTGGGGTGTGACCTGGAGGAGTCAGCCACGATGATGGCAACAGAAGCCCACTCAGCCCCCACCTTTTTCAAGTCCCCAGGTACCAGCGGGCTTCCCTGCACACAACACACTAAGGAAGTCAGTGGGACAGCTGAAAGCTGCTTCTAACGAGTTTTCGAGGCTAGGTGAACAGCAATTACCAGACCCAGATCATAGTGGCTTGGTGTGGACAGTGCATTGCTATTGGTGAGATGTGAAGAGGTGCACCTGGCGGAATATGAGGGTGGACTTGTATCTTTTGCTGACTGGGATGGATGACTTGAACATCTCCTCCATTTCCAATTTTGGGCGGGCGCTTAAGACAGCAATGGCTCTGCCTCCAGTGGCCTTGTAGGCAAGGCAGGTCTGCACACACACACATGAGTTTGCCATGACCTTCACGCAGTTGTAAAGCACGCCTAGACATCGGATGACTTTTTATTAGGAACTGTTGATATTAAATATCTAGGCACTGGGATTTTGCAATGCTTACAGACTTTTTGCTGCAGTGAAAGAGAAAGACGGCCCTTACCTGCTCCAAGATTTGTGTGATCATCTCGATGCATCTCTGCGAAATGTTACGCACTCGAGATTTAGTTTGTTCTTCAGAACATATATCTGACACCAAACGGTCATGCAAAACGAGTACAAGCTGAGTGGTATCTCAGTGGATGCAGAACATCACCTGAGACTCGCCCCAAGCCAGCACCACAACCTGCAACAGATTTGCATCACTCTGATTAGTCAACCAGTGATTGTCAAGCTGAGCCTGTCATGCAACTTTTCGAAAGGAAGTTGGTCACTGTCAGGGACAAGGGCATAGGGCAGCACGTACATGATCAATCTCAAATAGATTTCCGCCAGTCTTCACATTTGCCTCAATGGCACCGCGGACGCTCTGCTGCACCAGTGCCACGGTCAAAGCAAAAGCAATCAGCCCGCTCCCTGCCACGCATGCAAACGTCGATGGACTACATGCTTGAAAGCGTCACCTGCCTCCTGTCAGACGCTGCATTGCATGCATGCTGACGCACCTGATATTGCCAGAGAGAAGCCTCTTTCCAGCGGTGAATCCTCTGGGCCTGGCAAGCCGTTTGCAAAGGACAACAATAGAAATACCTGCAGGTCGGACACACAAGAGGTTGCAAACCTGGATCGCAGTATCATCCATGATGGCGCCAGTGCTGAACCAGCATATTTATGTGCGCACACCAGTCCTCACCCTGTAAATGTCCTGGCCCAAGGTTGCTGTGGCGCCGGACGGTAGACTCCGGTAGATCAGAAAGTGCCGCAAACCAGCACCGATGAAGATGATCGAAAGATTCAGGCCGATGAGGAATTGGAGGTCACTTGTGCTGCCCTGCATGACACCCCACGTCCGTCACATGCCTGTTGATCTGCGTATGGTAATTGCCAGCATTACTGGATTACCTACATCTGACTGCTTGACTCACCGTCCGCCAATTGTAGTATGAGTAGAGCGCCCGAGCCCATCTCTCGCCCAACTGCTCATACCAATGCGTCTGGGCAACCGCCTCTCGCTGCCTTCTTTGGTGACCTGCTTGAGAACCATTTTTGGATTCCGAGAAAGGATTCATAGCTGTCTTCTCCAGCTCCGTCCAAAGCTTGTCCTTTGATGCTGTTTGGGATCTGCCATGGGGTGCATCAATTTTCAGTTGCATTGCATGTCTTGGTGCCGCTAAATACTAGTCTTTGGGAAGCCAGTCCATCTAGCAAGCAGCCCTCATGCATCATGAGCTTTATTATTGTATTATCACGTTGGTCGACTAACCTTTCCAAGCTCCTCGCAGCGCTATTTTCCGCATCATTCTGCTGCGATGCTTTTATTCTTGAATTCAATATTCTTTTATGATCATGTGGTAGGCGTGATGAAAAGTGTCGCGCTCTGTGTGCTGGACATGTCGGGATGCCAGGAATGCGAAGATGCCAATTAACACCATTTGGCAAGCAATGCGACCTGAGCCTGACATGCGCCTGCATTTAAGAAATTTACAAGGTAGACTTTTGCATTACTTGCTGCAACTCCAGACGAATGTCCTGCGAATTTGATGATCAATGCTTACCCTCTCCCCACCCTTGAGGTTTTGTAATCAGAGGTCCTTGAATATCTATATTGGTTGCGATGGCCACAGATCGCCAAAAGGGCACTCAAATCGTCTGCAGTCATCAAGAAGCGTGTACCCTCGCTCCGAAAGCTCTTCCAGGAACCGCTTTGACTTCCCATCTTAAGAAACATCTCCATGGCACGGTCGCGGTTTGTTCTTCACGTCGAGAACTTGTCGTCCGTCACGAGAAGTAGTGACGTGAAGTAAGCCTCGTCTCCTGCCAGAATGACCTTGCTGAAATATTGTTCACCTTGACGGAGCCGATTTCCGCTAGCGTGTGGGGCATATCGTCCAAGGTGGCTCCTCGTCGTGATGAGAGGACTGCTGCCAATCCGTGAATTGCGAGACCTTTACCCTACCGTGTGTGCGCAGGCGAGAGTTTGAGTACGCAGGCCCAGTCTATGAAGTGGAGAGGTGAAGCTCGCGCGCAGGACGCCTGTATTTCTAGAAGCTCTTCGAATAGAAGCTGACATGCAGCTGCTTGCAACTCCCAACTGATTGCGGGTTGTTGCGCTACAGGGACTACAAGACGAGGTCAGCGTTGGTGGAGATGCGCAAGTGCGTTCGGTTCCTTCTCCTGATGGTGCTCAGCCCACTTGTCTGGAATGCCAAAGAGACCTGCTGCTTGCTCACGCTAGAAGGTTCATCTCTTGAGGGCAATGCACCTTGCATGGAATATTCTTGCCAGCGACAGTATGCACAACATACCACCTTGCTTGATTTCAGGGTGTGCCACAATGTGCCACACTTACCCTGCGTCCTGACGGTCAGGGCTACCAGTCAGCCTCAATCCGTGAAGGTTTTCATCTCTACTGTTTTGACCACCACACCTAGCATGACTCCATGCAATGTACTTGTCCCTGTATTTGTGTCTTGCTTTTTGCGTTTGTCATCAGGCTGCAAATGGCGGTGCCTGTGGGTTCTTCCCAGCAGCTCGAGTTGCGTAGGAAAATTGCATCATTTGGTAGAGGACATGTTTGTCAGGCCTTGTACAAGCAAGTGATTACGTGACCTGGAAGGAGGGCGCCAAAGAGTGACGAGTTGGCCGACCTAGCAATCTGTGCTAATTTTTCCACTTCTATGCTTGCAGGGCTGGAGATGCTGAGTACGCATGGAAGAAAATGGATGGCATCTCGGTGGACGGGCGGAAGTGGAAGATTGACTATGCCACCAAGGTATGTGAGGCTGATGATCTTTGCAGTTCCTCATGGTGGGGTTTTGTTTAGTATGCCCAATCCTACATCGAAGGTGCTCACCGATGTGTGTCAGTGCTTTTTAGCCTGCCCATCCAAACTGAACAGCCAATTGCAGGACAATGCAGAAGCGCAGATGTTGATCTAAATGATATATCTTATATCTTGTTGTCCTTATCGGCATCCTGGCGTGCAGGACGACTTCAAGTTCTTCGGGTGGAAGCTTCCTGAGGAGATGTACACACCATCACCCTCTCGCTCCAGGTAGACTCCTTAATCCTATTATCTTCAGGGCATGTTTTACCATGTTGGGATCTGTTCTGAACAGGATGACTTCAGTTACCTGAGCCTTGGTTTGCTGCACAACTGTACAGGTCTCCGGTCCGAAGCACCCGATCCGACTGAGTCACTAGCCTGAGGTCACAAGTCTGCTTTCATCAGCTCCACAACAGACTCTTGGGCTTCGCGCTGTCTCAGAATATTATTTTGGGAGTGCAGGGCGCGCTGAGAAGGCCACTTCTCTGTCCATCACATTAATAACAGCCACTGTACAATAGCTATAGCCTTGTCATAGTTGGAGCTTCCATGGCTGCTTTCGAATTGCAATGAGGTGTCTGTTGTCAGAACCCTGGTACACCAATTGTACCATTTATGCTCTGCTGCAGAGCGCTGTTGAACAATAATTGACTAGCCGGAATTGATTGGGACATACTCGTGGTGTCTGTTACTCTGTGGCATGTACATGGAATTTACAGCAAACTTTGGAAACAGCAGAGTTGTTGAGTATCCTGAACAAGTTTCTGTTGCGCTACATGAAGCTGATCAACTTGTAACTGCAACTCCCAGATTCGATATGGAGTCTTGATCACTGATCCTGGCAGGACCGTTAGCAATAGTCTCTGAGGGAAGTCTGAATCATGCCATAGTGCATTAGTTACCGTGCTAAGCAAAAGGAATCGCACTGCTCCTCGAAGGCCAATTGTCTTTGACCAGGCCTTCTGCTTCTGGTGTCCTCAGACAATCATGGCCTGTTTACATGAATCTCACTACCCAGCGTCTACCTGCTACTGGCCAGGCTAGCACAAGACTTCACAAATTTCACAACGCCAGCATTACATTGCCACTGAAATATTTCAATGCTGTAGCTTCACTGCACTACGAAGGGAAACTCTGTCATCCCGTGGCAGTTGTGTAGGGTAGCCTTAGATGTGATTTTCTTCATATCATAGGGGTGAAAGGGGATCCCTCAGTGGATTTTGGGTGGTCGTTACAGCAGGACATCGCAATTTAACACATCCAAAGGCGAAAGAACAGTGTTTTAGAAAATTTCGATCTCAGGAAGTGGTGAGTGTAAGTCTCACGATCTGCTCTCTATGATTTATCAATAATTTGTAAAATCTTGCGATTATAAATGGACATTTGCTTCATTGCAACTCGTGCCAATCCCCTTCTCTACCACCAACAGGTCTGTTTAATGCTGGGGTTCTGAGAAGACAGCCTTAGACCTATACTCTGCCTCAAGACAGGTCTTGTGCCATCGAATGCCTCTATGCTGCCAACGTGTACCTGAGATATCGGGGTATCGATGGGAGACAGCGCCAGCCATGCCGAAAAGACTGCCTTGCTCTCCCAGGAGGTATGCGCTCGCACCAGCTGCATGATCCAGGAATTCCTGGCAGTGGTGGGTCATTAGAAGCGCCATTATTCTTACCGACTCATGCAACATTTCTTTTCATAAGTTTCCAAGAGGAGGAGCGCCATGCATGCATGCATATGACAGAGCTTGCTGTGGGAGAACCTGCAGAGAAACGGCAAGTCACAACCCAGTCACCCGGTCAGTGCGGCTCTGGGGCTGGGATCTGCCTTCCTGTATGGCGGCGCGGCAGTGTCCATGAACTTTGTGAACAAGCTGACGCTACAGGTGCCATTCCACCCTGCAGGATAAATAATCAATCACCCCTGCATCGGAGAAATATCCTTGTTCACGCTGCTGGGTTATCCACGCCTGGGCAGAATTGCACCGCTGAAGTGTACCCGCCGGCGCAGGTATTTGGCCTGGCGAACACACTGCTGTTCTTCCAGATGACCGCCGTGGTTCTCACCGTAATGAGCCTCCGGGTGGGCGCACCCCTCATCACCAGACTGGCTGCAATGTACCAGTGTCAGTTATGCAGAAGACGCCAGAACCTACACCTGCAGTGCAAATTTCAGCTGCCCATGAATGGTGTCTTCAAGAACACCGGCAAGGGTCCAAAGTATTGAGCGACGGCTGTGCTGCACAGGCAATGAAAATGGTCCAATTCACGGCGGTGAATTGGCAGCGTGCCTGGTCTTTGGCACCGGTGACAATCCTGTATGTCAGCAATGTGGCATTTGCCCTGATGGGCCTCCAGAACTTGAACATTCCTATGTACAACACGCTCAAGCGGCTCACACCTGTCATTGTACTTGTAGCTCGGGTGCGTGTCTTCATTTTCCTTCCTTGATTGAAAGGGTTGACTCTCTTTACTCGCAGCATCATGCAGAAGTCCCAGCCCAAATGAGCCGAAGAGCTGATCCATGCACTGTAGGCTGTGCAAACTAAGAAGGCACCGCCACGGGACATCACTGCCTCTGTCTGTCTGGTTGTCGCTGGGTGTGTTGTGGCCGGCATTGGGGACTTCAGTTTCGACCTGAAAGGGTGCGGCCCACATGACTTCTGATTGCACCATGAGACAGGCGTCTCGACAGATAATTTCACACAAACACAGACTTACAGACTAGGGTTCTCTGACTATGCAGACTGATTATCTGGATACATGCCAGGTACATCTTTGCCCTGTTGAGCTGCGCTTTGCAAGCAACGTACCTCATTCTTGTGGAGCAGTCAGGAGCTGAGAAAGGAGTGGGCACTACAGAATTGCTTTACTACAATGCCTTACTGTCCTTGCCCTTCCTTGTACTGGTGAGTGCACATAACATGCTCAGGCTTCACAGAAGCATGCTTATTTGGATAATTTACAGAGACAAACCTGCAGGCAACCAGGAAATTGCTCATAATTCTATGGTCTGCCATGCAGGTGATCTTGATAAGCGGGGAGGCTGTTCAGATCGGCCCTGCATTGGGTCGAGCAGAGACTCAGTTGGGCGGCATTGCTTTGGTTGCATTGTTCCTAGTCTTTAGTCTTTTTGGCATGCTGCTAAATTGGAGCATGTTCCTTTGCACAATGAGCAACTCTGCATTGACAACCACTATCGTTGGAGTACTGAAGGTGGGTTGTTGTCTGACTAATGCAGAACAATAGTCAGATTGCACAACCCTGAATTTAGACAGTAGATGCACTGCAGAACGCTCAGAGGAGCATGCAATTTGAGGCTTGTGTAATGTCTACTGTAATTCGACATGCCAATGCCCACCAGTACTGCAGGGAGCAGTGGCCACGGTCTTGGGATTCTTCCTGCTTGGCGGTGTGGAGTTCCACACCTTGAATGTGATGGGGATTGTCATCAACACATTCGGTGGTACATGGTAAGAACTTCTATCTGCTGATCAGCTTATTTTTGATTTGGATATAAATTCCCTGTGATATCATGCTGCAGAGGACAAAATCTCTAAATTTACAAAAAAAAATGTTTTTTAAAGTTTCCCTTGGTCAGTCTGTGCAGATTGCGCACGTATGCACAAACAAAGGGTCACAATTGCAGCTGATCAGCACTGACTGACCCGGTGGCTGTCCAGGTATACTATCATTAAGTATCAGCAGAGGCAGCAACGTCTCGCAATGGCCCGAGGAGATTTGACATCGTCTACGTGAAGATCGGCAGTGGAGAGTCACTTCAAGCGTCAAGAAATCAGGAATGACGGGACCCCTCAGCGGTAATGGCTGTTACAAATGTGATAATGTACCCATGACAAAGAGACATCTTAAATGAAGGTTCAAGTAAATGTTGCAATATGTTGCAACCTGCACATTGACTATTGTTGACCAGTCATAATCGACTTCCAGCTTACAGCGTATTAGCATTTGGTGCAGGTGTTCAATTGTGGGTGCAAACAGCTTGAATACAGCCTGTAATTGCATCAGTCTGTATCGCTAGTCTTTATCCCTGTGTCTTGCGCCTGACAGCTCCATTGTCATGTTGTACAGAGAGGCAAGATCGCTGTCGTCTTCCATACCACCTTCTGTAGCAGCCACAGAGATTGTTCCAAGCTCCTGCACAAGACAAATGCATGGCACACACTGAGTCACATTGGCAAAATCAACCAGTCCGGTGCCACTTGCTAGTGCTGTGTCATTGGCTTGAAGACCAGATGCATAAGGACGAAAGGCACCCACCTGCAAGGTCTGTTCAACTTCTGCCTGAAAGTCACTAGGCTTCACAGGGATTGCTGTATCCTGGAATACTTTCTCTGGGCTGAGCCCCTGTCCACCGCTGGCCAGGAATGCTCTTCGCTTCAGCTCTGCTGTTGACCGCAGCAGCTGTTGAGCTGCATACACCACCTTTTCTGCAAGAACCTCAAGGATTTCTCCTGGGACCTGCAATTTAAGCCAGTTTCGTCATCATTGCTACCATTACTGGCTGCTGAATAATGATTGACATCCAAAGAACACATTTTTGAGAGCCACACCTGTGACTTTTTTGTGTCATCAGTGTCTTCATTTATGCGAGCAGAGCGCACAAGGTTGGCGAAATTTTCGGTCAAAGTTGTCAATTCTGCTTCGATCTTTTGTGCAGACATTTCTAGATCCTATTTACAGATTCAGACTCAGGTCAACCCATCTCACCACTTGAAGGGATTCTCAGTATGCGCACACTCGCCAAGAACGCACTGTAGCGTCAGCTGCAAAACCAATCTAACGGAAACGCTTAATTAATAAGCAGACTAGGCTAGGATGTACGCATGTCATCTCCCAGATCTTTCAAAGCATCGGCATCGATCTGATGTTCGAATCCTCAAGGAAGCATCTGTCCACCTTTCCCAGTGACTTTTGTATTTCCGCATCTCCCGTCATCACATTAGCATGGCGTTCCCGGGGATCATGAAAGGAACACATCTAGGAAGACATCGAGAAGACATGGCTGACCAGGAACGCCCCGCCACGGTCGTGGTCGCACTGCTCTTCTGCTGCACAGCAATGCAGTGAAGAACAACATTGGGCGGTCTGTCCTGGGAGCATGCCAATGGCACAGATAAAACAACACATTTTGGTGATATTGATCCGTTTTGAGTAGCGGTGGACCGTATCTAGCGCTCTGAAACTTGGGAGCCATGGCTCCTGTGAAGGTCACCTTCAAGACTGTGCAGGGCAACAAGTTCGAGTTGGAACTCGACTCTTCTGACAAGGTAGGGAATTGGTGCTGTTGAGCAGTTTCTGAGCTACGAGGGTCGACGGTATACCGGTTGATTGAGGTATCCGATTCAGAGCCAACTCAGGGTACTTGTGTGCTGTGCTGCAGATTGAAAATGTGAAGCAGAAGATTGAAGGTGTGCAAGGGGCCGATTTCCCTGCAGCCAATCAAGTCATCATCTACCAGGGCAAGGTGTGCAGCTTTCTGATCGTTTCCTTGCTGCTGTCATGAACCTCCCTGACTTTGTCATTTACGATAAGGTGACCTTGTTTGCAGGTGCTGAAAGACGACACTACTTTGGAAGAAAACAAAATTACGCACGAGAACTTCGTGGTGGTCATGATCCAGAGGGTGTGTTTTCGTCGAACTCTGTGTGCCATATTCACAGCCACTTGAGCAAGTCTATTGCAATGCATTGTGGTGCATCCTTTCATACATAACGTGAGTAATGTTTGTCGCTTTCTTAGGCAAGAAAAGCTGCTTCACCAAAGAAGGAGGAACCTGCAGCGCCAACAACCACAGCACCTGCTCCTGCTGAGGTGAGCCCTTGTTGGCGGACCATCATCTGAGAGGGCAGCTAGTGTACAACGTCTTGTTGATGCTGCATGATATACATGAAAATGGACAATACCTAGAAGTATTATATATGCTGAGGATGACATTTGTTGCGCAGGCTGCACCCACAGCTCCAGCAGCCGAAGTGCCTGCACAGCAGCCGAGGTGCGCAGTCCATCATGCCGCTCCAAGTCTGCCATGTCCCTTACTGCTGATTTCTTACATTGCTGGCTGCTAATTTCCTGCTAAAACCGCTTGCCATTTGATGCAGGGCTGCAGCGGTCCCAGCTGCAGCGGCAGCTGCACCCGCCGCCGGAGCTGCAGCCGGCGACCTGAACTCCAACTCCCTCCTGATGGGCACCCAATTGGAATCCACCATCGCTGGGGTGCGCCTGCAAGCACCCTCTCTTCTGACAAAGTCCTTGACAATCTTTTTTGCACAACTATCTCCTGCTAGTGAAAATACTGTATGTGGACTTGTGCTGATGCTGCTCCTGCTCCTGCTGCTGCTGTGCATGTTTCACCGTTGTTCAGACATGGACAATACTCGAGACAAAAAATAGGCAGAACTGCGATATCTGATATCTTTGCTTGCATGTGTGCAGATTGTGGAGATGGGCTTTGACCGCGAGGAGGTGGTCCGCGCAATGCGCGCGGCCTTCAACAACCCCGACCGCGCGGTGGAGTACCTCATGACGGGCATTCCCAACAACGTCGAGGCCCCCGCCCCCGCGCCAGGCGCATCCCCCGCCGCCGGCGCCGTGTCGGCCGCGCCAGCCGCCGGCACACCGGCCACTGGCGGCGGCCCCGCCAGCGGCCCCAACGCTCAACCCCTTGACATGTTCGCCCCCCAGGTAAAAAATTCAATTTGTCCTGCAGCACATGCAAGCCCCACCGTCTCTCATATGCAGACAGTATAGAGTACTGTACCCACCAGATACAGGAAGAACAACATGGATTTTGTCAGTTCCAGTCCCATGATTGACCGATTACCATGTCCGGACCAGAATCTGTTTACACAGTTGGTGTGTCTTTTCCTGGCAGTATTGCGATATGCAATTGACAAGGCACATTGTGATAGAGAGGCGTCCAGTACTTTCTTCCAATACCAGATGATAGGGTATGCACCAGATCACTTTCGGTACACCTATCAGTCAAATGTCCACTCGTTTCACGTTGTCCGGATAGGTGGGGATGATTAATGGAAATTGTGTGTGCATGCAACAGGCTCCAGCTGGCGCTGGGGGAGCAGGCGGCGCGGCAGGGCCCCTGGACTTCCTGCGCTCCAACCCCCAGTTCATCGCCCTGAGGCAGATTGTGCAGAGCAACCCCATGATTCTCCAGCCCATGCTGCAGGTATGTCAGCCTGTCCCTGTACTCTTCTTTGTCCACAGCTTCAACCATTTGCCAATAGGACTGCCAGATGGCTGACATAAGGCACATCTGCAGAGTATTCACCTCACTTGGACATGGAGCATGCTGCACAAGACCTCGTTGCTTTGTGTTCCTGAATGTGCCCATCATGCTGGT
The DNA here is from genome assembly GCF_000258705.1 of Coccomyxa subellipsoidea C-169. NCBI lineage: Eukaryota > Viridiplantae > Chlorophyta > Trebouxiophyceae > Coccomyxaceae > Coccomyxa > Coccomyxa subellipsoidea. Next base: position 1,287,841 of record NW_005178031.1, read on the forward strand.
GCAGGAGCTGGGCAAGCAGAACCCGGAGCTGCTGACGCTGATCAATGCGAACCAGCAGGAGTTCCTGCGCATCATCAACGAGCCGGTGCCGCCCGAGCAGGCGCAGGAGGTGTCCCAGCAGATCGCGCAGTTCCAGGCCGCCGGCATGGCCGGCCCCGCCCAGGGCGAGGGACGTGAGTCGCCCTATCAATTCCACTCTTTCTCGTTGGCCACTTTGCCTGCCCATTCAGAAGCACCCCTGCTGCTGCGTTTCTGATCAAGTGCCTTGGGTTACTGAAAGGCGATCTAGCCGCCCAGGTCACATGGTAGCATCAGGCACATGTAAATGTGAACATGGGTGTGCAGCTTCAATGGTGCTATAGTGCCTCCAATCCAAGGAGTTTATCATGTTGTTACCATGCCTCCATCAAAGTGTTTCAGCATGTCCTTGTCATTTCTCCAATCCTTCAGAAGTCAGGCACAAGCAATTCAGACGCATTTGGCTACTTTGACATTTCCATCTGGGGTCTTCCAAGATGTGTTTGGCCAACAAGAGGCTAATGCCTTACTTATTGGTTGTGCAGAGCCGAGCGTTATCATGTTTTGGCTGACTGTGCGGCTGTTGCTGTTTGCAGCGCTGCCGCCGGGTGCAGTGGCGGTGCACCTGACGGAGGAGGAGCAGGCAGCCATCCAGCGGTTGGAGACGCTGGGATTTGACCGCAACCGCTGCATTGAGGCCTTCCTGCTCTGCGAGCGCGACGAGACCCTCGCCGCAAACTTCCTCTTCGACAGCGCCATGGACGAGTAGCCGCATCGCGTCTGCGCATGCATGCACGTGCGGTGCAGGTGTCAGGGCGCAGGATGCGGCTGACGGACTTGTGTTGTGGACGAGTGGTAGCTTCATGCGCGTGCATGCGTCGGTGCATATAGAAGGCCAGGGAAGGGGTGACTTTTACGGGTGTTCTCCCAGGGACGAGGAGTAGACCTGTGTTTGCGCTTGCGCCTATGCAAGTTTTAAGTTTAAAGGAAGCGGGTTGGCATTCTTTGGGTGGTCTTCCACGTACAACAAGCTTCCTGTGTGCGCATGTGCGGAGGCAAGTATCATGTGAAGGACGGGGGAAGAATGCTCGGGGAGGTTCTCCACAGGAAGCACGTGTTTAGGTGATTGCAGGAAGCTTGATAGCACGACAGAATGTTCAAGGAGCAGACACAAGCTGCTGGATTATCAATGCATTGGGTTTCTTGGACAGTGGTGCATGTCTCAGGCTGCAGGCGCTGTAAGTTCTTTGTCAGTGTTAGGTGCCTTGCCGCCATGGCAGGAAGTTTCGAGGGATTGCGCTCTAGCGTTTATTTGCGGCGAACACGCCATGTGTGCGTTTCATGTAAAGGCCCGTCTTTTGCATAATTCTTTTCCTTTGCATTACAGCTCGCGCATCAGACCCTTTGCCTCTTGCTTCAGGAGGCCCAGTTGCTTCCTCACATCCGTCTTCTCGGGATTTTGCTGGTGTGCATGCGCCACGCAAGTGATGCGATGTGCCAAAGAGTACACTGCACACCACACACTCCTCAGCAATATATTCATAGATATATCGCACTCACCATTGACCTTTTCTTTCTGTGCTCCACATGTGCAGGTGCCTGTGATCACATTGGGTTCACGGGAAAGCATGTCCTAACCTATCCTGGGAAACAGTGCAGAAGCAATGTCACTTAGTGGAGCGCTCGTGCACCAAAACACACACCTTTGTGCATCTTTGTGGCATGGCGTGCTGCGGCCCCAGTGTGCAAGCTTGCATCGGCCGCCTCAACTGCCTCGGCAATCCGTCTGGCCTCTTGTGTGATGCTATCTGGCAGCCCCACCTGTCACGCCACAAATCACCAATTTCAGATTCATTGCAATACTTACTGCAATAATCTCAACCGTCTCATCCAAGCACAACTGAGGCAGAGCTGAGTCAAGCATGCAAGAGATTTCAATGAAATTGAGAAGATTCACTTACAGCGGGAGCCATCAGGAGGCCATAGTGCAGGACAGCGGCCTGTCCTGGCAGCAGCTTGTGGCCGTACTGCAGCCTCTGCTCCCCAGTGTCCACCCCAAAGTGCCACTGCTTGCAGCTGGGGTACATTTCAGCCAGCTCCCCGAGAGGGGAGAAGTGCGTTGCAAACAGGGTGAAGGCGCCCACGCCGATCAAGTGCTCTGAGATCGCCCATGCTATCGCGACCCCGTCTGCAGCATTCGAATCAGGCGCTTTCAATTCACATAAGGGATACCTGCCCAGTGGTGCAGCCTGAGCTCATGAGCACAGCTGCTGTCTCGGGGCACAAACGGGCAGATCTACCCCTGCTGGGTTAATAAGGGCTGCACACAACATGCCTGATTCATTGCCTATTGGCTGGCTGCAAATGCATGTTGTGGAAGAATCCTATGTCATACAAAGAGGGTTTGAGAGCTACCTGCTGTGGATGTGGCCCTCCCCAGCTCATCAATGAGCACTAGGCTGCGGTCGGTGGCATGGCCAATGATGTGAGCGGTCTCCTGCAGCCACCAGCTAAATACTGTCCAGCATGACTACTTCCGATCGCTTGGTACTCTCTCTGGTGTAGATTAACAGTATAGGGTAGTGCAGTCCTACCTCTGATCAAAGTAATCGTGTTGGGTAGAAATGTCTCCGTTGCATCTGAATCATTTTGGCTAGTGCTGTCTCTGGTTCAATATGCTCACTGTGGGTGAAGTAACTTAGCCCATGCACATGCATTGAGGAGGGTAGCTTCTGTTCGCGCCTGCATCTCGACCATGAAGCTGCTGGAGTTGTTCTCGATGCTGTCAGATGTGCCGATGCGAGTCAGCAGCCCGTCCACTGGGCGCAGGGATGCCAGCCTGGCAGGCACATGGCAGCCCATGTGCGCCAGGATTGTGATCAGCGCCACCTGGCGCAGGTATGTGGTCTTCCCCGCCATGTTTGGCCCCGTGATCACATAGAAGCTGGAACTCTCTGCACAGGGGACACAGCAAACAACGATTCTACTTTGCAATCTGTTCCTGCCAGAGGCAAGCGTTTGCAGACATGCTGCATGTAAAGGCTGCATCAACTCCCACCCCTGGATGGACTCACAGACCGAAGCAAAACCCATTCAACCGTGGGCAAATATGTAAGCTTAAATATATATCCAGCTGCGCTATCAAGATGCCATGTAGAATGCATCCAAAGCCACTAGAAAGCCGGCATCCTGATCAGGTGATGTCTTGTCATGGCATGCATTTTTGGCTCATCTGTTGCGCTGCTGTTGTTAAAGCAAAGGGAATGGAGGAAGTGGGAAGCGCACCGGCAAGGTATGTGTCATTGGCTTGGTACTCGGTGTCCATCAGCTGTTCCACCAGGGGGTGCCGCCCCTCCACAATAGCCATGGGGCCATGCTCTGTCAGCTGCGGCCGCACATAATTGCCGTCCGATTGACTAATCTGGCCACGCAGCACAAAAAGTGATGTCAGCCTACAATGTGCAACTGGCGTCATTTGCTTCCTGTAATACGTACTTTCCACCATTTATGCGCACATTGTGCACATATATATTTAGTGCAGTATCGGTCAACTTGCATATTCAAAAGACCGAGTGCCCCCATGATCGCGCCAGGCCTGTCTTTGCATCCTGTCTTTGCGAACAGGTGCTTCCATGTTCAACATGTCAAGCTGGCACCTTAAAGTCCAGATTCCACATTTGCAGATGCAAAAGGAGGGGGTGAGGAGTTGATATGAGATATGCACAGGTGCCAACCGCAAGTGCAAAGGATGCGAGCATGTCGAGGAGTGCCACGCTGTCGATGAGGCGATGCATCATGGAGAGGCGCTGGCAGGCAGTGCTGACCGTCCCCTCCAAGATCTGCACCCACCCCACAGCGCATGCATTAGTAACAACAGTGCTCGCACCCACAGCGCATACATTAGTAATCAACGCTGCATGCACCCAACAGCGCAGACATTAGGAATCAAGACTGCATGCACCTCAAGAGTGCATGCAGTGTGACAGCTTGACACTCAGCGCCGCACTGCCTGCCCTCTAGAGCTGATCTGCATTACTTCAATCTTTACACATCGGGGATGTTCAATTGTTGAGCTGAAAGCCCATCGGTTCTTGGTTGATTTGGTCAAAGGATTGCACTGTGCAGCTCTGCACAAGATGGAGGATAACGGTCCCAGAACTGAAGGACAGATGGAAAATTGTGCCGTGCATGTCTGCATCAGATGGAGCATGATGCTTTCTAAAATTCCAGCACATGGGAACGCCCTGGGCTGACCTGCTGGGTGATGATCATGCAGTCGTTGGTGGCGTCCTTCAGGCGGGCGTTCAGGGCATTCAGTTCTGCGGTGGTACAGGCAATGGTCACTCTGTTGCGCGTGCCACCCTCCAACTGTACGAACTTCCTGGGCAGCGGAGGCACGGTCCCCTCCTTTGTCTTCGCGCCCGGCCGCTGCGCCATCAGGTAGAAGCCCCGCTTGGCTGCATACTGCAACTGCGCTCACCATGCATCGCTCATATTATGCATCATTCTTACAGTGCAACATTGTTTGCTATGCATCATTTCTCTTATTAAGATTGGCCGAGTCAAAGCCAGGGGCCACAGGGCATGCATGCAGGGCATCTGCAGCCATAAATGCAGGGCCTCTGACAGCCTGCAGCGTACTTACTTGGTCAAGACATTCTCACTCATCTACATGCATTGTAAGTCAACTGCTTGAGCTTAAAGCTCGGCACTGCAGGCCTCTCAAATACAATTACGGAAGAGAGAGGAGGGCAACTGGGACCTGCCTTGAGGGATACGATGCCGTGGGTCTCTCTGTACTTGGCAGCCAGCTCGTGGATCTCTTCTGAGATGCGGCAGAAAGATGTGCGCGCCAGGTCAAGGAAGCTGTCGACACCGCTCTTCACAGCGAAGCACTGCTGCGTGCGGTTGACAAAGGCTGCCTTGCTCGATGACACATCGCTGTCCAGGGCAGCATCGATGACTTGCAGCAGCTCTGCAAAGACTGGGTGCGAGGCGTTTGCGCGTACCTGCAGGGCAGGACACAAATCAAATTGCGAGGCAGCCCTTCCTCATTTCCTGGCGCTCGCACTCCCTTGTATGTCTTGCGTTCTCCCTGGTTTGAGTTGTCTCATTAACAGTGTCACGAGTGGTGTGAACCTCTTTCAATGTTATTGTTGAGTGCCATTCCCGGGATGTAGCAGGCATGCGCAGGCAGATTGTGGGAGGTGCAGATGCAGAGAGAGAGAGGCTTGGTCACCGCTTTGAGCAGCTCGCTCTTGGCTGGCTCCAGAGCATCAGCCAAGCTGGGAAGGGCTGTCAGCGCCTCTCTCAGCAGGATCACGCTCTGCACCAAGCTGGCTATGCGCTGCACTGGGTCTTTGCCTGGAGCCGATGGCCAAAACGCCTGAATGTCGCAAATGTGAGGTCACTAATGGTTGTCTATTGATCAGTCGCAAGGTGATTTCAGCCGGGTGCATTCGGAGACTTTTGTTGGCCCCGCAGACGTGGCTGCAGGCGATTTGCGTGTATGCCCTATGGCTTTTAGCTTTGGATTGCTGACCTGTATTAATAATAATTGCAGTTTAAAGAACAGCGTAAAAATAATGAAGAGGATGTTACCAGGCCGCTGCACAACTTGTCCAGGTTGTTAGGTAGGCTGGCGAGGCAGTGCCCAATGCTGCAGGCCAGGTCATCTGAGCCCAGCAGCTCTTCCACAACATTATAGCGCAGCTGGATGGTGCCTATGTCTGTCAGAGGCTGCAATAAATTCGCCTGCAGCAACATGACATTTGGAGCTCCATCATGCATGCTTGAACCCAAGCATGCAATAATTCACTGCATTGAAGGCAGGCTGGCTAGTTCCATGACACACGCCCGGCGTTGATCCACAGGTTCAACTGCCAAGGGCATGCCTTCAGCAGCTGAGTGCCACATCTGGTCTTGGTGTGGTTGAGCCACCAGAACAGGCTCCCGCCCCTGGATCCCTGAGTGGGCGCCTTCATCGGCTTGATGAGCTCCAGTGCCCGTACGGTGGCAATGTCAATGTGCATGTATGAGGTCGGGCTCACATACATCACATGCAGCGTGCCTCCCGCCAGCACCGTGTGCTGCTCCTGCGCGCAATGCATGCCTTCAATTCAGCTGTCATGGCCTTCTCACAAACTCTTCCAGCTTCAGGAGAGTCCACATCTTGGGCAAGCAAAGAAAATGGCGAGGAAGCAAGTCACGCATGCGAGATGTGAAGCACTTAAAACCTGTTCCAGGAAATGCAAAAGGGCTCCTGCTGCTCCCAGGGCAAGGTAGTAGTTGCTGCGCAGCGCAGTGCCTTCAAGGTCTGCTCGAGTCGCCTCTGATGCGCAGTGACTGACTGCAAGGCTGCCCTTAGTATCGTCAAAGCATGTCTGCATCACCCCAAGCAGTCCTGAGGCACTTCGTTTTCTTGCAAGATCGTGCCCATGGCATAGCCTGAAGCAACTCTAAATGGTAAATTCAGTGAGCAGAGGAGCTTTCACCCTTGACATCGGAACCTGATGGAAAGGTCGTGCAGCTTTGTTGATTCCTGAGCTCAGTGTTTCTTGGTTTGATCCAACAACGATGAGCTGGGAAGGAATGTAGGCTCGAAGGATGCTCAAGCTGGTTGTGTACGTTCTGGAGGACTCTGCATACACAGCGATCATCCATTAAATGAGACTCTTTACTCGTGCAAAGTTGCGAGGGAGAACAAGGCTCACCTATGAATTGAAGCAGGCGCAGGGAGACCTGCACTGGATCAAAGACGGCAATGCCAACTTCCTTGGCTCTGTTTTCTATCACAGCTACAAGAAGATGGGCAATCTCAGGATCATCGGTGTTTGCACCTTCCAAGGATTTCTGCTCTGCCATTGTGGGCATGTTCCTAACAGTCTATATACAATCACAGTGTCCTGGGAAAGATCATGACCCTCGAAGTGTTTTCAGAAGTAAACTTTAAATTGCGCTCGATCCCTCTGCGGATCTTCTACGCTTCTCTTTGACAACTGGCACGTGCCCATGGGTCAGACTCATATGAGCATGTTGTCAGCATGATCTCCTCAGATATATATTTTCACTTGCTGGACCAGACTAAACACTGGTGATCTCATTGTTTGTCATTTTAATGTCAAGTTACAAGTTCCTACTAGTACACTTGCCTATTCAAGCTCTTACGCGAAATGCCTCTTTGCTTGCACAAGGCGCACCAACTCTCACGCTGCTCCTTCACGTCGAAGCTGAAACGAATTAAGACATTGAGACTTTACCATTGCAGACTCTAAACAGACCTCATAAGAGACCTCACAAGTTTGGAGCTGACACATTGTGTTTCTTCTTGCTTTCTCGCAAGTGAGTGCAGGACATTCTTTAAATTGCCTGGCTCTGAGAGTAATAGAGTACATTCGGTGTGCTTGCTGGGCAAGCGCAGCCGCTGCAGCTGATCAAGAGCTGGTAGGTCTAAACTTGAACATTATGCGTTATCAGGCTTGCAGCACCAAGAACAGCCGATGCTCCTGCAACACCTGGCGCTCCATTACACTTGATGATGCCCGTCATGCTGGTGATCGATAGCAGTCGCTATGCGAGCTCGAGTCCATGCCTGTAGGCACACATCCTGTCAATCAAGCACAGCTGCAGCAGCAGCAGAAGGAGCTGGGGCATTAGCAAAGAGCACTCAACACATGCTCGCACTGCCTTGTAAGTCTTGCAATCACTCTCAGCCGAAAGAGCAGACAAAAATGATGGGGCAGATGGGGATGCAGATCTGACAATTGATCGGCCCATTCAACAATTCTGTAGTACAGGTGTCTCACCTCTCTAAGCCTTTCAAAGATCGTTCTCGTCCCAAAGGTCGTTAGCTTCAGGTCAGGATATTCAGCATGGTCGCTGTGAATAGTGATCTGTGGTTGCACCACAGCTGCTGTCAGGATACAGCCTGCTCAGCACGTGCATGCAAGCAAACAAATGCAGAGAGGGCACATAAAAGCTTTCCTGAGCTTAAGTCAGGGAGCCTGGTCATACCGTGCCGCGATTAAAGCAGAGCTGAATGAGGCTGCGGTGGAAGTGAATCTCAACGACTCTCCTCAAGTCAATCGTTTCCATGTTGCTACCGCAGCATCCATCTGAAGTGACAACGCACAGCTATTTCAAGGAATGAGTATCCACGAACGCAGTTTTTGACGTAAAGTTGCACAGGCATCTGAAGACGGGGTGCGTACGTGTGAGGTCAATCCTCTGCTCAGTAATGTCCCACTGCCAAACTGAGCAGCATAACGGGGAGCAGCAGGCCAGAGGAAGAGGGCAGCCTGCACAGATTGCATAAACAACAGCTTCACCACCTGCACCTCTTCTGCATTCATTTTGAGTTACAAAAATGTCCGTCCAACCCTTTCGAGCTCATCATATGCAGTATCAGGTCAACAGGCTCACCTTGCCAAGTGGTGCCCCTCCACACAGAATGTCTCTGCTCGCTTGGGACTGGAACCCTGCGAGGAAGTTCTTTGAATTGAGGCGTCTCTTCGAACAGCTAATACCCAAAGAGGACTGTGGTGCCCATCTCTGTCACATAGCTATGGCATGCCCTACTGAGGCTGCAACATCCCAGGAAACAAGTGACGTGAAGGAAAAAACACTGCTCCGCCACCACTGTTCACTTATGGGTTCCTACAACATACTGCAACAACATCTCTAAAATGCAAAATGATTGACGTTGAAGAGATCACTGACCCCAACGCTGGCTCTCCCTCTTTGTCAGAACCCTGCAAGAGAGGCTCTTGCGTGCTGGCGGGCCCAGATTTACTTGCTTCCCTGATCCAAAATACAAAATTTTATTTAGTTGCATTTTACACGCTCTACAAAGAGAATCAGAAGCGATGCGCGCATTCTAGATCGTGTGATGGTCGATGAGATTAGGAGCTTTACCAGGCCATACGATGGTCGTGATAGTGCTGTTGGCAACCTTTCTCTCAATCCCTGAAGTCCAGTAAAAGATTCTCGGTGTAAGACTTCAAAACGCAGGGAGCTTCGACCTGGTTCCGGAACACGCCAAGATTAAGGGAGGGAATAGGGTGAATATTTTGGGTGGACCCAGTCCTGGGCCATGCATGGCCAGGCACCTCATTCTGCTCACGTTTTACAGTCTGGCGGATATGCCCCAATCAAGTTTCAGGAAGTCTGGCCTTATCAGCATGTCGAGAGACTATCTCTTCTGAACGCCCTGTGACCTCAACAACACTGCGCTGGAGAAAACAATCAGACAGTCTACCAGAAGCTCAGCCGCAGCAAGCAAGAATGTAGCTGAACTCTGTGCTGCCGTCTTATTTCAAAGCTCCTCATGAGAAGGACCTCTTCTAGCACCTGAAGTCTGACCATCAAGCAGAGGTGGAAGTACTCAAGTCAATGGCAGCGCCTGCACGCATATACACATGTCTGCGTGTCTCGATGTGGGTCCCACTATGCACCATTTGAATGCTTCTGCTGTAGACATCTCCATCAGGGCGCGGCCGCCACTGGCAGCCAGGGACAAAGCCCCAGGACAGTGCTCCTGGCCAATGCCTCAGCTCAGCAGCAATCTGCTTGTCCTTGTCTTAGCAAAACCCACAGTGTCCAAATGAAACGCAAGGTCTAGACAACTCTCAGATCAAGGTTGATCACCTCAGGGATGTTCATGCATGCACCAGGCACAGTCACCCCCCGAACGACATAAAACAGAGTCGCACAAACCTCAGTGCTGAAATCCTTGATGGATTTGACTCTGGATATATCGCTTCTTGCAAAGATTCCATTGAATCTCTCATGCATGCAACATGCAACATTGTGGGATGCAATCCTAGCCGCTGATGTGCAGCGAATGCCTAATTCCTCAATCAAATTGGAAGCTGGTCTTGGTCCCAGGAGCATCTGGCTAGGATATAAATCTTGAGAATAGCTGCGAATTCAAGTTTTGAATCTTGGCCAGCTGGAAATTACCTTTAAAGCTTTCCTTGGACTGTACTTCAGCGCGTGCACAAACGGGAGCACCTACCGAGCAGGCGGGCGTGGCAAGAGGCTGGCTGTATTTGTCAACAAATTGGGAGCTTCCAGTACAAACAGCAAGGCACCGAGGTCGGGCAGTGCATGCAGCGTACTACGTAGTAGTACTCGTCCCAGGTTCCAGTACAGCAGTCGTGGTCGATGCCAGCAGTCACAATTCTGAAATCGCCTGCTTATATACAAGCGTGAAGTAGACAAGGAAGTCTAGCAATCGATGTGACCCATGGTCATGCAGATCATGGTCATGCAGAGCGTAATACAGGCTCTAATCGTCAGCGTCGCTCTTTACGCCGCCATCAAGGTACCCCCGTGTGGGGCACGTCGCCGAGTCCTTGACGGACTAAATCTTGTTTGAAGTGATTTCGATGTTCGTGCTGGTTAAACTCTGCACGTTTTGGGCAGGTGTTACTATTTCTTTACCGATTCCTGGCAGTATTCTTCAGCCTGTGGAGGCAAGGAATCCCCTGGGCAAAACCAGCACTCAGAGTAAGCCGACCTTGTTCCTATAGAAGTCATGTTCTTTTTTGCATCTTGGGGAGCAATGCCTTTCTGCAGACTGATTTTGGGGTTGCCGTGGGCCTGGCATCAGGGCAAGAAGTGCTGTCATACAGGTGGCCATCTTGAGAATTTTCGTCCTTAATGTTGGGTGCAGGACCTGACAAGGAAGGACACACACAAGTGCGGCATTGAGCACGCCGCAAAGCATGGGGGAATCTATTTCACCCAGATTGTGCATCTCAACGTGAGAGCCTCGCAAGCCAGCTCCCGCTTTGCAGCTCAACCTTGGACACTGTTCATTCAGCTATTGTGCTCAGCAGCCCTAGGTTTGCTGCGCGCTCACTCAAATTGCGGCGCAGGTGGTCGTTATCTCAGACCCACACCTAGCAGCAGAAGTCTTGGACCGCACGAAGACCCCTCACATGATTGACAAGCCGACAGAGCCGCAGTTCTACAAGATGATGGATGAGGTGCGGGTTGGAAACCCAGCACACTCGTGTTGTTGCTTGAGCAGCTGCAGTGCACACGTCATGAAGGGAAATAAGAGGATCCTGTGTTCTCCTGTTGTCCATGATCCCATTCAAAGAAGTCGTTCATTTCTTTGGTCCCGGCTGGCAGGGGCCGGTATGGATACTGAGCACCATGCCTATGGCCATTTGAGTCTTTGCTTGCTTATCTGGCAAGTTTATCAAGGAAGAGGACGTGTGGCAGCTGCAGCTTGTCTGTGAGACGCGCCTTGCCTCTGGCAGCAATACCTTATGATGATAATAATTATAACATTGGTGCTTGTGCAGGGCACCGCAGACCCTCCAACACCATCTCTCATCTCCACCACAAACGCAGACCCCTACTGGAAGATTGTCAGGAAGGGGACATCGCGAGCCTTCACAGTCAACAACCTCAGGTCCGCCGCTGCCAGCTGACCCGCAATGTCATTTGCTCTGGTGAAATTCTGCAGTCCTGCAGAGCTTCTCGATGCCTTTCAGGCAAGCTTTTTGCTGAGGGAAAGATCTGGCGTGTACAGGGCAGCTTTTGAGGTCAGCAGAAACATGTCAAAGCGCCTGGTCACCGCCGTCAAGGCATATGGAGCTGCCAAGCCCCTTGACTTGGATGCAGTGGTGCAGGTGTGCGCTTCATGCTTCTCTTCCCTTTTTGTTCTGTACTTTCCTTCTTTTTTTATTTCTATGCGAAAAAACTTAGGTCAGCATGCGCAGAGCCGTGCGGTTGCCATGAGGTCTTATCAGCAGTCTGGTGCGCTCTGCAGAACCAGGCATTCGACGTGATTGGGGAGTTCGGATTCTCCAAAGACTACGAAGCCACAAAAGACCTGTGGAAGGGCTCTGGCGCCAAGGCCTGCATGGCACTCAAAAACGGTGAATGGGCCTCCAAGATTCACTGCAAGAACGTTGGCACAATGATCAGGAAAAATCGGAATGCGATGTGTTGAGGCTGCCAGCAGCGTGGGTATGAGGACTGAGAATGCTTGTGTGCTCAATGTGCAGCCATGAAGAGCGCGGTTGAAAGGACCAGGAAACCTTACTCGCGCATCCCTTACACCCAGGCAAGCCATTGCGCAGGGAACACAGTTCAATTCAAATGCTTACGTCTTCCACCCATGGCTTGCCTGGAGATGTACCTTGCCTCTTGGCAGCACCATAGTGCGGTTGATGATGACACTTCTTTAGGTGAAGAAAAGTTTCCCTCTGTTGCTGTTGAGGGCGCATGCTTGCCTACCAGGCAGAGGTGAGCAAGTGGGTGTGTGATGCAGTTATGGCAGAAGCACCAGCAGAGCAAGGTGAGCCTGCTGAGCATCTTCAAGGACCTCCTGCAGGAGGTGCAGGCCAGGTGTGCTGCATCCTGCAATTGCTTTGCAGGGACCGGTCTTGCATGTCTGATCTACTGCCAGCCTGACCGGCAGAGAAAATACTTGGGTATACAACTGTAAGGGCCCATATTGCATCACGATGCTGCTTGCTTTCTGCACGTGCTGTAGGCAGGCTGTCACTTGTTGATACAGGCATGGAATCATGCTGGTACCTCGAGACTGAAGGAAATAATCAGTAATCATTAGTAATGGTGGCTTCAGGGGCTCCCCAGCTGAGGAGGACAATTCAATCGCGGCTCATCTGATGCGCACAAGGGACGACAAGGGGCAGCCAATCCCGGACGTGCGCATCTGGAGCGAAATGTCAATCTTCTTTTTCGCAGGCGCGCCCCCAACAATGCCTCTCACGTCAGTCAGTGAAGTGACATTTGCATTTTGGAATGTGACATCTCTTTGAAGGCGCGCCCATGGCACATGCTGTGACATCAGCGGTGAACTGATATGCGAGTTTTAAATTGGCGCCTACTTCATTGCAGGCCCATGAGCCAACCCACGACATGACGTGCCATCGGACTTTGAATATAAATTGGCGTCTACTGACGCTGAGTTATTTGCGCACAGGGGTCGAGACGACCGGCCACACCATGGCCTGGACCCTGTGAGTTTCCATCCTCCTTTATGAGATATCTCCCGTTGTTTTTGCCATCTCCCCTTGCCAATGCTGTGATTGCCCAGGAGAAAGAGACCCCTGGCTCTTAGCATGGACATGCGCTGCTGCTGGCATGACTCCCAAATGTGCCTGCATCTGGCCTAACTAAAAATTTTCTGGGAAAAATCTTCTGGGCGCAGAGAATCCACTGCAATCTTCATTTCCCTTGTAGTTTGAGGGGGTTCAGAATGTGGTGCTGGAACACAGGTACCTGATCTCACAGCACTCGGAGGTGGAGGCTAAGGTGCTGGCAGAGCTGGAGAGTCTGCAGCTGCTGGCGTCCCCGCAGCTGCCCAGCCCGCGGCCACTGGAGTACGCTGACCTCAGCAAGCTCACCTACCTCTCCTGCTGCATCAAGGTGCGTGTTAGCTACTGCTTGGTTGCCACGTCTGGCAGTCTTGAATTGAAGTTGCATGCACTGTCTTCTGTCATGGCAGTCCCTTTCGGTAAAGGTTGCAGGGCCGATGCAAACGAGGCTAAAGGCTTCATGGAGGTTCATGCTACAGTGTGAACTATCACTTCAGCCATAGCCTTGGAACGAGTGGGTGTTTCTTGCAGCATGCCAGTGAACCCTTGGCTGCACTGTCGGCATTGCTGCCTTCAGAACAATTGATCAATGCCACCATGCCATCTGTGTTGTTAGCATGTGTCGCGCTAATTAGCGTCTTGCTTTCATTTTACGAGTCCATCAAATGGGTAGGATTTGTGGCATCCTAATTCTGCAGGTTGTCTGCAGACACAGGTTGCCTCCTGCAGGAACAAATAAAAATAAAAATAAAAATAGCAATGACTCTGTGGTTCTACCACAGGAGAGCATGCGACTGTACCCGGTGGTGCCCATGATATTCCGCAAGGCCATGTGTGATCAGCGCGTGGGCGGTTATGTCATCCCCAAGGGCGCCTTCTTCATTGTCCACATCATGGCCACGCACTCCACAGAGCGCCACTGGGAACGAGCAGCTGATTTCCTGCCGGTACGCGCTTATTACCTACCCTACCTCTTCCCCAGGCCCCCAGATACTTTTCGTAAGTCGTCCCTCATAAGTGCTGCACTCCCATGCGCCTCTTTTCAGCCTAAATTGGCCAGTCACAATCACCGCATGCCCTGGCAAAGAAGTGGCTCTGGGACAGCCAATTTGCATTGAGAACATGCTCTGTAGAGGCTGCTTGGCTTGTGAAGAATTGCAGAACATTGTAAAGGAGGATCTTGCAGGTCAACTGGGGATATTATATTCTCAGCTGATGCACCTTCCTCAATTTGGTGGGACCAAAAAAATCCTTGCTTGGATTTGGCGAGTCTATCAAGGGGTAGGATTTTGGCAGCCTTTGACTGCAGTTTGTCTGCAGCCTCTTGGCAGAAATAGCATGTCATGACAGACCATAAATGTTGTGCAGGAGCGGTGGCTGGACCCCAACTGCGAGTATGTGCGCCCGGTGGATCCCAAGTCCAGATACGTGCCGACCGGGCCGGCAGACATCTTCGCAGCCGACAAGCCTGGCAACGGCAAGACCACCGTTAACTCCTCAAACGGCCACATCGTCGCAGATTCGCGTGCAGCCCACAGGCAGGAGCACAAGGTGAGATCCTTATTGCCTATCGCCCTGGTGTTTTCTGGACATCTGTAGTCATCCTCAAGCAGCTCAAATGGGGTCGACGTCGCAAGGATGGCAGCCATGCATGTGAGAGGACGCTCCTTGTTTCTGGTGCTGAGCAGTTTCTTGTGGTCATCCCTGAGGGTGTGAATGCCTTTGCAATGGTGATCACTTTAGGGGGTGGCTGTAAGGTGGAAGGCAGCCATGCGTGTGAGAGCAAGCCATTTGTTTCTGGCACGGGGCACTTGCTCTGATTGTGATTTAGGTGCTCGTGCGATGTGGATCAGGTGAAGAGGTGGTTCCCTTATGGCGAGGGCAACAGGCAGTGCATTGGCATGCCCCTGGCCAGGGTCAACCTGCAAGCCTCCATCGCCTCGCTCCTGTCAACCTTCCGCTTCAAGCTGGCAGACGAGGTACTGCCCCGCCGCGATTGCTAATATCCTGCATACTAACACAGGCTTGTAAAAGAGACATGTATCCTATCCGGATGGTCTCCAAGCGAGCAAAACATGCCTTGCTATCCTGGCCAGGACCTCTCAAAATTTGCATGTAGGCCGTGCAGCACAACAGGAAAATTTACAGGCTTGTGGGAGGCATGCATGCAACGTGCAGCATGAACGCTGATGGAAAAGGGGAATGACACAAGTGCCTTTGCTGAGCAGATGGGTGGGGTGGAGGGCGTGCGGATGTCTGAGTGCTACAACATCACTCTGGCGCCCGAGAAGGGTCTCATGATGCACTGCATCCCTCGAGCAAACCATGCCAACACCTGAGCCAGGGATGCCCAGAATTTTAAAGTATGAACCAGCCTTCCATGACTAATGGCAAGTCTGCGGCGCACACAAAGCAAGCTACCTAGCAGGTTAGGATACCTGCAAAGCACCTCATGTGTCTGTTGCACCTCCGCAAAGTATATGCATCCTCCACTTGTTGAGTTGGTTTACGGGGATTTTTGGGGCTCAAGCACATTAACAAATAAAGGCTGGATGCCAAAGGCGCCTCGTGCACTGTTTGTTGTGGCGGCTTTGCCGGCTTTTAGATCTTGGCCGAATGAAGCTCCTGTGCATGCAGTCTCTTGATTGCTGTCTGCAGCACATACCGATTGAGATCTACGCGCATAAAAGAATTTTTTTTGCCTGATTTTGGCTGTCGCTTGATACTAGCAGGCAGCAGTCATGTCTCAGTGGCTTTAATTAAAACAATGTGCACTGTTGCATGTCTGGGGCAATCTCTCCCCAGTCCAACGCCTTGATCAATGGATTGAGTGGGGACTTTTAATGTGTGTACATCTTTGCTTGAATGTTGTAGGCCACTCTTCTTTGGTGCTCAATGTGATCTGTCTCTGCTTACGATGAGGCTCTTGAGGGGCAATGTTTTATAAATATGAAACGTTGCAAATTGGTCGCAAGTGCACTGCTTAGTATAGTATTTTGCTGTATCACACTGGAAGACTTACAGCGTATACTTTGCATTTGTTTTAAATCTTGGATTATTTTTAGATAAAGTAGTATCAATTTCTTTGCTGCATTATAAGTCACTCAGTTATATTATCCTGAAAGATTCTGCCATCATGTCATTTTCTAGACATGTCAAAAACCAACGTGTGATGTCTGGCACAAGACAAGCACCTATGATCACAGCCACCTATCCCTTCTAACATGCTTATCCTCAATGAGATTTGCAGCCCACCGAAACATGCAAATGCCTTTCATTAATCTGATCCATTGAGGGCCACAAATGGCTCAATGGACCAACCCTGGTGACAGACATGCGTGACTGGCTGTTCTCATTAGTCTCATTGAGCCAGCCTGGGGAGTGCATGCATGTACATGCCGCCAGCAATGCCTGTCACCAGAGTGTACTGCTCAGCCCTGCGAACTCCCTCTGCTCCACCCATCTGCGCACACAAGATCCCACACCCCATCTCAGGCCAAATGTGCCAATCCTGAAGTAGCAAAAATTGCGCTTGCACAGCAGTGATCGCCATGCTAGGCGTGCTTACCCCAGTGTGGGTCTACTGCAATGAAAACTTAGGACTGCTCGGTGGGTAAGGGTCCAGGGCCAAGGATGTACTGCAGAATGGCAGGCATGGCTGCCAATTCAAGATTTTTGCAGCGGTGGAAAAGTAAAAGGAGGGTGGAGTTCCGAGCGTGCTGTACCTGATCTGCCAGCTTGAAGGAGAAGTGGGAGAGGAGGGTGGCGAGAGTGAGGGGCAGCGTTGAATTTGCCAGGTTCTTGCCCACGCAAGACCTCGGGCCCTCCGCGAATGGCATGTACCTCTTGGGCCGCTCTGCCGCCACACAACAATAAATTTACCATGATTCACCAGTGAGCATACGCTGGCTACCCATCAGGCAGTTGAATTAACACCAGATGACATACCTCAAAGTCTCCAGAATTAATCCATAGAGACCTTCATGACCACGTCCTCACGTGCAGCTCTGCCTTACAAGGACTTCACAGGATTGAGGAAAGTTGTGCTGAAGCGCATTCAGGTGTCAAGGGAAGCTTCGTAGAGTACCTCCATTGCACAGGTTGCTGCCCTGCTTGCTGGTCAGCCCTTTCCGCAGCTGCATGGGCAGCCCGCACTCCTTCTGTGCATACTCCGCCTCGGGCTCCATCCATCGCTCTGCAGAAGCACACCTCTTTCAAAGCTGCAAAGCTGCCATATGCACCGGCCTATGTGGTAGCGTCATCCCACTCAACCTTTGGCCTGGCTGATAATCTAGAAAGGCTTTCATGGGTGATTTCCATCAAAGTCATGATCCCACAATCTTCCTGCCAAAAAAGGTACGTTGCGTCTGTGGACAAGCTGCAGGTAAGGACTCCCACAAATTCCACCCCGAATGGGATGCCAACATCCCAGCAAGACACACTCGGCTGTGGGCACATTTTTCACCACCTACTGGCCTTAGCAGCCCGGGAACCCACGGGAGGCAAAGATAAGAAAGTAAAGATGGAGAGAGCCTGTTCCGAGCACCATCATGCAATCCTGCTACAGTCATCAGATCTGTAAATGAGGTATATCACTGGCAAATGCGGACAGGCGTGCCTGGCTTGGTCTGAAGAGAAGGACACAGATAAGTGGCCGACCTGGCAGGAAGCTGTGGGGCTGGTCCCAGTTGGCGCTGGTGTTGTGCATGGCGTGGTGGGGCATCCACAGCAGCGTTCCCCGGGGAATTGTGAGTGCGCCGCCGCACAGCACGAGGTCGTGGCTGTGGCTCACCCGGATCTGGCCGATGCCCACCGGCGGATACATGCGCAGAACCTCCTGCATCCAGAATAACAATCTGTCATTCCCCTTCTGTATTTGCACCAGGAGGTTGTTAAATATCATACTAAGGGACCCTGTTTGCACACCAAGGAAAGTGCAGACCATTTGTGATATTCTGTGGACATGCAGGCCACTGATGACATTTAGCTGGAGGAGCACATTGTGACAGGATATGCAAAGCAGGGATGCTTGAAGACAGTCCTGGATCGGGCTATGGCCTTCTTTCTGCCGTAATGGATCCGAAACAGAAGCCCTCAGTGGCTAATTTTGCGCTGATGCTCACTGATCTTAAGGTCTCAAGTGTGAGAATCAGATTCAGGCATCGAATCAGCGCTATGTTGGCTGGAAGCTATGCAATGCGACTCACTGAGGCAGACTTAATCTGGCAGACTGCATGTTACACTAGTACTACTGTGGCAAGGGAGGATGGAGAGACAACAGCGCACCTTGATGACACATTTGAGGTAGGTCAGTCGCGCGATGTCGGCGTACTCGGGCTTTCTGGGGTGGTGTCTGTCTGGCGTGACCAGCAGCCCCAGTGCATCAAGTTGCTGCACCACCCTAGCCTCCACCTCTGGGTGCTGCGACAGCGCATACCTGCCCCCACCAGACAATTCAAAGATAGTCAGTGAAGCCACAATGCAATTGCTAGAATGCAAGAAAGGACTGCCTAATCCCAGTGGCTGCAACATGCGAGACACCTCCAACTCATCATATTTCTTGGACTTTATATGGTGCCAGAAAATTTGCACGTCTGCAGCAATATTTAGTGCTGTCTTGAGCCAGGTTTGCAGCTAAGCAGGGATTGCGAAGGGTTCTTATTTCCCCGAGAGGGCGGATGCGCACAGGGTCCATGCGCCGGTGTGGCCGGTGGTGTCGATGCCCGCGAAGAAGAGCGCTGCAACTTCCGGCAGCATCTGCGCAGCCGTCAGGGGAGCGCCAGTTTTGGGGTCTCTGACCAGGCGCAGCAGGTCTGCAAACGAGCCTGGCGTGGCCTCCCTTGACTTCACATGCTCCAGCAGGCCCATGACCAGCTCCTGCATGCATGCATCAGGCAACATGAATACAAACATCCTTGGAATGTGGATCTGTGCAATCAGATCTGGCTCCCAGAATAACGCATTATGAGGTGTTGTACCTCAGGTCTAAGACTTTGTCTAGCGGGTCCATCAAGGGGTAGGACATCTGCCAGCCTTAACCTGCAGCTTGTCTGCAGACGGCACCTTGCCTCTTGGCAGGAACAGTGTGCAAGACTAGTAATAATAGTGAGACTTTATTGTCGATTGCCCGAGTCGTCATCAGCCTCAGCTTCTGGAGGAAAGTGCAAAGCTAGCCGGATCGGCTGAGAAGAAGTTGCTGTTGTGATATCGACAGAAAGGTGGGAAAAGAAATGCACCTTCCATGTGCGGAAGAGGGCGTTGCCTTGGCGCATGCGGCTCCGGAGCGCGCCCAGCATGTGGTCCACGGGCGTCTCTATGCGCCTCACCACCTCCTCAGTGCACCGCAGCATCACCTGCGCACATTCAACTCTCATGATTAGGGCTGATGGAATACCAAAATATAAAGTAAAGCAGGAATATGCAAAGGCATACGAGGCAGTGCGAGCGCCAAGAATAGAGGAGGGACTGCCCCCCAGTGTTATCATCATGCCTTGACGAACATATCAGGATGGAGCGATGCGACCACGAAGGGAGAGTGCAAGACAGCATGCGGAATGTGAAGCCATAAAATTCCATAAGCTATCACTTCAACACAGAGAGTGTGATACTTGCAAGAGGATGGGGGTTCTGACCGCGATGTAGCTGCCGGAGTCTTCCCCCGATCCGGCAAGCCAGCCCTCCAACGCTCCCATCTCTATCTGGAACCCCGTCCGCCCTGAACCCACGCATGCATATTTATTTTTGAGTGTTTAGATGTCATGCTGGTCGCTGCCTCTGAAAAACAAGCATCGCAGCATCACGAAGCTGGCTGGGAGCGATGTAGTCTCACTGACTGACTGACTGAATGCACATCTTATCAAAAGGAGCAATTCTGCAGCACACATGGATCTTCTGGTCGTCTTGAATGTCTTCGAGGGCCACAAATCCCCATTATGTTGATATTGGATCCGAGTGTTGTGAGGCTGAACGCACCAATGACGTCCATGCTGAGTCGCAGCAGGAGGTCGTCAACATTGACTGCAGCATCAGATTGTGTCTGATTAAGAATGTCCACAAGCTTGAGGCTTCGCTCGATGATGTGCCCAGAAGCATCCCTGCAGCAACACAGCCATCGGTGATAGACTGGTTGTTGCAACCCGCAGTCACTGGCTTGGTTATGCAGAGTCAACAAGTCCTGACACTCAACTGGAGTCAATTAGGGCGGTCACAAACTGTACTCCCTGGCATTGCGCAGAGTATCTAGTACTGCAGAGTGCTAACGTTATGGCCTTGGGGGTGTATATACCTCACATTTGCAGTGCTGAACGCCGGTGCAATGCCTTTCCTGACTGCTCGCCAGTGCTCGTCGGTGTGCCCAGTCAGAAGATTCGTCCCTGACAGGAACTGCAGACAGCACATGTATGGTCGATCTCAAGCCACAAGCTGCAGGCAATATGACACTTCCACACAATTTTAAGACTTTGCTATTGGTTGAAGAGGCTCGTAGATTAGGCTCATACTATCGCACCGGGTCTAGGAAGGAGTACTGAAATCTGAATTTGTCGAGCAGTTTGCAGCGAAGCAGCTCGTGTGCCAGTGTGGGATCAGTCACCACCACAGCCTGTGCAGCAATGCCCATGCTCTCAGCAAGTCTAGAGAGAAACTTCAAAGCGGGTCTCTAGAAGGACAGACTGTTGCCCTGTGTGGAGGAGGGAGCGTACATGGAAATGGAGGAATCTGATCTTGTAGATCGGGCCGAATTGATCAGCCCAAGAAGTCACATACTGATGGATGTGCCTGCTTTTGAGAGCAGAAATGACTCCAAGAGGTCCATACTTGGGCCCTGGCAGAAGCCTCAGAGCCCGCGCCCTCCTCCCGATGGTCAGATAAAACCTGCACGATGTACAGGAACAATCATCAGCTGAAGGTGCTGCAACTGCAACAGCCAGAAGCACAACCACAAGACCGGCCGTCTTTCAGCAGACATCGCGCGATCGGCAGATGTGGAACTGCGCTCAGCACCAAGGGAGCCCCTATAGGCACTCATCACCCGAATCCAAAGATTTTCTAAGAAATATATCATTTGTGTCGAAATTACCTGAGTGTTCTTCGCAGCCTGTAAATCGTGTGTGTCAGAACAGCGGCGATCAGCAACAACAGCACGGCTCGGACTCCAGAGATCTCGCGGAACGTCAACATTGCAATTTACTCGCAGAGATCTTGAGTTTCTTTTGAATACCGAGTTGAAGTTGAACCAGGCAAGGTGCAAATTCTGTCAAGCCAGAATGTTGGCGAGATACCTTGACCGTTTCTTGGATGATACAATTTGCATTTTGAACTCATCCTCATTAATTACATCCCCCCCCTCGGGCAACACACCCTTGGGGCAACCATTTGTAGATTGTCTAGCAGCGACTACTCCGAATGGCAAACCTGCTTGCGCTATCAGAATGCCCCTTTGCAGCGCTCAGAGACAGCATGCTGTTTTAACACTAGTCAACGTCTGTCTGCGTGAAGATGAATGTGCTTGCTGCGCCCACTGCAGGTGAACCAACCATCTTTGGCTTCCGAATGGGCGCCACGGCAATATTGTCCTGAGCTGCAGACCTCACCCTCAGAGGTGCCATGACCTCTTCCAAGCTCTCCTCATCTGATGAGTCATCGCCTCCCATGCGCACAGGGTTCCATTCTGGGGCACAGACATTGCATCAGCCTTGCTGTACTGTGCAAGATCACTTGTTCATCAACTGGCTTGCTGCTGGCACTTTCACTGCAATAGCACGCATGGCAGCAGCTGATTGAGTCTTGCTGCAGTCAGGTGACACGAGGACTTGTGCAAGTGATCGTTGGCAAAGGCAGCAGTCACCTTCTGGCTCCTGCTCATCGTCCTCAGTGTCCTTGTCAAGATGGAGCTGCGCAAGTTTTTCTGCAGCCGCCACCAGCTCTGGAGGGTCATCCTCTTCCTGTGCAGCAGTTGCTATCCCCTGAACACTAGTCTCCTCCGTTTCATACTTCATCATGCTGAGTCATAGTGAAATGCAGGATTACAATTGCTCCGTGCCCAGTTCCGTCACTGTGCAGATCGGGAAAGCCTTGCCTGCAGAGCTTCTGGCCCTCCCTCCTCATAGAAGGGGTCTGTGTCGCCGGCTGGCATGCCCAGGCTCTCCCGCCTCTGCACCACAACATACAGGGGCTGCTCTGTACCCAGCTTGAGTTGTGCAACCGCTGAACTGCCGTCACTTGTACCACCGCTGCTTTGCACCGGACACGAATGATGCAACAGGTGAAGCACCATCATTTGCAGCACAGCCATGAGCTGCTTGGCATCCGTCTAAAATTCATGCAAGAGGTAATGCCACATTTTGTCCCATACAGCCATCTCCTCCACACCAAATTGAGCGATACAAAAGCATGCAGAGCACCGTAGTTTGCAACAGAGCCATTTGAAACCTGAGAAACTGTCTACACTGCATTTGCTGTCACAGTAGAGTAAGATTCTCCGTAAAAAACAGGTGTCCGTGCCTTGCGGAAGCCCTCTTGGCGCACTCGCTGCAGGCTCTCAAAGTTGGTGCGCTGCTGCTCCTCCTCCTCCGCCTGTGCCTGCTGCCGCTCCGCCCTCTCAGCCTCCAGCCCACCCGCAGCCCTGCATGCACCAACCCACTGGCATCCAATCGTCTCCCTTCTTGCGCTCACAGTGCCTCTTTTTTCTTGCATTCTGCCTGGAAAAAGCCATGTGAAACAAGCCTGACACACTTGTAGGAAAGGACAAGAGCAGGGTGTGTCTGATAAATGGTGCCCTGGCCCTGTATATAGAACCTGCACTGCGGCTGCGGCTGGATCGCTTGAAACTTGACAATGGTGGTGATTTGGTTTGTGCGCACCATGCCTCAGCGCAGCGCCTCTCCACGTCAAAAATGGGGCGTTCGTCCAGGTAGGTCAGGCCGGGCAGCCTGCTGATGACAGTCTTGCGGTAGCTCCTTATCGACTCCACCACAGGGTTGCCCTTCAGGTACAGGCAGCGCAGCTGGGGCAGACCTGCAAAGATCTCCAACACCTGCAACCCTTAAAGCTTTTAAATCACCAGCTCCATCAATCAAAAATTGCAATAAAGTGCGCAGCCTGCCCCATGCATCGATCGCCAAGACCTGGGTAGCTTGCAACGTGGCCGTGACCGTTTGTCTCACCTCGGGATCCTCGATTTCGTTTTCCCTTAGGTCGAGCGTGGAGATTTGTTGGCAGTGGCGGATGTGTGCGATGGACTCGTAACTGCTGAGTTTGTTGTTCGAGCATAACAGAGTCTGAAGTGCACTGCAGTGAACTATTCCGGACAGGTCCTCCAGATGGTTGGTACTGATGTTGAGTACCTCGAGCCCAGGGAGGCAATGTAGGCCACTCAAATCGTGAATAGCATTTTGCTGCAGAAACCTGCATATTTTGATATAGAATATCAACTAATGTCCCAAAGCAAATCATCTAAAACCAGCAACAAGGAAGATGCTGCCTGTAGCGATCTGGCAAAGATCGGGCTGGAACGTACAAGCAACGCAGCAACTCCAGTCTGGGGAGGCCGTCAACATTCTGAAGGGCATTTCCTTCCAGAAAGAGCGCCTTTAAACCAGTGTAGGGCTCCAAATTTGCAATGTTCCGAAACCCGCGCAAGTTACAGAAAAGCTTGTCGTTCACTCCGGGTGTCAGGTACAACTCATGCTGCTTACAGATCTTCCGCAGCTCTTCAATTGTCATAAGCATTTTGAAGAGACTTTCAGATCGGTGTAATCCCTGCTTTGCAAGGCAACGGTCATTTTTTCATGGAACGTGGCGTTACAACGTTACAGCTTGCCAAATTTGGCAGGTCCCAGCAACAAGACATATGCAGGTAACTCACTCCTGGGCATGCTTTATTGAGCGTGGAATACAATGCACATGTAAGCCATGGAGTGGCTGCACAGTTATGCGCCAAACTTGGTCTGCCTCCACCTGTGCTGGGCCTCCCATCTGCAAAACGCATGCAAAATTATTGATTCACATTAAGTTCTTGTTTATTTACAGTTTCAGAACTTTTGAAAACTTTCTCCAGATGATGCAACATGGATGGTCCCTGCACAGCGATACACGCCAATCCTTGTGCCCCACAGTCTCATCATCATTTTACTGGAGTCTACCTTTGCGCTAGATGGACATATTAGGTGACAAGGACTCACCTTGTCGGCAAGGCGGAAAGAGAAGTGGGACAGAAGCAGGGCCAGGTTGGTTGGCAGGATCAACTTTGCCAAGGGCATCCCTATGCAGATCCGCTGCCCAGCGCCGAAGTTGAGGCTGCGCTTCACCTGCGCAGTCAGTGCAGCAAACTCACTGCTGCTCAGGCATTAAAGGCCGCCTTTGAATTGCCTGCTGCACAGTATCAGATTGTCCCCGGCCATGTGCGTGCCGGTCAGACACCTCCCAAGCATTCCATCAAAACAGGCCCCTTTTGCGGTTACCTCTTTGTGACTGTGCTCACCTTTGGCAGGATAACACCCTTTGGGGCAGAGCTTGCGCTTGCGGAGATGTTAATTACTCCTGCAGAGGGGAGCTTGCCCTTCTCGGCGCGTGCAGGTCTTGGAGTTGCCATTGGAATGGCTGGTGTATAGACAGCATCGGGCTCCAACCACCGCTCCTGAACCGGGACACCTCAAATGCTCAGACGGAAATTTAGCTTTAGAGAATTTAGCATGCTTCATAGTGCCTCTGTTTTGGGTGACCCAAGCAGGCAGGCTGGTGGGTTGTAAGGGCTCAATCACAGGGTTATTATCCCGCGCCCGAGCGTACCGGCAGAAATTCATCGGGGCGGTCCCAGTAGAGCGGGTGGGTGTTCATGGCCAGGATGTGGATCTCCAAGACGGTGCCTTTGGGTATCAGGTATGGCCCAATGCGCACATCTTTCATCGCGCGCCGCAGGATCATGGGCAACACCGGCCGCGTACGCATTGACTCCTGCATAGCATTGCATGTTGCATGACATTTTTCTGTTGGCGAAGTTGAGGGACTGTAGGCAACACTCTAGTGTGTTTTTTGCTGACACTTGAGAAATTATTTCGGCAGTCATGTGGCCTTCAATTTAGATGTAGATGTAAGGGTCAGGCGCACATGGCATGAGCACTGAAACAGCTGGTAGCTGAAACATCAGCAAGAAAGCATGGAACCAGTGTGACCGATCCAAGACGCACCTTGATGACGCAATTAAGGTATGTCAGCCGAGACAGGTCGGCATATTCAATGCTGCGAGGGTTGGGCCTCTCAGGTGTGGCCAGCAGACCCAGCAGGCCAAGCTCCTGCACAACCTTGCGCTCCACTTCAGGGTGCTGAGATATGTCATACCTGCACACGCACAGCGGGGATATCACTGTTGTGCTGAAGCTGCAGGCATGCACAAAACTGACAAATTCATTCTGCACCATAGGAGAGTGGATAGGGCCTTACAAGCACCAGGCCATCGAGTGCGCTGTGGTCTCCATCTGCAGAACCACAAACACTTTCCAGCTTCAATTGTTATGATTAACACCGTGAGAGGTCTTCACGGTCCAAATTTCAATCGCACTTCTGCCCGGATGAATGCTATGCTTGCACGGATGGCAGCATGTCTGAAGCAGCAGCATGAGCAGAGCTAGACAGAGGCTCACCCCCGCGTAGAAGAATATGGACAGCTCGCTCCACTGCCGGGCATGGGGCAGGGGCTTTCCAGTCTTGTCGTGCACCCGCATCAGGTGCGCTGCAATGCTCTCATCCTCCGGCAATGGCGGCCCCCTGCAGCAAGACTAATATCATGTGTGCATCCAGAAAAGAATGTTTCCTGGTGAGCATGGACACGGATCTTCAATGAATTTTAAGTGGGCACAGCACCTGTCATGAACCTCCTGCAGCAGGCCGCGCATGACAGCGAGCACCCTGTTGATGTTTGCTCTGTGTTCTCGCCAGGCCTTTGTGCCGGGGATCCAGCCCACAGGGTTGCGCAGGTTGCTCACCAGCGACTGTGCGGCTGCATTTGCATCAAACACCCTCTTTGCCCCTCTTTAGATCTCCACATGCAGGGGTGAGGATCTCCATTTGTTCTTGTGCCGCATTCAAAGTTGCAAGCTGTGCATGCTACTCGTCAGCACAAGAGCATTTCCTCCCAGAGATGAGGATTTGAACAATTCAGGCCTACGGGAGCACACCTTGTTCCACGGCATGACAGGCCTTTGCTCCATCGCCTTCAAGGTCTGCTGCAGCGTTGAAGTCCTTCTTGAAACCCACGCTGCCGATTGCGTCAAAGGCTTGGCACTGCAGCACCACAACACTGGATAAGCATGCTGCACGATCCTTCTTTAAAACCTACAGCATGCAGCTGATCAAGTGCTGCAGCATTCAGTCCATTGCCAGCTCAGCCGTCTGCAAGGACAACAAACAGGTATACCTGGATTGCTACATCAATGTTGACGGGTGTGTCTAACCCAATACTGTGCAGCGTATCCACAAGGACTCCAGAAGTCCTGGCCACCTCTGCAAAGCTATTCCTGCACAGCCACAAAGAGGCCTTCGGTGCTCTCACTGACGGTCTCCTTTGAAAGCACCTGCCGTCACTACAAGACATGCACTGATTGACTGGACGGGCTGCAATGAGCATTGACATGTGCTCGATGTGCACCTCATGTTGGTGGGACTGAAGGCCGGCGAGGTGCCCTTCCTCACGCACTGCCAGAGAGGATCTGAAGTCAAGGCACTGAGGTGGCTCTCTTGAGGCGGGCTTGCTGTGGTCTGGAGCAACAGCAAGACCAGCGTTGCTGCTCTGATCATAATCCATTACCCCTTGCAAGGTGTGCACAATATTTGTGGCAGTGGCAGTGGTTCCTTCCAATGGGGTGTTGCCATTGCTGGCATGTGGGCAGTGGGGGTTGCTGCTCACCTCGTCAAAGGCTTTGTACATCATGCGATCAGAAGGCTTGTCAATATACCCCGGGCATTTGCTGCGATCCAGCACCTCAGCAGCCAGCAGTGGGTCACTAATGATTACCACCTGTGAAAACCTCCTCAGTCATTGCAGTGTCCGGCTTTTCTGCTTTCCAGGCATGAGGCGCTGTGCATCATGGCATGCACCTGAAATGCATCAGCAGGAACTCACAGTGTTGTGCAGCATCCTCCGCCAGAATATGCCAGTGTTGAGCTTCCTGCTCCACTCTTGGCCTGATTTGTGCAAATCTGCCTTGAAGATGTCGCCCTGCAGTAAAAGGCAACCATGTGAGTCAGATTTCTTAATGGTTGCTGATACCTTCAAGCACAAAGGATTGCAACTGTCCAAGGATGCGTACATCTCCCAAAAGCCAATGGGTCGAGGGTCTTTTTGGTATGTTCTGTCTGCCAATGATGAATCTGCATCGAATCACGCGTGCCCAGAATGTGGTGACCTGTACAGACGCACACGAAACTCGATTTAGAATATTACCGTAGGGCCAGACTGGCATCGGATGATACTTAAGGATGAATGAAAACGAACTAACTATATTCTTACCAGGTATGAGGCATAGAGGCATCCAACAGAAGTTAGGATGAGTCCAACATGGACGCCCAACACAGCGAGCATCGCCTCTTACTGCCTATTCCTCCTCGTCACAAGACTGGTGAAAACTTCGAATGCCTGATGCAGATTTTGCACACCGGTAATACTATCAGATCATCTTCGACCGCTGGGTCACAGGTGTTCGAATGTCCGAGGATTGGTGCAGGACTGCCTAGATAGGCTCCATGCATGGGTAAACGACGCAAAGACGGCAGTAGCATCAGAAATCTCTGGTGAAAGTTTAATTGAGAAGCTTAGATTGTCCTACTGGGTCCTTGACAGTCAATCAAGACATCCGCCTTCTCTGTAACGTCACAAAGCTCCTAGGAGTGTCTCCACACAACAACATCTGTAAGGAACAACTAGAAAAATGTCCGGCAAAGCGGGTGGAAAAGCAAAACCATTGAAGAAGCCCAAAGCAGCTGATAAGGATCTTGACGAACATGACAAGGCATTCCTTCAGAAGAAGAAGGATGAGGCAGCTGCTTTGAAAGCTCTAAAAGAGAAAGCAGGTGCAAAGGGAGGTTTCGCAAAGGTGAAAGGCACCAAGTAAATGCCATCAGGTACGCGATGAATGTTTAGCGTGTGCAATAAGAGGGTACCAATAATTGACAGCCCTGTCTGATGTTTCTTTATGCACATCATCTTTGTGTTTTCGAAGGTATTATGACGGTCCCACGCAATGATTATCTTCTATCGCAGGAACACAGAGTTCTGAGAATCCCTTCAAGGGATACAGGCCATTGTGCCTGTCAGACCATGAAGGGGTTCTGCTTCTCTGCACTGCTCTGCAGCGCCTGCTGATGGACTGGACAAGCAGGAAGGCAAGTGTCATTGGCCAGGGGCCTCAGGATGCTGTTTGACTATTAAGAATGGTCAGCGGAGAGCTTCACATGCATCTTGCGTGACACAAGCTTGTTGTTGTCCTGCGCTCACTGTGAGGCCTTGCTGAGAGGGGCTCGGGAAATTCTGAACTTGCTACCTGCACAGCAAAGTTGTTGGCATGCTGCAAAATGAGGACAGATGATAACGGCTGAGGGCTTACTCAGCCGGTCCTGTGAGAACCTGGACCCTAGTGTAACGTAGTTGATTTGCTTCAATGTGTGCGGGTTGTCATGATGGGCCGATGTGGAGAAGCATTGTGAGCACTTGACGCAGCTTGTGAACAAGTTAGCCATGGAGGATGCCCTCAGTGATCTGATGTCACCACTAGAGACCTGTCGAGAGCGGGCAAGATTTTGGGCACTGACAGTCTCCCCCAAGAGCGTGTCACCTCAAGAGTCTGCTTTGACGCTGCAGACTGAATACATTGTGCCTTCTCATTGCTGTTGTAGCTGACATTTGTTGCAGCTGCAGACTGTAGGGCAGCGCTCGATACTATCGCTCGCTATCGCTCGATACTAGTAGTCAACCCCGTATGGCTCGCGCATGCACATCACGAGATGAATCTCACAGAGTTCAACTGGCCATCATGCATCAGGGCTGGTGATGCCACTGCACTCTTACAGGCTGGCATGCCGCTAAGGTGTATTGTAGATGCCATCAGTGTGTGCGCATCTATGAGTACACGACAACTACATGGTGGCTGGCGCCGGCCGCTCGAGGCGCCTCAGGGGTGCTGGGCTGGCGGCGCCGGCCGGTTATATCCTGCCGGGGCATTGCCCCAGTGGAAATCTGCCCTTCAGCACGCTTGGTGGTGAACGTCGTGTCATGTTGAGCTCCCCATTCGAAGCGAGCTTCCACCCTGAACACGGCACGCGGGGTGGGCTGAGGTAAAGCTTTGGGTGTATGACTCATCACGTTCTGCTGGTCAAGCTCTCTCCTTCTGCACGAGAATCTTGATAGCATCAAGCAGTAGCCTCTGCGCTGTAGCAAGTAGCTGAATAAAGGACGCATTCTTTTGACACCTTTAATGACAACTTCAACTGTAATCCAGCACAGAATCTTTGGCAAATATTAATTGACATCTATTGTTGCTTGTTGAATCCAGAGTGGGATTGCTGTTTAAGTGAACGAATAATACTGCAGAATAGGATCTCACTGTTGAAGGCATAGTCTGACAGATTACAAGCTCGCAAACTGCATTGTGATGGGCTTGTGCTGATGGACGTCGAACCTGGTAAGCTATCCTTGTGGGTGAAAACTTTTGATAGCATTGTAAAGATTGTTTTGTTAAAATTTGTCATGAATTTTTAGTGTTTCAATGTTCTGCTTTACATTGATAAACGAGAAGACCTGTTGATGGACTGTTGATGGGAACAAGGCAGCGGGTAGCATTGGATCGATAGTCATCTTCACAAGTGTACCTCCCAACAAAACGATGTACGCACTCACGATTGTTCTACACAGGACCGAACGATGACAAGGTTCCCACCGGTGCAGCACCACCCCCTGCAAAGCGCTCCAAGAAGGGCAAGAAGAAGGTAACAGGGGTGCCAACTGCAGCAGACTACCTCAAAGTCACCCCGATCCACAGCAATGCAGACATCCTTGAGGAGGTGAGATATTTCTGCGCATGTCTTACCATCCTGACTGCCTTTCCTATCACACCTCACGCCCAGTGTCCGGAGTGTCGTTTGTGCATTGGCTGCACAGGCAGGAATTCCTTAGTTTCAAGCTATATGATTCGATGTCTTTGATAATCTGTTATTATATCATTTGCCAGGATGGCAAGCCCGTGCAGCTCAGCAAGCTCGAGAAGGCGCAGCAGGCCGTTCTCAGTGAGGACGGCATGTCAGTCACATGCCACAAGGGCTACCGCATGGTGCGCCCAGTACTGAACACCTGCGCTGTGGTGTCTTCCAGTACTTAATGCTGCACAATTCTGCAGCACCGGTCTGATATGTACCCGTTTGCCCATGGCGGGCATGCGGCCACTTTCCTTCACAAGTCACCGCTCCCCTTGCACACAGCTTGCAGGCAGTGAGGGAGGAACTAGATTGGTTCGCACACAGGCTTTCGTATGAAGAATGTTCAATCTCTACTCTTGGTATATCTCTGAATTGACTGCTGTTTTGAGCTCCCCTGCCCCTATTTTTGCAGCTCGATTTGCAGTGGGCAGGCCATAACAATGATGGCCTCAAGCGCTCAGGTATTCCTCTAGATTGGGCGGACGAACCACAGGGGAGCTGAGAACGATATTGGCGCAGGCACGGGCGACAAGGGGCGCCTATGTGGGCACGTGGTACTTTGAGATCCGGGTGACGCATCTGGGTTCGACGGGGCACTGCCGGCTGGGATGGTCTACAAAGAAGGGTGAGCTGCAGGCGCCTGTGGGCTACGACGAGCACAGCATGGCCTACAGGGACCTGGAGGGCTCCAAAGTGCACAAAGCCTTGCGCGAGGACTACGGAGCACCCTTCGCTGAGGTGATTATCTACCTCACTCAGTGCCCCTGCAGTTCCCGAAGGAAGAAACCTGCGGAATGCTAGCACTGCATGGGCGTACTAGTTGCCATATGTCTCTTACGTATTGAATTGGGGGTCACGTTTGCCCCCGGAAATAAGGCAAGCATTTTCTGGCATTTTGGAAACACGTTCCGAACTGGAACGGTGTGTCCTGGATGCCCCTGAAATGAGTAGTTCTAAATATGCGGTGCATGCGTTGCAGGGAGATGTCATTGGGTGCTTCCTCCACATGCCAGAGGGCGGCAGACCAGTGGAGAGCAGCAAAGAGGTGAAGATAACACATGTTGCAGTAACTTCTTTCTTCTGCTGAACAGTGTTTCTGCTGAGCACATGCCCGGTCAATGTCCTTTGAAGCACGCGATGCTGTTGACTGATGCGCTAATGACTTTTTGGCAATGCAGGATGTTTGGAGGCTGAAGAACAGGCTAGTGATTGCTGAACATCCAGAGCAGGAAGCGAAGCGACTGGCTGGCAGTCTTGTTGGGTTCACAAAGAACGGAGAGTTCCAGGGTGCTGCTTACAGGTCCAGACACAGCGCAAACTGGTCCTCTCTCAAGACTTTTATACAAAACAGCTGTGCACTTTAGCTGTATCTTTGACAGGCGTGAATAAAGGGATGATCTAGTGCAAATTTCCATGTGCAGGGATATCTTTGAAGGGACATACTACCCTGCAGCCTCGCTATACACATTGCCAGAGCAGACAGAGGGTGCAACAGTGACCTTCAACTTTGGTGAGTCACCTGAGAAGGCCTCATCCGTTGACATCCCTCCCTTGGCGCTCATGTGCAGACGTGTCAGAGGACAGGCAGTGCATACAAATTGTTACTGTGCCTGATGCAGGGCCAGATTTTGCATTCCCAGCACCTGAAGTGGAGGGCTGCCCACCAGCACGCCCAGCCTCAGACCTGTCAGTCAGGACCACAGACCCCAAAGGTATTCTCCCCTGCACACCCTGCCCTTTCACCTCTCCCTTGCCAAACTTGGGAGACCGTGGTGGCAAACGCAGAGACCCCAGCTTAGCTTGTGCGCTGAAGGCCGAGGAGCAATGCTGATTTGTTTTATTCTTTGTGTCCAGGAGATGCTGTGACAGCTTCAGCCACTGTCAACGGCTCTGGCAATGGCTCAGGCATGAGCAAAGGAGCAGATGCGCAGTCGCTGTCAGAAGCCATTAGCTAGCCGCCCCGCATGCTGTGCATTGAAAAGCAGGCTGCTTGTCAACGTGGACGTCCTTGCAGTTTTTTGAGTGCTTGTGGTGTTTCAGAGTGTGCACGCTATTGTGGAGCGCTGAATAAAGTTGACATAAGGCTCACTACCATCCATACGGTTCGGAATGGACCAGACAGGGGAAATTAATGCAGGAGAATCATGCAACATCCTTGCTCTTACATTTTCAAATGCTCCTATCCCATGCTTGACGTGCTACGCTTTTCAGTATAGTGTGGTGTCAATACCAGACATCTCAGTGTTGATCAGCAGCAGTACATGCCCCCATATGTGACACACTTCCAATCTTGCGACCCATGTGTGTATATGCCCCCAATCATGCATGATATCATTCACTGGCACCAAATGTGCAGAAGCTTTGCCTCTAAGAGCAAAGCCCCCTGGTAAAAGCCCGGCGAAATACAAATGCGTGCATTGCCTACAGATGATGTTAATTTGATCAGCACAACTCTGTACCTACAGAATAGTGCTCTTCAGACCAGAGTATCTACAGAGCAGCACTCATGATAAGAGCACACAGCCGTACTGTCCAGCGGCTATGTCTCTGCGTCGAGGTCTCCCTGCATGGCGGCCAGCTGGCGCACGTAATCGCGGCAGAGGTCCATGGCAGCCACGGCCGCCATGCAGCGCTGCGCGGACTCCATCTTCTCGCGCGCCGCCTCGGGCTGGCCCCGCAGCGAGTACACCTGCGACAGCGCCGCCTGCGCCTCGCACATCTGGTGGTACACCCGGCACGGGAACTCCGTCCTCGCCTGCAGTCCCACAGCGCAAACATACTCAACGCACAAGACAAGGAATATCAAAGTACCACATCCTCTGCTTGTGACCCGCTTTCCGCCAACTACCACAGTTTGTAACCTACCAAGTGCTGCATGTATGGCGGGCCTGGGTGGGCGTAGAATGGGCTACTCATACGGCCTTCATCTCCCAACCCAATGCCTGAATTTTTTGAGAAGGCTGTGCTGACTCGGCATGTATTCTGCAGATAGAGCTGTGCATTACACAGATAGAGGCCTGCATTCTACAAGAAGAGTAGAGAGTGTGGAGAAAATGTGGGCCAGGATTGGGGAATATATTGCAGTGCTGCATGGCAGAATAAACAGCTGTGCACCTGCACGGCGCGGTCGAAGGAGGTGGTGGCGGCCAGGACGACCTGCTCCACACTGAGTTCGCCCACATGGCCGCTGTCCTCGTCGATGCCCAGGCTCAGGTTAGCGTGCACCAGGCGCGGGATAAGCTTCACCATCTGCTTCCCCGCCACCTGCCGCGCAGCAAGCATAGGGCGTCGGACAACACCTCTTTTGCAGCCACACAAACTGATAGGCAGGCAGCACCTCTACAAATATTTGCCAGACGCGAAAAGGCACAGCAGAATAGCTTGACATGTAAACGATTACATTTGGTACCCCAGCGGGTGAAGTTGCCATCATATGGAAGGGTGATAGCGCCATGACCGGTCCTGTGATGATGAGGCATGCTTGATAAACAAAACAGAGCTCTGCCGGCTTTGCAGCATCTTGCAGTGGAAATCACAAGCAACGATGCACAAGTCAGGCTGCTTTGCATCATAGCATGCCGCTACAGAGGACAAATAATTAGTCTGTGTACTTGATAGACAATTGCTGACCCAGTGCAGCGAGGGATGATATGGAGGGCGGGACAAATGCGAGGCGCATGCCTCGAAGTGCACGGCGGCGTCGGCGAGGCGGTCCTCGGAGAGCATGACCTCGCCCCACTCGCGCTGCAGCCAGGCGTCCTCCGCGTCCGCCGTGTGCAGCCGGTGCACAATGTACACGTGCCCCTGCGACGCCTCAACCGGTGGCACCTCCGGCGCCGGCTGCCCCGTCGCCTTCGCCTTGCGTATCGCCGACAGCACTGCACCGATACACAGCCATGCCATCAATCCCAGCTGCCACCCTCTCACGATAGGTTGAAAACGATGTCTGGATCGCTCACCCCCCGGTCTCACGGGCTCTCATGTCATTTACTTCGATCCATGGTTGCTGTTTACCCCAAAAATGGGTCATTGCAAGGAGTCCAGGGAACCATATAAAGGAGTTTTTGGCAGGCAGGCCAATGACAGAGGATGAGGCTGCACTGGTAATAAGACAGGGTGGCTCAAAGCCACCTGCTGATGCCTTTGCCGCAATGCTGCTGTATGCATATTTAGCTAGCTTCTCGGGTGCGTTTGCCAGTGGTGCAGTCAGTTCATGATGAGTCAGTTTCTCAGGGTTTGCCCAGGGAATGGCCGCACCGTGCTCGGGCGGCAGGTGCTGGTGGCGGCAGGCGGCGCCAAACTTGGCGATGTAGGAGTAGCCGGCGGTCTTGGCGGGCAGGGAGGTGGGGTCGTTGCGCGACAGGACGCTCATGAGAACCATGCGCGCCTCAAGGCACACCCGCAGCGCCGCCAGCCCATCCGCCACCGCCGGATCCGTGTGATTCACCGGGTCCGCCAGGTACTCCAGGCATGGTTGCATCGTCTCTTCACACAGACACATTTGCAACATCAGCAACTTGCACATTCTTACTGATGCTCACGGCCTCTTGCGTAAACCACCCATCATCCAAAGCAGGTTCACTGGATGAAGCCTATGAGGAGGGTTTGCTGTCATGGCATCCATGAATACCATGTGGGGAGGAGAGACGGCAGCCTTTTTGTTGTCACAGCACTCTCGACACAGTTCCGGGCAAGAGAGGTGTGCTGGGGTGGGTCATGTGGCCGCAATAGCGGGCAAGAGAGCTGCGCTGGGGCAAGGATTGAGTTCGCACCGGCGATGTCAGCGTCGGGGGGCACAGGGTCGGCGGGGCGGCCAAGGAGGGCCTGTTCGAGGGCGTCGCAGGCCGACTCAACGTGGCGCAGCTCGGGCCGCAGCAGCACGCGCGCCCAGCGCTTGAGGAAGAGGCCCCCCTCTGGCGCCTTCTCCTGCATCGTCGAGTAGATGCGATTCAGCGCCGTTGCCGCGTCTGTCGCCGTGTGTATGCACGCCAGCGAGTCCTCCAGCTCCTGCGCGCACCGACACCCCTCCTCTATCAGTCGGATTGTATAAATTTTCCCTGTGCCTTGCATGGCAGGGACTAAGAGTGCTTGTGTTCCACATGGCATGCAACCTGCAGAAAGGAAATGTGGTTGCCATGTCGGCAGCAAGAGCAGCATAAGATTTGGCACGCAATCACAATGTCCCATGTTCGCACAGACGCAGCTGAGTGCTGGAAGCAAGCAGGCCAGCGCAAGATTCAGGCTACACAACTCACAAAAAGGCATGGTGGCAGACGAGCTTGTGAGTGCTTTTTATGAGCCTCAGGCATTCTCGGAAAAGGGGGACCGGGGAGGGCAGCGCGCCTGGGCGCCGCGGCCGATGTCAGCACCGGCGTTGATGCGGGTGACGCCGAGCCAGTAGAGCGGCTCGCAGAAGCCGGGCGTGGACAGCGCATGCGCCGACTCAAAGTGCTCCAGCGCCACCTCCCAATTGTAATAGCGCCGCTCCGTTATCCCCATGTTCAGCTGCACCTTGGCGCTCCCTGGGCACACCTGCCCGTCCAGGCACTACTCATCAAATGCATGTGTGGGTAGAAGTGCATAGCGTGACTGAGACTGAGACTCTTTGATGGCGGTACAGGCTTTGACATGCATGGCATTGACTGGAGTAGTATAAGCACGTGCTGCGGGGCATAAGGGGATACTAGGTCTTTGGGGCTTGAGAATCGTTTAATGAAAGTACGACCATAAGAAACATGCCATGAAAGCAGGCCAGGAAGGAGGGAATGAAGGAAGGGGCTGGCGCACCTTGAGCGCCGACCTGAACAGGCGCTCCTCGTCCTCCCAGTCCCAGTTGCGGTCAAAGGTGCGCCAGGTGTACCACGCCAGCAACACCGCTAGTAACACTGCCGCCGCCCGACCGCGCCATCCCATTCCCCGCCGCTCCGAATTCAGCCCCTCGTCCTTCAAATGCCCTGCCGTGCGCAGCCCTTATCAGGTTTTGCATGATGCCGGCAAGCAAGATCATCCTATGTAACCTAAAATGTGGTGCTTTGCCCCATTCTGCAGTCTCAAGTTGCTCTCAGCATAGCCCACCTATGCATGCCCCCTCAGTGCCCACCAGCAGAGGAAGAAACGCTGCTCCTGCTGCCATGTCAGCCCAATTGGTGTGCCTATATGTGCGATTGCAAGTTGTGTGACATGAGGCAGTGGTGCAGCGGACCTGGGCTGTCCCTCCACAGCTGGAGGATCCCTGGCAGCGCATCCCCCGCCAGCCAGGCCACCAAGTCTGCCAGCAGGATGCAGTACCCAATGGACGGCGCGTACAGCAGCCTCTCTCCAATGTACGTACCCACCTGCACCGACAACATTCCACCTCAAAATCCGCAAACTACCTCAAGGCTGCAGGATCTGGTCGGCATTCTGGGCATGCATACACGCGCAGCATCAATGTGCGGGGCTCACCCAGAAGAACAGGTTGGAGGCGGGCAGGAAGGGCGCGACAATGAGGCCGAGGGCCACAAAGCTGCGCCACCGCTGCCGCCTGCGCGCCAGGGCTGCCTTTTGCATGGAGCGCCCGGACAGCGGCGCCGACTCAGCCTCTGCCCCAGCCGCCTCCAGCGAACTGGCCGAGCCTCCCCTGACCAGCCCATTGCTCTGCACCGCCCCCTGTGATTCCACATGCCCTGCTATCATACTACGACATAGCTGAGAGCTGCAGCAAAGTGGCCAAGCAATCCCAAGCAGGCAAATGTCTGGCCCTTCCCATCCCTCTTCTTCTTATCTGGTCCCTAATATCGAACGCAACTGGGGCACTGGGCTCTCAAGCTCTCAAGTGCCGCAAGAAATCCGTTACTGCGGGTTCCCATATGCTGCGTTTATTTTTCTGTAGGTGCCCTATCAAAATGCCATATGCTAATCCCATGGGAGTACTTCAACTTCAATTGAAAGACCTGTAAGGCTGTGGGCAGGGAGCGCGCCTTGTTGGGACCGTAGAGCCCCTCCAGGACGACTTCCCAGGGGCGCCCCAGGAGCAGCATGGCGGCCAGCCAGGCATAGACGGCGACGCTCATCAGGTTGCGCCAGTCGCCCAGGCTCTCAACAAGGGCCACGCAGCGGTAGGACCAGTCGGCGCACATGTGCACGGGGGCCACCATCAGTGCTGCATACTGCGCATGCAGGTGCGCCAGCGACAGCAGCTTTGTCAGCCCCGACGCAAATGCCACCGGGTTCTCCACCTGCGGCCGATCGGCATGCCTTCACGTGAACAGCTTATGTGTGCTTTTACTGCAGCTGCATGGTAACCATGACACAATCTAGGGCGAATCTTGACACAGAGTACCATTGATCATAATCAGCCTTGGCAAATGCTCAAGACTTGCCAGACAGAATGAGACCTGCAACACTGCGTTACACTGTTTCGTTCTTCTGCAAGTCTACTGGGGACAAGGCCCGAAGACTGCGCTGCGTGGTTTTCTGAGAGTCGAGGCTATGGTGTGTCAGGTGTAGCCCAAACAAGAGTGACAGGGCCGGTCATCACCTCCCGGTAGATGCGCACGAGCTGATCCACGGCCAGGAACGAGCGAAACTTCACA
Organism: Coccomyxa subellipsoidea C-169; assembly: GCF_000258705.1. Lineage (NCBI taxonomy): Eukaryota > Viridiplantae > Chlorophyta > Trebouxiophyceae > Coccomyxaceae > Coccomyxa > Coccomyxa subellipsoidea. The sequence goes on from NW_005178031.1 coordinate 1,325,696, forward strand.
TAGAGAACCAATGTGACCCCAGCTGCTATGATGCGCGCTCCCTTCCGCGTACAGAGCTGCCGCCATACCCGCTCCCCTAATGAGACTTTTGACCCGCTGCACGTAAAATCACACCGTCATGGCTGGCCATGCCCCGTTGAATACTCCTCAAAACGCATAATTCGGGCCACTGCACAAAAGCAGGCAATCAGCAGCCTGAACCACGGTTGGAAGTACTACAAGCAGCAAACAGCAGCTCACCTGTGGGGAGGCTGCGCCCTGTCGAAAGGTACCAGGAATGCGTCATAGAGGACCATCGTTGCGGTCACTGTGATGCCGATCTCCTTGGCCAGGGACGCAGCCCACACGCACAGCATGGCCCCCACAACCAGGGCCCAGTGCTGCACCTCCCTCCAGAACCTTTCCTCCGGCGCTGTGCACCCCACCCTGCTGCTGAGCCTGCACCAATGGCAAACAACTGACTATGCATGGCGCTGTTTCCATCTTGGCGTATTGCTACTAATGATGCTCCTGCAGAATCATCACATGCAGACAGCTGCGCTTGCACAAAGAGCTGCGCTTGTGTCGGGACAATCTCATTGTGCCACCGCACACATCCTGTCGTTCAAAGGACCATGACGGGTCAGGAGCGCACCAGAGGTCCGCTGCCTCAGCGTACAGGAGCAGAGCAACGATGGAGTACGCCGCGCAGACGAGCTCCGCCTGCCCAACAATCCCCGCCACCGCCTCTGTGTGGATGGGGTGCACCGCAAAAATTACGGCCGCCAGGAATGCCTCCGCCTGCTGCCGGCTGCTCCACGCTCTCAGGCTCGCCCCTGCGCAGGTGCAACTCCCGTGTTCAACCACCCTACTTAGCATGCGTCCAGGCCATGAGGTTTGGCTCGCTGTCTTGTCAGAGCACCGTTTTTTTTTTGAAGCGTTTCAGAGGGGTCAATACTGCGAATGAATATGAAAGCCTTGCAGGGGAACAGTCGCATCTTCTCAGCAGTGCAATGGGAGACACTGACTGAATAGTAAGAGTCTTGGGTGCTACTCTCATTAGAAGGTGCCCCACACTGTCAGGCGGCAGCGGTAACTTATTCGACGCACCATTCCTGGCCCTTTGGCCGCCGCCGTCAGAGCCGGCATGCTCTGCGTATGCAGTGCTGCGCCGCTGCCGCAGGCCGCCCTCGGCGCTCCCCTTCCTCTTCTTCCCGGTGCCAGCGTGTCTGGCACCGCCGTCTGCAGCGTCCGCATCCCTGTGGAGCCCGCTGCTGACAGAACCAGTGAGAGGGAACACCAGGCTGTCCCTGGCCACGCACAGCCGCAGGGCCAACAGGTACAGGAGGCAGGTGACGACCGCATGCAGGAAGACGTTGCTGACATGGAACGGCAGCGGGTCCAGGTCAGCGTCGCTGTTGTCATGCAGGCGATAGACCTTCTCCCAGCCAACCACTGCAACGAGGCAGACAGCTTGTCAGAGGGACCGCCTCAGCATCCAGCCTGATCAAGATTGATGCGGGCACACATCCTCGTACATTTGATGCTCTTCAGTAGAAGTTAAAGCAGCTCACGTTTGAGGAGCTGGCTCCCAAAACGGTGCTGTAGCCTGAGCGAGAACACGGTGAGAGGCCTGTAGGATTTGTGGCTCGTCGGCATACTGAGTTTCTGGCCCCTGCGCGGCATTAGAACACAAGAATTTTACCACTTACCTCGAATGTCTGCAACTTCCATGTCTGACCTTAGGATCACTGTTGGGAACAAACATAAAGCACTGCATTGCAGATGCAGTTCCTTACCAGAAGTCATTCTGCAGCAACTCCGAAATCGGTTTGGTGGCGTCAGTGACATCCGTGTTCTTGATCTGTCGCGCAAGTGAGATGCATTATTTCAATGCTGCAGCGAAGAAGCCAATGCAAGAAACGAACAAGATGGAAACCTCTGAAGCTGCAAATCTGATGAACATTATATTTACTGTTGATAGGAATTGTGTGAGAGATAAATGTGAAGCTCTCTTGGGACCTACCACTGCAAAGAAGTCGTCATAGGTGAAGCCAGCCTGGATTGTGTTGAAATATGCGCCAGCACTGATGGCCGCAAGGACCGTGAGAATGGCCCACGTGGGGACCCGGTTCGACGCTTCAATCATTACGTTCCGCTTGGATCACGCCATCATGCAATCTGTGCAAATCGCGACATGGGCTCCTGTGCCTGGCATCACAAGTGTTCATAGTCCCTTTCCTCAAGCCTTTCACCCCGCCCGGCCTTCTCGTACCTTCCGCCATGATTTCAATTCTCGTCAAGAGTCCTTCAAGTTGTGTTACAACACATCGCTGGTGATGCTCTTGATCCTTGCGCTGGACGTTCATCTGTGCAGGCTGGGCGGTCAGCCAGTGCTGCCCGAAGAAAGCTGCCCAGCCAATCAGAGGAGGCACAACAGCAAACCCAGCGCAGGGGCAATATAGGAACATGGCCAAGACGCGCCAAAGTCACCTGTGGGGCTCATCAACCCGATCACGGCGGTGCCTTGGGTTAGAGAAAGGCACTGAATTGCTCAACATGGTAGCCGGTCGGGCAGGCGCTCTCCTGATCGTGGCCCTAGTGGGGGCTGCTGCTTGCGTCGCATCAGCAGAGTTCTTTGAGGACTTTAGTTCTGGCTGGGAGAATCGGTGGGCGTACTCCGCAGATGACAAGTACTCCGGCAGATTCGTAGCTGACACGCCTGAGGGCTGGCCCGACGCAGGCCTCAAGGTCAGCTTACTCCCTGTACCTGATCCCCGATGAACCTTCAAGAAGACTAAAGCCACAGCAGGCTCAACTTCATGGTTGAGGCACTGATGCGAGAAGCCTGGTGGGCTCATGCCATACAAGGCATTTCTTTCAGGGCCGTTGAGCAATTATCGGGCAGGGGCCTTGCCTCGAGGCAGAGCGGTGTCTTTGATGCGTTTTGCTGATCAGAACAGAATTTTATCTCAACCTCTGGTCTGCCGTGCGTAGGTTCCGGAGAAGGCGAAGCACTACGGTTTGACCGCGAAATTGGATACTCCAGTGGATCCCGCGAAGGGTCTGGTCCTCCAGTACGAGCTGAAGCTTACTGATGGCCTGACCTGTGGTGGTGCCTATCTGAAGTTCTTGACCGAGACAGCGGACTTCGACCCAGCTGAGCTCACAGATGGCACGCCATACACTGTCATGTTTGGACCTGACAAGTGTGGCGGCACCAACAAGGTCTGATCCTGATTACAAGCCCATGCTTGATCAAACCAGTAGTGGCCCGCTGCTGCCATTCTTCATGCTTGCAATCGTGCAGAGGTTTCCTGTTGTAAGGTGACGGTACAAGTATGATCTGGAACATCTGGATTTATGCACTCATGCAATACCGCTGCGCACAGGTGCACCTTATTCTTAAGCACAAGTCCCCCAAGACGGGCGAGATTGAGGAGAAGCACCTGAAGAGCCCTCCCATGGTGGAGTCCGACAAGGGCACTCACGTGTACACCGTGGTCATCAAGCCTGACAACACGTGAGGATTCCACACCTGACCCACACCATGCAGCCACAGTCTTTGGGAGCTAATAGGAGCAATGCATGACTAAGAGTATGTCATATGCGCTGAGGTTGGGAATTGTTTTGCAGCTACGCTCTGCTCATTGACGGCGAGGAGAAGAAGGCTGGCAGCATCCTTGAGGACTTTGACCCCGCCGTCAACCCCCCTGAGGAGATCGATGACCCTGAGGACTCCAAGCCTGATGACTGGGTGGACCTTCCCAAGTGCGTTGCCATATCCCTTGTCAACTCTTCCCAAACTCCTGCTTTTTTTTCGACCCGTTTTTTCCACCCCATTGTGCATGGATATCCTATTGAACCATGTCACCCATACGTGATGGGAAGTAGTCACTCGAACAAGTCTCAGTGAAGACTAAATATCGCTGGTATGAAGAGCGTGGTTTTATTAGTCTGTGCTTACAAGGCATATGGCATCACTCACAGGATTGCTGACCCTGAGGCCACCAAGCCGGACGACTGGGATGAGGACGCCCCTCGCATGATCGAGGACGATGAGGCCGAGAAGCCGGAGGGCTGGCTCGATGACGAGGCAGCAGAGATTGATGACCCAGGCACGCCCGAACCCCTTATTCTCCATTATTTAGTTGAATACCTCAGCTACAAGAGCAACATCTTTCACAGGAAACTCGGGCTGACCTCCCTGAAGGTTGTGCATGCTATGGTCTGCCCAAGCTTGGTCAAATGCTGTGCCAGTGAGAATCTCTGCCCTGCATGTGTCATCAACACAATGTTGTGATGTCATGCAGAGGCTGCACAGCCCGAGGACTGGGATGATGAGGAGGATGGCGAGTGGGAGGCGCCTAAGATCACCAACCCCAAGTGCAAGGAGGGCCCCGGCTGCGGCGAGTGGAAGCGCCCCCAGAAGTCCAACCCCGACTACAAGGGCAAGTGGGCCGCACCCCTCATTGACAACCCCGAGTACAAGGTGCCGCTTCTCTCCTCCACTTCCATTGCTGATCAGCCCTGTCCTTGCTTGACTGGTCTATGTGGCATCTGAAGCAGCCCCGCGGACATGGTTGATAATTTTAGTGGAGCCAAGCGTAACCTACAGCAGCTGTGAAAGCATGAAGGCATGAAGCAGTTATGATGTGGCTGCTGAATTGGGTGGTGGGCATTATTAATTCACGTATTGATGCAAGCACACAGCAAATTTGTCCTGGGGCATTGAGCGGATGTGTTGGTGGCTGCAGGGTGTGTGGAAGCCGCGGAAGATCGCCAACCCGGACTACTTCCTGGACGAGTCCCCCCTGGCCAACATCGGCAAGGTGGGCGGAGTGGCCATTGAGATCTGGACCATGGACGAGGGCTACCTCTTCGACAACGTCCTCATCGCCAACGACGCCGCTGCTGCTACCGCCAAGCGCGACACCCTCTGGGCGCCCAAGAAGGAGGCCGAGGTGGGCTGCGCACCTGTGCTTCTAGCACTGCCCACTTCCCTTACTGCATGCCTTTGCTGTGCATGCCCCCTTCTGCCCGCCTAGCCATCTGTTGTGTCTCAAACGATGCTAATTCTGAAGTCATGAGTGAAAGGCAAGCGAGGAATGGTGAGGAAATGTACAGAATCAGACATCACTGGACCCTGGAATGCAAGTGGATAAGATGTCAATGATACGACATGGATGCAAATATAAGCCCGGCCAGATCTACAGAAGGTAGTGTTGGAAGGGATGTGCCTGACAGCTGTGGGCGGTGGTGTGCAGGACGCTGCAGCGGCCAAGGCCGACGAGGACGCGAAGCTGAAGGCGGACACAGAGGCGGGCGAGGACGACGAGGAGGAGAGCCTGGCGGCCAAGCTGGTGGCCAAGGTGCACAACCTCTTTGAGCACCCCTCCCTGGCGTCCCTCAAGGCGACCGCGCAGCCCCTGCTCAACCTTCTGGAGGACAACGAGATGCTTGTCTTCGCCGTCCTGGGCGCCCCTCTCCTGCTCCTACTCCTCCCCCTAGTCTCCCTGCTGGGAGGCAAGGTGTGCACCCTGCCCACACCTCTCCACCCGCTACCCAATGAGCAGATGGCCATCATGCATGATTGATTCTCGTTTAATTGCACTGTACAGCAGCTCAAGGTAAGGATTTGGTTTTCCTGTAGATAGAGCCAAGTAAGAAATCTGATGTGACTCATGAATTTACAGAGGAGTCACAAGTCTCAAAAAAGTGGGAGAGCAGGTGTGCATGTTTCTGAATGCTGTGTTGGATGCGCGAGCAGAAGAAGAAGGACACGCCGGTGGGCAAGGCCAAAAAGAAAGATGTGACTGGCCCGGATGATTCCGCGGTCAAGGCAAAGGCAGAGGTGGTCGAGGAGGTCAAGAAGGAGGTGCCTGTGGAAGATGAGGACGAAGATGAGGCCAAGGGCCCCAAGCGGCGCTCGCGACGGGAGACCTGAACAAGGCCCAGAAGCGTGTGATGCCCCACTGCTCGGTGGATCTGTTGTGAGCTGCTGACATTGAAATCTCCAGGCTTGTGGTGGAACAGACAATTCTGTGGATGCAGATCATGCACAGAGAGCAGTTGTGAACATGCATCATGTTGTGGCAGCGGTCTTTTGGTTGAGCGCATCATGTCTTGGCAGGTTTTAGTTCTGGTTTGCTTTGCCAACATGTTAGGCAACAGCCATGTTGCATGTCAAGGGGTGGAGGGACACAACAATGGTGTGAGTGGTAGCAAGTCTCTTGAATAATCCTGGACTGAGATAAACTAAGTGATTGTGCGAGGTGCCATTTGTTGTAAACTCTGTGCATGACAATCCTCAGACGACATTTCACTGACAACAATCATTACATTGCGGTCAACAAAGCAGACGCAACATGAACATTGATAGGTCAGGGAAAAACTTATTCAATGATCAAAAATCGGGCTTCAGAAACAGGAAGAGCACAGGCCAACACTTCAAAATTAAGGATATTGAATATGGGACGAGGGCAGAAGGCCATACAGCACAAAGTTCAAGTCTCTCACTCCTAGGTAACTGACAAATAAAAGGCAAGACACGACTGACGAAACTGTTGCTAAGTAAACTGCAAGGTATCACAGGAGAATAATCGGCTATGGGCTGCTGAGAGCAGCGCAACACGGCATGAGCAAGCACGCCCAATGAAGCCCACAGATTGTCCCCCTCTGGAGTGCATCCCTCTGAAGCAACCTCATGCTGTGATAATGAGGCGCTGTAGTGCTGCGTGCTACAAATGCTATTGCGGGTTTTTTCTACTGCCATTATGTCAGCTTCAAGCTCGTGAAAAATGCCCGCTCAAGAGTTGCCTTCATGAAGACCCCTACATTCGCAAACACTCGACACTAGCGAAGCGTCATTTCATACTTTGCTAGATTGAAACCCCTCCACCCAAAGATGCTGCCATTCCTGGACAGGTGGACTCCACCAAGGCATTCCACAAATGTTCTGCACATTATTTGGTGTAGTGGGACCCCATGCCCCATTGACTTGAAGATGCTATCTCCCTGCTGCGATGCGCCGACCCAAGGTCAGCCAACGCCTGCAGAGCCATTGGTACTACGAGACCACCAACATTGAAAATGGAGTGAACTCTACTTTGATGTTCGCAATATTCTGCAGGCGTTCTAACTGGACTGGATAGCCCAGAGTTTTGGCCTTGCATGGTGCCAGAGAAGCTGCACCTGCACACCTCTGCTTCCTAAGAACTGCGCGCCGGAGCACTCATGTGAACACCTTTTGTAATCCATTGTTCCTCAATCTGAGTCCTAATGCGAGCACAATCGGGTAAGCTTGCTTGAGCAAGAGGACTGCAACACAATCTGTGCAGATTGCTAGCGGCCATCTGCTTCAGCTTCCAAGTCTCCTAGGCAACCTCAGACCAGACACAGCGGCCCCCTTCCCAACCTCACATATTCTTATCTGCTCTTGGTGTGTGATCATGCTGGGCCCTTCTGTGCAACAAAGTGCTCCTGGCCGTTGCTGCCACCTTGCAGACGCACACAGCGCACAGCAATCATTTCACCTTTGCTCCTTTACGGCTCTTCAGGCTGCGGCGACTGCCGGAGCCGGCCGCTCGCCGCGGCCTTCGCCGCGGCCGCGCGGGGCACGACCCGCGCCAGGGGGGCCGCCTTCGCGGCCGCCCCGGCCGCCACGCCGGCCGCCGCGGGCGCTCTCGCTGCGCTCGCTGCCGATGGAGGCGCCGCGCTCCAGGAAGCGGCCGCCGGGGCCGGTACGCCCGCCATCGCCGCGGCCCCCACGGCCGCCGTCACGGCCGCCGCGGAAGCCGCCCCGCACAGGGCCCGGCCCGCGGCCGCGACTCTTGATGAATTGCGGCTTCTTCTCCACCACAGTCACCTGGAAACGCACGTCACGCCAACATAAATTTGCTGCCATGCACTGGCATCGTATATGCATGACAGTCACTCGTCTCACCAACGGCTAACAGCTTCTCTACGGGTACATATTGCGCAATGACAAAAGCAGGTGGCCGTGGAGTGCGCCCACCTGGTGGCCGTCGACCAGGACGGGTCCAGCGATGGCGGCCTGCTGGGCGGTGGAATCCTGGAAGTCGACAAAGGCAAAGGATTCCTTGCCCTTCTGGATCTTGAGGTTGACAGGCTTGGCGCCGCGCAGGGCGCCGATCTCCTTGAAGGCCGCCTCCAGCTTCTCCTCGGTCACGTCCTGGGGCAGGTTGCGCACAAACACGCTCGTGCCGGGCAGCTCATCGCGGCTGTAGTACCTGCACAAGCCCACACCGCCTCATCAGCACAGCCTTCAGACCGTCTCCAAGCCATTGAGAAGATTGCTTTGCCATGCAAGCCTATGGGGCAGGAGGTTCACAGCAATACACAAGTGCGCATGTGATTATTCCACCATCTGGACATGACATGACATGACCGGCTGAGAAGGCTCCTCTGCCTGTGACAAATTGCAGGTGCAGGGGGAGGTGCACCCGTTCTCGGTGTGGTGGTTGCCGTTGGGGATGCCGTTGTAGGGGGCGGGGGCGGTGGGCTTGGGGTTGGTCTGGGTAGGAGCAGGGGCGTGGGCCGCGGCAGGGGCAGCGCTGGGCTGGGGGCGGGCGGAGGGCGCGGCGGTGTTCTGCTTGTTGGTGTTTGCCATCAGCCGCTCCGCGTACGTCAGCGGCACGCTCGGCGCCGCCGGCTGCTGCGGCGTGGGAGCCTCCTGCAGCAAAGCACAACGCTACTCCCATCAGCACTTTATTTAATTATTTTAGTACATGCTCCTTTTTGGAGCTTGCAGACTTGACTTGCGCAGCATTTTGAGCTGCAAGAAGAATTAAGTAGCACACCTCTGGCTGAGGCTCTGGCTCCGGTTCAGGCTCCTCTTCAGGCTCTGTGGGGTTGGGCCACTCTGCTGCAGGCTCCTCTGGCTCCGGCACGGGCTCCGGCGGTGACACGGCTGGCGCCTCATGGACCTGGGCAACAGCGCAATGCAGGAATTAAGAACACTGCACCATTTGCACCACATTGCTGCCAAGCATCATCATATAAAATTGTCAGTCCGATGATTTTAGGCCGACCTTGTACTGCCTGCACACTAATTCCCTGGTAGATATAATGAGTGACTCACGGGTTCAACGGGCTGTGCAGGCTGGACAGGGGCGGGGGCAGATGGAGCGGGAGTGGCGGAGGGGGCGGCATGTGCGGGGGCAACTGTGGCTGATGGGGCGGAGACCGGCATGTGGGGGATCTGGGCAGGCGCGGGAGGGGTGGCAGGCGCTGCAGCAGCCAGTGGTCTTGCATCCAGTGCGCGGACCTGTGCCACCACCCCGCATATATTGAGATGCCAGTGCACCACCGTGGGACATATTGCACAGTCTGCAGCCATGGAAACAATGACTGGGAATCTACCAGCCATAGTGAAAAGCATCTCAATGCATGCTGCCGTGGCCTGCAGATGAGGAGTTGTGCCATGCAGCACAGGTGGAGTGGAGTGAAGTGGAGGGTACCTGGTTGGAGGGGGGGGCACTGGCGTAGCCATTCTCCAAGGGAGCTGGGACGGGGGAGACAGTGGCGGGGGCTGGCAGGGGGGTGGCTTGAGGGGCGCTGCGAAGGTAGCGGAAGATATCGTTGAGCACATAGTAGCCCTTCTCTTGCACCGCTAGGAAGAAGGTCTGCACAAAGTTGCGCTGCGGCTTGCCCTGTCACAGCACGGCAGCGTCAGCAGTGCGGGATGCATGCACATGCATGTCACAGTCCCATCACAGCTGGCCAACTTCACATATACTCAAAAAAATGGTGTGCATACCTTGCACTGCAGGGAACCCGTGACTTGCACGATGACGCCATCGTGGGCTGAGTATTGGCTGTCCACGGACCAGATCTCTGTGACTGCCTCCTCAAAGTCCAGCTCCAGAACCTTCTCGTGAATGTTCTGAGGCAGCAAAGGCACATTTAAGAAGATGATTGTCTTGCTGAGTCAACACCTCCTTTTATGCAGTGAGTTTGGTGCATTTTCTTGCTGAGGATGTCCTACCACATATCAGGCCGACGACTTACACTGTAAATACTCCACTAGAAATGCATAAAAACACGGTAGAGTGAAACAGGTGCCATGGACTTTTACCTTTTGGTTCTGAACTGTGAAGATGCGGCCCGGCTTTCCATCATAACCACCGTCGGAGTGGGTCATCGAGGAAAGATCCGTGTAGAAACGGTGCAGATATCGCGGTGAGGAATGCAACACCGTGTAGTATTGCTGTACAAATTGGCTGCCGACCTGCAAAGCATGTTATTCGTCATGCATTGTGGCAGATAACAATAGCAGGTTTTATCAGCTATTGCAGAGATGCCCTGCCCCTCACCATACCCATGGCAGTGGTGGCACGAACATCACGGATGTGCATACTGCTCTGATTAGCATGTTGGGGAAAAAGGCTTAATCGCCTCAATGACCGATATGGCTAAAACAAACATCGGCCGCGTCCCCTGATGAGCGTTTTTCTCAAAGGCAGGCTCATCTGGCAGACGCCCACCTTACAAGAATACAGTAAACTTACCGCATGAGCAGGAGTCGCGTAGCCAGGAGATGCATTTCCGGGCACAAGATTAGAGGACTGCTGGGGCGGCACAGACTGATTGATTGCGGCCATCTCTTTGTAGGGGGGGTGAAGGTAACCAACAAGATCAGCTGGCACCTGCAATGGCGTTTGAAAACTGCTTTGAAAATGGTTGCACTGTATGCAAAGAGGTCACAGATCCATACAAACTGCCAAGTAGACCCAACGCATCAGGTCAGACTATGGCAGGACCGGCGGCCCGGCAGCAATCACGCAAGCTAGACAGCTCACCTCTTCCAGTGGTCCCAAAGAAGGACAGCGGAATGCCTGAAACGGTCTCTGGTCTATGGCTTTCCCATGGAGCCCTCTGCAGCCTCTATAGCTTGAGATTACTCACTTGCAGTCACTCACTCGATCCAGTCGCTTCTGCTGCTTCGGAGTCTGCTTCTCGAACCCAACCCTTCATCATCTCACTGTAAAAGTGTCCTGTACATGATGGCATAGTCAGGATCTGCTCTGATATGGCATCGCGTGCGGGGTACCGGTTCGCCTCCAGAGCTAGCAGGTACATTCCCGAATGCATGGCCAGCACAAGCAGGGGCTCTGCTCCAACAACTCGCGCCTCCATGGCTCCACGTGCAACTGGCAGAGCCTCTGAAGCTCCCAAGTCGTCATGCGAGACTGGCAGATCTTTCAGCACACGGCGCAGGTGAGTGTTGATGCTCTACAGCATGCTCTAATATACCTGTAGCTTCAATGACCAGTAAAGTGACAGAAGTGTTCATGACAATGCTGCAGTGCCGACAACATCATTAGAAGACGTGCCCTCATCACACAGCTGCCCAACGCAGTACTAAGAGCTCTTGCTCGCCAGACGTCTCTTATGATATTTGACTGGCAAGGTGAGGGCCTCTTCCTCCTTCGTTACACTAGGCACAGTTCCTCAAAGAACGGCAATCATGTGCAGAAGTGCAGCTGCATGGATTGCTGGTGATAAACGAGTTAGCGGTTGTTCTCTGCAGGTGTTGATGATACATAGTGACAGCTTCAAGAGGGTAACTGTAGTTAGCGCATTCACATGCAGGTGACGACACGTAACAGCTGTTAGAACTGTGCGCGCCAGCACCATATCATTAGCATAGGTCACCTGTACCCGAAGTCCTTTCTGTTTGACATCCATTCTTCAAGGAGCCGCACATGTGCAGGCGATGATGATACTTAAGGACGCGGGGCATGATTGTGGGCATGGTGCCAGTAGCTTAGCATAGGATCCAAATAGAGGACAAAACGGCAGTGGTAGCTGGGCTGCTATGCTGGTGTGCTGATAGCAAAAAACATCTTGCTCAGCATGATCCTGACCAGTGCGTATTCTTCTTACGGGTGTGTCAGAAAGGCAGCAGCTGATGACACCCAAGACTCTGTTGCAAGGAGTGGTGACCTCAACTTGTAAAGTCACCAGCGCATATCCTGATTGTTTCTTGCATGCACACCCCAGATGCAATCCTCACAGCTGTGGCTCACAGCGATAGAACGTGATTGACTATCACTCTTGTCATCAAGATCGAGATATCCCTGGCTGACCAACTCTGAACTCAGCTGAAAGCCGTGCTGACTTCAATGCTGAATCTGAAGCGCATCGTGCCGCTCTCTGAGGCGTAAGGCTGCCACATGACATAGTTGGTGCCCCAGATGTTGTTGGCCAGATTGAAGGAGATGCCCTTGGACATGTCGGGCGGATGCCTCACATTCGGAAACGGTGTAGGCTCCCCAGGGCTCACCACTGCCGCATCCAGCGACCTGCACAGCAATCCCATCCATTCAGGTTTCAACTTGAATGCTTTCAGTCTTTGGACCAATGAGACTTCAGAGAGCATGCAGCCATAAGATCTAGTAATTCATCTCAATACATCTGGCTCTTAGGTCAAGGTGAAGACCATCAATCACTCTTGAGGGGCAGCGGTGCACCTTATGCGGAGCTCTTCTGTAGATAGGTGATCTGCCCCATTGACAGTGACACCACCATCTCCAACAGCATGCTGTGAGAAAGATCCATTCAAGATGACCTCCAGGGGTGAGATCGGACGTCCGAGCTTGAACAGGCGCCATGAGGAGGAGTTCGCTGTAGTTTTGTCGGGCGCAAACCTCACCCACACTGCCTGCAAGCAATCAGCAAGACTTTTAGACCCTAAACAGCATACGCTGGCCCTCTTCAGTGTCAAGAAGAAATCGCAGTAGCATCATGACCGCTCTCCTGAGGTATGCTCCAGGTCAGTAAGGATCTGGGCCCTGCCGTGTGGGTAAAGAGGTTCACCTCAGGTAATCTTGTGGCGGTCTTGTTGACCCAGATGACATGATAGGTGAGGGCGTCACTGCTGGCGGCTGACTGGATGTCCAGCCAGACCTCTGCTGGAGCACCTGTATCCCTGACTGCCCAGTCTGGCAGCGTGGACCTCACCAAAATGCGGAAGCTGCTGCCATCCTGCACAATGCTCCCCTCAGCATGTAGCACGTAGCATGTAGCATATACGTAGCATGATGTCATATGACATCAGCCCACCTCACAATGTGTACAATTCCCAATAGGAATACGCTTGTGCGTGCCATGTCATGCTCACCTGTGTGGCCCAAACATCTTGCACCTGGACACTGTTGTCCGAGCGCCGTGGGTGGGCCGCTGAGCAGTTGGGTTTGCCAAAGTCCTTCTCAACCCACCAGCCAGGGCCACTTGTCGCTGGCTTCATGTTCACGTACTCATAACAGACAACATTGTAGTCATCCTCGGTGTCTGTGCTGTACAGGAAGTGTCCAAGCAGGTGGCCTGGAGACGCCCACTGCACTCCTGGGGCTGAGGCATGCTTGCGCTGGAGCCCACTGAGAGCACCTGCACTGGAGGCAGACACTCTTTGAGAAAGAAAATGCTCGTGTAGTAATCAGTGATGTAGTCCAGCAAATTCTTTGTCTGTGTCAGACGTTCCCAGGCCAGCATGGGGCCACGCTGGAAAGGACACTCTACACATCAAAACATGCATTCGTGCATGGTCAAAGAGCAAACTGACCAAACAGATCCACCGGTGTCAGTCTCTGCTCTGCTGTTGATATTAATGGTGATGTAGTTGCTCCGCACCAGTCGTGGGGTCAAGCCTGATAACCCACGCTCGGGATTCAAATGTGAGGTTGGATGAATTCATCAAGGCCATTGATCCAGCATCCCAAGAAGGTGGTTTCTGCAGCGCAGCCCAGCGCTCCATGCCCCATTCCAGAAGAGCGCCCTGCAGGGTGACCACAAGTGTATTTTACCACAAATGCGACCCCACCACCGCGAGCAGACACTTGTCTTGCACAGGATCCAAAGGAAAAGCATAGAGATGGAGTGGGTCGCAGGGCAGTTCACGCACCATTTTTGTGTTTTCCAGGGCCTGCAGTGCCCAGTCTGTGTAGGATCTCATTCTCGTCCAGCCGTGGGCCATGTCTCTGAACATCAAGCTGAGTGGTTGGCATGCATTCACGCCCCTTCCTGCAATTCTGAATGCTGTATAGCAAAGCAGGGAACACATAGCTTACCTGTAATTGCTTGCACCAGCTCTGAGTTGCATCTGGAAGGCTGCATTGTCCCAATTCACAGTGTCATCCAGAAAGGCTTTTGCATCCGGTCCCCAGGTGTGCTCCGGGATCTGTCACCTGGGCAGTGACTCAGCTGAGCTCCAAGCATTGCATTAGTCTCACAAACGTTTATAGACAGCCAGACAGTGCCCCTGCCTCATACGTCACAATTTTTCTCAGCCATTTTCAAGAAGACACAATGCCTACCATGGGGACAAGCAGGGCTGCTGGAATTTCACCCACCTTGCTCAGAAATCTGCTGAAGTTCTTGTACGATGCAACGTCAACAGCACCAAGCTGAGTGTGCCCATCTTGCTCGCCAAAGCCACGCCTGAGCCGCAGCACCTCACTGTACTGCGCCACCTTGAGTGCATCGCTTGCAGTACCTGCTCAGTGCCTCCAGGCAACAGTTGCATGCATGCAGCTTGGTGATGAGCAGCAGTAATATTACATTCTCTCTAGCCCCTGAAGTCGACCATATAAAATTGATATCACTCAGCATTTGTGAGAGATGTTGCACAACTCACCGCCGATCCAAGAGTCCCCAACTTCTCCGGTGATGACAGGAAGCTTCAGGTGCGGGGCAGCTGCCGAGAGAGGACCGAAAAAGTCATCCAACGTCGATATCAAGACCTCATCTTCGGGGAAGTTGCTGGAAGTGATGTCAAGCACCTCAAGAACCTGCACAGCAATGCAGTACCTTAAAGATGTCACTGCGCTACGCTTTGATCAATTGACATCAATATTGCAACAGAGTAGCCTTGAGTATTGCCTCATTCATGTCGTGTGGCCCTGCATTGTCCTGCCTGTATGCCAGGCAGAGCACATGATCAAAGCCTTCCACTGCGATGCACTCATCCGCTGCATCCACAGGAATTCCGGAATACCCGCCTGCATATGCAGCATAAAGATAATGCTAAGTCATTGATCCAAGTGCAGTTTGATCCTGATCAAGCGCAAGGGCTGATGCCATGCAAGATATAACAGAAGGGCATTGTTGATTCAAGGGGTGCTGCGATGGAGCTCGCCTGGATGTTGTATCATGATGGCTTGAGCACCAGAGGACTCGTCTCGCCAAACAAAGGCCTTGTTGTTGGGCAGGTCTGGCGATGCAGACCCGCCGTTGACACCAATGGTGATGGCTGAAACCCCCGCTGACACCAAGGTGGGGATAGCCACTCGTGTCAGGCCCGGCACATCCCTCTGCGGTGCACAGAGAAGAGGATACTTTTAAATTCAATCTTCACCACTTGCAGACATGCTCAAGAGATCAGCAGCCCTGAGTCAGTCACATTCCATTGCTACAGGCAAAATTAGGCCCTCCGATGCCTGACTCTCATTTCCAAAGTCGGTTGCTAGCATGACATCCAAATCCTCTGAAATTAAATTTGGCGACCACCAACAAATCGTCCTGCCAGAAGAACTGCATCATAGTGGGGCAATGAGAGCGTGAGGGGCTGCACCTGGCTCATTGTGATTTTGGGTGGCAGGCCAAATCTCTTGTCAAGGTCATGCACCAGCCCCACTGATGTCCTGATCAGCTCCTCATCCATGAGCTCCAGCTGGGCATCAAAGGGGAATGCATGCCAGCCGATGACACCCTCCCTGATGGCATCCTCCATTGCCTGCATGCCCCACCAGCACATATCTGCCAGTCAGATTCTTTTGGTGCAGGTGCATAAGTGCAAATGGTGCTTCAGTGGCTGACATGTACCTTGACGGCTTGTGCGGGGGGGCATTGAAGTCCCAGTCCAGGTGGACACTCCAGAAACATAGAAACTAGCCATGCCTGTGGAGCAAAGGAGGTTATATGATCCGCGGGTACACTCAGCAATACCGACACAGTTCTTGCAGAAATGAAAATAAATCTGGCCCAACTATCTATACATGTGGCCTAGTACCGCATCAAGCAAATCAGTGCAAGTGCAGATGCTCGAGCTGGTTTCTAGATGGGGAGAGTCAGGCCGTACATGTGTCGTGTACTTGTAGGTGTCTGGATGTCCCTGCATCTGGAGATCATTGTTGGTCTTGATCTGCACAGGGCCACGCCACGTCAACAGAAAACAGGCATGCTGAGGGGTTTCGTTGGTAATGCTGATATTGGCTCCACTGGGGGGGAAATGACCTTAATGCAGGTGCATAGACATACCGCCTTGGGGAAAAAGATCTCAAAGGCATTGTTGATGACATGGTCATCTGTTGCAAGGAGCTTTTGACCAGTGCCTTCTTGATGGAAGTAAAATCCAATGTCCTGCATGCAGACATGAAAGGAATCATCAGGAATCTGTGCATGGGGATGTGATGTAATGTCAGTCTGAAATGAAATATCTCTAAAGGCTTGGCAACAACTTGAAGAATCTTCAATTTTCAAGAAAGTACCGCATGGCTCGAGAAGACTACGTGAACTTTTCGTGAAGCATTCACGTTGTCCAGCAAGGGGCTGCCAACAGAGAAAGAAAGCAACAGTGTGCTGGCGAAAAGTGCTATACACGCCTGAACCGGCAGGTTGGTCAGCAGCACTGCCATATGGCATTGAGCTGCTGCAGTCTTTTGCGAGTTTCAGGGAGAGAAGACGTACTGAATTCTAGAAAAATAGTGTTTGGTGTGACATCTCCGCGTCCGATGTGTGGAGATCTGCAAAACCTCATTACCCCCATCTTGCATGCAATGGAAACTTCACTGCCAGATTGCAAGTCTGCAGGACCACAGGATATGCACACAAATATCCCAGCGATGCTGCATTGTCAGATTCTTCTTGCCGGAACATGACAGCACACGCAGTAACACAACTTCAGTCCATTTGGATGAGCCGCTCAGAGCAGAAGTACTTCAACACTATTCAACCGAGTTGCACACTTTGACGCTCTGCCTGTCACATATGACTGTAGCGACACTTGGAGTCACTCGGTAATGTGGTCTAGCATGTACTGGCTAATGCAGTATGAAATAGCCATGGCGGTGGTGCCAATGATGTACTCCGACAACACTTTACAAGTTTCCCAGCATCCCAACAGCCTGTCACCCTGCTGGACAGCTGGGTATCTGACTCATCATATGGTACAACCAGGTCCAGTTCATGCCCATTTCATTCCAGCTTAAGCTGAAGGCAAAAGGCTGCTTACAGTACCCCTCGTACTACTGTACATGCCTACCATGTGCGCAGTATGCAGACACCATGATGGAACGGCCCAGCTTGCATGGCTTGCTGGTCCTACCGCTCCTTCTTTGCCTCGGCTCTCTCTTGTTGCCCAACAGGCGCCACCCCTTTTTGCAGCGGCTTCTTTCTGAGCATCTCTTCGACAGGCAGTGCAGGCGGGATATTGGTCCTGATGATGAGCAACACTGTCTCCATAAGCATCGCGAAGACAAGACCGCCAAGGCCCCCTACGATGTGCTGCACCACACAAAGACATTTTCAGATTCTTGCAGACCGCAGATGATCACGTACTTAAAGCATACATTCTCAAGGAGGCAACAAAATTGTCAGGAAAGGGCAGAATTTGCTGCGTGCCGAAGAGGAATCAAGGTTTAAACTTTGTTGTGTGTTTGTGACGCACATGCAAGGGGTCTTTAGACAGGTAGGACATCCCCACGTAGCCGGCTGCAAAAAAGGTGCCCATCATTACAATGATGTGCAGTCCGACAGACAGTTGTGCTTTATATGTCACAACGCCTCCTTCACTTTTTGCTGCTGCCTCCCGCTCCTGTTCGGCACAGCAAGGAAACATTGACTGTCATGTGCCCATGATGGGAAGGCAAGCAAGTAGAACACTACTTTATTTTGTGACAGCAAGTCAGTGGCAGAAGGGAGCAGTCATGTAGTACTCACAGCGCGTGTGATGTCTTGCACCATGGCATCATATTGTTGCTGCTCAAGCTGCTTCTGAAGAAGGGCAAGCCGAGCTTGTAGTGCAGCGCTCTTCACTCTTGGCTTTGGGCCATTCAGTATGATGCTGCTGCCGACACAGGTCTTGTGCAGCCATGACTTCTCATTATCTCCCCATACCTCCCTGGCTGATGCACAGAAACGACCAGGATCGGTAAACGTCACCAAGTGCCCAGTGCTAAGTGCTTTAGGACTTCTCCATGCAGGACGGAATGGTGTGAAAGACAGACATGCCTGCCGCCGCTATTTCTTTCAAATCCCTCCATTGCAATTCATTCCCTTCTAGCATCCCTTGTGCTAGACCATGGATGTCCTGCGGCAATCGATCCAAGGAATTGGATGTGCCCCTAGTGCATATGCATGATCAAGCAAATAAAACAATAAAGCGCATCTCGCTCGCACACCTCTGGTAATGATGGGTCATTGACAACATCTCGAAGATATTGCTCGACGTCAGCAGTCTTCTGCAGTGTTAAGCTAGTCATGCTGTTCCGATGTATTGATCTGGTCCACTGTATGTGCCCCCTACGCGAAGCTAAATAGCACGATATACCTTTCTTTTAACCCTCCCAATCTTTCTTCGAGCATTGATTGCTCCATCTGTGGCAGAGAATCCAATCCACGGGCGTTCAAGCATCGACAAGGGCATCAAAGTATCGTGAAGGGTGAGGGAGGTATCGAATGATGCTTGCCACACGAAGGCAGTCTTTGGAAGGCCTGTGGCTGGCCACTCTGCAGAAGTGCGATTATTTGATGCGTTCGGGAAGTGTTCTGGAGAGGAAGATTGAAGCCTGACTGCAACCCGTCCCGCTCTGTGGCCTTGGCAGGACTTCGAAGGGGAAGCTGGCTGCAAAAGTATCTACACAGCTTTTTCGCTGAACTGGAGCTCGCAGACGTTCTCCTTGTGCCAGGTGAGCTTCTACACGAACCATCTCCTGAAAACCTATTAATCTCTGTCAGTGGCGGTGCAGAGAGTGCATCCGGGTATAAGTCCAGTGTGGTAAGGGCTTTTGTGAAGGTTCGCCTTTTGCACCATACATCAGCCTCATCCAATGCTCAGGACTGTTATTTGTTGGAAGCAAATACACGGCCACACTTCGGTATGTCTTCGCAAATGCGCGGATTGTAGAGGGTCTCCGGTGTCCCAACAGTCACTGAGATCACAATTCGATGCTGGAGAGTGTGGTAACAGAGAGTAATGCTGGGATTAAAGTGTCAATGCCTTGTCGATTGACCAACACACTGGCTATAATAAATCGCGCCTAGAGAAGAGGGCGCACAAGGGGTTTTCAGTGGCAGAAGTAGGCGTGCACAAGTTGTGAAGGTCATCTTCTGGCTTTGCGGTGTTTGATGCGTACAAACTATGGATTCGAAGAAACGCCTTTACATATCATTTTAAAGGCTTAAAAGCTTCCAAGCGGCCCTAATGCTTCCTTTTCTTGCTGGAAGAGATAAGCAGGCAAGCCAGTGTTTAAGTATACTACGTAGTAAGGAGTGCACCATTACATGAGTTCATCCAGCGTCCACGATTGGCAGAGATTATTTCAAGTAAATAGAGCAAGCTTGGAGCTGCACCTGTCATGTGCACTGACACATGCCTTTGGTATGGCAGGAGGTGTGCGACTTGCCTAATGGAGTTGTTCTCATGGATAGTCACCAAACCAGGAAATAGGGAAGCTTGAAAGAGTGGAAGTGGAGGGATCACCTTGAACCTCCAACATGGGAAGACTTAATGGCCATCGCAATGGCTACTTGCCAAAGGAGAATGGATTTGAGGCAACACTTGTCAATCGCACGGGTTCCATGCCAGAAATGAATGGCTCTCTGAAGCAGGTGAGGATGGTGTATGTCTTCACGGACATTGCCATGACCTGTGTCACCTTTTAGACCTTTTCGTATATGGACTCAGCCCCATATTTGATGTCTGATCTTCTCTATAAATGTGCAGGAATATGATGTTGCTTCTCTGATGGAGGGTGATGACAGACAGCGCTTTCTGCAGCGCATCTCAGCTGGCAGTCAGGCAAGCATTTGACTGCCTTTCTCAACATTCCCATCTTGATGTTCGATGAAATTAGCTTGATGGGGGTGTTGCATGTGGACATCATACCAAGGCCGCCGAAGATGTTGCTTTGGCCCTATTCTGCAGGAGTCTGGCAAGAGCCATTCCAGCAGTGAGGATGCGCCCAAGTCGCGTTGGAAGCTCATGTCAAGAGGGAAGAAGGAGAAGAAGGAAAAGGGCTTGAAGCATGCAGCTGAAAAGGAAGGAGCCCCGGAGAGGTGTGTGCTGCCTGGCTACAGGTCTAGATGCAGTTCTGTCAA
Organism: Coccomyxa subellipsoidea C-169; assembly: GCF_000258705.1. Classification (NCBI taxonomy): domain Eukaryota; kingdom Viridiplantae; phylum Chlorophyta; class Trebouxiophyceae; family Coccomyxaceae; genus Coccomyxa; species Coccomyxa subellipsoidea. Next base: position 1,346,015 of record NW_005178031.1, read on the forward strand.
GAGAGGGCTCTGTGAGTGCATCAAGGATTGCAACAGCGCTCATTTTGAAGCTGCTTCTGGCAATACAGGGCGAGCAAGGGTCGGTGGAGCTCATTCTTGACGGGTGCAAAGGCTGCAGAGCGGAGCGGGCCATCGTCCTCTTCGCCCTCGGCCTCCTCCCCATCCAAGCTGTCTGACAGCTCGGATGGCCTCGTGGCTGCGGACATCACGGAAGGTTCAGGGAAAGCCCTGTTAAAGCCCAGGGAGGAGCCCGGCCTTGCTGCGCTTGCCACAGGGCGGATTGACCAGTCCGCTGAGGCGGTGCAGTCCCCTCCAGTGGCGACATCTGGGTGTTTGGGCATGTTTAAGCGCGTGAAGTCTGAGGAGGTCACCATCCGCGGCCTCAGCCAGCCCTTCCTCACAGCAGGCATGCTCCCTGCCTATTTCCCTGTATTCTGCTCATCTGCACATGGATGCTGCGTGCATTATGCTGGACATGATGCGAGCTCTGCTTGAGGGTGTTTTTCTGCTGTGCACCAGAGCCAAAAGCAGACAGGAGGAGCGGGGAGAGGCTTCCACCAAGGACATCTCGGCGCTCAACTGAGACACTCCCACAGCCTATCGGCAACAGCAACGGCTCTCATGACAGCACCTCATCGGCTGTGTCGTCGCGAAGGTCCTCCTTTGAGGAAGTGCATGCACCCGCTGCTGACAGCGAGACGCAGGCTCCCCACACAAGTGAGCACTCCTGGATGTGGGCTAAGCTTGTCTGCAGCATTAGTACACAAGAGCAGCTTGTTTTTTTTGCATGATCGTATTCATGCAATGGTCAGATAGTTGTTTGTATTGCTGACTAAGTATGTCTGTGGGTAGGTGGATTCTTCTCTCGGCTCGTCTCGTCACCATTTGCAGCTGCATCACTCGAGGCTGACACGCCTGCAGCCGGGCACGGGGTAGAAGGCAAGGATGCGAGTGGCGATTCTGCTACAGGTGCATACACATACTGCAAAGTCAAAATGTGTGTTTGTGCAAGTGTAGTGCTGAGCAGTCTGAGCACTTCATTCAACCAAGAACTCATGGAGAGCTACTGCGGATGACAGGGCCTGAAGGGAGGACGCAAAGCAGCGATGGCAGCGCCGCTAAGAACAACGATCAAGGCGGGAAGAAGGGCCATCGGAGAGTGCACTCTCTTGGCAGCTACCTCCCGTCCTGGGTTGTCAAGAGGACAGCCTCCATCCCAAGCAACCTGGATAAGGCGGTGAGTGCCTTGATGCTTACGTGGCCAAATTGTTTGGCATGCATGTTTGCTGAAGCAGTAATGCCTGCATGGCTGCCAATGACATACATGCATGGAAAGAAAAAGTTGCACCACCCAACAGCATGCTCACACTTTAATGGGCCATTGACATGCTCTACATGCTGACTTTAACTATTGATGGTGTCATGTAGGTGGAGGCGCACAAGGATGATGACAAGACGCCGCCATCCCCGAAGACCCCCCGCTCCCAGACCGAAGATGCTGAGGCTGCTGGGGCGTCAGCAGAGCCGCCGGCCGTCCCACCCAAGACACCCGAGCTGACCAGGAACCAGTCTGCGCTGTCCTGCTTCGGCCTGGGTGGCAAGGTGGCCACAGGCGAGGATGGCGACGAGCAGGTTGAGAATAGCAAGGGAAGCAAAGGCAACGATGCGGATGCGATGCCCTCTGGCAGTGTCGGCCTGCGGAACATTGGTAAGGGCACCTCAGCCATTTCCTTTGTGCGAGCGCCATGCCCTCTTTGATCAATGACACTTCTGCTACTTTTCAAAATGCCTTCAGCTTGAGCAGGATGCTATGGAACATTGCTGTCTAGATGGCATACAGGCGGTGGCTTGCAAAAAGGGTGCATCGATGAAGGATTCTCACACGTGCTGCTTGGTATGTGCAGGCAACACCTGCTTCATCAACTCGGCGCTGCAGGTCCTGCGCTGGACCCCCGGCTTTGCAGAGCTGCTGGTGCCAGACTTGCTCAGCGGGGACTTCCTGCCACTATCCAGCAGCGCCAGGCCTGCTGAGGAGTCCACCAGGGATGCAGCCGTCTCTGCTCTTCCCGCCACATCCAGCCAGATGGCCCCGCTCTCCTTGTCAGCGGCAGCTGCCTCCGCAGAAGCCGAGCCGCAGGCAGCAGCAGCCGCCCCCGAGGCAGTAGAGGGTGGCCTCAGCAGCGGCTGCTCTGCGCAGGAGGACCCTGTCAGCAGCGCCGCAATGGAGGATCCAGCCGTGCTCGCTCGCACTCTGGACAGCTCTCCAGTTCCCTCGCCGCTGCCCACCATCAGGGAAAACTCGCCGGCCCTGGCTGAGACAGAGTGCCTGGCACCTGTCCGCACAAAGCCCAGCTTAGAGGGGCATGAAGAGGAGGACGAGGCCGAGACTGAGCCTGCCGCAGAGCATGCGACGCACAGCACGAAGGACGCTCATGCTCTTGGCGCAATCTCTGTGCAGCAAAAGAGCAACGTAGCGCCACAGGAAGGGAGCGGGGCTTCCGAGGAGTTGGGCAAGGTGCAGACGGAAGGAGGTGCCAAGCAGGGAGGATCGCCACTGGGGCCGGTCACACCTGCCCACAGCGAGATCCCCTTTGCGCACCCGTCCCTGGCCAGCCCTCCCAGCAGCCTGTGGGGCCACAATTCCGCGCACAGCGACACATCCACCGGATCAGCGCAGGCTGCAGAGGAGCCTCAGCTCGATGTTGGCGGCGTTAGCAAGGGCAGCGCAGCAGAGGGTGTCGAGCTGGCAGGCCTGGAAGAGGTTGTGTGCGCCTGTGGCATGCACACTGTGGGCCACCTGGCCGGAGGCAGCTCTGCAGTCAACGCTGTCACGGTGGCGGCAGTGCCCATGGCAATCAAGCTGCCTGAGCGGAAGACTCCGCCCCTTGAGCGGGGAGAGATGGCAGATGCCTTCCGCCAGCTCACCAAACAGGTACAACAGCCAATCCCCTTCCACCATCATGGCCAATAAGCTGTGCACATTGTTCAATGTGCCAAAGGAGACCGTTAAGAGGAACTGCACTGGAATTTCTCATTATCTGGTGGAGTGCATGAGGAATGCTGAGGGTTGAGTGCATTTTGGTTGCAGGTGTACAGCGAGCGCCCTGGTGCGGCGGTGGACCCCACGGCGCTGGTGAAGAAGCTGTACCAGCTGCCGCAGTGCGCTGACTTCCAGGACGGCGGCCAGCACGACTGCCAGGAGGCCCTGCGCAGCATCCTGCTCGGCCTGCACGATGACCTGGTGCGACCCGCCATGCCTCTTCCAGATTGCCTTTGTGCCACATTGGCGCGATTGTCAACACCATCTCTTTAATGTTTCTGACTGTAGCTTATTTTCAATGGCCACAGGATGACAAAAGTCTTGGTGCCCCGTCACCAATACTGCCAAGAAGAGTAGCAAGTAAAAGCTGTCAGGTGATTAAAATAGAATCGACAGGATGGTTGCTGAACGTGCTTGGCTGTGCAGAATCGCGTGGTCAAGGAGTCTGAGAAGCCAAAGGCGGCGCCGGAGGAAGCTGCCGTTGAGGGCAAGGAGCAGGAGGCCGCCCAGGTGGGCTCCGAGGAGGAGGAGGAGAGCGCTCCCAAGCAGGAGGCCAGTGAGGTGCCGAAGGAAGAGGGGGCGGGTGATGCAGAGGGCGTTGAAGTGCCAAAGGAGGACTTGGAGGCCGCCAAGGCGGACCGGGAGTGGGCCCGCCACTTGGCCCAGGACAACTCTGTCATCTACGACCTCTTCAGCGGCCAGCTGCAGTCCAGCATCAAGTGCCACAAGTGCAACAACCGCTTCACAACGTGAGCCTCATTTTCCACTCTACAGTGCCCAGGATTACATCTACTGTGAAAATTCTGTGTCCCCCTCATGTTCCTGCCCTGTTGACATGGAAGCAAAGCGCATTTGGCAAGCACATGCTGAGGTGGCGTGTCATGCTGGCATGCAGGTATGAGGTGTTCCTGGACCTGAGCGTGCCCCTGACCAAGGAAGGCAAGGGAGGCATGCTCAACTTCTTCAGCAAGAACTCCACGCCCTCCATTGAGGACTGCTTGCACGCCTTCACAACAGACGAAGTCATGCAGGTACAATTCGCATGGCATGCTCTACCCGTTCATCATCAACTGTACATCAAGTGTTGCCAGACATGAGACTACTGTGCCAACATTTTGCGGAGATTGTACCAAAGTTGTGGTGCCTGACTGTTGTGGGACATTGACAGGGCGATGAGGCGTTCCAGTGTGAGCACTGCAATGAGAGGACGAGTGCCACGAAGCACTTCAGGATCCACCGCCTGCCCAAAGTGCTGCTGCTGCACATCAAGCGCTTCAAGTACACGGGCACCACGCGCGAGAAGATCACCACCAATGTCACCTTCCCGCTGAAGGTATTGGCCCCCACAACCACTCTCATTGTTTACAAACCTGCACTGCCGCTGTTGCAAGTCGAATGAAGGCTTGCACTATTCATGTTTGCACTGTTTAGATCTGCTCTGCTGCTGCAATGATAGGTCAGATGCGCTTGAAGCTGCATGGGCTGTGCCATGATATGGTGATAACCTTTAGGTTGGCAGGTCAGGCGCTGGCCTCAGGTGCTGACCTGGGGTGGGTGTGTGATGCTTGCAGAACCTGTCGCTGCAGCCGTTTGTGTCGGACGAGAGTGGGCTGGAGGACGCGGACACGAGCAAGTACGAGCTGTTTGCGGTGTCCAACCACATCGGCAGCATCACCAACGGCCACTACATGGCCGTGTGCAAGGCGCCCCCGCCCCCCGGCGCCAAGGACAAGGACCAGTGGTTCTGCTACAGCGATGACTCAGTCAAGCGTGTGCCTGCCTCAGCTGTTCCCTCTCCCAATGCCTACCTCCTCTGCTACCACCGCAAGGATGCAGAGGCTAAGGCGGCCGACAGGGGACGCCTCAGACCAGAGGTGTAGGGCGAGGCGGGTCTGTAGGTAGCACATTCCTTTGCAGCTGCCGGCAACTATGGCTCATGCCATCAGCTCGCGCAGGACGGTCCAGAAATGCACAAAGCAGAGAGATAAAAGAAAATGTCCATTTCATTTGTGCCAGCGTCAGCAGCCTTGACGTGCACAGCGAGGCTCCCCAACTGTAGTACCTGTGTTTTAGCTGTGTCTGGCAGGCGGATCCCACTTCTCTGCTGGGAGGCTTGTATCCATCTTTGCTGATGTATCAGTCCCGGAGCTCACAAGTGGGTGCACATACTGATCTTGCCTTGGGGCTGACAGTCTGTGATTGGCTTTTGCTCTGGTAATGCCACGGTCTTCTAGATAGAGCGGGGTTGCATCCCCCCAATATTGCTTTTAAGGCGGCATGATCTGTGTGCCTAATCAGCAATGCCTTGCAGCAGTGCTCTTGTCAATTAATCCAAAGTATTGGGCGGCTCCCATGTCTTGGGCCAAAGCAAGGAGGAATCATCTGTTCTAGTGTCTTGAGCGCATGAGATGCAAGTGGATTTGCAGAAGCAGCTATCCTGGACCAGTTTCCGCTGCACCAGGCAGCTCCCATCAATCTGTATATTTCTTGTGTAGTGAAGGGTGAGCTGCACAAGGGGTGAGCTGCAGCAAAGTATTGCCACGTGTTTATTGTGTACGCCGATCCTCAAGGATCAGAGTGCCGAATTTGTGTATCGAAGCCGTCTAATGAATGGCTTGACCAGTGTTCCAATCCTCCTTGCACCGAGGGTTGCACCGAGGGTTGAGAGTTTGGAGCTGAATTTCAGTGTAGTGTAGAGTGCACATGCGGCCAGCTGGCTGGTAGTGCAGCAGGCCTTAGGTGCATCCAGAATTAGGAATGTCTTCTTAACAATCTTATGCATATGGTTTTGTCCAGGTTCATATCTGGTATCTCAGAAGCCATGGCTTCGTCTCTCGACCTATTGATATTGAGCAAGCATCTTCTGGGACTGAGTTGAAGCTTGTCCTTTTGTAAGGCCTTGCTCTGAAGGCCTTCTCTGTAAATTTTTATATGGCTGATATATTTTTAAGTACACGGACGCTGATCCCAGCCTCACGAAGGCACAAAGAGAGCTCAACGTTGCATTACCCACATCTTCAGTACCCAGGCTCTACAGCACCTTGACTGGTGAGATGCCCTGGAATGGCCACAAGTACAGCCTGAGAGAACGCAACTTTACAGCTCTTGCTGCGCACATACTTTGCAACATCTGAACAGTAGCCCGGAAGATTTACGTGAGCGGATTGATGCGTTCATTCACACTATGGAAACCATGCTAGGTCCCACATGTACCTACACCAAACAGCCCCGCATTGACTGGAGACAGCAGTGAGGAATTGATCAAGGCTTCCTATCACCAAAACTTTACTATAAAACGATGCTACCTATGTGTCAAGGTAGTTGGCTGCTTTCAGCAACTCCAATGCTATCTCTGGCGGCAGCTGAAACTCTGGGATGGAATTGCTTGACCTGCGCACCAATAGCCAAGCTCGAGGGACTTGCAGCAGAAGAAGAGAGCCTGAAGCATGCATGCATGTCTTTTGGATGAGGGACAGAACGCACTCATTTTGGTAACGCAGCTTATAGTAAAAGTATTCGCAGATCTTTTCAAGAATTGGCGAAGATATCTCAGGAAAGCTGATCTCGCCAAGCTCCGTCTCAGTGAAGTTACCTTCGAGGGAGCTTCACCTCTTAGCCACACACGTTGTAACTTAAAAAAGCTCTGATACAATGGAATCATACCAGCTTGATTAGCTAGCTTACCTTCACTGGAGAGCATCTGCTTTATAGTGTTCGATACACAGGCAGCTTTGTGGTCAATAATAAACTCAAAGCCCTCAGCACTAACTAGCTTCACCGATTTCTTACTCATAATTCAACACGTTTTCTCACTGTTACCAAGGAGGATGCCCTTCTGCTGCCACCAGTAACAGGTGAATCAATTAAGTCATCATCGAACCCGTATTCTGATCTCAGAGAGCGTGGGAATGCGACACAGGCGTCAAGACCAGCTCACTTCAATACAATCCCATACAAATAAATGTAGTTTTCTCTCCGGGACACGACGAACAATATAGTTCTGGCATTCTTTGGTTCGATTTGGATGGTTTAAATCCTCTGTAGCATTTATAATCTTTGGGAATTACGGAGGGTCTGCGCCCTTCGGGAGCTCCTGCCCAAGGCAAAACCAGCAGCCTGGAGATGGTTTTGGGGTTGCACTGACCATCGTGTACTCCTGAAAGATACAGGTGTTGATATAAATCTGTTGTTACGGCGTTTTGGAGGGTCATTGCTATCCCCTTCTGGATGCTACATACCTCTGCTTTTAGAAGCCACGTAACAATCGTCTCTGGCGCACCATCCAATTCCTGAACATGTCCTCATCTTTATTTGGGAACTATTGTTAAGTAAAGACCGCGCGGGCGGGCGATGGCTTGGTCAGCTGGACCCCTGCAAAATAGAGGCTGGAGCTGCATGATGCCCATACAGGCGTGCTGCTTGCTTCCCAAATCATGCACGTTTCTCGTGGAGTCTTGAAAGTCTAGGGAATCTCTGCAATCGAAGTTCAGGCGTCATGGGTCGTTTTTGAAGGTCCCTCAATAGGGGCTTGTTTGCACGGATCGCAAGTCCCAGGCTGATGGGAAGCCCACTATTGACGTTCATATGGCTTGTCAGCATCGTTTTGCACCATATTTGCTGCTAAAGCTGTGCAGTTGATGCTCGTGAGATGCTCATGTACAGTTCCTTGAGGCAGCATGGCTCACTCTAGTTGTCCTGCTTTGCTTCACAGGAATCCCGCCTGACATAGAAACCAGGCCGAGAAGCAACTTAACGAGGTGCTTGAGGATATCCATATCACGGCATGTTCTGGAATGTTGCTTTCAGCTGAGAAATGCTTGTGGAAAAGTTACTGACAGCTGTCGTATTTTTGAAAAGGTCAGCGCAAGACTGAGATGAATGCGCCCATCCCGCTCCTTAGACTTGGGACTTTAGACTCGTCATTCAACCTGGGTTTGTTTCACAGGAGATCGCAAACGTAGGGGTGTCGATCGCCCCGGAAGAAGAGGCAGCTTAACCGAACCGATCTCCAGATCACACACTTGTCGTGTGCCAAATCACCTCACTGGAGAGCCAAGCATGGCTAGGCAGCTTCAGCAGACGTGGTCTTCAGACATCATCGCGCGGGTAGGCTGCTTTACCTCCATTGAAATCCTAATTCTTTGCCCTTGACTAGTTCCGCATGTCGTCCGCAAGCACTCCACTGTTCGGGGCTCTTGGGCCTGGATACCAATGTCACGCCACCTCTGCCCGAGCAGTATTTATATAGACGTGCTGGAAGTGTCTAAAATGTCAGGACCTCTATTATGTCGAAAAAATCCCAGGAATTCGTCTGGGTATTCAAAACGACTTCGGACAGAAGTGGAGTACTGCTTCCGAGGACAGCAAATGTTCTCTTTCCTTGGCGTGAAGCTTGCCTGCTACATGTAACAGTGTTTCGGAGGTTGCGACGTTGTCGGACCGGCCCCTTCGACGCGATCACATAGCTTGAGGAGGTCGATAAATGTCGTTGCTGCTGTGAGAGCTTCTTTCTCTGATGCAGGGTGCCAAGGATCTCCTAAAGAAGGCTGGCAATGAGAGCACAGATTTGCGCACCAGGATAGAGGCCCTGCATGAACTCTCCGAGTCTCTAGAGGCAGAGGAGCGCAAGTATGAGGTGGGCATTACCACTCCACTGAAAATACCACCAGTCTGTTCCAGCCTGCAGCAGATTTTGGGGAGGACTGCTCTGCATCTTTTCTGTTTCCAGCAAGCAGGGCTGGTTGGCATGCTGATGCTGCTATTTCTCTTGTGTGCAGGAGGTGACTGGGGATGTGATGGTCAACATGCGTTCTCAGCAGCCCATTGGAGCATTTCTGTCTGCAGTCAAGGATGAAGAGGAGATCTACGATGAAATCTATGAAAGCTGGATCCACGACCGGCATGTGCGCATCTGTCCAGTGAACACTGCATTGCAGCAGAGGGCATATCTTCATGTTTCTGCATGCTAATGTGTTTGTCGGGAGTGGGAATAACACAACAAGCTCCAGCACCTCCCTCGCAAGGCTCTGCACAACTCTGTGATCATTTATTCTGGCACTGCCCATTGAACCAACATGCAAGATTAAACCAACGTCACAGCTGCAGATGGTGAGGCATCTTGCACACATGCAGGCAAGCCTGGAGCAGAGGGTGGCTGCCATGCGATTCTTCCTGGCCTGCCTCTCCGCTTGGCAGTTTCAGAGCCCGCTCACCGAGCCAGACTTCGTCACAGGGCTTCAGGAGTGGGCCACCACTGAAGTCGCAAAGCGGCCCTCACGGTGTGCACACTCTCTGCATGGTGTCTGAATTAGCACAGCATGTTCCATGTAATTAAATGTAGGTGACCGGCTCAGTGGCACATACCTTCTTGTCATATTTAAGGATGTGGGCATCTGGTGCAGCAGTGGAGCTTCAGAGCACACAGATGAGGAGAGTCTGCTGTTGGAGGCGAGGCGGACATATGCCACTGGCCTCTTAGCAATCGCGCTGACGAGGACGGAGGTCTGCGACGAGGCTGTGCGGAGCGGCACCGTGGCCCAAATGGTCCAGGTAACGTCCTGACAAACTGCCATGACTGCAATGCATGGCGCCTGAGCCTGATTGCATGTAGCACACTCTTATTTCTTTTACTGTAATTACACGCTGTTCCTGCCAGAGGTAAGGTGCACCAAATGCCTCGAATTCCTTCAATTCCTCAGCATAGACCGGAAAACAATAGATTGCCACCTGCTCCTGACCATTGAAATGCATGCAGGATCTTGCGCACATGGGTCTGGGGGATTGTGGCAGCGAGGATGAGGACCACACGCTGGCCTCCAGCTCAACCTGCGACATGATTGCCGCGGACAGCCAGCCACAGCCAGACGTGGCTCTGATCCGCGAGGAGCAAGCGTCCTCAAATCCTGCACAAGGATGTGAAGGTAGTTGCTACCCTCCTACCTGCTTCTGCTACCGAGCAGAAACACCCTAGTTGCAGTTGCCAGCTGTGCAATCACTGGCGTCAGCATGCAGTCCTCCAAAGCTGCTGCCGCTTGAATCCTTGTCAGGCCAGCGTTTGTATTGTGAAGAGTTGTTGAGTGGATGTCGGTTGGCAGGATGGGAGGAGCTGAGGGCGCGGCGGCAGCGCTACGTGGTGCAGTGCCTGGGCAGCTTTGGCGAGTACATGGAGTGCCTGGCGCTGGTCCTGGCAGCGGACGGCGTGGCTGTAATGGCGCGCCTGCTGCATGCATGGCGCGAGCAGCCCACCCTCCTTGCCGACCTGCTGCGCCTCCTGGTCGCACTGCTCGTCCACCGCAGGTCTGTGCATGCATGCTGCCTTCCCCTTCCGCAGTGCATCTTTTTTTTTTGGTGTGCATTGGAAATCAGTTGGGTACATCATCCCAGTGCTCAAACTATGCCCGGCATTGCGCCATGCTGTGCACAATTGAATTTTTGTCACTATCATTGCAGTGTCTACATGTTGTCCGACCCCTTCCAGGTGTCCCGATCACAGATGTCCTCATTTGACAAAACATTCCAAATCTTCATGGTCTTTCCAGACAACTTGCAGCTCAAGGGGTGGACCATCCCTGGTATGGACTCCGCACATGCGCGTATGCCTGTCCCAGCTGCTTGCAGGTGCTCTTGATTGCATGTTATTCATGTTTTTGTGGCTGCTGGGCAGGTTTGCGGAGCTGTTTGTGGACTCAGGCGGGGTGCAGCTGCTGCTGTCCCTGCCGCACAACAAGCACACCTTTGTCGGCCTCTCGTTTGCCTTCTTTGGGATGGCCTCCGTCCCCCTGGCCGTCGAGCGGGTGGTGCGTTACTCCGCATCCAGAAGCGGCCCTTCCCTGTCTTGAGCGTCACTCTTGTTGGCCTGCTTCATGGGGGTTAAACTTCCACATGGATGACAATGGTGATGGCAGTTGTTGGAAATTCATGCAACGTCATGCATCTTCAGTATCAATCTTTATTATATACCTCTTGGAAGGAGGGGCGTGCGACACAAGCGGAGGATCCTAAGTGGAGTTGCCTGGTTTAGAGGGATCCTGAAGGGAGATTCTGTCTCAGTGACCAAGAAACAGGGACTACGTGAAGATCGCGCATGTGTAAATGTCTCCACCCGGTATGGGACTGCAGCCTAAGAAAAGGTTTGCATATGGCAGTGCGCACTGCCGGCGGCGGTGGTGGAGGAGTTGGTGGAGAGGGCGCTGTCGCTGCTGACATGCGGCTACGACCCGGCGCGCAAGAACGTGGCGCTGTTCTTCGGGGCGGCTATCCACTTCCGCGGCATCCTCGACGTCTTTGACCGCGTCGGCGGCCTGCCCCGCCTCCTCGACGCCATGCGCACTGTGCTCCTCTTACTGCACGCCCCCGTCCATGGCGAAAACCGCGCCGAGAAACAGGCGAGCCCCCTCTTTTGGCGTTCTCCCACGCTGACCGAGAACATTGAACATCTTGGAAACCATGGATGCTGTAGAACTCTTGCCTCGGCATGGATTCTCTGTCAGCTTCAGGGCTATTGGCCACTGATGGCACTGCTGACTGGGTGGTGACTCCTGCATATGAACGAAGTCAAAATTGCTAGATGGGCCAGAGTGCACCAAATGGCACTTCTTTCAAGGCTTCGGAGCATTCTCATAAACAACGGATTTCTTTACTTCATGGAGGCTGACATGATGCTCGTCTCTCATCAGGTGGCGTTCCATGCCAGCGCTGCGCTGAGGCAATACTTCCGCACCCACCTCGTCCTCCATGTGGCCACGCTCAAGCGCCGCTACTGCGGCCATGCCGCTGTCAAACAGGTACCTTCAAACCTCTCCTACATACTGCTCTCAATGCACGCAGCATGTCCTAAATAAAGGCTGCATGCCTTGTATGCAAGCTATGGAGTGAGCCCAGACACTTGCAGAATGTGACAGGTGATTGGCAAACAGCTCAGTAAAAATCAGTTTTGGCATGTCAATGCAGGGAGCATCGGCTGCAGAGCGGACAGTGGATGTGTCAGCTGAGTCGGTGGATGCAGCAGTGTCAGCCGTGGAGAACGACCGGCGTGTGGGCGAGGCATTTGTGCGGGAGCGATGGCCGCCCCTTGAGAAGTTCATACACTGCGGCGGGCCAGGGCTCATGCTGGACTTCGTGCAGCACACGCCCGGCGAGCGGTGAGACAATGTCTAGATGCTAGATGGCGACTTCACAATAACGGGCTTCTGCTTGAGCGGGAAGCCGCTCATTCTTGCTCTAATTAGACCTCTCGACAGCTGCGGTGACCTGTGATGTGTGATGCATGGAGTAGCCAAGTAAGTTGAGTGAAATGCTGAGATCTCACGTGCAGGTATTGCAATGAGATCGCACGCCATGCACTGGAGATCATGCAGATTGCCACGCTGATGCCGGAGTGCCGCCGCACGCTTCTGACCGGCGCTGCCTCCCAAGCCAGCGGCCAGTCGGATGGCATCGCTGCCATTTTGGAAGCTGCACATGGCCAGGCCTACCTGAACGACCCAGAGGTTGGTGACTCCTACGCCGTACTATACTACAAGGCAGTATACTGCCGCTGTATCACTGTCTCCCATGGGAAGCTGCTTTTGAGCACCTTGCAGAAGTGTAAGCTGTGCAGCCATCAGGCTACACTGCCTGCACAGGTTGCAAAATGTCACTCAGCATCACTTGACCGGAGTAATTGTCAGACAGCAGCTCCTCACGTGCGCACATGTATCAAACTTCAATGCGCAGGCAGCCATGCAATGACCTTCGCGTACTTGCTGGCATGTTGAAGGACTTTGAAGGGCATCAATCACACAACCAGCATGTTTATGCTGTGCGCAGGTCATGCAGCCGGCTTTGGTGGTGGTGGCAAATTGCGTCACGGTGCCCTCCTCCCTTGCCCACCTCATGCCGCCACCCGACAAGGCGCCCGGCCGCAGGAAGCTGAAGGCCGCGCTGCCGGCCCCGCTGTTCACGCCCCAGCCAGCCGCCGGGAGCTCCATGGACCTGGACCTTCAGAGCACCAGCAGTGCAGAGGTGCTCACATGTCCTCTTCTCCCTGACCAGCCTTCAACCGAAAGCATGTGCTGCTCAGCAACTGGGTGTCCCTTGCCGCTCCTTCGGACTCGAAATCATTGCTTGACTTATCAGATGCATAGGCATAGGCATTTTCGAGGCAACCGTAGGGACAAGCATGCTGGCTTGCAATGCCATGCGCGTGGGCTGCCAAGAATGCGTAGAATGAGACAGTCATCATAATATTGATCGGCTGGTGCAGCCTGATACATTGATCTTTGCTGTACAAGGATTAGCTTGATTACAATAGACAGACAAACAGACTTAATTACAGACTTGAAGGTGAGTAAGCAAATTCTGTGTGATTGATGTGGGTGCCGGTGGTATGCAGGGGGACTTAGTGGCGGTGGAGATGCGGGAGGGGTATGCGCGCGCGCGGCAGGCGGTGCGGCGAGCGGCGGGCATCCGCATGCTGCTGGGCCTGCTGCACGCGCGCTCCAGCATGCCGGCCGGCCAGGTGGACCGCCTGCGCGCGCTCGCCGTCCGCTGCCTGCTCGGCCTTGCCCACGACCCCCAGCTGCGCCATATCCTCGCCAAGCTCCAGGTGCTGCCCCTCCTCCCTTCCTCTGTCTCCCTTTTTCTTGTCCTCTCTTCAGGGATCGAAAATGAGGTTTGTGCAGGTTGCTGCACAGCTGGACAAAGAAGGATGAGAAGAAAGGAAGAGGTCCAGGAGAAGGCAACAAAAGCAGCGGTTGGCGACTGCAGATGCACCACAGCTGCATGTGCTGGCTCCTACATGGCAAGTCAGCTCTGCATCTTTTTTAAAGGGATTGTGAGGTGGTTCTCTGGGCTGCAGGTGTGGCGGCTGCTGGCGCAGCTGGTGCACGAGCCAGACAGGGGCACAGTCGGCAGCGGCGGTGCGGCCCGGCGGCTGATCGGCAGCGACGGCAGCTCTCACGGCGGCAGCTCCCTCGCGACCTTCAACAGCCTCGCCATCGACCTCATCAACCTCACCTCTGCAGGTCCTACTCGCATAATGCCTCATTTTTCCCCTTCACAATCTCCTGCTGTGCTGTGCATGACATCCTCTTCACTAATAGAGCCGCTCAGATGGGCAAAATTTTTGCTGACGTGGGTGTTGCAAAAGGTTGATGCTTGTGCATGGTGAATGCAGGTCTGGGGAAGGCGGGTGCTGCGGCGGCTGCGTCGGACGCGGTCGCGCCGGCGTTGCACAAGATCGAGCGAGCGGCCATCGCGGCCTCCACGCACATCACATACGCGCCCTCCGAGCTGCTGGTTCTCATCGAGGACCACCTGCGCGCGTCGGGGCTGCACGCCTCCGCCAACGCGCTCGCTGCAGAGGCGGCGCTGGGCGGTAGTCAGCCGTCCCTGCGGGCTGAGATGCAGGGCGATGCACAGCAGCCGCACCTGATCACACCCTTCAGCAACATCCGAGCTTCCGCGCCTGCAGAGTCTCCCTTCACTTGCCCAGGTGAACTGACAGCCTCAAAATTTTTTGTGATAAACAGCATGCCGTGCTTGTCCATGACCAGTGCATAATGAGCCTCCATGCTCTATAAGAAGGGCGCAGAGTATTGCTGCGGATTGAGACAAGGCTCGTATTGCAGCAGGAACCCAGCCGTCTGTGCCAAAACGCCGCGCACTTGCAATCGCGCCGTCGCTCATCAGATCAATCGTCAAGGCACCGGTTGCGGCGAAGGAGCCAATCGCATGCATAGAAGAAATCGACGCACTAAATGACACAAGTGCACAGCCGGACGAGTGCACGCCAGCGAATCTGCCAGCCATCCCGGATGCAGCCAACGCTGATCAACTGCCGGGTTCTGCCGCTATCGCCGCGCACACAATGCAGAGCAGAAGGAAGCGCAGAGCTAGTGAGAGCCTGATATCAGGCTCACTCCAGCGTCAGAGATGCAGCGGCGGTGCTCAGCCTGAACAGCCTTGCGCAGCTGGCGCAGAGGAGTGCCTCACAGGTACACTGCGGGTGGCTGCACCAGCGGCGAGCTATGCAGAGCTGCCGCTGCCGCATGCCAGCACACCACTGGCAGAGGCGGCCACACCTGCGCGGCCGAGGGGGCTGTTTGGTGCCAGCGGCGCGCATGAGAGGCCGGGAGGCACACCAGCCGCGGCTGAGCCTGCAGGCAATCCCCTGCTGCTGAACCTCCCCTGCCGCCGCGCGACTCTGGAGGACATACCGCAGCCCGCCAAAGCGTGCAGCACTCCAGCCCTCACAAGGTCCGCTGTGCACTCTTCCTTTCCCTTAGCTCACGGCGCGATGCACTTAACTTTACACCCCTCCTTCTACACATTGGATGAGATGCCTCTTCAATGATCATCAGGAAATCTTGCTCTGTCCGAGGGGTCCCACTCACAATGAAACGCTCTATGCAGGGCGACAGTGAAGCAGGCAATCAGCAGCCCGCCGGACAGGAAGGGGCGCGGAGCGGGGACGGATCCGCCGGTGGCCAGCAAGCTGAGCAGCATTGTGATGCAGTACCTGCGCCACCAGCACAAGGCGGCCTGCCTCAAGGCGGCCGCGCCCATCTCCACGCTGCCTCCCATGTCCCTCCTGCGCCCCAACACCTTGCCCCAGGTGTGGCCCGCCTTCCCTCTGCACAAATGCAAACCACCCGAGTCCATCGCTTGGTGGCCTTCCCACTGGCTTGCCGTTGCCTTATGCCACCAATGGTTTTCTTGATGTCCTTTTCTGAGCAGGATGTGCACAGGGCATGTTATTGCCTATGCTAGTGAATGTCGTTGAGGACCTTCACACACATAGGCTAAATATGCTCTATGCACATCCTCAATGCTCACTGTCTGGGCCTCGCCAAGAAGTTCTGGATGATAGAGTGCCACCAGAAAGGAGATCCGCAAAAATGCTTTCCTGTGCACAAGACATGCCCGTGCGCGGCAGCAGAGCAGCTGTGAGCGGATAATCTTATGCTATGTGGCTTGCATGCGCAGGCCAAGCGCACTCTGGAGGCTCCGACGCAGGTGCACCGGCGGTTGCTGCGGCGCTCGGTCACCGACCCGCACGGCGGCTGGGGCGGCCGCCGCCAGGACCGCCACTTTGTGTACTCGCGCTTCAGGTCAGCTTCCCTTGCTCTACCCGCAACCTTTCACCTTATCAACTTCTCGGTGCCCTAACAAACACTCCAGGCAATGTAACTGGGTGGGCATGTGGGATTGCTGGCAGAGTGACGGAGACTCATCCAAGCCACCCGCACTCAAGATTACTTGCTGTTGCTCTCACTGGGCCTGGCACAATTGTCTCGACATAAATCCAACCGGACAGATAGGATTCCGCCGCCTGACCCTTCTCCAATCCGCTGTCTTGGCTTGATCACGCCTCAAATGTAATCGGCAGAAAGGGTCCAGGTTTTGGACAGACCAGTATCTGACAATTGCCATGATTGGGGTCTGCAGGCATGTGCGGACGGTGCGGGATGAGGATTCGGCGGTGTACCGGTCGTGCGCGTTCCTGGGGGATTTTGCGGCGCTGGCGCTGGGGTCGCACTCTGGGGAGATCCGCATCCACGACACCCTGTCGGGCGACCTCATCGACACCCTCGACGCTCATGACACCCCCGCCTACCAGCTGCGGGTGCGGCCCCACATCCCGTGCCCCCTTGTTTATCAAGCTGCTGTTTTTGCAAGCACTTTGCTTCCACATTCTTCTGCCGCAATCCTCTGTCCTGCGGCTGATCCTCCGGCGGGCCTTGTCTGTGTCATGGATACAAAATGTTGGCCTTGCAAGGTTATGCATTGCAGGTCAACCACCTTGCAAATGGCTGTAATGCACAAACTTGCACTGCAGGCAACTGGATATGCTCCCGCGCATGTGCTGTTTATGGCGCCCCAAAAGGCTGAAGAAGCTTGAATGGTCCTGAGCGTGTGGCTTGGGATGTGGGGACAGGTGCATGAGGCGCGGGGGCGGTCGCTGCTGCTGTCGTCGTCGCGGAACGAGGCGCGGCTGTGGGACGTGGGTGCATGCAGCGAACGCGCAGGCGGCGGATGGACGCCCGCAGAGTACATCACCGAGCCGCTGCACACCTGCGGGGGCATGCGCAACGCCATCTTCCGCCCAGACGGCCGCCTGGTGCGACGCTTGCCTGTCCCCAATGTGCACTGGTCAAACCGAAACCCTCCAGGCTTGTGATTGGCGCTGGAGAGGTTCTGCCGCGCACAATGTAGGCATATGCCGTTTTTGGCAAGAGGATGTTAGGCACGGAAAAGGAAGGAAGATTCTTCCTCTCTTGAAATCTCTCGCATCATGGCATCATGAAAAGGCTGACTGGGAATTGCGCGGGGGCAGTTGGCTGGGCTGATGACGGCGGGGCGAGGGCAGGATCCGCTGCTGTTCGACCTGGGCTCGGAGACCTACTCCACCATCAGCATGAGCACTGAAGGTGGGTGCCTTTCCTATGCCGCTCACCACATTGCAACAGCAAGTTGACATTGATACTTCTGGACCTGCGCAGTCCACAATGGCCGGACGCTGCATGCATGCTGCTGGATGGAGGTTCATTTGACGTTGGGTCCAATCAAGAGAAAACTCGCATGATTCACAGGATTCAGTGTTGATGTGTTTTGTGGGGTGTTGGGCAGGCTGGCGCAGCAAGGGGCAGGAGACGTTGTGCTTCAACCCGACGGGGGAGCTGCTGCTGTTTGGGCCGACGCTGTGGGATCCGCGCGCGCCCCGCTGCCTGCACGTCTTTGACCTGCTCTCCTACTCCGCCTGCTGCTCCTCCTTCCACCCCGGCGGCCTCGAAGCCGTCGTCAACTCGGAGGCACGGCCCCTGCGCCCCCTTTCTAAGCAGACCACTCCACCTCATGAAGCACTTTATTTATGGAGCTCACAACGCTGAATGCCTGCTAGAAGACCCCAGCGAGATACTCTGAGGGATCTTGCAAAAATGTGGTGGCGTGCATGCCATGGGTTCAGCAGTTGGAGTGATGGCATATTGTGTGTGGGGCAGGTGTGGGACTTGCGCACGCTGAAGCTGCAGCGGTGCGTGCCGTGCCTGGATAGCACCAGCCTGACATGGAACGCCAGCGGAGACTGCGCGTATGCCACGCTGCGCCGCCCTTCTGACGACCTGGGCGCCCTGCTGCACCCCAAGCGAGCCAAGCACCCCCTGCACGCCGCCTTCCGCACCGTACGCTCCCCTGCTCATTCCCGGCCCTGCGTAAAACCGCTCACAGATGCCGTGCCTTACTTTTGGCCACATCCTGGACTTGGACCCCTCACACACTATATGTCTACTTGCATCCTAACTGCTCCGCTTCCCTTGTCTTCCTGCATTGCATGTGTAGCTGGCAGAAGGCTCGCTTGGCACATGAAACACATGGTGTGTGACAGCAGTACCTTGTCTTGTCTCGCGCAAATGCAGTGCTCCTGGAGTGGGAGAGAGGCATGGCTTCTGGCGAGATTGGCAGCAGAGAGCAGGCAGTGATGCGAGTGTGACTTGCGCGCAGGTGGATTCGACGGACTTCAGCGAGATTGGGACGATAAGCACGGAGGGGCGGTGCGTGCTGGACCTGTGCGTGGATGCGGCCGACAACTTCATCGGGCTCGTCACCCTGGAGCCCAACGAGCTCATGAGCTGCTCCGCGCGCGTCTACGAGGTCGGCCGCCGCCGCATGCAGGTGCCGCCCCTCACTCCACTCGACCAGCTCCTGATTCAAATCATGTGAAGTTTTGATCGAGTGTTCAGCAATTTGAAGCCATTGGCCTTGAGCTTTGGAGCACCCTGCTCAAAATTGTGCATGGAGCCCTCCAGGACAAGTGCAATTCAGCCAGCCTGGCAGTCAAGCCCTTTGCTCTGCCTTGGTCTGGTTGCTCCAACATAACAACATAAAAGCAATCTGATCACATAGCCTCACACACCCCCACCACATGCACCTTTCTCTTGGTTGTGGGGCCAGCATGTGCTTGGACTTCCCATGTCCCTCATCCATTGATTGGCTTGTTTCCCAGTTGGGAAACAAACTCCAATATCGACAGAAGTCTTTCAAAATTCAACCTGACAGCCGTGTGGGCTGTGGTGGCGCCAGGACGATGAGTCAGACTTGGAGGACGGTGACGAGGACGACGAGGACGAAGACGACGATGACGAAGAAGATGACGAAGAGGGCGCGCAGCTGATCACCGGCGGCCCCAGCGGCTCCTCAAGCGCGGCCGACGCCAGCGCCGACGGCGACGGCGAGGAGGCCGAGCGCGGCAGTGAAAACTCCGAGGCAGAAAACTCGGACGACGACGCCGATGCCGGCAGCGGGTCGGAGGCCGGGGATGATGGGGAGGGGGAGAGCGAAGAGGAGGAGGAGGGTTCAGGGGACGAGGGGATGGAGCTGGGGGAGGAAGACAATGTGGAGGGGTATGTAAGATTGATGGACCGGCTGCGGGAGATGGCAGAGGGCGAGGAGGAGAGCGGCCTGGACAGCGAGTTCGAGGCGCACCTGGACTCGGACAGTGACAGCGACTGAGCAGGGGACCTGAAGGAAGCAAAGATCTCCCTGCCCTATAGTAGCTACCTCTTTGTTCTAGGTAGAGCAGGGCAATTTAGAGTTTCCTGGACTGAGTGCTTGAGGGGCCCCTGGGCTGAGCTCGGCTGCAGGGGTGATAAACAAATGAGGGCACGAGGAATTCATTGTTGGTGTTGCACTCCTGTGCATGTCAGCGCTGCATAGCGGGTTCCAGAGAAAGGGATCATCACTGCATTGCATGGAATATCTGCTCCTCGTCAAACGCTTTGTTTGCACAACGGCCATTTCAGAGCATAGCTAATCTAGGGATATATACAGCACCTGCAGGTTAACCAGGATGCTTGAGCCCTCGAGGGACTCAATTGTTTAATATTGGCGTTGCAGTCATGGCTCCTCATCAGAGAATGGGGCAAGTACCATCATGTAGCAAGAGAGACATGTAGAACATGATGTGCGATTCCTTGTGCACCTTTGAGCATAAAGCACTGCATACTGGATAAATCCAGCTAGATGTCCATCATTTCAGGGAGAGGTCTGAGGCTATGACTGTCAAGTGACCAACACAAGGTCAAATTATTACAATTCCTTTGTAATGATGATCATGCCGGAGAATAAGTCTAGAAATCTGTTCCTCATACATTCTTTAGCAGTACATGCGTTGGTCAGCCTCTGTGCAGTCAATCCCTGCAAGTAAACATTTAAATCAGGTTCTCCAAAGGCTTCTCAAGAGTCGCCGTTTGGGCTGTGGGCCCTTGGACTGCCAGAAGCGCCGCATGCGCGAGTACCAGTCCTGGTGCCGAAAGGAGGCATCCACGAACGTGCTTCTGTCCTTGTTGTATACAGCAAAGCGCAGCACATCCACTATGTGGGGCAGGCCGGAGTTTGTAGTGCCCACAAAGTAGTCTGCATGGTTCAAGAACTCTATGTCCACTAGAAACTGCAGCGTCCCTGTTCAAGCAGTCACACAGAGCCATCAGCTATGTACATGTTCCAGAAAGATTTGGATAACCCATCTGGTATGCACTTACAGCCCAAGTGCTTGCAAGTGCACGGAGAGTGCTTCAGAGCATGTTGTGAGAAGCACACCGGCACACTTGGTCTCAAAATTTTCGTGATTGAAGGTCTCCTGGTCGTGCGAGCCACCAGTGGGAATGTGAAAAAGAGTCTTCGAGAACGGCTTGCATCCAAACGTGGCTGCAGCTATTTTGCTGGCTTGAGCTATCCACTCCTGGTCATCCCCAACCATTATGCATGTCCCACCCTGCACACACATGGTCTCCCCAGATGGAGGCACAGCGAGAAGGGCTCATGACAGCTAATTATGCCAGGCCACACTTATTGCCTGGCTTGCAAGGCAACAGGACTGGAACCATGCCAGAAGCTCCTCAGATGAGCAGACGCGCACCTTCAAATCAGGAAAGGCTTCTGCCAAGTTTGTGACAAAGTCCTCGGGCCGCGTTGTCATTCGAGACTGCACCAGCCCAGACTTGTAAGTTGTCCCCAAGTTAGAGATGCCTGAATTGGTGCAAGATCCCAAATCTGCCCATTGCACAGTTGGCACGAATCCAAGCAGAAGCATCAGCACACTCACCAGCTGGACATCCTCTGAGAGCTTGTCGCCGCCGCGAATGTGGAAACCCATCCTCGGTGCAGGCATCTGAGCCAGCTCCTCAAGCACGGCGTCCAACTCGTCCTGGACCCATTTTGTGAATGTCCACACCTGCAAGCACAATACAGGCATGATGCACATTGGGACATTATAAAGCTGCACCTGTTGTGAGGCAATCATCAGATGGACCTTGCATTTGGAGCAGAAAGGTGGAGCCGCAGCACCTTTTTGGCCGCTGCTGTATCGATCGAGAACCAGTCATATTTCATGTTGTGGAGCATGAGGTCCACATCATGGAATGTGTATCTGGCACAGGGTTCCTGCTGCTCTGCCTCCGCGCTGTACTTGGCCATGCTGCCATTTGTAGAAGAGAAATCAAAGAAGTCATGCCAGCCCCCCTCGTTGGCGCACTTGTACTGAAATTCTGTGCTGTTCAAGTACAGGGTGCCATTATTCTGAGAGAACACGGTGTAGGCGTGCAGAATATGCACGGCGTTAGCGGCAAACCCTGCACCAGTGAGCTCTAGCACTGTGCAAGCCTGTACTGCTCTTGCCAACCCAGCTAAGAACAGCAGCAGTAAGGCTATCTTCATCGCTCGATTGCTCGGACCATATCATAGGTGGCGCTCATAACATTCGCCCTGACCAATCAATCTCATATGTTGTAAGCAGAAGACATCACAGATTACTAGTACAGATGTGTTTCGGGATTTCTATCAGTTGATCGTTCCGGTGAGAACCCAAAGCTAAACAACTTGACTGTCTTTCAATATTTATGAAATTATTGCGTACATTTGAAGTGAAATTAGATATGAAGGAAGGAAATTGAGCTGTCGCGACGATAGTCGAGACTTTTCGACGCCCGTAATTTACAAACCCACCCCCGTAGTTTGCTATGCGTTGGAAGGAGGGCTCTAAACTGTCTTTGATCAAGAGGCCTTCAGTGGCTTCAGCTAGCTCACACTCCTCGACTGGAGGCGATCTCTATATAATCCGCATCATGAAGGCCATCGCTGCACCGGACCTTTGTGCTGACGTTCCTGTTCAGAGACTGAAGCGCACTCCAGAGGCGTGTCTTTACGAGCGGAGCAGTGCAGGGGGCGGCACACCATCATCTCGGACATTCGTGTTTCGTCAGATCACTGTGGAGGCGCCCCAACAGGATTCAGCGTCTATGGAAGCAGAACGAGGTTTGTTCGCGCTTGAACTACAAAACGGATAATCGTATTAAAGAGCAGCTTAACATGTGATTATGATTTGGTACTGGCATTTCTATTTGATCGTACAGGAGATTGGCTGTCTTAATCTGCATCACTTTTGAGAGGGCCACAGATACATGCCAGGATGTGCAACGATGCTGGACTGAATACTTCCTCATCTTACTTCTCGCAACACTTTCTCATTGCTGATGAACTTTTTGGTTGATCGTCCAGGGCTTTGAGCAATATCTAGAGAAGCCAACATGTTGACATGTTTGCCTGAATCTGCAGGTCGACCAGCCAAGCGTGCTCGAGTTGATGGTGGTGATGAGGACCAAGAGAATTCAAAACAGCTCAACACGATCTCGGGGCAATCATGCAAGAAGGCAAAAGCAGCAGAACAGGAGGAGGATGGTGTGGCCAGGCCAAGCACAGATGCTGTGCTGCACGGCAATGGAGAGCTGCCAGCAGAGCCTCAGCAGACACTGCCCGCGGCTTCCCCCAGTCCACTGCAGGAGAAGGTAGCAGAGCCTGCGCCAGCCCGATCGGCTGAACAGATACCCCCAGTAGCCGCAGCAAACGTGGCTGCTGTGCAGACGAACGGCTGCACAGGCTCTGCTCCGGAGAAGACAGATAGTCAGGAGGGTGGCACAAACCCATCCCAGCAACTTGGCGCAGTGTCCACACCGAATGGAGAGGTGCATGCTCCTCCGGCGCCTGATGGCATGCCTGCTGTACAGAGAGAAGTAGAGGCTGCAGCGACCACCCTGAAGGGTCTGAAGGACATCTCTGCAACTCAGACGCTGGAGTACCCTGCTGCATTGCCGATGCAGGGGCAGAGCGCAGGTGCCTCTGAGGCAGCAGGCCCTTCACAGCCGCCCCAGCAGAGTGCGGGTGCCTCTGAGGCAGCAGGCCCTTCACAGGTGCCACATCAGAGCGCTGAAGCAGCGGGCCCTTCACAGCCTGAGGCAGCTGCAGAGCCACAGCCTTCCCACGAGGAGGGAGGCGCCACACCAGAGATGATAGCAGCCGTAAACGAGAAGTACCACCTGAACGAACCATACAAGGTCAGCTGCAGCATGCTTAGTTGGTCACACCATATTGCCCAGTGACCAGCTGCCTCAAGTTGTTCGCACCTCACAAGCGCACAATTATTTTGATGCCGTATATGCTCGCAGGTTGATGTGGAAGCAGCCGCAGCTGGTGCAGAACGGCTACGAAAGTACAGGCAGCATGTCGCAGACCTGAAGGCGCAAGGGAGGGTAAGCCCTGATGCTTTGCTATGAGGCACTTCTGATAGGCCAGTCATGGGCTTTTGGGAGTAAGACAAGTGATATTTTCTAGATTCGTTGTTGCTCCACTAGCACTGTCTAATTCATTTGGGTGTGTGTGCCTCAGATGAAGCCGGACATGATTGCCTTCAAGGACAGGAAGGTGGAACTGGGGACACCTCTGCAAGTGATTGGTCAGATTCCAGGAGTGGCTGTGGGTGCAAAGTTCCAGAACAAGGGAGAGCTGGCAATCATGGGCGTTCACACCAACATCTCAGGAGGCATCTACTTCAAGTGAGAAGCGCAGTCCTGCAGCACTTCAAGCGAATACAATTTTTTGCTGCAGGTGACAGCATGCAATCACGCCGATGGCGCCATGATGTCTGTCTACTGCGTGCAGGGGGAAGAACCCAGCGTATTCCATTGTCTTGGCGGGGAACTATTCAGATGACCATGATGCGGGGGACGTGATTGATTACACAGGCATGGGTGGCCAGGACTCAAATGGCCGACAGGTAGAGTCACTCTCTGCAAGAAATGGCTTCAGGATGTTTGTGCAAAATACTTTAGCAACATTCAGCCCTGTAGCTCCCATGAGGAATGTCCTGGCCTTGAGCGTGGTACATGTGAATGAAACAGATGGCGGATCAGGACTGGGTGAGGGGAAACCTAGCGCTGAAGCTGAGCTTTGAGCAAGGGACTCCTATTCGCGTCATCCGCGGTGTTAATGTGTAAGCGTCTTCTGGATCCCCTTTCTTGTGCGCATGCAGCAGCGTTGGACTATTCAAAGACAGGTTTATACATGGTGTCTATTTTTGCTTTTGATTTAAAAGCTGCAGGAGCAGCTGGTGCAGTCGAGCAGTTTGATATTGTCCTATGATTTTCGTTCTTCTGGCACAGGGAGAAGACCTATGATGGTCTCTATCGCGTCACCAAGTGTTGGAAGGAGGCGGGCAAGGATCACGATCGCATCATCTGCAGGTCACCTCCTCGTTTCCGCCACACTGACGGCATGTGCACACTTCTTGTGCGCCTGCAGAATTGTGATTATTTTCTCGTTTCTTGCTGTTGATGATGCCTGCTGCCCTCATGCCCTGCCCTTCAAGCATCTCCCTTGCAGACGGCTACATCCGAAGACTGCCACATCATGTCAGGCAGTCTTTACCTATTCATGGCCGCATGTATTCCTGCAGAGCTGCCTTCCCATGAGAACTGAAGTGCGAGGTGTCATGCGGGTGTGCAGGTTCCGGCTGGTGCCCATTCCTGGGCACAGCATGCTCAGCGAGCGGGTGATAATGCGCGCGCGGCACGTGAAGAGGGCATTTGACGTCGTGCATCTGCAGGGCGGCCACCGGCTACTGCTGAGCTCTGCCGACTTGCACCGCCTGCCGCCGCCCACTGAGCGCCCGGGCCTCATCACAGAGGACATCTCTGGTGGTGCTGAGACGGTGCGCGCTGCTGTGCCCAGTACTGTACTAGACTTTCCTGCTGCCAGGTGTTCAGAACGGACTTCTGTGAGGGAGACTTTGTATGCAAAGGGCAGCGTGAGGCACCATATTTGTCGAATTGCGTGCCGTTCTGAATAAGCGCCCTCTTTCAGGTCGGGTCCACTAAAACAGGGTGTGGGGATTGGTCGTCTTGATAGCTGTGTGTACCTGTCCAGCTCGGCAGTGTTGTAGCAGGGCTTGGAAGGCATTGAGGCATGCATGTGCCAGATCAGGCACGGATGACGAGCAGTGTTCCATTGTGCTAATTTGCGTGCTGGTTGCTGTCGCCAGGTGAAGATTCCAGCCTTCAACAGCGTCGATGACACCCCCTTGGACCCACTGGAGTACATCAGGTGTGGCCTCACTTCCGCCGCAGGATTTTGCAGATGGTTCTTGTGAAGGTCCACAGTGAGGACCTACTTATGCTGGCGGTTTTTGTGCATCGACATTTTCTTGTTCTTCAGGACCGTCTCCGCCTTCAGTTGCATCGCATGTGAGGGAAAGTAACTTGAGAAGGTCTGGTTTGTACATCAGGGAATCACGGATTGGGTCGGAGGCAGCGCAGAGGCGGGCGGATGATGCAAAGGTTGCCTACTGCCATGTTTTCTGCGGACGGGCAAAATCAGCATGCGCATATGATGAACAGGGCTTGGTGAACAGGAAGCATGCAAACCTTCCCTGCTTCGCAGAGGTAAATAATTCTCTGGTCCTTCATTTCTATGCACTTCGCACCTGTCCCAGCAGGATCACTTGTCAGCCTATGCAGAGTTGGGCAAGAATGCTCCAGTCAGCGGATGACTAGCCATGCCTATGTCACATGGCAAGCACCCCAATGCAGACTCTGTCTTCCACGGTGCCCTTCACAAGTGTGGGATTCTGACATCAGCATGCTGAAGCACTAGGGTAATAATTGGTGCACTTTCTTGCTCGCTGCCGCAGCTGTAGCTGGTTCTGACCCCTTGTGGCTGCTGTGGTGCAGTGCCCCGCAACTTGCGCGGGTTCCCGGCTGTGCAAAAAGAACCAGGTGGTGACCAAAGGCATCACGCTACCCCTGGAAGTGGTGTACACGGGGCCTGCGCGCCAGTGGGGCCTCACCTGCGCGCAGGACATCCCAGAGGGCGCCTTCATCTGCGAGTATGCCGGCAGCGTCATCACCGACGAGGAAGCTGTGAGCCCCCCACCGCTCGCCTAGTTGCCGTGACTCAACTATTATTCATTCTAGTACGTTGTCATTATTTTTTATGCATAAACATAGCTGAACTTTTGTTGCAACCTGGCAGAGTACATCTTTGCTTCTACTCTCCCGCCTCTGTGGGGATATGCAAGAGTGTCTCTTGTGCTTCTCTGCTCCGCCCTTGTGTGATGGTGAATTGTTGTGTGGTGACGAGGGGAATGGTGGCTGTGCAGGACAACCTGGATGCGGCGGCGGACCATGACAAGTACCTGTACGACATGAGCGACTTTGTGCGCGAGAACATCCCTGACAAGGCCGACAAGGGCGGCTTCCGGCCACCCGTGCCGCCCGACCCGGCCGACCCCACGCTGCTCATCGAAAACTGCCTCACCATAGACGCCCGCTGCACAGGTGACCCACCTCCCCGTGTTATGCTCGGCAGGCATACCACGGGTTGTCGACTGTGGTTGAGCATGCGCAAGCATAGTTGTGATGCGCTCGTCAGGTGATAATTACAGCGTCCGATGTGCACAGCTCCTGCAGCACACGGGGTCTTGAGATATGAACTGACACACAGAACATGTGCTGTGCAGGAAATGTGGCGCGCTTCATGAACCATGCATGCACGGGCGGCAACAATGTCTTCCCACGGCCTGTGCTGGTGGAGGGCTGCACAGGGCTCTTCTACAAGGTGGCCTTCTTCGCAGCGCAGTTCATCCCCGTGGGCACAGAGCTCACCTACGACTATCACTGGAAG
Organism: Coccomyxa subellipsoidea C-169; assembly: GCF_000258705.1. NCBI lineage: Eukaryota > Viridiplantae > Chlorophyta > Trebouxiophyceae > Coccomyxaceae > Coccomyxa > Coccomyxa subellipsoidea. The sequence goes on from NW_005178031.1 coordinate 1,373,040, forward strand.
GAGTCCCACTTTAAGGGCGGCTGCCACTGCGGCAGCGGCACCTGCCGGGCGCCTGCCGGGCAGCCGCCGCCGCTGTCTGCCTCAAATCCCCCTCCTGCGCCTGCCGGGCAGCTGCCGCCTCCCATGGCAAAGTCGCCTCCCGCGCCTGTGCCACTTCCTCCGCCTGTCGCGAAGGATGCGCCTCCTGCGGCTTTGCCAGACTTGCCGCGTGCCAGTGCGACTGTGGCGATGAATACAGCAGCTGATGCCGTCTGAGGGCGTCAAATGCAGCTCACTCGCTCTGGTGTTCATGGCCATGTGAAACATTATGGCCATGGAAGCTGAGGACTGATGGCTGTAGATGATCGTAGAATACGACCACCTGCATGCACGCGCAGCTGCAGCAGCAGGTTGCAGGCGTAAGAGCCTGTACTGAGGCCGATGACCTCTTGAGCCTCTTGGTGCAACTTCAAGTTTTGTGTGACCTAATTGAACTTCTTCAAGTTTAGACGTGCACGTGACAGCTTGATGATGAGTGTGGACTGCAAGTACTAGTAATCATGATCAAGGTCGTCATCATCATAATTTATCACTCTGTGGCATGATGTTGACATGACTTGCGTGACACTTACGCCGCGTCTGGCCCATCAAGTCCCTCCGGAGTCTGAGAGATTCCCAGGGGACCGCATCCTGGCGGCCACAAACTTCACTGAACTTTGAAGTTGCAAGTGGCCACAATTCTTTTGTCACCGGTCGACCGGGGAGCTCCGGCTGGGCCTGGGCATAGTATATACTGCAAATATGCATTTGCTGGATCTTCAGCTAATAGGACCAGTATGTTCCTTTCTTTTGGATGGCACGCTGGGAGGCGGACCGTTCGGTCCCCCCGGGCCCCTCAAAACAAGGGAACGCCGCTTGAAAGGGGCGCTCCTCATGGAACGGTCTTCTGTCTTGGACCTGCAGCAGAGCGGTTGAGACGATGGGGAGCTAGAGCACGGTCTAGTGCGATCTACCGCCACTTCCACCCCCATTATCGCTCTTCACCAACCTTTCATCCCCACACCACCCTCCACGCTCTCTTCGCTTATGATAATGTCGGTAAATGGTGACAGCGTGGAGGCCAAGCTAGCAGACCTGGAAGTCAAGGATGACGCTCCTGCAGAGGTTGAGGAGAAGGAACCTGGCGCAGATGAGGGAACAGCTGGAGAGCAGAAGGTTATTGCCAAGTTCTTAATGTCCAACGCTGCAGCCGGAAGTATCATCGGCAAGGGAGGTGCCAACATATCTGAGCTACAGTCGCAGTCCGGAGCACGCTTGCAGCTCAGCAGAGCCAGCGAGTTCTTTCCAGGCACACAGGAGCGCGTCATGCTAGCTTCGGGCTCTGTAAACCAGGTCTTGACAGCCCTGCACCTGATCCTCACGAAGATCCAGGGCGAGCAGGTAAAGCCCCCCGAAACTACTATATTTCAGGACGGCTATTGGGCCAAAAGGGGGCTCATACGAGGCACCTGATGATCTCTAAATTCTCTTTTGGAAGCGTGCACGTTGGGTCGTGGCGGATCGAAGGAGAGTTATTCTCCTCGCCGATAAGACATCCAAGGATTTTCCGACACCATTGGTGTGGAGTTGCGGTGGTGCAGGGCTCGATCGGTTGGGTTGTGCGGTCCATAGCTTCGCATTAAATCTATAGCCCTCGATTTCGGATCCCAGCTGGGTTTGATGGTCCTATTTGACAAGGTCCCTACTATAGCCCAGCTCGTGCCAACTGGAGTGAGTTTCTGAAACTTGCTATTTCTGTCTCCCTTTTTCGAGTAGAGCTGACTTGAAAGTCTTCAATTTGATATGTATCCTGCGGTAGGAGTTGTGTCTGATCGTTTGACTTGGTTTTTCTGAAGTCCAAATTGGGTTGAGCAGCCACTCCAAGCTCTAGCTCAGCATGAGTGCTGCATTCATCGCACAGGACCATGCAACTCTAGAATAATCAAGGAAAATGCCCCAAGCAAAGCTCCCAGCAGCGCAGCCCCCTGCATTGCCCTGCATGAACGTGCTGTGGACTGTGTCTCCCAGGCTGTGGCGGAGTCGATGATGGCGAGGGATGGGAAGAGCACGCAGCTGCGCCTGCTGGTGCCCACGCCGCTGTGCGGGGCGATCATTGGGAAGGGCGGCGCCACCATCCGCAGCTTTGCAGAGGACTCCAGGGCAGCCATCACGGTGTCCCCCCAGGACAAGCAGCCCCTGGGGATCCCCGACCGCGTGGTGCGCATCACAGGGGCACAGGACCAGCTGCTGCGGGCGGTGGCCCTGCTGCTGACTAAGCTGGTGGAGAGCCCCAACTACACCCGCTTCACCACCTCCAATGTATCATATGGGCCTCCTCCCCAGGTGAGCCTACTGACTGCTTTGCTCTCTCTGCTGCTGCTGGCTTCGTGGCAGCCGCATGCATGGGCTTGCAGAATTGCAAATCTTACTATGTAGGCTTGCAATGCAAGGCTGCAGGAGTCATCACTTTCGTTTGGAAGCAGCAAGTGCTTGCCCAGTGCAGGTATGAGGTGAATGACAGCAGCGTTGCAGGGCTGAATGATTGCAAGGAGGAGTCTGAGATGCGCGCATGTGGTGCAGGCTCACATGCAGGGTGGGTATGGGCCGTATGGTGGTGGGCAGGGCATGCCAGCGATGCCGCCCCAGCACATGGGCTACCAGCAGAAGGGGTACATGCAGCCCCAGCAGCAGCAGCGCATGGAGGTCACCGTGCCCGTACCTGAGGCCCGGGTGAGGCTCCAACCAGCACAGCTCCTGCCCAAATAACTTCCCCTCTACCCATCTGGCAGATTCACCATGCACTTGCAGCAGTGCCACTGTGCATCCCAGCACTTTTACACAGGCCAATCCGCTCTCCCTGCTGTTGCTGCTATGAATGCACCCTGGAAAGTGGACATATCAAAATGGGCTGTTGTGTGCATGGTCCAGGTTGGTGCAATAATTGGGAAGGGCGGCGAGGTGATAAGCCAGCTGAAGAGCGTCATCGGAGTGAAGATCCGCATATCTGACCGTGACGACTTTGTTCCGGGCACTCGCAATCGCAAGGTGACCATCAGCGGGGCAGCAGACGCCGTTCAGATAGCCCAAGTGCTCATCCACCAAAAGATCAACCAGGCAGCCACCCTCTGAGGGGACAAAACCCCCCCTCGCGCGGTTGCTCCGCAGAAAAGGATGTCCCGTGTGTTCTGTGTCTAACCTGTCTGCATGAGGAGTAGAAGAGAAGTTTGGACGGGTTTGCGTCTCGGTCTCGATTGTCCAAGCTAGCTAGAGGTTGGAACGAATGTTGTTCAGGAACCACTTGCACATTTGTTCAAATGCGCTTGCAGTGTTGATAGTGCTCCTGTTTTTGTCAACAACGCAGCCGACTTAATTGACAGACAATATATAGGGCGGGAAATAGCAGTACTGCGGGCAATGAATTTTGTGAGCTTGACTCGGTGGTGGGCCCCTGTGTGAGCTTCAGGGCTGCATGGCGCGCCGGCAACCAGCTCTCTCTCTATCCAGCTTGCTTTTGTACTTCCTGATTTTTTGCAGAGAGTGCGGTATGCGCTCCTTGCTTCGTGCTGGCCGCGAATCAGTATGGATGGCTCTTGGGGGGAGAAGTGTTGCCACGGCGTGAATCGTTTTATTGCTTTGCAGCGCACCACATTGCTATCTGGCATGCACGTGGTGCGTGCACCAATGTAAGCTAAGAAACATGGCGGTTGCTCATCCTAGATTTGTGACACAGCAGACTCCAAGTCATGAGCCCTGTGCTCGGTGTGAATCACATGCTCTTCAACATGCATGCATGACTGCGCAGTCATCGATAATAACTCCATGAAACTCCCCCCTTGACTTCTCTATGAATGAAATATCATGTGCCGCATCACCAGCGATGCGCATGCACCATGCATGGGTCAATTCCGGTTTAGTTTTCCACCCACTAGTGTAGCATCCATGAAAGTGGACTTATATTACATTCTTGTCAGAAAAGCTGCCTCAGACCAGTCAACACTGCTAGAGTCCAATCAAGCAGATTTGCGGACACTTTTGCTCATAAAAGATGGGCTCTCCTATGTCTTGCGGGCAAAGAAGTACATCTGACAGCCAAGTAAAGCAGGCAGAGCCAACTTGAAAATGTACCAGAAGCACTCGTCAACCCCACGACAGGCAGTCTACCGGTACCGTTTGAGTGAGATGCGGTTGTTGCGCTTCCAGGTAGCCCGCCTTGAAGGGCGCAGCTGCAACACAACAACACAGTGCAATCAAGTCATGCCATTTCCGCTTCATTAAACACATGCACAGGTCATTTGTTTTTGTCACTTCCTAGCCTTGTCTGTTTGTTTGCTTGCCAGATTGTACAGGCACTGGCGGTAAGTTTCAGTACTGATCCCTTCTTCTCTGATGCGTGCATTCTAGACAGGCTATCGCGTTTGTATACATGCCTAATACCCCTGAAACCCCTTTGTGGAAATTTGGGAGTGGCCGAAACACACTGGGGAGCCAGGCACACCCAGCTGCATGATCACAGAGCAACAGCAAAGGACAAGAACGATACAGAGGCAACGAGAGAGATGGAGCTCACCTTGTTGGTGGCGTGGCCCTTGTGGCGCAGGCCGCGGAACTTCTTGCCAGCGCTGGTCAGGCCGCGCAGCTCGCGGTGCTTGTGCACTGGGTCAACGATCCAGTTGACCCTCGGGTCCTGCAACAAGACCAATGGCAATCACCCAATGCTTTGGCCAAAATGAACTTGTGCTGCTTGCATGAGACACCATCGCAAAAACACATCAAAAGTGATATGCATGAGCAGTGGCTCTCTTCTAGCAAATGGCGAAAGAAGCGAACGCACCTCACGGACGACCTTGTGTGCGATGTCCACCAGGATGATCTCAAAGTACTTGTAGGTGGAGTCCTGCACACACATGAGGTCCATGCTGTCAGCAACTCACAGCTTTCTCGAGCACTTCATCATGCAACCCCCATGATGCTTGCAGTTCTGGCTTCACTGACACCACGCCCATATGGTTCCTGTGTCCAAGGAGGTCAGGACATGCCTGGTTCACCCAGTAGGAGTTGAGGACACGCAGGCCACCCAGTTTGCGCCCGGCGCGCTCCTCTGCCACGCTGCGCAGATTCCTGGTGGGCTTCAGCTGTGTAATGCCCTGGTTCACAGGCTTGCCGTACACAATACCCTGCAGCAGCACTCCCCTGTCAGCACAACCTCTCCCCATGGTAACTTGCACAGTAAACGCTTTAATGCAGCCTGCCCCAACATAGTGTATGCCATGGCATTAATTATCAGTGCCCAACAAAAGAAGATCATTGACAAGCAGCCACTTTGCTCCTTGTGCCACCTGCACAGCCCCTGACACCCCAAGGCATGCAAACGATGATGATGCACGAACCTTGTGCACGGGCTTCTTGCGGCCACCACGGCGCACTCTGACGCGGTAGACAACAAATCCCTGCTTGGCCTTGTATCCAAGGCGACGAGCCTTGTCAGGGCGTGAAGGGCCTGTCAATCGAACGATGCCGGGAAGCTGACGGTATTCCCAGCACCGCACACGCAGGAGGAAACGGAGGACATCGCTCTGCTTGCGCTTCCAGAGCTCCTCCAAATACTGCAGGATGAGCATACAGAAGATTGAGAACAATCTCGCAATGAGACCCAAAAACGCTAGTGAAACGATCAGTTTGCAGATCATTGTATATGAAACCATCGATCCGTTTGAGCAAATACTTGATCAAACACTCCGCACAAGCATGGGTGCTTGGACTATAGGCTAGCAATCTCCTCAACGCCGCAGCTATAGCACTTTCCGAGAAGGAGATGAACAGTACCTTGTAGGCGCCCATCCTGCTTGGGCTGCTCCTCAACCTCCAATCTGCTCAGAAAGGCTCGCAAGCCAAGGCCTCCTGGTGTGTTTGGCGGCGTCTGGTTACGTGCTGGTTACGAATTGACACACGTGCCCGCCACGTGCCGCTAAACTGGTCTTGGTGAGCTTTGATAAGGCGCTCAATGGCATTGGTGTCATTGGACTGTGTGGAACTTGATAGAATTGGACGAAAGAAACATTACAAAGCCATATGTGGAGCATGAAGTGCAGTTGCGGTGCAGGCATCGCTTTCGATGTCTGTCCTCTCAGAACGCAGAGCCTGGCCTTCAGATCACGAAAATTCTTTTGCAGGGGACGTCCAAGGAGATGCGTTGCGGCTGTTGAGGAAAGGGATGGTCGAGGTGACTTTCCAGCACAGCTGCTCAGCCTGGATCGCCTTCAATCAATACAGGCAATCTCAATAACATAGTTGCATGCAGGGGAGGACTCAACAGAGTCGTTGTTTCTGAAGGAACTTAAAAGGCGAGGACTCTCTTCACGCAAAACAGGTGCGTGAATCTGGCCTTCCTCTCCTAGGATTTCCACTTCCAAAAGGTGTTGGATTACGAACATAACAAGCGTGGCCTTGACAGAGTCGTGATTCTGTTTGATAAAATATGCAGAAAGCGACAGCGCTGCGCAGACGGCTACCTCTGCACCTCCCAAAACGCCTGAAGAAGTGCCACGGTCACAGCTTGAAGTTTCCAGGGCGCTAAATAGCGAAGGCTTGGAGGTGCGCAGGAATGGTTGATGAGGAATACAGCAACAATTAATAGCAATTCTGCTTTGAGGAGATTTACGTTCCAGTCTACTGCACTGCTGAGCGCTGGCAAGGACTTGGAATGACTTGCTGCAATTGCTACCTGTAAGCTCCACTTGTACAAGCAAACCAACTGGCACTTCTGTCATGAACATGCAGGGTCTGATACCACGGGCAAAGGAGCTTCTGAAGCTTGGGCTATCCTTCTTCCTTGCATTTGGGCCCCTCATTCTTGCTTTTGTTGGACTAGCTGCGACCCTCTACTTCTTGTTTGGTGATCAATTCATTCATGGAGGCCGCTCTGGGATGGGAGCCCCGCAGTACGTGGACCCATACGAGTTGCTTGGCCAACCGACAGTCGACCCCACTGTGCCATTGAGATGAAAGACTGTATCTTGTGTGCTTGTGGGCTGGTGGTGCTTGCAGTCAGATATGTGTGCACTGCTGGCCATGGGGCGACCAGCAGAGCTTGTACTAACAGTGTTGAGTGCCCTAGCGGTAGTGGGAGCACAACTTGGTTCAAGTACAGAGCCACTTGTACAGTTGTATAACATATAGAATTGATCAATGCCATCATGATCTCAAGGCATATGCAGCATTGAAATGTGGTGCTGACCTCAACTGGAAGACAGATTGCAAGACATGAAGGCATTGGGACCTTGAAAAGACTGGGGCCGATCACCGTAGAAGGGATTGAACCACCAAAATTGTTAAAATATACGGGGTTGACCTGATGACAATGATGGTGTCGAAAAAAGATCACTGTCTCAGAAACGCATTGTGCTCATGATCCAAGTACCTCAAGACCCGTTCTGAACCATGTGCATGTATGTGAGAACAAAGATGATATGAGCATCATGAATAATTTTACATCCCAGGTCAGCAAGCAACATGGCACATCGCTAGTTGCCTACTTGCTTTGCTAATACATTAGGACACACATGACTAAAGAGCTGGATCCTCGCACACATATTCCCCCTAATATTCTATCACACAGCAACCAATACTGCTGACACTGGACGTATCCCGTGCAATGCAGCACGTCTGCTCCTTTGCCCCATCTCTTGACTTGGCTCAGATCGCATGATCAAGCGCTTGATCATACGAGTTGGTCCCTGAATAAAGCCAGCCTACTCAATGCTGAACCAGAATGGGTGACACTGGCAAAAATGCATGCAGGCATCAGCACAGCCAGAAGATGTCACTCCTGCATGCTTTGCTGTGTTCCTCGGCTGGGCACACAGGCTTCAGACGCAGCATGGCATGCACCAACGAGGCACGCGCGTAAACCGCCCACTCACAGCTTTGGCTGCAGCTTCGCAACATCCACTTCAATGAACTCCAGCCCTTCCCGGCGCTTTGCGGCATCCATGGTCTCCTGGGCCTGCTCCTTGATTTTGTCCAACTGGTTCTTGTACTGCAAGACACACACACACACACACACATGCTTGAAACACATGCTGCAGTCCTGACTGCGACAGGGTCTCGAGATTTATGGTTCCCCACGGAAGGCAGGGGAACTGAGTTGCGCATTGCAGGATGCTTGTGAGATGCTCACCATTTCGAGTATCGAATCCTTCTTCACCTTGGCGTAGTCATCCAGCCCATGCTCTTTCTGGATGGCCTGCAGGCGACAGAAGAACACAGTCAGCTGGCAGGGCAAAGCGCAAATCTGCGCTCACAAGCGCACAGCTGGTCAACCTGCAATGCTGCTTCTTCATGGCACTGCTGAATGGTACGTTCTGCAGTGCCCCACCTCCACGCGCTTCTGCAGTGTCTTCCAGCCCTTCTCATTCGATGTATCCAGCGTTGCGCCAGTCTGGGACTCAATTTCATCCACTGCCTTCAGGATCTCCTCGACCACCTCTGAGTACTTGCCCAGCTCCACGCCCTCCGTCGCAGATGTCAGAAACTTGCGCACGTTGCCGCGCGCCACTCGCAGCTTGTAGTTCAGCGTCGCCCCAACCACCTCATCCACTGGTGGCATGCCAACCTGCATCCAATACACCCTTGCAGCTCATCAATACACCCTCCATCGCATGCTTGAGTGCAGCACAGTCACCAAGTAACATGCAGAGGGCCGACAGGTACCCTCCAAATGACAGCGATCAGGATCAGGGTGGTGAGGATTCCACTGGCAAGGAGAAGCCGTGGTGAACTCACCTTCCGCTTCAGGGCTTCCACCTCATTGGCGTATTTGCTGACTGCAGCTTCGTCTCCATTGAGGGGCACAGGGATTCTCTGTATCAAAGATCATGGATCACCGACTTTTTGCGCGCCACGATATGCACATGCGTGCAAATGAATACCAGCAGGCACCAGAAAGAGACATTGAGGGGGCTATTCACCTTCAGTCCATCCAGGAGCGCTCGATATGACTTCTGCTGCTGCTTAAAGGACTGCAAGACGATGTCGTCTTCATCATCTGCAGGCCCACAAACATACCCTGTCTGAACTGCTGATGGCAAGATCACGGGTAGGGGTAAATTTACTTAAACTGTCCCGTGGCTGCATATCACATCCTCGACAAAAAGGAGGCTTTCAGTGGGCTGCATTGGCGTGAGGTCTGTAGACCTAACAAAGTCTTTTTCTTGGCATGGTTTGGTCTTCGAATACAGCTACACATGCAAGCACCTTTGCATAGCCGTCATAAGGGCCGCTTTTACTCATTCTTGTATATACTATCATCAATGCTGTCGACGGTGAGGTCGACTTTTGGAGAGGGACAAACCTGCTGCTTCCGGAGCAGAAGGTGCCGCACTGAAGAAGCGTTGGCTGCTAAGCTGTTCACAGCATCTGAGGTTTGCAAAGTTCTGCAATCACACAATCTTATTAAGGAAGTGTCTCTTAAAAGGATACAGTTTGCGACAATGCAAATGAAGTAGCAGTAGTAGATGATATGCGCTGAAGATCAGACAGTGTGTGCAGTGCTTATCAGAGCAACAGTGCCACGTTACTTCTGCACTCAGGGATCATAATGAGCTGTGCATGGTGCGCACCAGGCGTCTCAGCCCCAGACGAGTTGTCTGAGCCAACAAAGACATGGTGGCCTAGCTCTTGCCCCCTCTCTGCTGGCTATGTCCTCTGATCAACCAGCCAGCATCCGTTGGGACACAGCAATTTGCGAGTGTGGGCCGCACAGCCTGTGCAAGGAAATTGGATCCACTCTACCTTCCCACGGGTGCCTAATCTGGTCACAGGCCCAAGTAGTGCCCATTCTTGAGCCATTGGCTCGATGCTCACTGGACTCAGTGCAGCACTCCAAAACCGCTTGTGTACTTCTAAATATGCTTCTCTAATCTACCAGATACTACATCTAAGGTGAATGTGATATAGAAGTGAGGAATAGTTGTTCAATCAGTGTTCGATTACTGTCAAGCAGACCACCCAGAGACAAACAGGCCACTTACGGTCATTTTAACAATACACATTGAATCTGGCCTAAAATGCCGGTGCCCGAATCGGCAGTGGTGCATCCATTGGTGCTATTGAGTGTGGTGGACCACTACAACAGAGTGGCACGCGACACCAAGAAGCGTGTTGTGGGCCTGCTATTGGGAGAGCATTCCAAAGGGCGTGTAGATATCACGAACAGTTTTGCTGGTAAGATAGAAGCCTTTGCTCCTTATCTTATTCATATTGACACCGCTGTTCTGGAGGTCATCAGAAGCTTTTGAGGAGGTTTCTGAGCCCTTCAGTCAGGAATTTGTAGCTTTTAAATTTCGACATGCATCAGCACTCTCTGGTGAAAGAGTCGAACTGCGGCCAGGTGGAGCCTTGATTTGCTACAGCTCGTCTGAACTGCTTACTGTGTACTTGCAGTCCCATATGAGGAGGACGACAGGGATCCCTCCATCTGGTTCTTGGATCACAGCTATCTCGAGAGCATGTTCCAGATGTTCAAGAAAGTGAACGGTGAGCATGATCGTTGGCTTCATTGTATGCAGCGCTGATCTATGCAGTGCTTTGTTTGTTTGCTTGAAGTCTGTGATGAAACTGGTGACTGTGCTTGCAGCGCGCGAGAAAGTGGTAGGCTGGTATAGCACTGGCCCCAGGTTGAGAGAAGCTGACCAGGACATCACAGAGCTCATGACCAACTACTGTGACACCCCCCTCCTGGTCATCTGCGAGGTCCAGGTCAGTAGAAGTCTCACATTGCATTGCTGCAAACGCGTTGTAGACTTCCTTGATGCTTCCTTGATGCCTATATGCTGAAGCAGATTTTGTTGTGACTGACTTAATGCACGTCATGTGCAGCCGAAGGAGATGGGCCTGCCCACAACTGCGTACTATGCCACTGATGCGATCCGAGAGGTACGCGCTTGTCCCTTCCAATTCCACCCTTGCACCACTTTGTTAGGGTCACACTTGCACTGTAAGGAGGTACTTCTAAAATTTATAATTTTCTGTGTGTATGTGTGGACAGGATGGAACGCAGAAGAGCCAGAAGGTGTTTGTGAACATCCCCACCGAGATCGGCGCCACCGAGGCTGAGGAGATAGGTATGCGGACGGCTTCAACCCAGTACACTTGAGGACTGTAAGAGCAGGCTATGTGGAAATAGGCAGGGTGTTGAGATGCCATAGTCAGAATGTCATGCCCTATGGCAGGTGTGGAGCACTTGCTGCGGGATGTGAAGGATGCCACAGTCAGCACACTAGCGGCGGAAGTCAGCACCCTGGCGGCAGGCCTGAGCGGGCTCAAGTCACGGCTGCTGCAGATTCAGGAGTACCTCTCCCTGGTCATTGGCGGCAAGCTGCCTGTGAATCACGACATCCTCTACCAGCTGCAGGTGCGCTCACCCTCCTCTGCAGGACTTGGCAACCCTTCCTACCCCATGTCTTCCAGATACTGTGCTGTCCCTAATGAAAATTGGATGGTGCCTTACTCCGATGATCTTTAGAAAGATTTTGCTCGAGACACAATGCAAGATGGTACTCATGTAGCAAACCTGGAGAAAAACCTGGAGAAATTGGTGATCTTGTGTCTGCACTGGTGATCTGTTTTGCTTCTGTGCCCCTGCAGGATGTCTTCAACCTGCTGCCAAATCTGGGCATTGAGGAGCTGGCGCGCTCATTCGCCGTGCAGTCCAATGACATGATGCTGGCCATCTACCTTGCCTCCCTTACGCGCTCTGTGCTTGCCCTCCACAACCTCATCGACAACAAGGTGCGGAATCATCCTCGCAAACCCAGCAGCACTGGTGCTGCTGGGTTCCCACACACATGATAGGCAGCATTTCCAGATCCGGCGCTCAACATTTTTGTGCCATCTATGGTGGCAACAGAGGCATGCATGCCTGCATCGGCGCCGCAAGGTAAGACTGAGCAGCACCTTGTTTGATGTTTGCTTTCTGCTGCAGGAGCAACGGGTATATCGAGAAAAGGAGGCGAGCAAGGCGACCAAGGAGGTCAAGGGGCCTAAGGGAGAGCAGAGCAGCACTGACAAGAAGGATGACAGCAGCAAGAAGGCCGATGGTGGCGAAGCGGCTCCCCACTCCAATGGCAACATTGACGGCCCAGACAGCAATGGTAAATGATGTGCTGGGGTTGAATTGCACCCATGCCATGATGTGGCTTGTGTGAGAGGCTCTACAGCTTGACAGGGGAGAGCGCTGGATGTGGGCATCTGTCCCTGTACACTATGCGTGTGACCAAGTTGCTGTTCATTCACTGGCAGTCTTGACTTCTGTTGCTGGTCCAAGTGGGTGCTACAAACAGAGCAGAACCTTGCTGTGTGACACTGCGAGAAAGACCTGCAATCTTGTAAGTGCTGTATGCAATGGCTGTACTGTTGCACACCTTGTGCTCATGCGCATACGCAACAAAGCGCCTCTTTTCCTGGCAGATTGTTCAGTACAATGGGCCAATGCTGTTACTAAATGGCAGTTCACATTACATGACTTGCCAAGGAATTTTGCCCCGCATGATTTTGCGTGCACTGACTCTGCTGCGCAGACGTCTGCTGTCTACATCTGTCGACATGTCCCCACACACAAAAGCAGTGACATCAGCAGCTCGACAAGTCCGCCAAGTTATGAGGCGGTTCTGGTGTTTCACAATTCAGATGCAACTTTTGAGCCTGGGAATTTTGCATTCTCAAGTGGATGATGATGACACATGCTTCTGCAAGTGATGACATGCTCCCAACAAAGAACCTCTTCTGAATTCGACATCTTGCTCGGCGTGAAGAAGATTTATCTTTACATCTGGACGTTGTTCACGAAGCCATTCATAGCACTGGGAGGAGTGTGTAACGCAGGCAGCAGAGACCACCAGACATATACATGTGATCCACTAGAAACGACAAGCTCGAGCGAGGAACTGGACGTCGATACTGCGGAAGAAGAGAAAATCAAAGTGGTCAGAGTTTGAGATCTCGTTGCATGGCACGCCTTCTAAAGGTGCCAATCATCTGTTACTTGAGAGTCCTGTTGGTTCTACTGGACGCGTTGCATCTGCTCGCTAGGTCTTATTTATCTTCTTATGAAGACCTTATAATCTTAACAGCCTCTGCTGGCTATTGTTTGTTGTCGCAGAGGCTGAACCCAGATATCAGCCAATACAGGGATCGCCGTTTTGTTGGTACCCAAGAGGACTTTGAGAAGTGTTTGCGGGAATCAACCACGCTGTACGTTGGAAATTTGTCTTTCTACACCACTGAAGAACAAATCTATGAGGTACTTAACCGCTGAAACGATGTCCTGTTTGCTCCTGCTTCCTTCTTTCTGCCAGCAGCTGGTGTCATACGACATTTCTACTGAGCTGAATTCCTCCTTGTTTTAGGTCTTTTCACGAGCAGGAGACATTAAGCGGATCATCATGGGGCTTGACAAGAACCAGCTGACTCCCTGCGGCTTTGCCTTTGTGGTCTACTACACACGGGAAGATGCGGAGGATGCTGTGAAGTATATTTCAGGCACCGTCATGGATGACAGGCCTGTCAGAGTGGACTTTGACTGGGGCTTCAAAGAGGGGCGGCAGTTTGGGCGTGGGCGATCTGGGGGACAGGCAAGACCACTCGTCCTGCGGCTGCACAATCGACTTGCATCTAGCCAGGACTTGAGACTGCCCACATTGGGCCCTCGATATTACGCCATAGTGAATGCTTCAGCATGAGCATGAACCTACCATGGTGCTCCTTGTGGTACTGCACTATTTATTACTCGTTGTTCCTTGCAGGCCTGTACTGAATTCTGTACTGACAGTGTTGCACACAATTGCTGCAGGTGAGGGACGAATACCGGACAGATTGGGACGCAGGCAGAGGTGGCTATGGCAACATTGTGAAGCAAGAGCTGTCCTCTCGGCAGATAGCCATCAAGGAGCAGATGAGCATGTATGCTGAGGGGCAGATCGAGGGCGGCGAGGGCGCTGATGATGCAGCGGCTATGGAGAGTTAATGCGTCAGAATGCTTCTTATGATTTGCCGCTGCCTGTCTGGTGCCCAGCGATGCAGACTTCAATGTCATGCAGCACATCAGAAGTTGTCTAGCTGCAAATCCTCCCTGCATAAGTCCATGAGAGGCGTTCAAGTGCTGGGCTGAGTGAATTCGGGAGACAGTAGCATACATCTGCGTTCAAAAATTCTTTCAAGGAACCTCTTTCACAGGCTTGAGAAGGAACAGAGTGTGCCACCAGCCGCATTCAACGTCAGTAACTTTGCTGGGCAAGCTCTGCACATGTAATGGTTCAAAGCTGCTCGTTTTACACCCACTTCCCAGTTGCCCAAATGCATTCCATCCCCATGTGTACACATCACCACCCTCCGTGAGCGCAGCACAATGCCTTGACCCACTGCAAACCTGCAACATCAAGAACATAGTTACTGCTCAGACTGAATCCTTTGAGCGTCCATAGCGTGCATGTCAATTGTCGCCACTCGCATGACATCTGTGGCATCACATGACAGGCCGCACCTTTGCGACATGGGCGTCTGCAAGCATGGGTGACTCAACCAGTCTAGGTCTGCTGCATCCTGGCTCATTGTAACCATGCCCAAGTTGGCCGTCCTTATTCCAACCCCATGTGTAGACAGCCCCTGCGCATGCTTCAGGTGAGTCCACAATTCCATGGGGCTAATTGGGGCTGCTTCATTCGATTGGAACCCAGCAAAAATTGTGCTATTACACGCAGATTTGGAAGGCTGCCGTCAAGCACTTGATTAGATAGAGCATGAGAAGAGTGAGCTGGAGTAGAACTTACCAGCATCAGTGCAGACAATGGTATGACTCAACCCAGCAGCCACATGAGTGACTCGCAGCCCATCCAGGCTAGTGACTGGCATTGGGCGAGGCACGATTGTACCGGCATTAGATGATACCCCACACTGGTCATGCAGGTTGCAACCCCACATGTACAGCCGACCTGATCTGGTCAAAGCACAGCTGTGCCTAGCCCCGCAGGCCACCTGCCTGCACACAGCAGTATTGGCATCTCTGCAGCCTTCTGGCAACACTGTGTCAGTGCAACAGAGGCAAGCCAGCAGGGAGGACTGGGCTCTCACTCGAAGAACTCTTCACCGGTCCCCGAAGTAGATAGTTTCATGTTGTCTTTGGCAATTCGCTGGGCATGTGTCTGGGATTCTGCTGCTGCATCAATACCGAGCTGGCCATCTATATTGTTGCCCCATGCCCACACATGCCCACTTCTATCCAGTGCTAAGCTGCATCAAACACAATCAACTTCATGTGAGTGCTGTCAATAGTAGCAATGATGTCATCCTCTCAGGACGGTGGAACATGAACTCTCTGATGGCAGATGCTGAAAGATGGGAAGCTTGCCTGTGTTGCTCACCGGCTGCGAGGGCGCATATTGTGACAGCCTCCCCAAAGTTCACTTCGTCTTGGGTACTTGGCAAAAGGCCCTCCCCCAGGGCAGCAGCATGCAGCTCCACTTGGAGGACTTTGTTCAAATCTGTGGATGTCCACATGGTGTGGTTCCAGCCGCTTGCGACATTGCTTGCGACAAAGAGCTCCTCTTCGGAACCTGCACAGGTGACTATGTTTTGCACGCAAGCATGCCCTTGGCACGGAAAGCAGGTCAGCCACAAAGTGAATGTACCGCTTTGAAACGTGCATCTACCTGGCTGAATGACTTCTTGTGACTTGCTGAGGCTACCGATACAGGCATGGGTCGCTCTCTCCATTTTGAGAACAGTGAAACCCCATCCTCCAGAGCTGATCGAGCAGATCGACCTGCTGGAGACTCTCGTTGGTACTGTCTCAATGCCTGGTAGTACAGAATCCTGAATCAACTCGTTTCATAGAAGACATTTGCACCAGCAAAGTGCTTTCAAAGGCAGCAGGAATGCGGTGCATTCTCAATGGTACAGTGGCACTTGAGATCACCTATGAGAAATCCAGAAAACCAGCAATTCCCCAGTGTATCAGCTGTGCCTGATGTGCTATTGGTGGTTTCCAAGTGTGGGATCTGGCTGTTCATAACTTCCCTTCATTGGTTTGCAAAATTGCGATCTAGTCGTCTGAATGGTGTCAGACCGTTGCAAATAGAAACTCTACACTAATTTTCATTTTTAAAGTCTGATTATCGAAAGGTGGACGATGAATTGCTGAATTGGAACCGCTGAGGAAAGCACGTGCGTCCAACGCCCTCTCATGTGACAGTATTGTTCTTGGTCAAACGAGGAGTCGAACTTTCTTGCCTGAATGATAACGTGTATTCTCCATGTGTCACAATCTGAGTGATGCATACTCCCTTTAATGCATCCGGCACAGCGATAGCTGGCTGCAAGTCGATCTGCACAAAAGCCAGATCAACGGGGCACTCTTTCAGTCTAGGCAGAACAAAGATCATGTGTGCTGGTGCAGCTGCTAGTGGTATTCCATCAGATCATAGCAAGCTACAGAGATTGTACGAAGTGACTAAAGCATCTATAGGCAGTGGGATGAAACTAAATGATGAGTCAGTTGGACAGATCAGGTCTTCTCTTGGTGAGTTCATGTGTCTAAGACTGATCCATGCTAAAAATTGCACCTGTTATTTTTGAAAATCCTCCAGTCCACTGACACGAGGAGACCTGGATGAACATTTCATGTGCACAGGTGCTGTGACACTAGAAGAGCTGGGTATCACCGCTCCTACGAAAATAGAGGTGAGCTTTATAGCACATCACCTTTATGACAGCATGCAGACGCTTTCTGGTGCTTGATCACTTGAAGTAAGACGCTGACCCTCTAGAGCCCTTCATTGATTACAGGGCAGCAAGCAGAACGGAAGAGGTCAAGGAATGACAGGGCTTGTTGGCAGGTTGGATACTTCTTGCCTTACCCAAGAAATTCTGACCCTTGTCCCACACAACCCTTGTGGAACAAATTGTGTTTCTACACACTGAATGAAGCATGATGCATGCCAGCGCATGGCAAGATGCATCATGCTCTTTATTTGCGCTAAGCTCTTGACGTCCTTATATTGCTTTGTCCAGGTTGTGGGGCAGATCTGAAAGCGAAGCGTCCACAAGGTATGTTGAAAGTGCCTGCTCATGTATCCATATAACAAGTATTGGGGCGCTGGAATGCACACCGTCCATTGCTCACCGACTCTACCTTCCTGCTTGTGGCAGTGGCCGCATGACTTACCTGCATATCCACGAGGAGGAGGCTCTGTCCATCGGCATTTTTCGCTTACCATGCAATTCAAGAATCCCTCTGCACAATCACCCAGGAATGACGGTGTTCTCCAGGTAATGAACCTCGGCAAATTTCGAGCACTAATGACGGACGTTGTTGGGAGCACTGACTGATTATTGAAGGGATATACTGTCTTTTGATGTTTGGACATAAGCAGAGAAAAGTTTTCACTTCCAGGGTGCTGTACGGACGCTTGCATGTCCGATCTTTGGACTGGGCAGAGCCAGAAGGAGCTTTCGACAGAGACGGTCAGCGCAAGGCTACATTGCAGACAGATTCTGTCATACAGGTCAGAGCCTTGCAATAATGGACTGCAGACTTGTGCAGACATTCAATCCTCCGGCAGTTTGTTGAATATCCACTGTGACAGCTGTGTCTGCGCATGGAACGTGCTAATGTACATGTCAGCATGACGCAGGCAGGAGATCCTCCCTCTGTCCTCTACCCGCACGGGGGGAACTTGCATGCCTTCACGGGTGAGACGGATTGTGCTGTGCTGGACCTCTTTCTTCCTCCTTACAATCGCAGGCAGGGTAAGGACCACCACCCTCAGCATGTGAAAACCTGCTTGGCCTACAGATTGTACTGCAGACGATGATATGAAAGGCTACACATACCAGGATGTGGCACCTTTACCCATGGTGTAACTGCAGGTCGTGACTGTACTTACTACCGGGAAGTTACACCTTTGCAATCTGATGGCACAACAACACTTGAAGTACGTCCCCTTTATTTGGTCAGCTTTAAGATCCTTTTTTTAAGAATATTTCTTCTCTGCTCTGCATGCTTTGTATGCTTTCCTGCCTGATTGGGTGGAGTGCTGCAGGAGTATGAACCACCAGATGACTTCATCATTCACAATGCAACCTACAAGGGTCAGCGCATCAAAATGAATTCGCAAAAGGCGTGAACACGATGAATCTGCGGATCGATGGGAATTTAAGAGTTCAATTTCGGCCAATGCTTTGCATGGAAAACGGATGAGGCATTTGAAGAACAACAAAGTATTGCCACCTGTACAGTTGTAAGGACAGTGGGAGACATTCAAAGCATTCTTTTGTATGATCATGCAATACTTAGCCAATTGTAATGAGCTGAAGCCTGGACAGGCAGGTGTGGATTGCCCTGACAATGACATGACAAAAGCCCTTACATTCCATAGAGACCTGTCAATGGCAAGTTTGACAAGTGGCAAGGGCAAGAATGGCAAGTTTATGGCAAGAATGCATATGCATCTGCCATATGGCCACACAGATTCTAGAAAAAGTTCCAGGACAGTGAGATTGAGCTCGATCACAGGATAAATCATATGATCTCAAATTGGTTTGCTACCATATAGATTTGCTCTTAATCTTTTCCCTGGCTGCGGGAACAAACCCTTCTGGCTTTGGCGGAAGCACCTGGACATTCACATCACAAGAGATGCAACTCAGCAATTTCAATTTTCAACCGGCCCAAAATTCAAAACAATAACATGCCATACTCTGGTGACACGAACCCACAAATCAAGAATCCAGGATGGTAGCACTTATGCCAAGACAGCCATTCTTTCCCAACATTCTGATGGGTGCAAACAATGTTGCCCACCTTGTACTTGATGAGCCGGCAGTCCACTCCGCCGATGGTCATGGGAAATCGCCTGTCCGCTTTCATGCGCAGCATGCTTGTGATGTGTTTGTTGCCCGACAGCACTGCCACATCAGCCTCAGGACACTGCCCCTGCACGGGTAACCACCACACAGCTCCTCAACATTCCTTCCTGCGTCCAATGTTCCTTGACAGGCAGTAAAAGAAAACTAAGGAACGCCGGGGCATAAGTGCCCACCTTCAGGAAGAATCCCAGGTCTCTCCAGGCTGCCTCAAGATCTGGATCAATGCTGGCCTCCTCTGACTGCCTGACATTGGCACACAAGGAGTCAGAATCTGAAGAGAAGAATAATCACACTTTGAAGCAACGAGTGCTGCTACTTGGGATCCCCTTAGACAAGGCTCTTCTACAGCTCATCGTGTCTGGGCAGTCATAAGTTAATGATATGCAGGTTTGGCCAACCCAGCAGGAAGAAGCTGGCTACCTTCCATCAGGACCGCCCTCACCACTGGGGCTCATAAGGCGGTTGCCCCAGGGTGGATTAGTGATCACCATGGCCGGCCGCTGGGTGGGTTGCCACTCAGAGCAAGGCCCATGCGTCAGCTGCACCAGTTTGCTCAAGCCCGCATTCCCCAAATCCCTGCAATCATAGATGAACCCGTTATGTGGGGTATATCAGGAGTGCGAAGGGCCGTCTCAACCATGCCAAGACAGCACTCATCTGCAAGCGCAAGCTAGAGAGGCACAAGAGCCTGGAGCCTGTTGATCAAAATACAGAAGGCTCCAGGCTTGATTGATTGTCCTAGTTTGATGATTGTCCTAGTCTCTAGCTTGATGCTTATCCTGTATACTATCCACAGCCTTCAGTATCTAGCTTGGCGCTTGCACTGCTCACAGGCACATTTGCACTCTGACTATGTTCCAGATTTGCACCGGCAGCCCATAAAGGGTGACAGTGCACTCACTTTGCAGCAAGGGACAGGGCGCCAGAGTGGATGTCATTGCCCAGCAGCGTTCCCTTCCAGGGCCGGCAGGCGCCCTTGGCATCCGCTACAACGCGCCTCCAGGCGGCAGCATCAAAGTCGGGCCAGCGCTCAAACGGCCAGCGCCGTCGGTACAAGCCGGGCGCAGAGTGGGTCGCCATCAGCGCCGCCTCTATCAGAAACGTGCCCGAGCCGCACATGGGGTCCGCCAGGACCTTCCCTGCAGTCCATGCAATGTGCCTGTTGACATATTCCGTTGCTCTGTAGATGACTGTCGTAAATTTGCCTTAGGCGACAATTCCTGGTGCTTTGCACGATAAGATTTGCACGGAATGTGTCTGTCGATAACCTTTGCCTGCTTTGGATGGTCAATGTCTGCGCAGAGTGTCTCAGTTGGCAGGTGGTTTGCTGCTGCTTTGTGCTTTGATACTGTAAAGTGAGCTGGGAAATAGGCACAAGGACAGTGGTGCATGCCTGCAGCGGCGGCCTGCGGCCAGCCGGCAAGGGCGAGGCAGCCGGCGGCAGCCGCCTCGTTGAGGGACGCCTTGTGCATCGCCGATCGATATCCTCTCCGGTGCAGCGAGTCCCCGCTCATATCCCTGCATCCGGGGTGAACAGGGTGAGCACCAGTGAATGCAACAGTTGACAAGAGCTGACTAGTCTTGGTGATAACACATGTTTGTTCAGGATGTTGATGGTAACCAGACCTGTAGAGGGTGATGTGGTCGCGCCAGAGAGCGGCATACAGTGGCAAGTCTGCTGGGGCCTCTGCAGTGGGGGGCTGTGGCCGGTCCCGCCTGCATGGTTTAAGTACTTAGTGGATTGTTTCTCCTGAATGCTTCATCCTGGAAAATTTTGAACAACAGGGCCGTAGAACCAATGCCAGATATCTCCAGGTGATAAGAAAGAAGATGGCATTCACCCTGAGTCTCTGATGGCGTCGCAGATGGCATCTCGAGCCCTGACTTGGACCAAAAGGGAGGATGGAATATCTGTGCAGTCTCTCACGCGCGCCTGCAACAGTTTCCTGTTAATGAATATCCAATGGTTTTCACAGCTGCTGGAGTTCCTCATGAAAATATGCGACTGGCAGTGAGTCCTGCTAAGAAAGGGTGCAAGCAAGTCTTGCTTGCCTGCACAGAAAATGTCTGGCCCGGGCGCAGGAGCGAAGGCCAATCCACGCTTGTTCTAAAGAAGCTGTACAGTTCATCGCCCCCTGGCTGACTGCCATCTAGGGGACCCTCTGCCACATGCACCAGCAACCTGCGGCCGTCATTGCTAAGATCAACATGGCTGCCGAACCTCAGTGAAGGAGAGAGCCACATGGTATGTCTTCAAGCATGCAAGAGGACACCATAGCAACATGATCTGCAGCTTGCCTGATGGCTGCTCGAAGCCAGAGGTTTGCCCGGTAGCCCACCTCCAGAGAGTCCCCCCTGGGACACCCACCCTCTTGACCCTACTCACCTTCGTATCATGAATGCGAATCGTAGTAACAGGACACTATTCATTCAGGCAAATATTACTGGGCCTCTCAGAACAGGAGGGCACCTGAATGAAACGCCGGCCTTGCCTGGACGCACTTGGAAGCCTCCAATCTCAGGTGAAGAGACTTCTGTTGCAACAACCTCTTCCAGACCTGCAGATGCATATCCAATTTTGTCGAGAAAAATATATAATGCAGCAGCGACACAGCATGCAGCGCGAGGTTATTAAATACAAGGCAGCTGACCTGGGTGGCATGTTGCATAAAATTGGAAGCTTCTACGGCCGAAAAGCCCATCCTGTCGCCGATCTGATGTTGATGTCTCCTGGTTATCCCTGGTGGGGTGTGACTGGCGCTGTGCTTGTGTTACTAGTGGTGTACGCTCCCTTCTATTTGACCACTTCTTGGAGCTATAGTAGTTTCTTGACGTATATCCCAGAATATTCTGATGGCTCTTAGAGAGCTCAGAAGCACCATGTAGGAAGAAAGCCTTGTGCCTTGCGATGTGCCACATGCCGCCGCCCAACACTCACTTGCGCATTGGCAGCTGATATGAAGAAAGTAGAAGATCGATCTATTGCAAATGAATCGATAGTAATCAAATGGCACTAGGTGCTGCGAATAGACGTTTCGGAGTTTGCACTGGCTTGGGATCTGAACTTGTCTTGGAAATGGAATTTATCAATAGCCTGCTATCTTGGAACAATTTTAGATATTCCTCTCGATGATAAACTTTCCTGTGTACTGCTCCTTCGTAAAGTTAAACGAAATCAAGTTGAATCCATGTCGGAAATTTGGCCTCGTGATGACTCATCGGTAGGCCAGCAAAGCAATTGACTCGGCACTTGCAGAGCTCCTTCTGGGATTAAAGGTAGCCAAGTAACAATGAAGTTGGATGCTGCAGGAGGTTTTGACAGCCGATCGCACTGTAAAATAGCGGTCAACTCCTTACACAGTGTTCCAGATGCATGCACTAATGACATCTGCACTGCGCAGACACTGTGGCTGAGGCCACTGCCTTGATGGGGACCAGGCATGCAACCGTCTGCATTCACTGATGAGCACAAATAGAGAAAAAGATACAGATGCACCTTCAAAAAGAGCAAAATGTCGCATCATGAGAACCTCGGTTATTTGAGTGTACCTAGCAGGTGAGTCAGTGACTCCCTGCCACTCCCTGGTCACGACCTGAGACTCCCTCACTCGCAGAGGCAATACAGGAGAGCCTTGCCTGTGTCAAGTCAAGTACCAAGAAGTGCACCAGACAGATCACTCAGATGTCTTTTCATTCTCACATCAAATGCACGGGGTCGTTCGTAATGAAGTGAACCACAAAATTTTCAGCTCTTCTCTTTTGAGTGTGTGGTGCGACAGGAAACACAGCATCAGATGAGCACCCAAGCCTAAGGGAACAGAGCTTGCTGCAGCAGTCCAGTCTCCTCAGGGATGCCCATGACAACATTCAGGTTCTGGATGGCCTGTCCAGAGGCGCCCTTCACCAAGTTGTCAATGACTGCACAGCACACAACCCGCTCGTACACTTGCAGACACCATTTCCTAACCGATTGAAAAGAATGCACTCTGGACCAACTGACAAAGTGCTGACAAAGCTAACAAAGCATCAACTGACAAAGCATCAAGCCTTACCTGAGATGACAATTGCGCGCCCAGAGATGCGGTCTGGGAAGACTGCAATGAGGTTGTAGTTGGACCCGCGCACATGCCGTGTGTGGGGAATGCTGCCCTTCGGAAGAACGTGCACGAAAGTCTCATCCGCATACCGCTTCTACACGACACCATATCTTCTGTCAGCATCTCCGCCCACACCCTTACATAGCATGGGTGACCCCAGTCAATTCAGCGCTGGGTTCACAATAAATGTGCTAGGATCACCAAATTCAGCGCTGATGTGGAAGCATGCAGGAGGGTGCATAGAGGCCTTGCCTGCAGGTGCTCCCTGAGGTCATCAACAGAGGTCCCCTCAGTCAAGCGCACATAGATGGTGGACTGCATGCCTCTGCTCATGGGCATCAGAGTGGGCGTGAAGCTGATCCTTACTGGTGCCCCCGCTGCCTCGCTCAATCCCTGATCAATACACACCCCAGTCACCCTCTTCTCAATATCTCCCTGCTGCTCAGAAAGCAAAGGCCCTCGCCAAACACCCCACTGCACCATGGCATCACATGGAGGAGACAAGGGGAGGCCAGCAAGGCACCTGTTCGATTTCTGGCATGTGCCTGTGGCTGCCGACTCCATAGCAGTTGATGCCCTCTGCGATCTCAGTGTACAGGAGGTTCTGCTTGGCGCTTCTGCCAGCGCCGCTGACACCAGACTTGGCATCCACAATGATGTCCTCCTTCTCAATGAGACCAGCCTGTGCACCAGCACAATGATCAGACAGACTTTAAACTTTCCAAAACAACACCATGCCACAATGCTTTGCAATGCCAGGAGGCTTGGAGACAATAGATGTGCCACAAATGAGGGGAGCATCACCTCGAGAAGGGGGCAGAGGGGGAGCTGAACGGTGGTTGGGTAGCACCCTGGGTTGGCCACGAGGCGAGCAGTCTTGACTGCTTCCCTGTTCAGCTCTGTCAGGCCGTACACTGCCTCCTTCTGCAGCTCTGGTGCCTTGTGCTCGCCACCATACCTGTTCACATACAAAGACATCCTGTGTGGTAAAGATAGAGGGGGTGCGTGTTGCTGCCATCATGCATGTCAACATTGAAGACGGAGCCAACCCTAAGGATGTGCTGCAGGAAAAAGATGTGGCTCACCACTCAGCATAGACTGCAATGTCCTTGAGCCGGAAGTCGGCAGACAGGTCCACCACTTTAATGTGGCGGGGCAGCGAATTCAGGATCTCCTGTGTCGTCGCATGCGGCAGGCAGCAGAAGGCCGCATCGATCTCGGACCAGTCCACCTCCGCAATCTTTGTGAGGGTGGGCACATTGGTCGCCGTGACCAGATGGGGGAAGACGTCTGAGAACTCCTGAACAGTCAAGACAATGACCTCAGCGTTTTTGCCCATTGAAGGAAGGCAATCCTTTAGTCTGACATGTAAACCTAATGAGTTTTGACAGGAGGCAGGAGCAGCATTATTTAGGCTCTGAGAGATCACCTTGCCGGCTTGCGTTTCCCCGGTGAGAGCTGCGACCTTGAAGTTTGGGTGGAGGGCCAAGAGCCTCACAACCTCCTCCCCGGTGTAACCACTGGCGCCGAGCACTGCCACTCTGTACTGTGGTGCTGCTGCTCCATTGCTTGTGCCAACCGTCGGTGCCTGGGATTTAGGGTTCACAGTCTATGTCAGCATTGCCCATATTCCTGGCGTCTATTGTGCCTGACATCTCAAACATATTCCTCAGCGTCTGGTCAGAGGTATCTCACTGACAGAATCCTTTTTACAGCTGTGAGGCATGTAGAGATGACCAAAAAGTACACACTGAGCGTTGCAATTGAGAAAGCTTTCGAGAGCAGTCTGCCCTCATAAGTAGATCATTCAAAGGTATTGAACGGTGTGTATTGTGTGAGACTTGAACCTGGATCGTGTGTATCAAGCAAAATAACTGTTCACTTCTTTGATCTGGGTAGTCGCTGTACACGGTTTACATCTAATCACAGTGGAACACAAATAATTATTTGGATCTCACCGGTGCTGAAACTGCCGCCTTGCAGACAGTTCGCACTGGTTTCTGCGGGGCGAGCCTCAACGTGACCCTGGGGCGTTCTGCATCCGGAACGGAAACTGACCTCAGCGCAGTACCCGAAGCACGGTACAAGTTCAGAGAAGTATGCATCTTTGGTAAAGTACTTGCTTAATCAATTGAATTCTAGCCCTTCGAAAACTGCATGTGATGAAAGTGCAGACATTCCAAGATCAAGTATACTAAGTCACATGACTGTAAAGGAAGGTTCACGTGATGGGTCAACATGCAGATTGCCACGCATGCGTGAATTGACAACTTGTTGCACACAGGAAGGTCGTCAATGATCACCTGGTGAGCATCAACACATTGTTGCATATTGATTTGGGCAAGCGTTCCTTTTCAAGCAGATCTCTATTTATAGGATCTTGGAGTGTGGAATTGGTGAAAGCTCGAGTACAGATTGCAGGAGTCGATACATTCACAATTTACAGGTGTAAAATAGTGCACAGATTCAAAATCACGGGTCAAATGAAAGCTGTAAAGGTGGAGGAGGTGCAAATCAAGGTGGAGCCATCCACCACATTAGAGCAAAAGAGGGTGTCAGCTGCCAGCCCTCCCAATGCATCAGATCTTAGAAATGGCAGGAAAAGGGCAGTGAAGTCGGAGGACGAAAATAACAACAAAAGGGGCCCAGCTTTAGAGAGCACAAACAGGAAAACGCGGCGCAAAGTGAAACTGGAGCCTAGCGTGAAGATTGAGAGCACTGACCAGCCCAAGGTGGAAGTGAAAGGCGTCTCGATCAGCCCAAAATCTCCGTTCCCGGATTTTGTGCGGCCAACAGCAGAGGAGTGCAGGGTGAGCATGCGCAGCCCCAGACCACTGAAATCTTGATCATTTGTAATTTTAGCGCAAGTTCCCGGGTACAAACTAGCAGACCGGCACTGCAGGCAGCACGTGACGCCCTAGCTCTATTGCATGGAGAGCCACGGCAGCACAAGCCAATTGATGCAGGAACGGCAGCGGCCGCAGCTGACAGCCTGCACACTCACTCTCAGCAGACAGTACTGGACTCTTTGGTGAGCAAAACACCGACAGACATTATTGTGGCTCTTCAGTGTCACACGATCTTTTCCTGTTGCCCGGCATGGATCTGATGATGCATGCCCCCCTGCGCAGGTCAGGACCATTCTGTCCCAGAATACAACAGATGTCACCTCTCACCGAGCCTTTGCTAGCTTGAAGGCTGCATTCCCAGGAGAAGAGGGATGGGAGGATGTGCTGAGAGCTCCTCCAGGTTGACATGTCCTTCAGTGCCCACCTGACCCACTGTGATTTTGGCAATTTTACATTCAAATGTTTACGAGATTTAGCACTGCGCCTCATGCGATGCAATCTTGGATGCAGGCAAAATGGAGGAGGCGATACGGATGGGCGGCCTCGCAGATATTAAGGCAGAGCGCATAAAAGCCATCTTGGCCACTTTGCTGGAGGAACGAGGCAAAATTTGCATGGAGTACCTCAGGGAAATGTCAGACGACGAGATCAAAGCAGAACTGTCCAGGCAAGTAGGGATGCTGATTGCAGTAGGTAATTATGAGAACAGTGAAAGAAATTGATCAGGTGTATGGTTTGTTTTAGCGCCTGCCCTTGTTTTTCCATCTGTGCAGGTTCAAAGGCGTCGGAAAGAAGACTGTGGCATGTGTTCTCATGTTCTGCCTGGCACGGGAGGAGTTTCCAGTCGACACACATGTGTGGCGCATTTCAAAAAGCCTGGGCTGGGTTCCTGCAAAGGCCACCCGAGACGCTGCCTATGAGCACCTAAATTTGCATGTGCCAGCAGACGTCAGGTGTGCAGCAAAACCTGTGGCACCTTTGAAGCAAAATTCATAGCAATGCAGGGTGATGGCATGCAGATTCATACACAATGTGCTGTCACTTTTGGTGTCATGCAGAGGTGTCTTGCACGGCTTACTTTTTATGTGTGCTGGTGCTTGCAGGTATGACTTGCATGTACTGATGGTGGAGCATGGGAAGCGGTGTCCAAGATGCGCAAGCAATGGGAAGCCGCGCAAGGAGTCACATGGAGACTGCCCTCTCAGGAACTTGAAGGAACTGGCATTGAGATCCAAAATGGAGAGAGAATAGGGTAATATTCATCTGTTCACCGGCTGCAGCAAAATTTTTAAGTTGTTCGTGATTCTGGTATGGATACCGTACTCAGGCAATTGCACTGTACTACTTTGTGAGACAGTCTCTCTCAGATGTAGGCATGGTCTGGGACCCTAATTCCGACCTCATACCAGGGTCATGTGATCGCATGAACGCAAATGGGCAGCCCATCACTAGCTAGTGTAAGTATTGTGTACTGTTTCAAGCAAGTTGCTCATCTCAAGATATGTATATGCTCTTTGTCAGTGGCCCCAAGTTAGATGGTATGCATTTCTATGAGAATCAAGGTGTTTGATTGTTGGCAAATTTTAAAAATCAAATTGCACTGGGAGGCACCTGCCAGGGCCGCCGCGGTGCCGCAGTTTGAGCAGGCGGCTGACCGGCGAATTGAGCAGGCGGTTCTGAATAAGGCTTGGCATGAAGGTGAACTGATCCAGCATGGGGCAAAGTTATAGCACACTGAGATAGCTTGATCAATTAAGCGCTCTGGAGACAAGCAGGTCCTATGCAAATTGCATGATGGCCAAAGACATTTTATGTATACGATATTCCCCTATTTGGCAGGGTCATGAAAGGAGACCCTCCTATTTCAATTTCTACCGAAACAGATCTGCAGGCTGCAGCAATTCTCATTGGAGGACATGAATAGTCTGTGACCCTGCTTTAAAGAAAACTGTTACATTCAATAGAGAACTTTGAATCAAGTTGAAGGCCCTCTGTCCGCGTATTCGTAAGATTGGAGCAAGTATAACTGTGTACTGTAAAGGAGTCAGTATCAGAAGCATCAATATAGGTATTGACGCACTCACCAAGTGCATTTGCCATGAGAACAAGGAGTTCGAGGAGAGGTGAAGAGTCTGGAGAGCCAGAAGAGCTCCCAGAAATACCAACTGTGAGCACCAGGCGCAGGGGCAGAAAACCTACAGCAAAAGCTGCACAAAAGACTCCAGTAGCTGAGCAAAAAACAGACATATCGATACAACAACCAGCATCAGAAGAAAGGCCGCCAGAGGCTCTCACGGTACTCAGGACCGTTGACAGCATCCATGCCACTGACAATGAAAAAGCGGACCTTCCTGCAGAAGGGCACATGCACGAAGCTGCTGCACCTTCTGATGCGACCAAAGGCATCCATGCTGAAGGCGAAGCAGACATGGACTTTCTCGAAGAGGGCACAAACCTCGCTGAAGCACTCCTGCAAGCATCTCGCGACGAAGACCAAGCTCCTAGCCCTGCAGCAACAGAAGATAAGCCGCCACAGATCAGTCAGCAGACAGATAACTGCACCATGGATCCTTCAGCCGCGGTGATGGATGCGGAAGACCCGTACCTCTTGACAGCGTTCTTTGCGGCCTCAAGAATGCAGGAACACAGCGGCCCAGGCATGACGTGCCCGGCAGAGATGCCATCAACTGCTCGCTCTCGTGCAGTCTCCAGTGATGAACAGGCAGACAAGGATTCAGAGTCTGATAACGCTGGAGAGCCCAGTCAGGGCCCCCGTGTAGCCCAGCCTCATACTCTGCTGCAACCTCCTCCAGCAGCCCAGGAAGATGTTATGGTGCAGCCAGGAGCCATCAGCACATCCCCACAAGACAGGCCAGAGAAAGGTGAAGGCAGCAGTCACAGCGGAGCGGCCTGTGACCAGCCTCAAGTTGCACCACTGAAAAGGGCAACCAGCAACAGCCTGCATGTGCGAAGGTCACTGCGGTCTGGATCCCTGGATGCCTATGAGAGAGGTGCTGCTTTTTGCCCATGACCTTGTGATCTCGCTGACATCATTCATGATGGCATTATTTTGCATTTGCAAACAGCACCAGGGTGCAGCCTGCTGACAGCCAGGCAGGAGGAGGGGTGGTGCTGACAATCTTGTGTGATTTTATAGGGAGGAAGAGCGGGATCTGGCATGGCGCCACCAACGCAAGCATGGGTGCTCTGGAGGAGGACTGGGACTCCTACAAGGTGGGACTTTTCTTTTGCAGATTAACACACCCTGCCGATAAGCCTGATGGCCCTGTCTAGCCTTGTAACATGTTGACATCAGTGGCAACTGAACAGAATGCCATGCTGACATGAGGGACACCCACTAGAGTTCACTCATGGGCTTGTGTGGCTGTTCCAGGCAACCACACTGCGCGGCTGGACCATGCCCAGCCTCAAGGATGCGCAGGAAAAGTCTAAAGCGCTGGCATCATCGGGATTCACAGTAGTGTCATCCCCCAAGATCAGGCCTGCCTCCAGATCAAAGCTGCAGGCGGACAAGCCTGCAAGGGTGAGCCTTCCAGATGCATCTGAAAAGTCATAATTCTGAGCACTTGCATTTGGATTGTTGCAAACACTGCTCTTCGCAACTGGCACCAGCACCGGCCAGAAAAGCAGTCTGAGTGCCCCTATGCTTGTGCCAGACATGTCTTTGCATCCCTGCCTTGCCAGTCAGGTGCCTTTATGTGTAGCAGGTCAAGCTGGCATCTGAAGGTCCTGTTGATTAGATATTGAGTGGCAGCACTTGCATTATCTCCCTTTTCCACTGGGGCTCAGCAGGCGGAGAACAAGCGCAAGGCTGGCAGCGGAGCGCAAGATGCTTCGGCCGCTCCCAGGAAAGCGCCAAAGGTTGGGGAGACGCCCGGCAAAGTGCAGGCGGCGGCCAAGGGCAGAGCGTGGGCCGCCAGCCCTTCGCGCTTCAAGCAGAATGCCAGCAGCAGCCTTCTCGCTTCCAAGGTATGGCTCTCACAGCCCTAAAGGCAGGGTCACTGCGTCGCAAGAATGCTGAGGGATCCTGTGATGTGCATGATCGGTGATTGAGTAGGCAGTGGCTCTTTGTGCTGGACTGTGATTAGCGGAAGTAGAGCAAAGTTTTCTGCAACAAACCTGCTAATGATCAAATGTGTCTGTCTGTCAGGGAAGCGGCAGCACCAGAAACAAGGACATGGCTGGAGGACGTGCATTGAAACCTTTTGGTGAGGATATTTTCTTCCTGGCAGACTGCCACGACTGCCAGTGTGCATGATGAGATGCGCTGTGAACAGCTTTTATATTGGAAGTGCACACCAGGCATGAATTTACACGCACCCCAAGATCGTGTGCGGTGCCCGCGCTACCAGCCATGAGAAGTGGACTGGTTCAAAGCCTTTGTCATCTGACATGGTTCTGTGGTGTTCAGGTGAAAGGATCCCAAGGCCGCAGAAGGCAGGGTGAGCGGCTGCTGGCCGAGGCCTCCTGGGAGTGTCAGAGCCAGGCTGCCTGCATAAGCTGGCGTCTCGGAGGCACTGCGACAGCACTCGGCCTTTGTAACTTAGAGATTGAGCTACTGACTAGACCGGCCTGTTACCAATGAGTCTTTTCACGCACAGTGCTGCGGCTGCATATCATGAATCTGTATCTTCACAGTGATGCACAGCTTCTCTGTTCCCGAAAGCCCAACCTCAGAAAAGGCCATCAAGGTCAGATTTGAATTTGAAATGAATCTGATCAGGAAGCTCTTAGTCACTACCGAACTTACCGCGACACCTTGATGCTGGATTTGTAAATTCTTCCTCTTGTACCTGCTGTTGTTCGGACATGCAAGGATCCATCTCTTGCACTCTGATCGTACGGGAATGAAACGCCGACCGCTCCTGGTGGCCTTGGTTACGCTACTCTGCGCAATCCCCGTTACACGGTCCTGCCACATTCTTGAGCTAACCGAAGAGGGTTTTGGGGGCAATTTTCTACATCTATTGCACGCGGTTGCCATATACGAAGGCAGTGGCGGTGGTGCCTTTCTGGTTGATCACAGCAGATTCCCTTTCAGATGTGACGATTCCAGCTCTGGAGGCATAATCGACTTCTTTAATCATACTGGCATCATCCCTTGGACACAGGAAGTGCAAGGGAAAGTAGAAGCGGCAGAACTGAAGCCCTGCAAGCGTATTGATTTCCTTTCTCTCGATCATCAGGTATGTTACAGCAAGGTAGCCATTCCACTTGAGAGTATTAGCAGAATTGTTTCTGACATCGCACTGACTGTTCACAGGTCGCTCTCTTGGGTGCAACATGGGACGAGCTAGACAGTATTGCTCTACGTCGGGTGAGTACTTGGCAGCATCATGAAGCATGCCTGAGAGACCTACCTGTGATTTTGACTGGATCCTCCTACATGCACCAGGCTCCAAGCAGCTTTTATTAAGCACTTCGTTATGCTTTTTTCAGATATGGCATCTTCAATCAGAAGCGCAGAAGGAGGTGGATCTGGCACTGAAGGATCTGCGCAGATTGAAAGGGCCAACGGTGGCCTTTCACGTGCGTGGGGACGATTCGTCTGGTGACGAGGAGCTCCTATTTGATGTAGGGCACCTCTGGCACACCACTTCTGTAGCTGAACCCCTTCGTTGGTGCCCATGCAAGGAGTCATAAAAAGCTTGAGAAGCATTGTGTATCTTCAGTAGAGGTAGTAAGCTGGCGCTGTTCATGCATGCAGGAAACCCCAGCGAACCAGGCAAATGACTTGTTGGACACTTTCATAAAGACATATCCAGAGGTCAAGGTGGGCTGATTGCCGGCATGGTTGCTGTTGCAAGAGTTCTCCTTGGTTTCCTGGTCGCCTAGTCCCAAGGTTTGCTTCCTACTAGCTTGCTGATGTGGCAGGGAGGGACATGTGTGTTTGCTGGGGACTCACACAAAAGGATAGACGACACTGCTGCAGCAGCACAGAAGAGGATTGGCTGCAAGGTGTTCAAGCGGAAGAAGTTTTACCGGAAGGCTGGGTACTCACAGGTAAAGGACACTCTTCTGCTCTCAGTCTAGACAAAAGTTTCACATTGTCCCTTCTGTTGCCTTGCCTGGCCCGAGCACATGCAGTGCACGTCACAGTCTGTTTGGCTAACACTTGATTCTTTTCCTGTTTATACTGTAGGAAGATTTCAATCAGGGGACAACAGAGCAGCGGTGCAGCAGCACCATGCACTTGTTGGCTGATATGGAGATTATGGCGCGCTCAGACTACTTCATTGGTGGGTCATCACATTCAGCCACAATGGGGAACCCGTTGCATGTACTGAAGAGTTTTTGGTACTTTGTGCTCCACTTGCTCTTCAAGAAACCTTAAGCTCTGGCTTTCATGCGTGCAGGATCCTTTGACTCAAATTTGCCGCACATTATCCAGACAATGCGGTTTGCGCTGTACCTGAAGGATCGGCGCACTTTCGTGGATGCTTCAGCCAAGCATCGTGACTGGTGAGGGCCCAGCTGCAGGTCTTCTGGTTTGAGTGAGATGCTAACGATGAGTATATGGTACCCATTGCAATCTGGTCAGGGCGTCAGAAGGTGATTGTTCTGCTCCTCCTGCAGGTATGCGTCAGTGAGAGAATACTTCAAGGAGCAGGAGGCGTTGCACCCCAGACTCCCATCCAAGAAGTCAAAGGGTGGGAAGGGGAGGGTGGGGTATCCTAAGAAGAAGAGTAAGAATGGACTCTGATGGCTGGAGGTTGAAGTCATGGTTCTTTTATTTGCTCACAGTGATGAATGTCCAAGTATGAAACAGATCTTCTTCTCACATCTTGGTGAACTTATTAGGCAGGGTGGGATCTAGTACATCATGATCGGATGACGGCAGAACATTTCTGTGAGCCACAAGAGATGCCAATGAGGTTCTAACAATTCTTATGCAGCAAGTCGTGACCTAGACTTTGGACCTGCAGCTTCTTTACGGACTTCCATTTGCGCTTGCCTGTGCCTTATACAGCTGCGATACAATTCCGAATTCAGTCAATCCTACGTTTTGTTGTTGGATGTCCTACATAGCATGAGCTTCAGTCATGTCCGCGTTCTTTTTAGCTCTAAAGTATCAGACTCTAGCAGTCACCAACTAAAATCCTCATAAAGTTTCACTCATTGGTGCATGCTCATTGCTGCAAGATGCTGCTGGAGTCCGGCAGGGGAATGAAGAAGATCTCATTGTGGCGCCCAAACAGCCTTGTGGGCGCATCATACAGCCCATAATAGAATTGGGTGCTGTCAAAGCTCTTTCCATCCGTTTTCAGCGCAAGAGCAAGCCGCAATGCTGCGTTAAGAGTGCTCCCGCCTGTGGCAAAGCCTCCAAACGCGCTGACATAGAAGCGCTGTTTGGGTGATGTCACAACAGTGACGTTTTCGTTCAGAGGAGCAGGGGCAGTCTCCTGCATAGGCACATCATTTTGCTTTGCTATAGCATGCTTGGAGCGCTCAACAGGATCTTGACATCAACATTTGTGCAGAATGATTGACATGCTGCAGCAGCTGCACTTCACAGAAGCAAAGCTCCCTTCCTGGTACTACCTACTACATCGTAAGAGCTTGCACAAGATCTTGACTGCATGGGTGCACCCGGCAGGATGTAGCTCTGACCTTGGACAGATTTGGTAGATAGAAGAACATGGTGTAGTTTGTGCCGGTGGAAGTAAATGAGCTGTCAGTGGGAGTGATGCGGGTAAGGACAGGCTTTGCCATGTCCAGTTTCAGCCCAGCTGCATTGTTCCCTTGAAGGTACCTGTATAGAGGCTGCACCAAAATAGGAAACCTTAGGGCTCGTTGTCAAAGTACAAAGCTTATTGCAGCACTCTGGAGATAACAAGGTATGCACACAGTCCTTCAGAGCCGCACCACGAATGCCTTCGAGATCGCGACTTCAAAATTTCCAGAGGAAGCATTGGTTGCGATCCAGGTGGCTGCATCGCACCAATAGGTTATTAATCACCGGTAATTTTTTCATCACTCAATCAGGACCACTTGAATCACTTTTTCCTTTATTTGAGCGGCTGATCTGGAACAGATCAAGTGCTTACTTTTGGAATACTCCCTCAGCTCGTACGTGCTTCCTTTGCTAACGACCTCAAAAGGAGGACACGGTGCACCCCTGCAAAAGTCTGGGTCAGGGACCTGGTCATCCGGAGTGTCGAAACTCCAAAGCTGGAACCTGGCTTCTGATA
The DNA here is from genome assembly GCF_000258705.1 of Coccomyxa subellipsoidea C-169. Lineage (NCBI taxonomy): Eukaryota > Viridiplantae > Chlorophyta > Trebouxiophyceae > Coccomyxaceae > Coccomyxa > Coccomyxa subellipsoidea. The sequence continues at coordinate 1,407,135 of NW_005178031.1, forward strand.
GCCCTACAAGCAGGAGGACAACGACCAGGATCTGCCACCCATTCATCGCCTTCATCAGAATGACGATCTTTGGTACACCTTGCTCAAAATCCAAGACGACTTTCCGCCTCGGAAGCTGATGGAATCAGTCGAGGCAAGATGCCAGGGGTCTGCAGAGTATCTAGAGCGCAAATGCATGCAAAAATTTTCTTGGCGAATGAGACTTTGTGCTTCTTCAAGAAATTCTTCTGTACAATCAAGTTATTTCTGTGTTGAACATCCAGTTAGTGAAGTTTCCTTAAGGAGCAAAGACACAGCCCTTCGGGACCTAAAGCTGCAGGGGCGAGTGCCTCCAAAATTCATTGGCCCGCAAAGCTGACTCTAAGCTCAGTCACTGTGCACACTCACGGTGAGTGGCAAGCATGGGCTTGAATATTTTTACAACTGCTGATGTCAACAACGTTGGATCGTACGATTGCATGTGTCTGCGCCATGGAAGTCATGCGCTGGTACTTTGTCTGCCGAGTATACAGCTATTCCGATGATCATGAGAATCGGTTCCAAAAAGACCCTCTAGGCACCCCTGACGTCCATAACAAAGGAGGATTGCAGCAAAATCCATAAACTTCATTTATATTGTGAAACCACACTGCTTCAGGAACATGCATAGTGCACCGCATCCTGTTGATAATGAAATTTGCCCTCAAGGCAAGCTTGCGAAGGCAATACATATAGCAGAGCAACATGCAGCATGGCTCAGCCTGAGGCTTTCAATCAACCGTCACAGAACTAATCAGCGGCACCATACAGCAATCATATGCACGCCATGGAGTGCGAGGTATCCCACATTACATTCATAGCAGCAATCTGACAGCATTCAGGAACAGACACACTCAGGTCTGTAGCACATCTGGCTGCAGCAAGGCCAAACAAGCCCCAAGTCATGCGTTGGTCTGGAAGATGCGCTTGATGTTGGAAAACAGGTCGAGGCCATAGGCAGAGGCGTCCACCGAGGTGCTGCGGTCCTTGTTGTAGAGCACATATCTGAGGTACTGGACAACGCGCGGCCAGCGTGAGTTGTAGGACCCAATGAAGTAGTCGGTGTGGGCCAGCAGCTCCATGTCAATCAGCAGCTGCACTGTGCCGCTGCACTTGTCCTCGTAGCTCTGCTGGTTGAAGTGGTCCTGCAAGTGCCCTGCCATGCAACACAGACAGCTGCTTAGTCAACCTGAGACTGGTCATCTTCTTTGCGGCATCAAAACCATATCTGGGGGAGACCCCAGTTATAACCTTGCAGAGATAAGATCAGAGAAGATCAGTTGTTCCCTCAAATGTTCTCTCAAGAAGCCTAGGTGGTGCGTCAAGAAGTTCTCACCTTCCTTCCTGTAGTATGGCGACCCCCGGAACACCTTGCAGCCGAGCTGCTTGCCCGCCAGCTTTGAGGCCGCAGAAATGCGCGCATGATCATCCCCCATCATCACACACGTCCCACCCTGAAATACAGCAGTGCATTTTCCTCATTAGAAAAGAGAATTCGTGGCTGCTACAAGTGGAATCATTGGAGAGGGGTGAACATGGCAGACATGCGCAGATTACGTTGCAGCAAAGGATGTGCAGTCAGATGTTGCTTGCCTTGATCTCCGGCCATGTGACCATGAACTTCTTGATCAGATCCTCCACCTCTGTTGTCTGACGATTCTGAAAAGAAAGACAGCCTTTCAGGTTGATGCTGCACGAACTTTTTCACAGGGCAAGTGAGCTCTGCTTCTCACGGTGACTGTCTTTTTCCAGTCCTCACATTGAGATGGTGCCAAAGGTCCCCACGATATCACATGGCACCAGAGGTGGAGAATGGTAAGAAAGGAGACTTTAGTCTCACCAGCATCTTGTCCTCAGCCAGCTTGTCTCCTCCCCTCACATGGAAACCGATGCTGGGTGGGGTCACATCTGCCAGCTTGTCTAGCCGCTTGTCAATGGCCTCTTGGACCCAGGGCTGATACTTCCACGCCTGTCACGGCAGCAGCAAATATACAAATCTGCTGCTACAGAGAGTCATTCCACCGCATTAATTCAGCCCTTTGAGATCACACATCAGCAGAGTGTGTCTGAGGTCATTGGCCTGTTCAGCAGCTCACCTTCTTTACCCCAATGAAGTCGAGCTCGTCCCAGCTCAGCTTCAGGTTCTCAAACACCACCTTGTTGACGCTGCTGATGTCATGGCGAATGCAGGGAGCATCTGGCTGTGCGTCCTCCTTTTCCTGAGTCCAGGGCACGAGATTGTCCTCCCAGGCAAAGAAGTCATGCCACCCACCATCCTCGCTGCATCTGTAGTGGTTGTTTGTGTTGTCTAAGAAAAAAGTCCCATTGGTGTTGTGATAAATGGGCACCATGTGGGCTAGCGCAAACGCGTTTGCAGCAAATCCTGAGCCATTGAACTCATAGACCGTACAGCACCGAGCCAAATTGCCAAGGCTTAGAAATGCAACAAAAGCAGCTTGAGAAACTCTCCGAGTCCAACCCCTTAGGAACACCATCGGAACTAGAGACAAGTTCCTTCTTCAACTCATGTGCTGGACAAAGCTGCAGAACGATAGCTGCGCTTCTACGCTTGTGATCGGTGTTCACATAGCCATTTGCCTGTGCATCATCATGTATACCTGCAGACAGACCCAGAAAGCAACCGACAATGGGATCGCAAGTGTCGCAAGGTGGGTTCCGAGACCACCAGTACACTAGTGACTCACTGCGCTGTCGGAGCTAAACTACTGCTTGACGATCGAGACAAACTGGCATTCTCGAAAGCGATCGTTGAGCACTTTCAACCCTACTCAATTTGCATTATATACACACAACATGCATACAAATTGGTCTCGGGTTTAAATTGGTCGTACAATAGAAGAACCCGAGGAACACCCCGTCATCTAGTTGTGGGTTGGCACAGGTTTATCGAAAACGCTTTGCAATTCATAACAGATCTGCATCTATGATATGAGTTCAAATGATTATTTAGAGTTCGCATATTTCCTCTGACTAGGGCTCCTATAAATGGTTTGAGTCCGCACATGCCTTCTTATGGCACGTCGAATCATAGGCTTCTTGAGCTTCCTATTTTTATTGTACACCTGGGTGTGGACAGAAGCTTGCACCGTGATCGAGCTTGATAGCTCTGGTTTTGCCAACAATGCCTACAGCCTCATGCACGCAATTCCCATGTTCTTGGGAAGGAACGGAACCACCTTCCTGGACAACACAAACTTCCAGTACAAGTGCAGCGAGGATGGCGGCTGGCATGACTTCTTTTCTGGAGAGGAGGAGCTGGTGCCCTGGTCCGAAACAAAGGAGCGCGCCACGGGAGAGACCTGTGCCCGCTACAGCTTGCAGAAGATTGATGAGATCATGTACAACACTGTCCAGACAAAACCAGACCTTCTAGACTTCATCGGCGTGAAGAAGGTGAAGTACTGCATGACAATCTTGCATGTCTGGACTAAATGCTCGCTTGAGTCTCTGCACTCCCGCGGAGCTTGTCACCATTAGCGTTCTACACCTTGCTGCCTATCTTGTCCCCTGATGTGCTCGTGTGACTGACAAGCGGCCATGCCACGCAGGTTTGGAAGTACAGGCCATGGGTGCAGGAGTTCATAGACCAGCAGCTGGAGAAACTTGCAGAGCAGAAGCATCCCACCATGGGCTTTCACATCCGTGGTGGCGACAAAGTCTTCGAGGATAAATTCTTGGTGAGTCACTCTCGCTCATGGCACCTGCTGCTTGACCGCATGGCGCGTGATTTGAATCTGCATGTTCCATGTTAAGGAAGGCAGCTGGCTAAAACCAATGTGCATACTGTAGAAACGAGCGACAACAACGCCGTTGGACACTGTCCAGACCTTTGCACAGACCTACCCCAAAGTCAGGGTGCGTCGAGCGATGCGCACTGCTCAGAATTCTCTCATTACTCCCCTGCCAATTCACGTTGCCCATTCTATTACCAGATATGCATTGATGCGCGGAACCCTGCACGCGAATATGACGCATGGATTTCCTGTGGCAGGGTGGCACATGTGTTGTGATTGGCGATGAGCATGCCAAGGTGACTGAGGCAGCCAAGGCCGCTGAGAGGCATCTCAAGTGCAAGTCCTTCCGCAGCTCGCCTTTCTGGCGGAAAGAGGGCTTCTCACAGGACATGCACAACAAGGAGGTGGACTTAATACCTCCCCACAGCCTGTCACTGCGCTGCGCTCTTCTACAGAACGAAGCTATGCCCCACCTCTTGCCTGTGGCTTGCAACTGATTTACTTGGCGGTTTTTCTGCAACAGGGATATGATGTGAAGTGCGGGGGGACGGTCAAGATGCTCATTGACATGGAGCTGCTGGCGCACTCCGACTACATGGTGGCCTCGGACCACTCGAAGTGGGCGAAAGTCCTGCAATACCTGCGCTACGTCCTATATGGTGAGCACAGCCCTCCTTGACAGCGTGTTCTTCTGACAGGATCCCCTGAATCCATCACAACTTGACATTTTGTAACAGACTCCTGTGCTGCCCCTGTGCCATTATAATAAGTTGTGCCTGAGCTTTGCACATCGCGCAGCAAAGCTCAGGCACTGTAGTCGCATTGTTTACCTCTCGTCACTGCCTCCTGTGCTGCAGCTGTGCTAGAATTACAAGTTGGAGGAGGATCCTACATTGCTTTCCAAGAAGGCACAATTCACACCATCTGCAACACGAAGTTATGGGTCTGAGCTTAGCAAAGTGTGGTTTGAATGCAGAGCATGACAGGAGCTCATTTGTGGACGCCAGCAGCGAGCACAACGACTTGTATTCAGCCATCAGGAAGTTCATCAGGCCCAATGCCTTCGACGTGCATCATGAGGGGCACCACAAGGAGCACAAGGCGGGGGCTGTCCCTGCGGCAGAGGCGACCGTTGCCAGGAAGAAGGCCAAAAAGATGCCCAAAGCCACACCGGCCCCAACCAAGCCACCCAAGGCTGCAGTGGCGGATGATGAGGAAGAGTATGACTATGAAGAGGAGGAGGAGTGAGGGCATGGATTTGCTTGGAAGTTTATCCTTTAGCTGAGAACGTTGACCAGGCATACAAGCAATCAGACCACCTCTTTTCTTGCCGATGCAAACCTGATGCTTTTGCATGTTGGCAATAAGCCATAGTGGACTCTTTTCATCGCGCAGGATGAGTCCTCAAAGCTCTGGGTATTAAGCTGTTAGAGAGATTGAGAACTTACTGTAGACCTTAGGCTGCATTCCACTGAATAGGCAACAATGTCCTGCCTGTCAAAAGTGGAACACTGATGAATTATTTTGGACTTGAGAAGGGTGCGCCACATTTGCCTGTTGTCAAGACTGTTTGTCACGGTTCTACATCGCAGAAGGGTCCACCTCATCCTTAGGAGATTGTAGAAAATGGCGTAGACGAGACATACAACGAGCTGAGCAATCATGATGAGCCCGCATCACAGAAACCGGTTCCTGTGAAATTCAAAGTGACTCTGAGCTTCTCAGAGACGATAAAGGACATCATCCTTTGATCACAGAGGGACAGAAAATCCCCTAATGTCAAATTGTCTCAAGGAGACACGGCATGATCACAAGAAACATGGACCATGCTCACAGCATTTCACATGCATGTGCCCAAGCTGCCCGCTCAGGGCAGCCTTATTGATGCAAATTAACAGTGTTGCACGCACCGGGAGGCCAGATTGTTTAAGCGAGATCATTTGACCAAATCCACAACGTATTGTAGTGATCTATTGTCTGCAGGAAGAGGTGGTGGTAAGCTGTTTGAGAGAACATATATTGTGAGGATCGTGCCAGATCATCATCCTGACGCTCTTGTGCAGCACGTGATCAATCTCTGGAACTTTAAACAGGAGAAGGATGTTATATCATGAAAATAATTTGCGAAGCCTTCAGTGAGTAGCCACAAGTGCCGAGTCGTGTGACTGCATATGTAGCCACTTGACAGATTCGTAGAACAGGCCGGTGGTGCAAGCTACAAAAGTTGAAGTTACAACCTTAAACAGCTCGGACTGCTCGGGCTCTACCAATGTCAGCTGTGGTGCCCCCAGCCAGCAATGAGCTGCAGGCAGAGGCCTTCAAGCGCCTGTATCCCAATGAGTATTACGCAAAATTCATTAGCAAATCCCTGCGGCCAGATGGCAGGCCTTTGGGTGGCGCAAGAGCGACCACAATTGGAATTCATCCCCTGGAGAGCACCAGCAGCTCAGCCCTGGTCAAAATTGGGAACACAACTGCCATGGCCGGCATAAAACTGCAGGTACCAGCACAGATTGCAACTGTGCATCATGGACAAAGCATCGATATTTCAAATGTGGTCTGATGGGGCGTGTGATTGCAGCACTTTGCGATCAGCAGCGATCAGCCTGTAGAGGGTACCCTGGCAGTGAATATGGAGATGGCGGCCTTTGCATCATCTGAGACGCGGCCAGGTCGGCCGTCTGACGCGGCACAGTGTGTGCAAGAGCAGGTTTGGACTGTCTGCTCTGCAGAACAGCTTCTCTTTCATGATGTGTTTGTGTCGCCCATTTTTTATCTCAGTTGTTTGATCAGAGCTCACGGGGAGTGCATGAGAAAGTTCCCTCGGTTGCGTCTGGTCCGGCAGAACCATCACTAGTTGATGTGCTGTGCCGCGCATGATCCAGATCAGAACAGCACTCAGGACGGCAGGAGCGGTGAAGTTGGAGGAGCTGGCAATTGATAAGAGCCATGCGTGGGCTGTGTTTCTGGACATCTATGTGCTGGATGCTGATGGGTGTCTGCTGGATGTCTGCTTGCTGGCGGCTGTGGCTGCCCTGTTGGGCCTTCAGCTGCCCCGTGTGGAGGTCAATGACCAAGGCCAGGTAAGGCAATGCTCTAGAAGTGCGAGGTTAGTGAGGATGCACATGAACCATCAGAGCACGAGGCACAGCTCAGGGCATGCATGCGGCAGCTGAAGTCATGCATGCAACACCGAGGTGTATGGAGGCTTGCTGTGGGAAAGAGGAGACCCTCAAGCAAGGTTTGGGAGGATGGTGGTTGAAACTCACAGCTGTGCGGCTCGTGATGCAGGTGGTGACAAAGCCAATCTCAGGGTCGGCATCTGACAGCAGAAGGTTTGGATTGAAGGCAGTCCCGATGGCGCTCACATGTGGCCTGTACAGCGGCAGCCTTATAGCAGACCCCACATCAGAGGAAGAAGCGCTGGTAGCCAGCTTGGTATCGACCATTGTTGATGCGTCCGGCAGCCTCGTTGGTAATCCCTTGCTTCTTCTATGGTTGCTTTGATATAGTCTTACGATCTTGCTCTTGACCTCTAATTTTTGCAAATGTTCTGAAATCTTCTCAATGCTTGCTACCTTGGGACTCATGCAGACATGGACATGAACATGGACATTGACGGTAGCCGGGTGATGGCGCCTCAGGTCTCTACAAGGCAGGAGGCCATGCAACAGCAGATGAAGGGCTGCTGCTGCAATGCATGGAGGCCACCAAGCTACGCTACAAGGAGCTGATGATCCTTCTAAAGCAGGCCCTGGCAGAGAAAGGCATAGAGTACAGCTGACATTAGGCCTCAGGCTTCAACAGAGAGCGGGCAGGGGAGGAATCTACCTGAATGAATCCTGGCAGCTTTTTCAGACATGGTGCAAGGCAGCAACAGTGTATGGGACACTGTCAATGGGACTCTGCCAGTGTGGATCGCAAGGTTATGATGAGACTCTTTTCAGTGAGTGATCTGGAACGCAGTTGGAGCGCTGCAGTGGTATTTGGCTGACAGGGCCGCAGGTGTGAGAGATCATGGCATTCGGGTAATTAGATATTACTTGAGGCTGTTCTACCTTCTACCAGTGGTGGCTTCTACTCCAGGGTAGCCGCCACGTATGCCAAAGTTGGCGGTTGCATGATGCAGCATGATCATGAGCATGCAAATGCGGGAATTTGCATGTGTAGAGCTTGCATCTTGCGCATTGGGCCGGCACGCAAATCAAAGGTTTTTTCATGCCTCTGCTGTCTGGCAAAGAAGCACTGGTCTCCCCAATATTGTAGAGCAAGGCACCATTTGAGAAACCCCAAAAGGGGCCATATCATATTGCTTGGGGTTCAAACTCAAATTGGGTTTCCAACTGTTCGGGTCTTACATTCCACTGAGAATGCGATCTGGTGAGAATGGATGCATGTATCATGCTGTAAAGAAGGCTTGTGTACAGCAAATTCTTTCTCTGGATCGTTGGAGAAACTTCGGGTTGAAGTCAATTGCAGAAGCATCGACTCTCGACAAATAAATCCTGACCGAGTAATTGAGATGTTCATGAGCCGCGTGCTCCCTACTGTTCGTCTCATTGGTTCCCAAAGCAGGGTGCGCTTTGCACGTCGTTGTTCAACTCCTAATCCACCTAGAGGCTGGGCGCATGTCAGAGAGTATTCTTGCAAAGCTGTGCATGATCAGAAAGATTATCCAGCTTTAACATTCTGTATGCAGGCACAAGCTGCTCATACAATACGCTGCCAATCATCAAGTACTCTGCAGCCATTCCACCTTGCTTTCCCAGTGAGGGATGTAGCAGAAGCAAAAGAATTCTATGGGAAGTAAGTATCACTTCATCAATTCATTGGTCAAAAGGTCTGCTCACAATCACCAAAGCACGATATTAGCAACAAAAGCAGTTTTTTTTTGACCAGGGCCAAAGTACTGCTCGCAGGAAGCTCGGGTGCCCTGAAGGACGATCAGCCAGTGCTTGGGTCGACTACAGTCTCTTTGGGCATCAAATTGTGTGCCATGAGATCAAGGGCTACAATGCTTCTAGCACAGCTAGTGCTGGTATATCTCTGCCCACTCTGATTTCCTGCTCCAGCACTAAGTGTTGGATTAGCAGTGGCCCAGTATTAATCGAGTAACTTGATATTCTGCGTCCAGTGGACGGAGATCCTGTGCCAGTGCCGCACTTTGGTCTGGCTCTGGGAGTGGACCAGTTTCATGAGCTCGCTGAGCGTGTGCAGACAGCAGGCATCGATTTCATCTTGGAGCCACATTTGCGCTTCAAAGGTAAGACTTGACCTCCCATCCAAACTTTGATTCGTAATGAGCCCAGTGGCTCCTCTCATATGTGCACTTACTTGAGCAACTGAGTTAACAGCCATTCGTGACCAGGGCAACCCGGTGAGCAGTGGACAATGTTCTTCAAGGATCCCAGCGGCAACTCTCTCGAGTTTAAAGCCATGACGAACCCTGAGAACCTGTTTGCCAGATACTATGTAGAGTAGCAGAGCACCTGCCATGTACCATCACTTGTAGCAGTCGTCTCCTAGAACCTTTGAGGTTCCCGGCAGCTGTACATAGTATGTGCAACTGCCAGGAAACTATTGTGCAGCTGCCTTATGACATTGATGTACCCTTGATGTCCCTCTTTTTTGGTTTGTAGGCTTTAATTCTCTTCAGTGTCCGGGTTGCTGATGCAATTTGTCACCGAATTGCTAATGTGCCTTTTTAAACTGTATGCACGTTCGGAAGAGTCGCCAAATTTGAAGAGCAATTGCAGATTCATCCACAGCCGTTGTAAAGATCATTACTCTTACATGAACCCTCTCAGGCTCATGAACCCTGCGCATGCTCGCACTGTCAAGGGCCACAAATTGGAACTGGAGCAACGGAATACCAACTGACACTTCTGTCATGCCCGATCCATGTCACGCATCACTTATGCCTGCCACTGAATAAACTGCACCAAGTATCAATCCGCTCAGGACATCAAGGTGTAAGATGACGAAGTCTACCTGCACAATTCTGCAGGTCCTACAATGCGACAACTACAGCTACACATATTGCCCCTTACATAAAAGAAGCGCCGCAAGATGCTATTATTCCTTTCCAGAAAGAAGAGCTGGCAAGACAAAAAGATGCAACGGGACATTGCATGTTTGCAGACAGATTTCACAAGCACACTCCTCAATCATTCATGCAGGACACATACAACTTCGAAGATTCTGTGACGATCAGCAGTGGGCTATGGAGAGGCATCAGCCGCCGATCTTGATCATGGCACGGTTGCGCGTTTTGGCGATCTCAAACATGCCGGCATGCGCTGCCTTTTTCCGGTCCACAGCCGCTGAGATGATGGCGCGCAGATCATCCTGACTGGCCCCCTCGCGCATTGCATCCCTCAGGCTCACCTCGTTTGCCCCAAAGAGGCACACCTGCAGCACCAGCCTGGCTCTTACAACCTCCTGTGAACTGAGTCAAACTGACAGCTGTGTGGCGGCAAATACTGCAACAATGCTGCATGTTGGCAGGTATTGTATGGGCAGACGTGCTGAGCAGGTGGGCTGACCTTGAGGTTTCCATCGGCCATGAGGCGCAGGCGGTTGCAGTCGGCGCAGAAGGCTTTCGTCATGGATGTGATGAATGATACGCTGCCCTTGAAGCCCGGCACCCTGAAATTCTTTGCCACCTCCCCTCGAGGGTCCTGCACAGGAACAGTACACCTTCAAGCAGGATTAGGTTCCTTTGTTTTTTCTTTGGCAAAGCTTACATTGTTGGAGGGAGAATTGCCCTTCCTGTGAAAGTGACAAGCTATTGAGCATGGTAAGCAGCAAGGACAGTGATACCAAGATACAAATATCATGTTGGACACTCACCAGGCACCTCTCCAGCCCCTGTGGGTACTGCTGCTGCACGGCTGCCATCATCTCAGCGTAGGGCACCATCTTGGAGTCGCTCCACACGTTGCCATCAAAGGGCATGTACTCAATGAAGCGCACATTCAACGGCGCATCCCGCGTCAACTCCACAAAGTCACACAGCTCGTCATCGTTCACCCCGCGCATCACCACCACATTCACCTGCTCACAAGCCATGATGGCCGTAAGCAATGCATGTGAAAAATAATATTGGGGGAAAGCCTACTGTGACCACCATCGTGCAACCCAGTGACAGGTCAGGACACCTGCAAACAAAGTGTACCTCCGGCAAGAGCGGACAGGTATGCCTGGCTTGGTGTGTTGAGAAACACCCAGATAAATCAGTGCAAGGCATAGTCTTAGATTTGCACTCTGAACAACATATTCCCAATGCTAGCAAAGGTCAGGGGTACAGGAATAGAGGAGACAAAAAAAACGCAGGATGGGTAAACATGGGATGTAAGAAGGCAGGGTACCTTGACAGGGTCATATCCGAGGTCGACAGCATGGCGAATGGCGCCCATGACCCGCTCGTGCCCCCGGCGGCGCGTCATGCTCTCAAAACGGTCCGACCTCAGAGTGTCCACGCTGATGTTCAGAAGGTTGAGCCCTGAAACACAGCCAGACCTGTCCATCGGCCAATGCTCATTGAGTGTGAAGAAAAAGCCGCTCTCACAACATGCCATACCAGCTATTTCCTCTGTGACAGCACTGCTGGCTTCCTGCAGGAACATGCTGGAGGTGCAGTTTTGGTGTCAAAACTAGAATGGTACGCACATGGACCTTGTCTCAAATTTGATACATTTCTAGATCTCCATTCTTTATTGATCTGTGGGGTTGCCTCCCTCTAAATCCCCAAGCCAGAATTCGTACATCTCGATTTGGATTTGGGCAGGGTACAACCCACTGGACCCCCGCAGCTTCGGGCTCTGTAGTATTGGGCGTACTAATGATGAAATCTGGGCACTCCTGTTTGTCCTCCCTGGCAATGTCTTCAAACACGGTCTATAGAAATGGTATGCCATTGTCAGGAAGGGTGGTGAGGGTGCACCGGCGGCATGGAGGGCGGCAAGTTTGCGGGAGAGGGTGAGGCCGTTGGTGGTGAGGCCGACCGCCTGCACGCCTGGCAGCGCGCGGATGCCGGCAGTCAGCTCCACAAGGTCGCGCCGCAGCGTCGGCTCGCCCCCCGTCAGCCGCACCTTGCGCACTCCCGCCGCAGCAAACAGCTCCGCCTGCGGTGCAACGCACGGCTGTTACTGCATGTTCACGCACTCGGGTGCCACAGCAAAGGGATGAGACAAGTATCATTTGCATGATTAAAAAATAAAAAAATTCAATGTCATGCCTGCTATCGGCTGACAATGTTGTGCACAAAGACTTTGGTGTTCACCAGTATGCACCGATGCCTCGGCAAGACATGATTCGTGTTAAAAGAGGCATCTTTGGGCATACATCATCAAGGGCCTTCTGTCATCCTAGGGAAGCTATCTAACACGCGCGACAGCTTAAGAGAGCCCTGCAGTGTTATGGAGAGGGAAATTTTGCATCCTCACCAGGCGCATGATCTCGTCGGTGGTCATGAGGTCCTCGTTGGGGGTGAGATCCACTCCCTCCTCTGGCATGCAGTACAGGCAGCGCAGGTTGCACCGCTCCGTCAGCGATATTCGTAGATACGTGTGCATGCGCCTGTGAAATGACAAGGATTCAATTTCTGCCATGAGCTAGTGAAGTATCAGCTCTTGCAAGTGTGGCGGCGAACGCCAGCTTGAGCGGTGAAACTTGATCGCACCCGAAGGTATCAGTCAGCATCTGGGCTCCTGTCTGGTCTGTCTGCGCATTTTGCTGCCGAAGCCCTTCCACTACTTCTCTCCAGTGCAGGGCTGGTCCTTCCTGCGGGCTCGGTCCTGAGCAGCTGGCATTCTTGTGCGATTGCAGCCTCTCCGATGTCTCCTGAGAGCTCGGCAGCTGGATTGTCCGCCTGGACGGCTTTTGCCTGCTAGCAGCTCGTCGCATCTCTGACAACCTCCTGTGGTTTGCTGCTTCGATCTGCCCGCTCTCGCTATGTAGGTTATGGTCAGCATACTGGAGCTCTGGAGCTGTCTCTGTCTCATGCTTGTTTGGTAGGAGCTCGGGCAGAGCACTAAAGCAGCGACTCTCAAGTGTCATAGGTGACACTGATGGAGCTGTCTTGCACGCTGCAGTTGGTGTGAGGGCAGACTGGCATGTCAGCACACTTTCCGCTGCTTGCGCGAGCGGAACTCTCAGAAAATGAGTCGCAAGGCGTGATAATCCTCGCATTTTACGATCTTCACCGGTCCGATCTAGACAATTGGTTCTCGCGGGCTCAGCAAGCCTCAGCTAGAAATGCAAGTACCCAAATGAAGGGGGTCAATTGTCGTGTGCGAGCGGAATACCTAGACATCTACCGAATTTGCAGCCAAGATAGATCCGTCTATGCTACAAGGTGTACATTCTCTAAAGGAACCTAAAACTAGCAGTGGCTAGGTGCAACATTGTGCCCCATCGTCAGTTTGCATATCTGTCAATGCATTTTGAGGAAAACTTTCTTCTATAAAATGACAATTGATCACTACCCCAGCAGCATGAGAGGACAATGTCAGGAGAAAAGGGGACCTCTGGGCTTCTTCTGGGCCCATGTGGGGCTGACGTAATATACCTTTAAAGGGTTTCCGAAAGCAGCACCAAATCGAGGGATTTTTAAGGGTGTTCTGATCCATTGAAGCTCTTTCTTCTGTCTTATATATTAAGTAAACAATTGGTTGCACGGCAGCGTCAATCTAAGTCTGTAAATTACCTGAAGTTGTCCTTGTTACGTCCAGCTGTGTTCTTTTCTGGAATGACTTGGTGATCTGTCAGTGCCGATCTCCGCTTCTACTCGTGGGCAGGTCTTGTTGAATAAAGACGACTTTATGAGCCCAAAGAAAGTGCTTCTGAGTGGCTCAGCAGATGGAAAGATCTCGGCTCTTTTCAAGAGGGTTTCTGCAGTGAACAAATCCAATGGCCCTTTCGACATGCTTCTGTGCACTGGCAGATTTTTCCCAGAGGCTGGTGAGTGCTTCAAATGCCGATTTGCAGAACGGATGTTCCAAGGCAGGTTGCGCTCGTAGTTGCTTTGCAGGTCATGCATGCATGACTTGCCACAACAGGTGCTGGTGCCGCTTGCCCAAGCTTGTCAATCTAATGTGAGCTGATGATCTTCAGGACCATCCGAAGACGACAGTGAAAAGGACACAGAAATACTGGACTACGTCAGCGGTGCAAAAGAAGTCCCACTCCCCACATACTTCATAGGCTCCTTCGGGCGGGGCGCTGCTCATGCCATTGAGTCCCTCAGCAGCGCAGACATATCCGCTGCAGTGCATTACCTTGGGCGATCTGGGATCAGACAGCTCCATGGCCTGAATGTGGCGTACCTTGATGGGACCCACAATGCACAAGCCTTTCAGGACGGTGTCCAGTCAGCGTCTTGCAGGCATTACAGCAAGGTAGGCATGCGCTGCTTGACACTGTATGTCTTGTTCTGCCTGGCAATCTGATTGCAATCCAAGGACACATGTATGTGCATGCCTGGAGCCAATTAGATTGCTGTCATGCGCAGGGGGATGTGAGGGCGTTGGAGCAGGCTGTGGACAAAGCAGAAGGGGATGTGGACATCTTCATCACCTGTGAATGGCCTGCAGATGTCACAGCAGCTGTGCCGCCGGGCTCAGCACCTGCAGATGCTGGCAGCACAGGTGCATGCCACTCAGAATCCAATCATCGCTGCCCCTGCACTGGAAGCTTGGCTGCCTGCTCGACCCCTGTTTGCTTACACATGTAAATAAGAGCAAAGTTAGAATTGGTCCAGAGGAATAGGTGTGCATGGCAGGGTCTGAGGTGGTGGCCAGCCTGGCGACCAAGGTGCGGCCGAGGTACCACGTTTGCGGCGGCAAGGATGTCTTCTACGCCCGCCCGCCCTACCTCAACAAAGACCTCGGCGCGGGTGTGCCCCCAAGACATCTACCGCTCTGTCCCTGGGAAACTGTCTGTGATCGTGTGGCCTGCATGCACCTCCCTGCAAGGGATTTTCCACCCCTGCAGGAGAACACCATTAGGCATTGGGTGCAGAGCTGTGCTAATTGTGCTGCATCCAACTTTCTATCAGCGCTAAATACACGCGTGGCAGGGGGTACTAAGAACTAAAAAGTATCAAAGTACCATATAGTGATCCCTGGGCATGGCCTGTGGAGGGTGGGTGTGTATACAAGGCCTTCTTTTCATGCTCTGTCTGCAGGATCAATTGCGTTTAATTGAAGCATGGATTGATGGGTGCAGGCGCGCATGTGACACGGTTCATTGGGCTGGGATCCGTGGGGAACGCGGCCAAGGCGAAGAGCCTGCATGCGCTGGCGCTGGTGCCGGCTGCGGAGATGGACGTAGCCACGCTGACTCAGCGGCCGGAGGGCACCACGCCCTGCCCTTACGAGCTGCCCAGCACCTCCAAGCGGCCCTTGCCCGGTGCCGACGAGGATCTGGGCGAGCAGGTCCGCCCACTTGGTTTGGCACACCCTCCTTGTGCAATCAATGACACCTGCAAGGCAACAGGAGAGACGCTTGAAGCCTGCCATGCAAGAAGCAGCAGCAATACCACGCCCTGGGAAGTCTCTGAAGGGACTTCCTGACCACTCTGCTTCTTGAGGACACACTGACCACAGGAAAATCTACCCTGCCTGTCTCTGGCTCCTGGAAAAGGCATGCAGAGGCCGGCGATTGCTCAGCTAGCTCTGCTGGCCGGAGGTTGGTAATCAGAGACTTATACCAAGCATAAGGAGTGCTTGGCCTGGCGCGCAGTCGTGGCGGTGGCAGCAGAACAAGCGCGCCAAGGGCGGCTACGCGGCGCCGAGCCTGGGCCGGCCGGACGTGGTCAAGGACGAGCGCAAGACGGTGTACGTCAAGAACCTGCCCTTCCGCGCAACCGAGGATGACATCATCGCCTTCTTCACGCAGGCCGGCCCCGTCGCCGACGTGCGCCGCGGCGCCGAAGCCGACGGTACTCACCTTTGCACCCCTGAATTCCACTCAGCTGGGTTTGCTTGGTTATGTAGTACCTAGTACACCTTGCACTTAGTCAGCCATGCATCACAGCATGCCATGACTGGCAATCCTGCCCCAGGCAGCCATCCTTTAGCTCGCCAATTGCATGGCCTTTTAGACTTAGGACAGCTTTTCTGAGCTTCAATGTCTGTCTGTCTTGTCAACCAGACCAAAGTACGGCGGCAGGAGGGCCTTACACCCAGTAATTGTCAGCACTAGCATTGCCACAACAAAGCCAAGGAGTTGAGTTGTGCCACCCTGCATGCACCATGATGCGGTGTGTTGAAGAGCAATTATGTGCGTTGCAGGGAAGCTGCACGGCTACGGCTTTGTGCAATTTGAGACGGAGCAGGCAGCGGAGCGCGCGTGCCAGCTGCATGGCAGCGAGTTCATGGGCCGCGAGCTCACAATTGATGTCAGCACCAGCGGCGCCCGCGCTCCCAGCGGCAAGCCCGTGGAGGGCTGCTGGTTCTGCCTGTCCAACCCTAACGCAGACGTCAACCTGGTCGCCAGCATAGGTGCGCCTTGCACTTGCAGTCGTTGCTCTATCGCTGCATGTATGCGCGAGGTGCTACCACGGCACTCTTAAGTGGCCTTGGCAAGAGTGCCGCAATACCAGAAGTAAACATGGAGAGCAGAGGCCGAGGAGGAAAATCGCACTGGTGTCAAGTCCTCCAAGTGTTGACAGGCTCCGCTCATCGCCGGGAGAAACAGGCCCCAATTGTCCGCTGTGAAGCGTGTCTGAACTGGAAGGATGCTACGGTTTAGAAAATGGCAGCCCGGTGAGAATGTATTTGGGGATTGGGCAGGAGAGGAGTGCTATGTGGTGCTTGATAAGGGCCCCATTGTGGACAGCCATGTGCTGGTGCTGCCTGTGGAGCACTACCCGTCCCAGCTGTCCCTGTCCGCCTCATCCTTTGCAGAGATGGAGCGCTACCTGTCCGCCCTGCAGTCCTGCTTCGCCTCCCAGGTGATCCTTCATGGCTTGCAAAAGCTTTCTGTGTTCCCCACATGCATATCTGAGAACTGCTGGTCACTCCGATTCTGTACTTCCCTTGGTCTGTGGTCAGTGCCAACTTCTTGGAGTTCTTGGATAGTAGGGGATACTAAATCCTCTACAACTAGAGTTGGTGTTTCAGATGCCTAAAGCCTGAGAACACTCGGTGCTGCACTG
This sequence comes from Coccomyxa subellipsoidea C-169, assembly GCF_000258705.1. Taxonomy (NCBI): domain Eukaryota; kingdom Viridiplantae; phylum Chlorophyta; class Trebouxiophyceae; family Coccomyxaceae; genus Coccomyxa; species Coccomyxa subellipsoidea. Next base: position 1,424,070 of record NW_005178031.1, read on the forward strand.
ATATGCAATGCAATAGGATTATCTCACAAGAAGCTTGCGGTGTGCGACAGGGGTGCGAGCTGTTCGCGTTTGAGCGCTACATGACGTTCAGGAAGTCGGGCGGCAACCATTGCCAGTTCAACGTGCTGCCCGTTTCGGCCAAGGCCGCCGCCGGCGCGCGCAGCACTGTGGAGCAGCTCGCGCGCGACCACGGAGTGCCCCTGCAGCCCCTGGACGGCCCCTCCAAGGTGACCCCACACACTTTAGACCCCACCCCTTTGTCCAACGGAAGGACCATTCTGTGCATTCAAGCACGCCGCATGTTCATGTGCCTATCTGACCTTGGCTTCATACCCCTCTGTCGCCTGACCTGCAGAGCATCTTGCACTTGCGTACAAACAAAACCCCAGGCACATTCTGCCCTGTGCAAGTCCCTGTGATGCTTCACCGTTGGGAGTCGCCTCAAAAGTGATAATTGCACCCATTTAAGAAGAAGAGTGACTCATCAGGCCTGGTGGGTGTTGATGTGCCAGGGGGAGGCTGGCAGGGAGGTGCTGCGGCAGGCGGTGGGGGACGGTGAGTACTTTGTCGCGCTGCTGCCGGACGGCAGCCGCCTGGTCCACGCCATCACCCGCGGCGACAAGCACCCCCTCAACTTTGGCCGCGAGGTGCGCCCAACCCTCCCAACGCCCCTTGCAGTCCTTTGTGCAAGGGTCTTGAAACAAAGAGGTTCCTCCTTTCCCTGATTCTGATTTGTGTGCGCGCAAGAAAATTTGAATTGAATGTGTCGATTTAGAGTCTCCTGGTGCGCAACACATCCATGCAGCCGAGTTTTCTGAGGGTGTCTGCCCCTGGCTTTGAAGGAAGAGATGAGGGAAGGGAAGGGAAGGCAAGAGAAAGAGAAAACATGAATTTTCACAAAATTGGCGACAAAGAGCCATATGTTGGGTGCAGGTGGCGGCAAGCCTGGCCGGTGCACCAGACAGGGCGGACTGGAAGAAGTGTGCAAGCAGCCCAGCAGAGGAGGCCGACCGCACCGCCAAATTCAAAAAGCTCTTCAAACCGTATGACATCATGCAGTGATGGAGCTTTCCAGATCAAAGTGTTACGAATGCCTGCATTGCTTTTTGGTTCTAGCTGCTTGGCGCCTGTTGCCCTTTGGCGTACCCGTGCGGTCCTTCTCCCTTAGCACTTGCATTGAGTGCGCAATAAAGAAACATGCTCTTGAGTTGTCATGTGTGTACTGGGTGCCACCTGCCTCAGGATGACTCATTGATTCTCACTGTATCAGCAAACCTGCAAGGAACATGGATTGGGTATGTAACATGTGAACGGCGTGCATACTAATGCTCTGGACCACTATTCCCAGATGTGTTGCAACTATTGTACTGTGGAAACAACTTTACTGATGTCCTGCAATGTCTGCATGTGAAGATCAGAATGGTAGCTGCCTTGTTGGAGTAAAGGGTTGAAAGCCTTGATTTACACCAAATTTGCTTGCATAGCATGCCGCTCATCATGGCAGGTTGCTCGTGCCAAGGCATGTAACGTCAGACGTTGACACATGTACACAATATCCTGGATATGTATTCACATTAGGATCAAAGCATGTTCCAATTCCATGCTGCTGTCTTCAGGCACTGCAGCAATGCATCATCCAAAAACTCTGTCTCAACAGAGGAGATTGAACAGCAGCACGTTCCACTGATCCACAACATTGCTGCAGTACATTCGGCAGTCCAGGTTGTGCCCGTCCTTGCCGTGCCCAAAGGAGCCCATGTGCGAGTTGGGCCTGCCCACAGTCAGCTGGAACACCGGCAGCAGGCTGACATGGCTGCACTTGGTGCCGCACTTGCGCAGAAACGCCCTCACATACTCCTCATACCAAGACTCTCCCAGCTTAGTCGCCGGGCAGACCCCTCCCGCCTTCAGCTCCTTTGCGGCCTCCTGTTCCCATCACAAGCTGCCATCAGAGCCTGATTCCTTGAGCCCACAAATGAAGCAGCAATGAGCTAGCCCTGTTGTGCCAGGCAAATACCTGCCACCCATGCTTGTACGTGAAACTCATGCCCGACTATTTGCCCCCTTTATCCCTCTAACAACTCTGCTTCCATCTTCTTCAAAGAAGTTTGCGCTGTTTGATGCACTCTAGCCACGCTGTGAGGCAGTCTTTTCTCCTTCTCTGGCGCTCGCAATGCCTTCACAGCTTGCATCTCTCTTTCCTTGATATTTTCAACCTTCAAAAGGTGAAATATGCATGGCCAATTATATGGGACGCGCCTCCTCAAAGGTGTTGGTGCCGTTGGTGCCGCCGTAGTGGGCGGCTGCGTAGGAGCGCCAGAAGGTGCGCGCCTTGTAGCCGGCCAGCCGCTCCATCAGCAGCTCCTTCATATCCTTCTGCCAGGCCGGCCACGGGTGGTGCGGATCCAGCACCGAGTACCTCGGATACCACGCGCCAAAATTCACCACCTGCTCCAACCCACGCGCCGATCATCAGATCCGACTTCTGCGGCCCAGCAAAAGACTTCCTGCGCCCTAGTAAAAGAGCACTGAACCACTCAATTGGCGCCTAAAGCTCCAATTTTGTTCACATGATCCACATAATGCGAGTCCTGCCACCCAACACATGCACACACAGCGCGGTACCACTCATCGGGACCTTACAGCCTCCAGAGAGACCACAGTCAAGCTGTTGAGTATGGTATTCCCTGCTGAACCCCAGTGAAGGAAGTCTGGGGCATTCAGTCGACACACAGCAGGAGCACCCTGCGTCCGAATGACTTCAAGCAACACATAAGCTGCTTTATAAGCGTAAAGTGCTCACCAGGATGTCATCGGCCTGCAGCTCTCCAAAGGGCTTCATGACATCGTCCCACAGGGTCAGGTTGAACACATTGAAGCTCCTCAGGAACACGTGAAGCCCGTTGTCGAGAAGGAAATCCCCCACAAACTTCTTCTTCACATGCAGACCCGGCTGCAGCGACCGCGCAGTGTATTCCTTGTCCAGCTTCAGATCAGATTCCTGCAGCCGCATTCGCAAATGCTGTTCAGAGCAGCACACCAGGTGTGGCACAGGGAGACAGGCTTCGCTGAGAGTTATTACTATCATTCTTATCACATGCTGCGCCTGCCAGAAAAAAGGTGCGGCTGCAAACAAGCTCCAGGTAAAGGCTCCCACATGTCCTGCCCATTTCGGGCTCGCAAGAACCAAGCAGCAACTGACGCTTAGCATTGGGGCCCCATCTGCTGCAAGGTGCGAGACCCACCCAACCGTGGGCACGATGCTCAGTATGTACACCGCCCACTGCTGGCCAGGGCCCCATCTGCTGAGAGTGAACATGCAATAATGTATTACTGCTTGGATCTCACCTCCCAGGGCGTCTGCTTGCCGGACTTCAGGGCCGGGCGAGTGAGGCAAGCCAGGCTGTTAAACATCTGCTGCATGGACATGTCACCCACCATTATCATGCGCCGGTTTGCTGTGCACTTTGCAAACTCTTGCAGGTCCCACTGCCTCATATCGCACACAAACGGCTTGTACACCTGCACAGTGTAGTCTGATTCTTAGATGCATGAGGTGATGAAATTTGCAGCCATGCGCTTGTATCGATATGATGCAGAGCAATGCCTGGAATTAGAAAAGGGGATCGCACATCACCTGATTGTACTCTTTGTCCAGCATATCCCTGTGATCGGTGCCATCCGCCTGGCAGTCCCAGCCTTGCACCCAACTGGGGCACTCCTTTGCTTTGTTGTAGAAGCCATGAAAGGATGGTTCCTGGAGCACCATACCGCTATTTTCAACACATGAACAGCGAAGTTGAGCTGATCATGTGTGGTAGCCGATCGTCGGCAGCCACTATGCATTGCTGTGTTCCACTGCAATACAGCAACTACCCAGGAGCAGTCAACAGGGATGCTGCTGATATGAGGGGGAGCATACCTCATGAGCCACCCACTCGCCCTTGAACAAGGGGCTCTGTCCAAGGAAAGTTCCAGAGCACACAGCCTTCCTCGTCAGGTGATGCGCCTGCACCTCGTTTGCTCGCAAGCCTGACCCTGCACGGAGGACCTGGGCTTGGCTGCCTGCTGCATCAGTCCAGCCTGGAAGGAGAGCAAGAAGGGCCGCTAGGAGCACCCATCGCCAGCAATCCGACAAGTGTGTACGCAGTCTGATCCCCACTAATGTGCTGATTGGTCCGCCAGATCCCTCTCGCAATCTGGTCGCCCTATGCATGCCCTCCCACCAGTTGCCTGGCCTGATCCTGCGCACACCTTGCATCTTACAAGGTATGCTTCGAGTATACCATGTCGTTGCAAGAGGTGAGATGTGGTGAGAACTAACTAGCCTACATGCACATTGAGCCAATCCAAGGCTGATCTTTGAGTGAGGATACCACAAATGCAACCAGCTGAAGCACCGCCCACAGAGCAACTGCCGTTCTATGTAGAGAACATGTGGCGATCACCCCATCGGACAGAATATCAAAGCCTGAACAAAATTTGCAATATCTGAAACTCATCTAGTCGAGCAGATCAAGTTGTTCTCCCCAAACCGAAACCCAGCAAAGTGGAGATTTGCAGTAGTCGCACCTTCACATTCTTTTGAAGCGACTCATGCTCAGGTACATCCTATGATGACAACTACTCACTAGAGAATGTTCCACAGATGCTGGGCTGACGCGCGAGCTTGTGCAGGTTGCTGTCTTCCCCAACAGGGTACCGGAACGGTGGGGTAGTCATCGTCCGCGCTGAGGTGTGCCTGAATAGGTAATATAGATGATGCTCCTATTCTGGCATCCAGGCCTCTGCAAAGCGACATCCACAAGTGGAACTTTGTTGGCTTTGGCAATAAGATCCTCCCCCTCGCCCCCTTACTTTCATCGTAGCTATGGCTCTCCGTCAGCTGGCTTCGTTTGCTGCCCAACGCACAGGCCTCTGCTGGGCCAGCCCGTTGGCTGGGCAGGTGTCCACCTCCCTCGCAACTGTCCTGCGCGCAGGAGCCTTCAGGGGATTTGCCACAGGTGAGTGGTAATGAGCTGTGATCGATCGCAGCTGACTCTGTGTATGCAAAGGCTGTTACTTCGAGTCTTATCACAATGGTGCGCGCATCTAAACGTGACCGCAAGTAGCTAGCTACAATCTGTTGTTTCTCTGCTGAGGATCAAGTAACACAGGGGAGCAACAATTTCGTGTGCAATTACGCTGGCTGATATCAGGCACAGGTTCTCTCTATTATCAATTGCGTTACTGATGGCTCTCATTGCCCCTGCAGTTGAGGAGGGCTTCAAGTATGCGAAATCCCACGAGTACGCGAAGATTGATGGTGACACAGCCACTATCGGCATCTCAGACTTCGCACAGGTGCGGATTGCGGTGAATTGCTGGGGTACGACAGCAGCTTATCATTTTCGATGTCCAGGGTTGCTTAAATACTGGAGTCCCTGGTGCAATATTTTATGTCAGTGTGGCATGTGCAGAGCGAGCTGGGCGACATTGTGTACGTTGAGCTTCCTGAGGTCGGCTCAGAGGTGACCCAGGGAGAGAACTTTGGTGTGGTTGAGTCAGTCAAGGTGCGCTGCTTGGCTTCACTCACTTTTCCATCGTCATGTGGGACATCGGTGGGATGCAGCACATTTGACAGATGCAACAATTGCTGCCCTCCCCCTTGTCTCAATATTGGTTTTTGTACCTGATGCTGAGCCACGTGATCTGAAGGCTGCTGTGCTCTGGCAAACAGGCCGCAAGTGATGTGTACTCACCATTGAGCGGGGAGGTTGTTGAGACGAACCAGACCCTGACTGAGGATCCCGGCAAGGTGAATACTCATTCCGTAACGCCCTCAGTCAATTCATAGCCAGTGATGCATGTCCATGCATCAGCACATGGCACCGTCAGCACCATGTGTCTTTTGTGGGTTGGCTGTAGTAGTCCTACTCTCATGGGGTAGAAAGAGGTTTGTGTTGGTGGCAGGTGAACACTGCGCCATTCTCCGACGGCTGGATGATCAAGGTGAAGTTGACAGACCCGTCCCAGGCTGACGGCCTTCTGGACTCAGCCGCATACGGCACGCACTGTGAAGAGAATGCCCACTAGGCCCTGCTGATCAGGGGCTCCGTAGATGTCTGCACTCCATGCAAGTGCTGGATGCTTGCAGCCACCATTGCACAGCACATGGCTTGTGTGACGGCAGTATAGTTGTAAGCATGGTCAGTGGCTGTACATTGGCACTGTGCGCACTGCGCATCGTGCAGCGCTGGAGTGTAATTTAAATGTGAGAGTATATTGTGTAGTCCAAGAACACGGTTGGAGTGCTCTAGATACTGAGGGAGACAAAATGTCGGCTCGTTCTGGCAACTTGTACCTAGTAGCTACCTATTTGTGCATTGGCTTCTCTTTCAGGCGTTCTTGATGTGTGGAGTGACGCCCTTGAGCCACTGAAACCATATGCATAAAGGAGCAGCGCTGCTATAGCTAGCGGCTGCAGCATTTGCGGACATCGCATGGCTGTACACACTTGCACTGCATACTTGCATCGGTGACAACTCAATTGTATACTCAATCACACTAGTAACTTGTGAGCTCGAACTGCAGTGCATAATCGGCTTCAAGTGAATTCGCTTCAGAGTCTTGACTCAAGAGGAACATTATTGTTATTAGGAGGAAGGAAAATTATAGTGATGATCATGAATCCCCAGGCTTGCTGTATGCTGTGCAGTCTGAGAGGTATGGAACATTCCTTCACGCTCGACCTTGCATCCGAAAACGAGACCTTTGAAGCCACCCACAAAGGGTCCCCCAAAGTTCAGTGCCAGCCTGTCTTGCGGACCCCCCGATTTGAAGACATCCCGCACTGCAAATGTTGTAGAGCTCTCCGAAAGCAATTTCTTCATCCTCTCAACACGTAAGTGGAGGGCATCTGTGCGACAGTGGCAATAAGTACTTTGGACGTTACAATAGCTTGACCGCGCCTGGAGGAACAAGTCTTTCCGGTTAGTGGAGGACTCGAGCTAGGCCGTGTTGATGGGAACAAGCGTAAGACTCTGCACCTGCCTAATAACGAGTAGGCAGATGGTTGTCGTGTCAGCTGTGTGAGTACAGATGAGAACGACTATCATCGGACTGGTCCAGGCGGCTAGGAGGCACCCGTCGCAGCGTGAGATTGGGTGGCGCAGTTTACAGGACACGATAATAGGACAAGCCAAAATGTACAAGTCAGCTGCAACTGTGATTATAGTATACTGGTAACACAAATACTGGTGTGTGGCCGCTGTTGTGCCAATCGATGCTGGCTTTTACGCTGATCAGCGTTCCGGAAGTTTGGTGCCGAATAGGAGGTATTACTTTACAACGTCAAACGCGTCAGAAAAGCAAGAACTGATTGATGGAATTCCCGTAGGAGTGGCAGAACTTAATTTTGAGTCGGGTAGATCAGCATCCATCATCTTCTGCCGATCGGAGCGTCTTTCACCCTAAGTGAGATGCCGCACGTCCGATGTCGTACTGGAACAGCGGCAAAGGTAGTCAAAGTACTGACGCATTGAAATGTAGTTAACTTATCTTTATTGATTGTTGTTTGCAGGTGTTGAAGGCATAGTGGAGGAGCCTGAAGGCGATAAGCTGCTCACTCCTGCACAGAAAGCAGCTGCTGCTGCTCAGCGAAAAACCCCAGAAACAGTCTGGTCCACTCCCGACAGGATAGGTTCGACTAGGAGCCTAGGCGAGCATTTATGCCTGGCACGGGAGGACAGGAATGGCAGGTGAGGCCTTTACACCCCTCCAACACCCCTCAAAATTTCCTGTGCTTCATGCGAGTGCATGCTTGGCTCCCCCATTGTCTGACACCCATCCGGCCCTCCAGAGAAGGAAGAGATAGTGTCAACACTGCTCAAGCTATCTCTGCAGTGCCTTTGTGAGATGCGTCCAACGATATCGGCAGGCCAAAAATGTAGAAATGGAGGACTCTCTACACTGCTTTCATTGCAGCCTATGCCAAGCAAGGTATGGTGTGCCAAGGCGCTGAGCAGTGCAGCGCATGGTGCAAGCAGGGCATGAATTGGCGCGGGTGGGCATCGGAAGCAGACCTGCGACCTCCGCTGCAGCACTGGCATTCAGCGCCCTTCAACACACTGGAGGGCTACCGCCTCGAGGTGGACGCCACGCGGATGGGCGAGACCTGCACTGCTGAGCCCTTCGACCCCAAGACTGACTACTCCCGCATGGATCCCCTGTCCCAGCTCCAGGTCAGCATGCCGAGCCTTCATACGAGTTCATTGCACCCTGCCCTTTGAATGCCGTGAGAGTGTCATAAGGATCATAGTGCCCCTGTACTCTAAACGTCGTATAGAGTTTGATGATGAGACACCGCCTGTGCAATCAGACATGTCATGAAGTATTCACGAGTGCGACAATGAACGCTGCAGTCAAACGTTCTCATTTTCTAACGTGCAATAGTGCACCCTGCAAAACCGGGTGCACTGCAGCTTGTATAATTGTGGCTATCCGCGGTGACGAGGAGCGCGTATGAATCACGGCGTCTGAGATGTAGTGGGCTGCTGCGCAGAATGCGTTCCTGGGCGGCTACGACATCGGCCTGACGCAGGAGTTTAGCTCGCAGGCGGACATGCTGAATGATCTGTTGCGGCAGCGCCAATTCCAGAGCAGCCCCAACATGCATGCTGTGCCCAAGTTTGGCGCCGAAGACAGCCCTGACATGCTGCAGCAGGGCACAGGTGGGCAGCGCACGTCCCTTAATCTTTTGCCAGCTCTTTTAGTTTTCATTGCACGCTGTTCCTGCCAGAGGCAAGGTGCGCCTGCAGGCAAGCTGCAGTACAGGCTGCCAAACAACCTTCCACTTCATTGACTCGCCAGATCCAAGCAAGACCCAATCAATCGTGGGCACGGTGCTCATTGTTTGTACCGCCCCCCGCCAGCCGGGGCCTGTCATGCCTGTGCAAGCAATTGATGGGCACAGTAGTGAGGGCAAATATATCGTGATCTCATGGCGGCAACTGAGGCCGGTAATGTGTGCAGGCGCGGAGGCACCTGGATCGGACTCACTGACACAGGAGGAGCAGGTTTCCAGCCTGACCATGGCGGCCTTTGACGAGTGCCTGCTCAATGTGGACCTGCCAGCACTCAATATCCCCAGGTAATTGCCGCCTGCTGATGTGCTGCTGTTCTCGCCTGCTTCCCCAAGTCCATGCTCAATGTATTGGATATGCAGCACACCTCGTCCTTCCATTCTGCAGTTGGCTAATGCGCCATGAAGCAGTTTTTACCACTCCAGAAAACAAATATTGAAGAGAAAAGTTGTGTGCAGGCCTGGCACGGTGGATGACATGGACGGCCAGTCATCCCCAATGTCAGCGCATTTCCAGACCCTGCAGGGATTGAATCTGCTGCCGCCGCCAAGCGCGGCCAACATGAACCGCATGCTGCTGCCCTGCAGGTCCGGCAACCCTGCAGCCTTGCTCCCTGGAATCCAAAACCTTGTACAGTTCAGGAGCCTAACCATTGAGCCCACTGATAATTGACACTCTTTGTGCAGTATTCAATTGAATGGAATCAGCTCAAAGATCAAGGTTGTTTTTGTGTTTTGTACATTCCATTGTCCAAAAAACTAACACAGGCATATCCCGCATCCATTGACGTGCCATTCTTGCCCTGCGCAGCCCCAGGAATTCGCCAGGCACGCCGCAAGCGGCAGGCGAGGCCGGAGGCGGCAAGTCGGGTCCAGCGGCCATCCAGGTGGCGACCGTCGGCTGCGGCGGTGCGCTGGGCAAGTGCCCGCCCGGCATGCCCGCCCTGCCGGGGCAGCTGCTGTGCCCCGGGCCCAGCCGCTCCCAGTCGCTGCCCGTGCTGCACAACAACCTCAACAGCTCGCCCGGCACCCCCCAAGCCCGCGGTGCGCACAGTCATTGGACCTCTTGTGAAGGCCTTGACACCTCAGACGCCACTGTGAGAAGGGCTGCAGTGCCGGAGCGGAGACTCCCCAAGGTTCCCCGTGCAGTGATCATGGAGACATTCTAAAGTGGTTCACAAGCAATCTGAAGGGCAGGCTGCGGGGGGCAATGAGGTCTGACGGGGGTGCGCAATTTGAAAGCAGGGGACACGGGGGCGTTGGAGCAGGAGCAGTGCAGTGCGCTGGCGGCCAATGCGGCGGCGCAGGCAGCGCTGTGGAGCACCAGCGGCACCTCCAAACTCACGCACCCAGACACCCTCAACCCAGGTGGGACAACACTCTCAATCCATACAGAATCATCATGATCTGGATCCAAGCAAATTATATACTGTTTCCAATCCTTCTACTGCCTGATCTGCATGCTTCCCTGCCATCACACTGCAGAATACAGGTTGTGTCGCTTCACCCAATCTGCATGCTTGCCTGCCCACATCTTGGGATGTCCAATAGCTCATATTGACATTCATGTTCTTGGCAACACACATGGTACTGGCAAAGCATATTGACCTCAGGGCCCTTATGAGAGGTGAGAGCACTGTTTCTGATGCACATTATGGCATTTTCGGCAGGGACGGGTGGGGTGGAGGAGATGGAGGACGTTGAGGCGATCCACCGCGCGTATCTGACGCCGGCGCACAAGCGCAAGGGCAAGGGCGGGCGGCAGCCGGCAGCCGACCCGCGGCTGGACCCGGGCATCGACCCCAAACGTGCGCGCCGCATCCTCGCCAACCGCCTCTCCGCCGCGCGCTCCAAGATGAAGCAGAAGAGCCACGTCGAGGTGGGGCTGCTTTCAACACACACTGTCTCGACACCTCTCATTTGGTCTGCATCTGAGGCAGTGTGCGCACTGTCAGACACCAGGATAAGACAAAGGGATCATCATCTCAGGGATACGCCCAGCGCCTCAAAGAGAACAAGAAACAGGACAAACGTCGGCCTGGGCCACAGGGGAGGTGCATGGAAGCAAAGACTGGAAGTGTTTGAAGGGTGAATGATTTTGTGGGGCTGTGGCGTCCGGCAGGCGCTGAGGCGCAAGGTGGAGATCCTGACCTTCCACAAGAGCAATCTGGCGGCGGAGATCGAGAAGCTGCGCGCCGCATGCAACCGTCGCGCCAGCCACAACAGCGTCCTCAAGATGAAGCTCGACGTGAGGCGCCCGCCCACCCTCTGCACACAGCTTGTACATCACCTTCTATTGCTCTACTTGCTTCAGTGCAGTAAAATACTGACCTAAGGCAGGCTGCCTGACAGAGCAATCAGTCTCAGAACTGCACTCGTGAGAAAAACTCCTGTCTGATCGGCAGCGCTATGGGTAATAAGTGTAGTTTTCAATGCAGCAGCTCTGATGATACGCCAACACATGTGCTTGCGGTCATGCGCTTCTGGATGCAGCGTTTTTTCCTGAAAATTGAAAACTGCGATCGAAAAACCGCGAAAAATTGCTCCCCTGCAGGAGCTGAGGGGGCACTGCGCGATGCTGGTGCGCACACACAATGAGCTGGTGGAGCAGCGCAACCGCCTCCTCCTGGCCGCCGGCTACAGCGGGCGGCCAGGGTCGGCCACCGGCGGCGCGGAGGCGGCCGCGCATGCGCACATCGGCGGCGCCGGCAGCAACAACGGCGCATTGGACGGCTGCAGCGTTATGCCGGAGACTCCCGAGCACGAGGCTGCGGCCGCAGCTGCCGGCAGCGCCCCCGACCTCCAGCTCAGCGGCGGATCCCCCATTACCGAGGTGCGATACAGGCCCTCTTTGTACCAACTTGATTGAATGATACATTTCAGTCGGCAATTTGGCAGCAATGGACCACACACTTGCTGGTTTGCAGGGACGCAATGGTAGTTGCATCACTGAGGTTGGCAACAATTGTTTGTCCCTGTGAATGACTGTGATGCAAGAGAGATGCAAGATTGTTGCCGGCGATCCTGCCTGTTGCTACCTCTTCCGCAGAAGATTATCATATTTCAGAAACCGGGCACAGCAAATGCTTCATCAACATTGGGAACCTGTCACTGCAATAGACCATTTTTGCCCCATATTTGAAGTCAGCAGACTGGTGGCAGTATGACCAATTACTTGCTAATGGGCTCATGCGTGTTGTAGTACTTGCATTACCACGGGTTGCCTGAAGCACTCAACCTGCGGCAATTGTGGGTGTGCATTTATTCTGGGGAAGCTGTCTGAGGCATCATTTGGAAGTGCAGGTGAAGGGCGGAGAGCACGTCAACAGGAGCCCTGAGACGCCCTCGCACTGATGGCAGCGATCTGACGGCTGCCATCTCCTCATTCAATCCTCGCTCTACCCATCTCCAAGCGCAGCCTGCAGCTTCTGCATGCCTGTCATGCGGAGACAGAAGCCAGCTCATCATCATCTGACAAGTACTCATTGCATGGTATCTGTGGTCAGAATAGAGAGTGAAAGCGGCATGAGACAGCACAGCTAGGGCCACGATTGGCTGAAAAAACCAAGTAAGAAGTTCAGAGACAGAGCTTTGATTGTGCATGCTAAAGTGCATTTGATGGGAGCATTTATTTACGCATCAGGGAAATTGACTCTCCTAGAGAGACTTGATCCTGCGCTACTTTATGCACTGCAAAGTCACCAAGTGATGTACCTTACATTGCCCCTCTGTACTGCATGGCAATGAGATCTCCACAGTACTGGAAACCTCTCCATGAAACACTGTTAGGACCGGCGGCACGCTCTTGGTTCATTTTGGACTGCTGTGAGTGGCAATGCTTGGGCACACCCTGCCAAATGGAGCAGGTTTGCCAAATGTCATTTTGGTCCCCTTTTTCTTTCCTAAAGTACTGGTGTGCAGAGCATATTGAGCCAGACACAGGTCTTGTGAAGGACCTCTACAGCGGGTGGGTGTGAATGTAGATGTACTGCATGCCTTCAATCGGGTCACTAAAGCACTCCAGAAAAAGGCAGGAATCCTTGTGCATACCAATGGCAGAAGGAAGGCCCGGGAGTATATGGTACCTTTTGTTAACTAGGAAGACGACAATTCTGCATTGCCATGGAAAACAAATTGAACTCCAACAGGGACAAATTTCATTTTTGCGATGAAGTTGAGGACTGGATCAAACATGCGGGAACCATCAAAAATGTTGTGTGAAGACTCTTGTGTGATCAAGAGGACCCTTCAAGAGCGCTCGAATGCTGAAGAGGATAAAATCGATATTTGGTTAGCTAGCTGTCCAAAGTGAGCAAAAGAATACACCATTGAGAAAGAATTTGAGGACATGTTCTGTGGTGTTGGACCTAAAATTGCTTCAGGATGAGATAATGTTTTGTAATGTGTCCATAGCAAAGGTTGCCCTTTTCTGTGATGAAGGGGAGGTTTTTAGGATGTCAAACTGGGGAAAATAATGTGTTTGTTCTTTCACCTGGGCTCCAAGTCTAATAGCCTGCATTGTGGGTTCATCTGTAATTGTTGATTGCTTTGCTACAACATGAAGATACACGCTTATTTCACTTTGATCTACCTGGCATGTACATGGTCACTAGCTAAAGGATCCCGCACAGCAATGACAATCAATAATACAGCAATTAACAAGAGCCGGCGAAATTGGTCTCTCATTCCTTTCTAGTTCTACACTCATACAGTATCAGCAACGTAGAGTCATCTGCAAGCGCTTGCAAAAGGACATGCTTGACAGTCAGGAAAGACAAAGCCGGCACTACTTCAAACCCCTCCTCGCCAGCGCCCTCCGTGCAGCTCTGCCTGATCCGTTGCTGCCGGCCCTATTGCCGCCGCTCCCCGCATGCATGCTGCCGCTGCCGTTCATGGCGCTTGCATAGCCGCCGGACGGCTGCGGCATGTCAGGGAGGTCCGGCAGGGAGCGGGCGATGTCGAGCATGGTGAGCTGGTCGGCCTCCACAAGGCTTAGCTCCTCCAGGGGCGCCCCTAGGGCCTCCAGCGCTGCGCGTGCCGCCTGCTGCTCCGCCGTCGGCCGGTGGATGTCCGCCCCTGATGCCACTATGCCCCCCGCCGACACCTGCGCAGCGCAGCACTCCACGCTCAGCTTGACACGTGGAAACCCATCAAGGGTTAGTTGCTAGGACCCAGAACTGTTGCTAGCAAATCAGTGCGAAGACTCTCTAGTTTTGCGGAGCTCAAGCAGCTATGGTTCTCTGGTCTTGGTGCTGGCAAAAGCAGATGAATGCATGGTCCCCAAAACAAACGCAATGGCGGTGTACGACAGTCTCTGTCGCCGCTTTCCTAGGCTCGCGCATGCATGCCAGTAAATGACGAGGATGTAGTGCTTGCGCAAGTCCCAGGGCAGCTTTTCAGGGCATGTCGGGTCAGAACGTGACCAGGTCAGTGTATAAGGCTGCAGGAACGTCATAAGGTGAAGAGGGGCAAAATGTACCCGGCAGACCCAAATGAGGTGGGGGCCGCCGCCAGCCGGTGCGCGGGGCACGAGCGGGTAGGAGGCGGTGGCGGGGTCGGGTGTGCCCATGTGGGCGCGGCTGCGGTAGACGGCGCGGCCCATGCCCCGCAGGCGCATGATGTTGCCCAGCACGCCCTTGTAGTCCCTGTTCAGCGGCAGCCGCTCCATGTCCACCACCTCCTGCACCAGAACAGTATTCTAGCTTACAGCAGCCACTGCAACATAATCACTCCCTCAGGTCCCAACCGATCTCCGACACCCGTAGCGTGGCTTCTACTGTCGTGACAGAGCAAGAAAGTCCAGAGGCACTCATGAGCGGGAATGTACATGTGACAGAATTCAATTCAGCAAGCATCAACCTCTGAAGCAATGGAATGCTGTTCACACACCACAGGTACGGGAAAGCTTTTTGCATGCATTCTCGATCCCAGAAAAGCAAAGGAAACTCTGCAGCAGCAAGGGCGGGGTACAAACCTCGACAAGGCGAAGGAGGAAGGCGCGGGCAGCGGGGTAGCCGCGGTCCATGAACAGCGCGCCCAGCAGCGCCTCAAAGGCGTCAGCCAGCATGCCGCCGGCATAGCCGCCCATGCCGCGCATGGCCCACTGGTCGTCCGCGTTGAGCGCCAGGTAATGCTCCAGGTGCAGCCCCCGCGCAAAGTCGTGCAGCGTGCGCCCGGACACCAGCGTTGACACCATTGTGCACATCGCGTGCTCCGTCACCCCCGGGTACCTGCCTCGCAGCTTCCCGCCTCAATTACTAACGACACGCAGGAAGACTGATCACGTTGCTTCCGGCTAGTCTGGGGCTGATCCCGTGCCAGAATTTGAATCTCTGAGTCAGCGCCCGGTATCACAAGGCACCAGGGGGCTGCTTCTTACTGTGCAGACATGAGCAGATGGGTGCACCAAAGGAGCTGATGCTTTCTGACCCACCATGCACATCACCCGACCAAATCATTGTGCACATCTTAAAAGGAGATTCAGCCGTGAGACAGGCCTAAAAGCAACCAGGATGAGCCATGCCCCACTTGCTGTAGATGTACTCGCGGATGATGAGGCCCAGCACGGCATCGCCCACATACTCCAGCCGCTCGTAGGAGCATCCAACGATGTCATCCACGGCCGTGGGTGATGTCAGCGCGCGCCTGTACAGGCCCATGTCGCACACATGCGTCCCCACCAGCGCCTCAACGCGCCACCGCGGCATATCCGCCAGCGGAGCCTTCATCTTCCCTGCACATGTTCCGTGACGAACCAGTACTAATCACCCGCTCATGAGTTACATGGCAGACGTTCAGAGCTGCGACCACCAAATACAGACCTCAATTGATATCACATCTGTCGATGATTATATTTCGTGCTTTATACCCTTTCAGTAGACCATGACACTGGGACCTACCAATAGGTGATCCTAATGTGAATTGCATGTGCTAGAATCTCCCTGCCAGAAACTGGTTAATGGGTGCAAGAAGGTCTTGTGCTCACCCTCCGTATCGAATCCAGCACCGAGGCTGACCCGACTGGCTTCTTTCTCGTTCCTGCAAACTCGCAACCGCGCCAGGGTGGGGCTGGCATGAAATTTGGGAGGACGAGGCTTCCCCTTCACAGCCCACCAGGCTGCACGGGTAAGGTACAAGCAGGCAAACCATGCCGCCTGCACACAACATGCGCTTTGGCTCACCGCAAGGAAGACCAAGTGTGACTCTCATTGAAGAACAAGACATCTGGAGGGCTGCACACAACCACCAACTTCGCAATGTCCAGGTCCAGTGTAGTATCATTGTGTGTTGCATGCCCCAAATGCTTAAATGAATGGTTTTGTACCTTCAGATCTCGGAACGCCATGCGCAATGCACCCGTGCACCCTCGCAAGAACTTTGCCCTAGCTGCATTCAGAGACGCTAGCGCCGCCGTCAGGAGCCCCACCAGTCCTGATCTCCTTCTGATCACATGTCCTGAAAAGAGAGAACAAATAAGCATTACACAACACCAACAAATTTACAATAGGAGGAAGCTGCGTCAATTTAAATGACAGTCGTGCACTATGTCGCGCAGAAGATGTTACCCTGATGTTCACTGGTAAATGCTGGCGACTGTCTGAGCTCTGCCTCTTTGGGAGGCCTGATTGCATCTGCTGCACCTTTGTCTCCGCCCCTACTGCTGCTCTCACCAGCCCTGCTATCTGATATTGTCCCAGGCTGCTGATCACTACTCTCCTGCTCTGTTGTACCGCTACTGTCTATCGGCTCACTCGCATCCACGGAGAAGATGGAGTTGCTGCTGTCGTCCAGAACAGTCCAGCCATTGCTGATGCCACTGCTGGAAGTCTCTGAAGGCTGCTGCCCCTCTGCGTCTTCCCGGCTGAACCGCCAAAATCTGACTCTCCCTCTCCCAGCACCACCGACGCCATCAGTAGGGCCATCGCTGCTACTGTCGAGCATATTCAACTCCCTCAAACTGTCATTCGACTCGGCACTGTAGGCACCATTGCTGCTGCTGGCCAGTTCACTTGACGCTCCATTGATATTGCTGCTATGGGCCCCATTGCTGATGCTGGCCAGGTCATGTGAAGCTTCTTTGCCGTTGCTGCTGTGGGCCCCATTGCTGCTTGAGCTGCTCTGCTCATCCTCCTCTTCAGAGCTTCCTCCCTCCTCTTCAGTGTCTGCAACTTCCGTTCTGCCCCAAAGCTTGTACTCAAAGTTCACCTGTGTTGGCAGACCAAAATGAAAGGCGAAGCACAATATATTGAAGCACAGCTCCTTGAGCAGGGTGCCTACAAACATGTGCTTGCCATCTCACCCAGCCCCACCTCTCTTGATACTTTTCGGGTTCGGCTCAGTTTGGCAAGCTTCTTCTCGGCCAAGACTGCCTGGCCCATTGAGACAGTCCCCAACTGCTCGGCCAAGGGCCATCCCCCACGGCCATAAAATTGGAAGAGCAGCTCCTCTCCATCATGCAGCTCTGCAAGACAATAGTGCAGGTTATAAGTAGCTTGCAATATATTATGCATGCCACACCATGCCGAAAACATGCAGTCTTGGGTAACATGTGCTGCGGGGCAGGCGTACCAAGGACAAGAGCAGAAGTGTTTGGCTTGGCCTTTGTTTCGGTGTTTGCTGGACCTGGGCGCCTGTTCACAGCGCAGTTGAATCTTTGGTGAGTGTCTACAAGAATACTTTCACCCACACAACACGTGCTGCAGCTCAATCCAGCACAACGGCGAAGGGACGCACGCACTTACCTCCACTGTGAGGGAGGCGTACGCTTTGAATTTAGCTTGGGCGAGTATGGTGTCTTAGGAGCGTTTAGAATTTGCGATCCAGCCATTTAAGGAATTCTCAACAGCTTCAGT
This sequence comes from Coccomyxa subellipsoidea C-169, assembly GCF_000258705.1. Lineage (NCBI taxonomy): Eukaryota > Viridiplantae > Chlorophyta > Trebouxiophyceae > Coccomyxaceae > Coccomyxa > Coccomyxa subellipsoidea. Next base: position 1,441,764 of record NW_005178031.1, read on the forward strand.
ATGTCAACAGTGCACCAAGTATATTCTGCTAGCCCGCCTGACAGTGTGCAGCTTTAAAACCCTGCTATACGTGCTGCATGTGTTGGAAACTCTGTGTTAAGAGGAAATATTGAAATCTACTGTACATCACTTTGCAATTCACTCAAGGGCACGCACAGAGTGGACCGCGTGCTGTCCAGCCATCAGCGGCTGGCCCCATACCCTATGTTGATTGATGCTTTTCGTCGTGGTTTTTGTTATCTACACGATTGATTCCTTTCTTTTGAACAATTTTTGCAATTCGTCGTGGGGCTGAAAAGCAAGTTGCGAATCTTGCGAGTCTCGGAAAGCTCATAACCCCACGATTATCACTGGCATGGGAATAACCCTAGCCAGCTGGCTGGCTACCAGTTGCCGCGAAGCCGCTGATGCCTGTTCACAAGAGCTTCTCATGGTCAACGTTCACCTTTTTTGCTTTCGAAATCTAGTCAAAAGATTCACATTTGATCGTTCAGTAAAATCCTTAAGCGTGACAACCGGAGTGCACCATTCTCTATGTCTCGGACTGCTCTATCGCCCGCCTTATTGGCAACAGAGCTCGCCCTGCCTTTGCCTGTGTCACGAGAAGAAGGGGAAGTGTCCACATTAGAGGGATGCAGCCCTACTGCACGCGTTGCCGACGTGAGGGCGTTCAGAAAGAGCTCCAAGGCGGTTGTTACACCTTACCAGGCTCTGCCGGTTCAGGGCCCACTTGTTGCAATAGACAGCCCAGCCACCAATAGCGATCAGATCACGCACCATCTCACCCCTGCTCTTCCAGTCCTTGAACCTGAGGACTGTTCAAAAAAGGTTTGTCCTCCCAGCCTTCCAACGGACAGACCAACTGATTGTTATGTACTTCTTCTTCAAAGCTTTCAAGATGGCCTTTAATAGTATTGAAGAGATTTTGTCCTTCAGATCATTTTAGTCTAATTCTTCTTGCGTCTCTCAGGACTTGGATGAGCGCATACTGAAAGTCATACATGACTACAAGGAGAGGCTGGTTGAGAGAACGAAACATCACTTGGGGTAAGGAGCTGGGGTTTTCATGCTCTTTGCTGGGATGAAAGAATGCCTTCTTTGACTCTCCAGAGGGGGCCATACGACACATGGATGGTTGGAGTACAGGCTCTAGTTCAAGGCACTTGTTGACTTCTTGACCGCAGGTATCCTTACAACCTGGATTTTGACTTCTCGGCTTTGGAAGGCCTGCAGCGGTTCAGCATCAACAATCTAGGGGACCCCTTCATCGAGAGCAACTATGGCGTGCACTCCAGAGAGTTTGAGGTATGCCTAGTAATTACTCTCCAAGTTCCTGGAGCCACAGGTAGCCAGGATGTCGTTTCACTTACGCCTTTTCAATATGCCTTCTGGGCTCCTAATACTTTGTCTTTGCCGCGCAGATTGGGGTGCTGCAGTGGTTTGCTCGCCTGTGGGAGATTGATCAGGACGAGTACTGGGTGCGTCCCATTGCCTTTGTAGACGACCTGTTTTTCTTTCTGTTGCCGTGCCTCCTTCATAGCAATGTGACCGTGGGTTTGCTTCATGTTTGCTGCAATTCAGACCACTGTAGCACCATTCCATTATATATTATGCGGTGTCATATGCATGTTCGTGCATGTGGCAGGGCTACATCACCAACTGCGGCACGGAGGGCAACCTGCACGGCATCCTGGTGGGCCGCGAAAACCTGCCGGACGGCATCCTGTACGCCTCCCACGAGACGCACTACTCCGTCTTCAAGGCCGCGCGCATGTACCGAATGGACTCCGTCAAGGCAAGCCTCCCACTTAAAGGGTTTCCATTTGAAGTTTCCACGAATGCACGCCTTTACAAGCTGTGCAATTCAATTCTATGTGTTTCTAACGGGATCTTGTGATTATTTGCTTGTCTGCAGCACTGATCAAGCTCCCTGTCAAGTACATGTTGAGACTTGCATTTCCGTGCTCCGCCTCATGCCTGCAGAGATGAACCTAAATTGGGGCTCTTCTAAGGCAAGGTGTTTAATTGCATGCACCACAATGCTCAAGTGCACGCATGACGTTTACAAAATTTTGCCGCAGCTTGACACGTTGGAGACGGGGGAGATGGACTACGACCACTTGCGGTCAGTGCTGGCGGCCAACAGCGCCCGGCCGGCCATCCTGAACGTCAACTGCGGCACAACAGTCAAAGGCGCTGTGGACGATCTGGACCGCGTTCTGGATATTCTGCGCGAGACCGGCTACAGCGAAGACCGCTTCTACATCCACGTGGACGGCGCCCTCTTCGGCATGATGGTGCGCTCACAGGACACCAGACAGTAATAAATTGGATTGAGGTCATTAGGATTGCTGTTTTGGATGGGACTGGCGCTGTCCTTAGAGTGGTTGTGTGCAGCAGAGAAATTAATGGTGAACGCAGGACGCTGATCATGGAGGCTGTCAGCAAGAAGAATTACAGAGATGGGAGTGGTACTGGCGTTGGCATGGGCTCTTGTTGAGTCTGTGCTTGGAGGAGTCTGTGATTGGAGGATTGTGTGTCTTGCTCACTGAGTGTGGGGGCTTGTGTGCGCAGATGCCCTTCATCAAGAAGGCGCCGCGGGTGTCCTTCAGGAAGCCCATCGGCTCGGTGTCGGTGTCCGGCCACAAGTTCATCGGAGCTCCTGTGCCCTGCGGCGTAGTCATCACCCGCCAAAAGGTGCTTCCTGCCTCCTGTTGATGCCTCCTGTTGATGTCCCCTGTTGTGACCATTCTCGGTGCGTCTCGCCTTGCAGCACCTTCGTATCTTATAGCTGGCAAGCAAACCAATGCCTGGTAGTTCACCTGTGGATGATATCCAGGACTTGCTACATTCCTTGGTGCATCTGGCATTGCAGCACCCTGTCGATGCTCTGGCTGGCAGGCAGATAGTTGTCAGGCACAGAAACTCTTAATCTTGGTCATTGCTGACTGGAAGGAGCCAGGCATGGCAGTTGTGCCTGTGAATCAAAACTTCTACAAGATGCAATCATGCTAAACACATCACTTATGTTCAATGTGGCGCAGTATGTGGCGGCTCTGTCAAACGACGTGGAGTACCTGAACAGCAGGGACGCGACGATCATGGGGTCGCGCAATGGCCACGCGCCCATCTACATGTGGTTCACGCTGACGCGCAAGGGCTACGAAGGCATGCGCAAGGACGTCGAGCGCTGCCTGCGCAACGCCCTCGTCCTCAAGGTGCGCCTGTGCAAAAATCTGCAACAAAGCCATACCATGGAGACTGCTGCTTTGACGTCTGATGCCACCCCTCTGGAACCGCATGCCCGCTTGCATCAGGGAGCCGCACAGGCAGCATATGCCAAGCAGCATGGCCCTGAGATGTCCCCTAAGTCGCCTTGGCAGGTATTGCAATTGCTCGTGGTGACAAGGGGATGCCCAGCCTTGATGGAATTGAAGACAGGTCCAATATTTGCCTGTTGGTGCTCCAGCGCTCAGTCCAAGTGATTGCTGTACATTTTGCTTCTGCCTGACACTGTTGCTTCCTCTAAGAAGAGCGGGATATCTGTTATCAAATGCATATGTTGCATGCGTGGTGCAGAGCATGCTGGAGCAGGCGGGCGTGAAGGTGATGCTGAACGAGCTGAGCAGCACGGTGGTGTTTGAGCGGCCGCGCGAGGAGGCATTTGTGCGCAAGTGGCAGCTGGCGTGCGAGGGCGAGGTGGCGCACGTGGTGGTCATGCCCAATGTGCACATGGCCATCCTGGAGGAATTCGTCGCCGACCTTATCGCCAGCCGCACCCGCCACTTCCTCAACGCCGCCATGAAGGTCAGCTGTTTCATTTCAATTTTTTGAATCAGAAGCTTGAGCATTTCCTGCGTGGTATAGTTTTTCATCCTAGGGCCCTCTGCCCTTCACTAACTGGCCTGGCAATAGGCCAACAATAGGATGCCCTACACGCGGCAATGATGCCTGCTGGCCACATTTCAGTAGCCCATTGTGCCCTGTTGATGTTGTGCCTGTGTATGCGTGTGATGCTGTGTGATCTATCGCCGGAAGACAAACAGATCCTTTCCGCTTGCTGCTGGCCCTCAGATTCATGCTGTCCTCCTGCATGCCGGCGCCTAATCTAGCTTGAAATCCTGCAGGTCGCCTCAGACGCGCGCGCCGCCCACAGCGATGACAGCGATGAGGAGTGACGCAGCTTACCATGTACTAAGAAAGCCAGCCTCTGCGCCAGGCATCCATTTGCAGATGGCAGAGTAGCTGGAGTCATGCACATTGCGCTTTTTCCAGGAAGGTTATGAGTGCTCGGCGATGGTAAAGCAAGCAGGTTCTATTGTATGGTATGCCAGAGCCACAAAAAGACATGCATGTGAGGTGCAGTGTTTAGGGTAATGTTTTGATCGTAGACGAGGTAGACAGGAAGCTTCATGAAGTGCATTAGATCCTGCATAGTCCAGATGGACATTTTGCGATCGCATGCAGCGCTCTTTGCTCGCATAGAAGTAATGTAGCAAGGTCAAAGGCTCTTGGCACACGTCTTGTATGCAGACTAGGACAGCTTGCTTTCTGGCATGCACAAGCTGCTTGTTCCAGAGGTTGAGGAGTCGTCCGTGTCCATTGAGAAGAGAGTAGTGTATCATTATGAGAGTCTTCGCCATTGTATTGTTTTAACTCCAATTGGGAGTTTGATTGGAGTAGAAGAGTGGACATAAAGCAGCAAGGATTGTCCCTACGTGTCTGCGATTAGAAGGTTTCGATTGTACAGTGCTGTGCAACAATAATTGCGTATTATTACAACCTAATGTAAGGTGATTGTGGCAAATGTGCGCTAGGTGGTATGGCACAACTTGCGTGACATACTGAGAGCTGCATTCTACAGGGGTGCATTTCTTAACATCATAGACAGGGCGTTGTGTCACATCAAGCTTCTGCTTCTCCTGGGCTTTCACTTGTAATGGCAGGCTGCTGTCCCTCTTGCATGACCGCCATCAATGCAAACGTCCAGACCTACAAAATGAAGCAAAATTTTGCTAGTGCCAGTGGCTCATGGAGTCAACCTTCCTTTCTAGCTATACATAAGCGCGCCGCATTCTATGAAATGCAAGCGAGTTGCAGTGCAGGGGAAAGGAGAGCCATGCCTGATCTTCAAGCCCCTCTCTCAACCTTGCCATCAGGGACCTCAGCAGGACACTTTGCGCCGTGTCAGAGATATTGCTGAAGGACTCCAAGCACTTGCTGCCGAGGTTGACTCCGTGAGAATTTAGATCGCGCAAGAACTTCTCGACCGCTGGTGAACCAAGCTCTTCTGGACGGCTGAGGGCAGCTGCCTGCCCGTCTCTACTGCGGGGTTCTTGAAATGGCACCTCAACCACCTGTACACAGCAGGCACAGCCAGCGTTGGGACTACAAGCTCAGACTAGACGCTTGGGCAAACCTGCACTAGGCAGCAATGAGAAGATTTGGCGGTGAACAGGGAGCTTCACCTTGTGGGAGCTGTCAAAAGCGGCCTTGCTTGCTTGCGCAAGTGCTGCATGCGGGAGCACTCCGTTGTCAGCCTGCAGCCCTGCTGCAAAGTCTGCAGGACCGTTCGATGCAGGAGCTGCATCCTGAGTGCTGCTTCCTGGCTCTGCTGCAGGCGGCGCTGCTGATACTGTGGGTATTTCCTGCTGGGGCATGCCTCTCATTGCGCTAGAACAGGCTGCAGCCAGGACAGAGTGTCCCGCCGCCAGCTCCCCTGAGAAAGTGAGGCTGAACAGGTCTGGAACAGCACCTGCAGTTAAGGACACTTCATTGTCATGAGAAGTTGTCACAAGTGCCAGCATGCACCACCGTGCACATGGCTTGCAAATAGCACGGGATGCTATGCGCATGGACAGTCAGCTCGGGGGTCCTTGGCAATAAATATGATGTGCCTTGCCTGCTAGCTGCGCGCTAAAAGGGAATAGCCCCCTGGCCTCCCGCTTCTGCTCCCGCTTTCTGTCACGGAACCGCTTCTGCCTATCTCTGCCATCAGCAAACGATTTATTACTATCAGATGGCGTGCTAGTGCAGAGCGAACATCATTTGGCCTGGTTATGATCCCCTGCGACCCTTTAGCATGAATGCCTAGTACAGAGAGTACTGCAGGGGTGGTCTAGCAGTCCTGGCAACCCTGCCTGATCACCTGAAGGCGAATGATCTCTGATTCTAATGAAATCAAAATGCACTCCAGCGAGATCGTTGTGAGAGGATCCTCCAAGCAGGGTCACCGAACAAGATGCGCATTAATAACGATAGATGAGCAAGACGTTTGGGAACCTTGATCTCACAATCCCATAAATTGCACAAGCACGAATCATCTGCTGTACCTCAGTCATGATACCTGTTTTTCTTTCTGGCGTCCTCCAGCTGCTCAGCGCTCAAGTCGTTCTTTCGTCGTGCCCTCCACAAGCGGGCCCTGCCTGCCTTTGTGTTCGGTGCAGGTGGTCTGTCGGATTGATCGCCTGTAGACGTGGGCTGCTCTTCCATGATCGCTTCAAGCGGCTACTGTACCATCAACAGCAAGAAATCTGACCGTTGAGGGACGTCGTTATGCTAACGTGCAGTCAAAGCAGCGGGGTCCCCCCTCCCAAGCTCAGCAGGGTTCCCCCGCTCGGATGTGTCGGAGTTCCGACAGCAAGATTTCTTCAGGCTTGTCCTCTTGAGGTGCACTTGATCTGCGAAGACGTCAATGATCTGGAAGTGCATGCTGAAAGTCTAGTAATGCAGATCCTGACCAAGAACAAGTCTCGGTGATCACTGTGATCAATGGTGATGACGCCTGATGCTCGATGCTGATTTTGCTGAGTGGCTGCAAAAAGGAGGCGCATTGATCGCTGATATCGAGCCAGGAGCTGTGGCTGAAGGCTTCAGGGGTGTTATAGCGAAAGCTAATATTGAGGAAGGTGGGCCGTGCCCATCGTCACCACAATTGATTTTGTGCCTGATCCTCCTGGTTACTGAAATTAAATTCGCGATAATTGAAACCATCAATCAATTTACAGTCACTCACACCCGCGCAGGCACCCTGCTTGTGGCCGTCCCAGAGCGACTGCTTCTGTCAGCGCACAGTGCGAAGAAGGACAGAGCCTTTGCAGAGGCGCTCTTGGCAACGAACAAACAATCAATTGGATCCTCTCAGGTGAGCACAGGAACACCACATTGCAATGCCGGCCAGTGCAGCCACAGCACATGTCCAGGACACAGAGCCTTGCTGTGACGTTCATGTGTGCTGGCAGGTACTGGCAGCTCACCTGCTGCATGAGGCTTCTAAAGGGCAGGAATCCTTCTGGAGACCCTACTTGGCAACCCTTCCCCGTCAGTACACATGCCTGTCCTACTTCTCGCCAGAGGACATCCGGGAACTACAGGTCTGCCGCAGCATCAGAGACTGGCATTTGCTAATTAGATTTGTTGTTGGGAGAACAGATAAATTCCACAATTTTTATCTACACAGGTGGAGTATGCGATGGACATAGCAAGCTCTGTGGTAGAGGCTCTAAGGTCTGACCACACCTCAGTCAAGCCGCTCCTCAATGCTCTCGGTAACCCCTTCTTTGCCAGTCACTCCAACCACCTCTTATTTCTTCTTCTTGTTGTGCTCAGACGTGGCAATCAAAGCACCCTAAGGCAGCATGTTGGATTTCTTCAAGGTGTGAAGTCTAATGTATATTTTCCAAGCAGGATTGCCAGTGAAATTCAAGACGCTTGGTGCCTGGCGATGGGCTACAGCAACTGTGGCCTCGCGCACCATGTATCTGCCGGATGATGCAGCTGGCGCGCTGATGCCCTTTGGGGACCTGCACAACCACCGCTCGCCCCCTGCCGCTGCCACACCAGACCTAGGTGGGGGCTTCAGTACACTATAAAGAGCCATCTGAGTTGCTCTTGGTCACCGAGTAATTCTACTGCAGTTAACGCTCTTGTTCCCAGGAGGGGCAGCAAGATGAAGGTTGATGACACTGTGCAGGGATTCCAGGAGGGGCTCAGGTTCCGGCAGAGGCACAGAATGATCATGGATCCTCTGGCAGTGGTCAGTTTGATGTGGGGACACGAGAGTATCGGCTGTATGCTCAGACTAGGTGAAGCACGCTGTTGTTTGTTGTCTGCTCCCTTTTGACTATATCGGTGGAAGTATCCCAGACCTGAGACTGGCTTGCCGGTCAAGCAGGTACAAAGCGGGGGAACAAGTTTTTCTAAGCTATGATGCTCATACAAACCTGGAGCTACAAGGTGCGCTGCAGCCATAAGAAAGACAGTGAAGAAATTTGACTTATGAATGTCTTTTCAGTCGGCATGTAATTTGGCATCAGCCCACTTATTTCAAAGTAGAAAGAAAGGGGTGTGATATACACTGTTGGGCATGCAGAGCATTATGGCTTTGTGTTGGAGGACAACCCCTATGACACAGCACAGCTGCCAGTCAGGATGCTGCCTGAGGGGTTGCGGGGGGCTGTTCCTCCAAAGGCATGCTGCCTGCAGCACAGTGGGATGCCCTCTTGGGAGCTGCTGAGAAATCTGCGCACTTGGGCTGCATCGCAACTCGGCTGCACGTACACAACCACTGCTCCCTTGTTCCACTCCAGAGCCTTTCAACCTTGGCAGACTCAGGTTGCTGCATCTCATGATGGAGTGAATACCTTCAAGATCCTCAGTATTATGCTCACTACGCAGGCAACATTCTTATCTGGCGGCTGAAGGGAAGCCTATCAGTGGCCCTAGCGAAGTCCAGGCTTTCACAATTCTGAAGGCCATTTGTCAGAGTAAGGCGCCTCACACGATGTCTGCGCACAAAGTGCTCCAGCGCTGTGCCTGAAGAAGAGAATACTCGCTTCTTCATTGACATCGTGTGATGTGTTGCAACAGCCCTGCTTCAGGATCTGCCGACTACATGTGATGAGGACATAGTGTTGCTAGAGTCCCAGACAGTTGAGGGCGAATGTAGGCAGTTAGCAGTGGCCTGGAGGACCTCTTATAAGAGGTGCGCTTGCCGTGGTCCAGGAAGTTCTCAGTGTTGTGCAGCCTTCACATGTCGTGCCTCAGGATGCTAGGATTATTTGCAATGCTAAGTGTGCTTCTGTTTGGCATGTCAGGATCCTGCAGAAGTGTACTGACCTGGCCAGCCATGTCATTCAGAGCCAGGGACGCTACAATGATTGAGTGTTGTGAGCGGCATGCATGTGCTGATTGCCGTCTCGAGGTCGCAAAGAATGTTGCTGTATTCACAAGAACTTCACTGAAGATTGTAGCTTTCAGTATTGCTTACAATAGTGTTGAGTGAATGACATGATTGACAGGCTGCAGACTTTTGTAGGCCCCGCGGAACTGGCTGCAGACGCTCTGCGTGTATGCCCTATGGCCTCTGGCTATGAGTTCGCCGACCTTGTTGTAATAATAATAGAGCAGTTTTATTTGTTTGTTGCTGTTCTTGCTGCAAGTCAACTTCTGCTTCAGCCAAGTATCCTTTGAGCTCCAACACAGTGGCCTCTGCTGCAACAAGCTCCTCTCTGAGCGCCTCCACCCGCATGGCTGCTTGACTGGCAACAGTGCCCTGTCTGCTGGACTGTAAACAGCTCTGCTGCAGGCGGGATACAGAGCACGATGTAGAAGCACCATCCACTGCTAACTTTTGCAGTTGTGCATCACTGACATCTCCCACCTCATCTGTTTTGCATGAGTTTGTTCTGCGCACATCTCTCGTCTGGCACTCCGATTTCAATGCAGCAAGCGCTGCTTGCTGGGCCAGATCAGCAGCTTTCCTGGCAGCAAAGCGCTCCTGCAGCGATGCTGCTGAGACTGCAGCTGCACCTGAATGCCCCGCGAGCGCCCACATTGACCTCTCTGTGGGCACCCTTTCGACGACCCCGGTTCTGCCAATGCTGCTCTTGGAAAGGAGCCCTGCTCACATGCAACACCCATCCCTCAAGAACATGTGCATCCTGTACGTCATACATAGAGCACTGTGTGCAAAATAAGGAGAGCATGTTCACATGCATGAAAGTGGAAACGCACCGACTGAGAGAGAAGTGCCGTCTCCTGCGCGTCCCCTCTTGCAATTATCCTGATCCTCGTCCTCATCTGACGACCAGCCTGCCTGATTCGCTGCTCCTCCCCGCTCATCTCGCGACACCTCAGATGAGCCACGACTGCCAGCCCTCGTGTCGCTGCCAGGAGGATACAGGGCTTCCAACAGGCGCTGCTCTGTCTGCCGGCTGTAGCTGCGGTTCTGTGACACGCGGCCTCGGCTGTTCCGGGCAGCCAGCACCCTGCCCAGGGCGCCCGAGAAGTAGCCGGGCGGCTGCATGCTCGACGCGGGCTGCGCTGCGCCTACCCGGTCACTGCTAGAAAGCGATGAAGGCTGGCTGCTGTGTGAGCCTGTCTCCCCTCGGGCGGACAGGGACAGCGCCAGTGCACGCTCCAGCTGATCTCGCTCCTCCTCTATCGATGATGGTTGTGCTATTGCTGGCTCTGCAACTGGTGCCTGGGGCTGGCTTCGGCCCCCTCCAGATATAGGCCCGTTGCTAGCAGGCCCTTCTGAGGTCTTTGCTTTCTTCCTGACCAGTGCACGCCTGGGCGCGGGCCTGTCGTCTGCAAAGTCAGAGTCCTCATCGCTGTCTGGCACGATGGTGTCCTCGGGCTGTGCCGCTTCCTGTTGCTTGGCTGAACCGGGCTGTCCTTTTGAGCTGTCAGCTGCATCCCCTGGCGCAGCTTTTGGCATGCGCTGCCCAGGAGCAGCACCTGGCAGTGCATCCTGCTTCTTGACTGTGCTCTTGGAGGAGGGCTGCTTGCGAGCAGATACAGAGGCCACACTGTTGAAGGCCCTGCTAGCTCTGCTCTGTCTGCTTTGCTTCAAAGCCACATTCTTTTGGAGACCATTGCTGCGGCTGCCCTGGTCATGCTGCTTGCCATGCGGCCTTTGCTCAGGCTGCAGGAAGACTCTGTTGAGACTCTTTGCGTCGTTTTGGCAGCCCTGTGGTGCAGCTGGCCCCTCAGCCTGTTGCACATTGCAGACCTGTGGGAGCGCAGTCACCGTGGGCTGCTGCGTCAGCTCCTTGGCAGCAGCGAGCAGCGTCTTGCGCTGAGCGCTGCTTGTCGCTCCCAAGTAGATGAGATCGTCATCGGACAGCAGCGGAAGTGCTCGCATGTCCACTTCTTCCTGCGGTAGTCGAATGACAGATCAACAAATGCAACTGCAGGCCAGTTGTTTGTCACTCAAAACAGAGCATTGATGGTGGGACTAGTATTGAGAACGGACGCCCCTCACCTTCTCGAAAGCATCAGCAAAGCCACCCATGCCCAGAGCCTTGAGCCACTCGCGTACAGTGCGAGGGGCTGGTGTCAGCGGCTGCAGAGGGGCCCTCCCTGCAGGCAGTATAAACTGAGAGTATAGTATTAACATTTCCCAGTAAGAACTCCGAGAAGCCAAAATGTGTACGCTGGTCTCTACCTGAAGGAGAAGCCATGACAGGAGCATCAGCAGCGCCCGTAAACGCTCGTCCGAAACGGAGGGACTCCTGCAATTCGATTGGCAGGACGACCTGCTCTTCTGAGCTCCTTTGAGAAGTTGCAGAGCCTGCATCCAACATGAGGAGAATATCAATATTCAAGCCTCGAGCCTGAAATGAGTAGACGTCCTCCAAGCATACATTCCTTTCATTGCTGGATGTCAGACCTACATTTCTTCATGTGTGCAACACGCTGGGGAAATTCCATGTGCGACAGATCCAGCTGGCACTGTCCACAGTGAAAAACTTCTGCCAGCATGGAGTCACTCTCTGTAGCCATCGAAACTGCCGTAGAAGTGCTCTGCCCTGCAATACCACAGTCAATTTAAGCCTTGTTGAGCAAAGAATTGCATGTATAATTGTCTGGACACGAACACATTACTGTCTGCTCGCTTTTCAGTCAGAGCTGGCAGGTATTGTCTGCACCTGAAGACGCTCTGACACAGCTCTTCGAAGAGCTCGAATCAGCAAGGCAGGTCATTGAACACATTGGTTTCACTCTTTGTTGTATTTACGAGCTGAAAGCTAGTGTCGGCATAACGTCCTTGGGATTGTTGTGAAAGGATCTATGCAAACTCATGATTACAGCAAAGGACAGTTGTTTTCAAATCAAGTGTGTTCAGGATCGACTACACACTACAATAGATTGTCCATTAGATGTGAGTACAGTGAAAGAGAACGAAGAAAGAAGGCCTGGATCTGTGCTGTGCATGCTGTGCCAGCGGGGATTTCCAAGAAAAGAATTTCCGAGACTATGGAGATAGCACCCACCACAAATGGACACAGGGCAAATTGTCCCGCGATAGACTCAGACCCTCCAGTGTGATCCTTTCGATCGGGACGATGGGTGTAGCTTCAGACTTTCCAATCCTTCCCGGTTACACGGGCACTACGGTACAACAGCTACTTAAAATATATGTGATATACAACCAGATGTTGGGTTTTACAAAAATTAATGGTAGCTTCAAATTTCTTGATTTTTTACTGCCACAGGTGCCCTACGGTGAGTTCCATCACAAGCAGCAGACACTGACCTACGAGAAGGGATATGCAGTCAGAGCTCTCCTGACGCACAGCAATGAAAATGTTGACTCATATCCTCCAGAGATGCCAGTGGACTATTCAAGTGCTGGCAAAGAGGTCACAGCATCGCCAGTCTCTCATGATGCAGCAAGCAAATTGCCAAAATGGGTGGAGTATGATCGCAAGGTGTGTGCTTCCCCTGTTGATGATATTGAAGACATCTGCACAACCTGTACAGTGCACCTCTTTTGCAGAGCAGTAAGAGGCCTATCAAGAAGCAATCTGGAAAAACTCCTGCGGTGGGGTTGCCAGGTGCTCCGATGGTTTGCATACTTCAAGGAGTCAGTGACAGAGAGCGCTCAGGAGCAGTATCGCATCCGCCGCATCACCATCTTGTACTACCTCGAAGATGACACCTTGGAAGTGACAGAGCCCAAGCAGGAGAACAGTGGCATCCTACAGGTACTGTCAATGAGCCGCTCTGAAGCCAGTGCTCATTCCCATTCTTGCTACTGGGTATCAATATTAGTGACTGTGCTGTGTTGTTGCAGGGGAAGTTTATGAAGCGGCACCACATTCTCAAACCGGACGGCAGTGCGTACAAACCAAGGGACCTTGCTGTTGGGGCCGAGGTCATCATGTATGGACGGACGTTCTACATCATTGGCATTGATGCACACACTCGGTGCTACCTGGAAAGATTGGGCATCAGCATGGCCCCAGATCAGTCCTACCCCGAGTCGCCATACGACACCAAGCTTGCTTCCTTGCACAGCACAGGTATAAATAATGCAACACTGCATGTTACCAGCAAGACTCGCATGACAGGATTCGGGCAGCAGGACGTCGGCTTCCTTGCCTCAATGAGCTGCGTTCCCTTGAGAGGTGACTGGGGATACATAATTGAGGACAAATATTCTTGGCTCTTCTTGTGCAGGTCATGCTGGCAGGACGGCAGCATTGGGAGGGACCAAGTCAGGCAGCAAGGGGTCTTTGAGGTTTCTGGAGGATGCCAACAAGGTATGAAGTATAATTTTGCCTTCACGCATTCAAGTTCACGGGCATGCAACCGCAACAGGTTTGAATACTTTGGCTCAATCATGTGGGTCTGTACAGGTCTTGCGCTTTTATATAATCTGGGACGATCGAGCTAGCCTGTACGGGGACAGAAGGCCCTACAAGCTGCATTACTTTGTGGAGGACGGCACCTGCGAGATCCTGGAGAGCCTCGACAGAAACTCAGGCCGCGATCCATTCCCTGTCTTCCTTAGACGCGCTCTTCTTCCCATGGTGCGCAGAATCGATGAATTTATTTGGCACTTGCTTTGATCTATGATAGCAGGGACTGGTGCTCGTGAATAGATGTCTCTCGAGAATAAAGCTAGACACCTGTAACACGTGAATATCCTGTCTGGCCAAGTGATTGTACATCCTCATGCAGAACGGAGAGGCTCCAAAGCCTGGCTTCGCCCCGGACCGTGCCATGTGTTACGGACCCTCAGATCTGCGCATGGGTACCTGCATTGCCGTGTACGGACGCCTGTTCTTCATCCATGACTGCGATGACTTCACACGCAAATGGCTCAAGGTGAGTCATCACGTGTTTCTTTTCTTCATGCAGAGAGCACCTTGCATAGAGAAGATTGGATGCCAAATGCACTGAAATTGGCTTTAGACGGTCTATCCTAGACCTGATTTGGCTCTGTGACAGGAAAACATGGGAAGCAGCGATGAGGAGCTGTGTGCTGTTGATGTCACGGAGCCCGTGGATGCAGCACCTGCCAAGCAGCTGCCTGAGTACAATGGCTTCGGCTCGCTGGAAGACTCTGCACAGAACTGCACCAGCCTGGTGATGCTCCAAGGCCACTTCATTTCTTGCACCAGCACGATATGTAATGCCCCATTGAGAGATGCATGCACTGTAGCTGCACAGTTCCAGATGTGGGTCACTGCTGTGATGACACAGGTCGGACGCATACTGAAACTGTGTGGTACCCATGCAGATACCCAGGCCCCCTCGCAAGGACTTCTACAAGCTCATGAACAAAGACAAGGCTGTGCTGCGGTTTGTGTGCCACCTCGTTGAACAAGCAGGGGCTCCTAAGTCTCGCTTGAGCCCTACTGACGGGTAAATATTCCCAACTTTCCACCTGCCTTGGTTTCCTGTGCGCATCTGATAACACAAAGATAGGGGGCCCATGAGTCCCTGCACCTTCAGAGCGTATCTGACCATGCACAATATCTCAACAACAGCTTGAGACAATTGTCATGCAACAGGGAACGGCGCTTTGTGTTGTCATTCTTCATGGCGGATGACACGCTGGCAATCTTCGAGCCCCCACTGAAGAACAGCGGTGTGGTGGGTGGCAAGTATCTTGAGAGACGCCCAGTGACTCATCCTGGCTCAGATAAGTACGTGCACAAACAGCCATCGTTGCACATTCTTCCCTGGCCTGCCAGTTGCAGCTGAATTTGATCCATGCAATTTCACTCCTGGGACCCTGTCCGCTGAGGAGTAGGAGAGCAGATCGACGCATGCACTTCACATCTGCGCAGGCTCATAACAGATGTTGATCTGCACGTGGGAGCAACTGTGCCGATCTTGCAGCGCAACTTTGAGCTATTAGATGCAGATGAGTTCACCTTCCAGTACATGGAAAACAATCGGCATTTATATGTCATGGCCGATGCTGATCAAGCTCTCCGCGCTCTTGCAGCAGCAGTCCAAAGAGCAGGTGCATCCTTATATATATGATTTGCATGATCATAATGTGAATATGCTGATATTTGGGCTGAGATATGGGTTGCAGAATCTTCGCATTCTCTTATGTGCTGTGCATGTAACAACAGCATTTCTGAAGTACAGTGCGCATGCAGGCAACTCTGGAGCATTCCAGGAGGACGATAGTGAGCCTTCGGGAAGCGCCTACATGACCCTCTCCCAGTTGAATGAAGCCATCAAAAGCTTGGGAGCAGTAATCAGCAAGCATCAGATCATCAGCATCTACCGGCGCATGCCAAAGGACGTTCTTCAACGAGTATCCGTCATGAGCATTCTGCAGGCTCTGTGCTGTTGTACTGTGCTTCAGATGAGGTGTCAAGTCAAGATGATCTGTTCCTAAATGTGAAACAGGAAGAACAAATTTTAAAATGGCTCAAATCAATATTCAAATTTGGATTAATGGATGTTAGTCATATATTACCCCTGGGGGGCCACGTGGTGGCCACGTGAGTTTCTTGGACTTGCTCGCAACCCAGGATTGCAATGTTAGGCGTCGTATCCTATAGATTTGACGCTTATCATGCAATAATAAAGGCTGCCTGCACATGGACGCATTATCCTAGATGCAGCGCAATAAGATTGTGGCGCTTTTCCTTGGAAGCTTGGTGTTGTTCAGTGCGGGGTACCTACTGCAGAGACCTCTGTTGCAAGTATATTGGGCAGCGTACTCTCGTGTACCATCTAGAGGGCTGGTATTCGACAGGCATCGATCGCTCAGATTAGGAACAGGTGCAGTCACCTCTGTTCACGGCAGTTACAGTTTGTAAAACACACATTTCAGACCAAAATGCTGTCATCCAAATTTCTATAGTATAACCTCGCAAGATTGTTTCATTGGAATTGTCAGGAGAGAAATGTAATTCGCTATTTGATTGTTGCGAAGTCCTGCAGTGCTGATGGACGTGATCTGAGAATGAGAATGCATTAGGTCTTCTTGTATTTGACTACGGTGTCTCCAAGTCTAAATTCTTGGAGAACATCATAAATCGAGTGCGTGCTGATAATGGGTCTGTTGCGTGCAGAGGCTGCTACCTCTGGGAGGCCAACAGATGCAGCTGACATCCCGCTGGAACAGGTATGAGCCAACCCAAAGCTTCTTCTCATTAAATTCCCTAAATGTGCAAAGCAGGCGACTGATGCCTAATCCCTGCATTGGTCAGGCAATCCAGGAATTGGAGCCCCTCATCGGCCTCGAAGGCTACCAGTCCAGCAATGGCAGCACCATGGGTTTGTGCCTGACAATCCCCAACCCTGTGTGCAGCATATACAAAGAAATTGCTCTCAATAGTATGAGCTAGCATATGGCTGCCCAAGATGTGTTGCTGACGTGCTCTGACAGGTCCAACCTTGGCCCAAGTGGACACCCCAGCGCCTGCCAAAGCAGAGGATCATGCTCTCACCAGGCATGTCTCCATGCATGCATGCTTGCCTTCTCATTGCTCAGTCATATCTTGACCTCCTTACATGACCTGCTTTGGTGGTGAACAGGGAGATGATACTGGAGGTGGCCCCACAAGGTCCTGTGATGGTGACCTGGGCCAATTTCCATTACCTCGATTTTGTTCTGAACTGGCTGGCGCATGTCAATGCACTTGGGATCAAGCCCCTGGTTGGGGCCATGGATGATAAGATACTGCAGGTAAGCATTCCTAGCATTCTTGTTCATAGAATGCATCTTGCTCTGTCTCTCACTGCTCATGACACAGTGTGCATGCAATGTCCCCAGAAACTCGAGCAGCTGTTGACACCAGGCTTTTTGAGCCACAGGCGCTGGTGGACCGAGGGGTGCACACTTTTGCGATGAGGAGCGGTCTGTCAGAGGATGACTTTGGGTGGGGAAGTGCCAGCTTCCACAAAATGGTGCGCCATAAGTCTTGTCCTGAGGAGGTCTTGCTTTCACACAAGACAGCTGAGCGTCAGATTCAGCATACTGCCAGTCCATCATGCTCCTGCGGTGCGCAGGGGCGGGAGAAGATTCAATTGATATACACGTTCACAAAGATGGGCTTTGACATACTGGTGGCCGATGTGGACACAGTATGGTAGGTCTCTCTTTTTCGCTGTTGAAGTCTGACAAAAAAAATTAAGCAAGCAAAGGAACCCATTGACATGGCTGAATTTGACACTGTCGTGCAGGTTGAGGAACCCATTCCCATACATGGCAAGGTACCCAGATGCAGACATTCTCACGTCCAGTGACCATCTGGTAAGTTGTGATTCCTCTTATATGGCTCTTCTGTTGGCATTGCTCCTCTTTCCCCTGACTGATTGTTTCTTTGTGTATACGCCGCAGAGAAATTCAACAGCAGATGATGGCCTGGAGAGGTTTCCAGACGCGGGCTCAGCAGCCAACATCGGCATAATGCTGGTCCGCAAGGGGGCCCTTAGTTTAGCCAAGGTGGGGCCTGTACTGCATGGTTTGTGCCACATGTGTCCTTAATTGTGGTATGCTTTGAACTTGGATTCAATCCCTGTCAGTTTCAGAAGCCATAATACTGTGTGGCAGGAATGGAATGAGGTGCTCTTGGCGGATGACCAAGTGTGGGACCAGAATGCCTTCAATGATTTGTTCCGGCGAGACATGAAGTTTGACGGGCCCGAGAGCGCAAATCGCATCTTCAGGTCTGTTGATTCGCTCCAAAACAGGACTCCCCATTGTCTCCCCCATATCAGCACCTGCTCAGTTGCTTCAACATCACCGGTATTTTAAAAGTTGCTGCCAATGCAGCTCATGACTAAGGATCAGTAATTGAGCAAGTCATTCTGGCGGCAGGGGCTATGATGGGAACCTGAGGGTGGGAATTTTGCCGGTGGCGCTTTTTGCGTCGGGCCACACCTACTTTGTGCAGAGGCTGCATGAGCAGATGGGCCTGGATGTGTACGCCGTGCACGCCACCTTCCAGTACTCTGGCACCCCTGGCAAGCGCCACAGAATGCGCGAGCGCCTGCTTTGGCTGGCGGTGCGCACATTCCAAATATTACGCATCCCTGCTATGCATGCTGTGCTAGGGTGCCCCATCTAGAGGTCATGTGCTCACTGATGCCCAGAGGAATACCTCTGGCTGCGTTTGCTCTGCTGTGAGACCCAAAACAGTGATTGCCTGGTGCTTCAAAGTCTGTGATGCGGATCAGCAAGCTCAGGGCCTTATCAACCAATGTGCGACAAGCATTGGTTAGAGATGCGATGGACATTATCAGCTGATATGACATAAATTTCTGAGTGCATGTGCAGGACCCACCTGAGTACTATGATCCCCCGGGGGGCCTGCTGAGCTTTGATTTCCAGCTTGGAGACCTGGTGAACAAGAGCGTGCCCACTAACGGTGGAGAGGCTCTGGAGGACTACAAGGGTCACTTTGAGCTCGTCAATGCGCAGCTGCAGCAGGTGGGTTTCTGCAACAACCACCAGCTCATTCACGGTCCATAAATGGTACATGCATGTTTCTTGTATTTATGTTGAGATCCTCGAACCAGGCAAGTTTGCTCGAGCAGTCATGCGGAGCTCACGGATGCATGCATACAATGCACAAATGATTTTCCTGTGTTTTGAGGGGTGTGGCGGGTGCGGTGATCAGATAAGGAACGCGATGGCGGTGGCGACGGCGCTTGGCCGCACGCTGGTGATTCCGGCGCTGTGGTGCGGCGCGGACCGCTGGTGGGCGCCCCACAATGGGATCATCCCAGGCTCCGCCCTGCGCCTGCCCTTCCAGTGCCCCCTGGACCACGTCCTTGACCTGGAGCAGTGAGTTATGCTTTCTCATGCTTAACTAATTCTTATTGTTCCATTCGGGGCATTGGATTTGAGAGACCTGTTGGGAGCCACCTGAGGCTCATTGGTCCTGTGTGCAGTCTGTCACTGCCCATCTCTGTTGTTCCTCTTGTGTGGCCAAGATGCTGGCAGAGAATTGATGCTCAGCTCGCACCTGCAGCAGTGGGAAGGAATGCCCAACCTTATTTTTTTTCTGTTGGGGTTCTGCTGTCTACTATGACCGTAGAGAGCACACTTTGCCCTCCACAGATGTCTGGTACTTAATCTGAGGGGATGCGCTGTCCAGTCATTGTGCTTGTTGAGCTGTGAAGTCTGCTGTATGCTCCAGAGTGCAGAAGTCACATATATAAGAGTCTGGGAATTAAAGTGATGAATTGATGTGTTCAGGATGAGCAAGGAGTTTCCAGAGGCGGAGTTTGGACCCGACATACCGTACAGGGAATACTCCTTTCTGGACAACCCGAAAACAAACATCACCGAGGCCGGCATTTTCAATGTCGTTGTCTGCCAGGTCCGTCAAATTGAAAAATGGTGCCTTGATCGCTGCTGCTGCTGCTGCTGCTGATTTCAAGCTGTTGTCCTTAAGATTATCTAGCCTGGGTCGACTGCTGCTAGCATGACCACAACACTGAAGGTCCCGTACGATCATGTATCCCCTGTCACTTGTGCTTGATGCACAGCAACGAGTTGAGGCTGTGAAATTAGCATTCTCGCTGACAAGCAAGGTGTTCTGGAACAGGGAGGGCGGGATTGCAGGCCCCCAGATGCACAGGCAAACTCAGTGGCCTTGCAATCTGACCCGGAGCATGCAAGCCTCATCCAGGCACTGGCGCCCTTCAGCAGCAAGCGCGTGCTTCACTTCGAAGACATGCGGCACGCCTATGGCAATTTTCCAACCAAGGAGTACAGGGATAGGTGATTCTTGTCCCTGGCTCTGCCTGCACATCCCTTATATTTCACAAAGCTCTGCTCAGGGTGTGTGCTTGTACTCCAACGGATGTTTTGTGCTTCTTTTGGGGCATGCAGGTCCCTTACTTTCCACGGTGCTCTGCTCAGGCTACGTTCCTGTACTTCAATAGACACGATGAAGCGTAGTGCAGGAACCTGATTGTCCCGTGTGTTTATGCATGCAGGTTTGAGCAGAGAACAAAGCTGTACACAAGCCTGTGGTGCTGTGTGGACAAGCATCCAGGACATGTGTGGTATGACATGTGGTGGGATGTTATTCCCCATACGGACCGGCACAACAGGATACAAAGCGGGACCTGGGTGCCAGTGACAGGACCTTGACAAATGGGCGGGCATACTGGTATGAAATACATGTTTTGTCCCATATCTGAGCACAGACTCTGTTGGGTGCAGCACATGCTTTGTGGGCACATACAATACTAATGCTGGTCAGGACACATGAAATGAATAGGGGGACGAGTCCTCTAGAATGGCTGCTCATGCAATGTGCGCACATAAAGGGCTCTATTCCTTATAAATTTTTTCTTATCGGGTTTGACCATGACACATGTGCACTGCTTAAAAAATCATGAGCTTCCGATGCTTGATTCTTTCCTAAAGAAGTTCACATGAAGTCACAGCTGCAGAGATTTACACAAGACACCCAGGTCTCCCCAATCCTGAGCGCAAGGCTGGGGTCAAAGCATCAGCATAATAGACACATGTCTAAAACAAACACAAAAACCCGCTCAGTCCGAAGCGTCATCTCATCCGGTATGTCTGTGAAGAACTGCAAGATCCATTCTTGCCTTTAAAGCTGTAGGTCATCGAAAGGTCCAGATCGCGCGGGTTGCTTGCGTTTGGCGCACATGACAATGAGCCTGCAAGGCAAGAAACAATAAGGGTGACCACTATTTGAATTAGGCGACTAGTGGCGCTCCTCAACAAATATGACTGGGGCACAATAAGGCTTTCAGGAGAAGTGCACCAAAGGCAGGAAAGTGACCAACACTAGAGAGCGGTGTCATCAAGTTCTATTAGCCACTCAAGAACTCTCTCCTGGGCGCTGTGCGTGGAGGGCAAAGAGTAGGCAGGCTGAGGTTTAGTACCTGTGATGACTTCGCCCTCACATATGACAATGCTTTCCTGCAAGTACAGTACTGTCTGCTTCCAGTGCGTTGACCGGCTCCTGCATTTGTAAATATACTGTCAGAGTGGCTGATACAACAGTCTGAACACTTACAACGCCTACCATGCTGCAATGGCGGGAGGCAGCACTATCTTAAAAAGTGGTCTGAGGAGGCTCACATGGGACTGGTTGAGAACCAGACAAGCTTGTGGCAGTGTGTGAAGTAGACGTCAAAGAACGCGACAAAGGCGTGGATGTAGTCATTGCGCGAGGCCACCAGCTTGAAGGGCACCTGAGGCAGCAGCAACCCCACACAATCATAACCAAATTACTAATATCCACTCAGCACAATCTCGTATCATAGAAGAGAATACCCGATGGAAACATACTTCGTCCAAGAACGGCATCAATGATGATGCTACTGCAAGTAAATGGCCAATCAGAGAACCATAAACCTGGGGGACTGAAGTGCGTGGGTAAGCGGGTGGCGCGCACCGTGAAGGCGGCGTCCTCCTTGGTCATTTTGCTGAGGTTGAAGGTGGCGAGGAGGCAGGGCTTGGTGGCCACCTGCTCTTGGTCCACCACATCCACCAGAGGCTCCTGCATCGCCAGCCCCTTGATGCACTGCATGTTGAAGCCGTACACGTCGTCCCAGAAGTCTATCTTCTCGTGCCTGCAACCGCAGCACACCGGGCTTTAGCACAAGTTTGCCACCCCTGTTATACTGTCATGCTCGGCCTTTGCTTGGGGGGTCTCCTGGCTCTCCAGACCTCTCTGAACCTGTCAGAAGATGTTTTGCAGGCCACCCCAGATGTAGCACTGCCTTAATATGATATCCAGTGAATTTGGAATGGGAAGTATATCATCACAATGGCGCCCACCTGTACTCTGCATCCTCAATGGCGACGAGGCTGAGGGTGCACTTGTCTGGCATGAGCAGGCCGTCAGGCTGCAGCCATTTGTCACGAGCATAGAGCACTGTGTCCAGCATGCTTTCGTACATCAAGAAGTATCCCATCCATTCTGAAATGATGATGTCCACCTGCAGTTTCAACAGCCCATCTCACGCCACGCCCTCTGAATACTGGTGGCTTCTTTCACAGATCCAAAACATGCTTTCATGCAAAGGAAAGCACATAACATGGCTGCATGATGAGTAAGGGGACCCAAGTCACCTTTTCCACCGGCAGCTCAACCTCCTCCACTTTGCCTTGGATAATGGTGACCTTACTCTGGTACCCATTGTCCTTCACTATCTGCTGCGCCTGCTCTGCGATGGCTGAGCGTTCTATGCCGTACACATGCTTTGCGCCTGCCTGCACATGCGTGCAAGCTAGGCTCAGATGCCGTCAGTACAACTGACGCAGATCGGCATGTGCACTGCTTAGCAATGCATGGCATGCAAGCACATAAGAACACACAACGCACCTTGGCTGCGAAGAGGGAAAGAATGCCGGTGCCGCAGCCCACATCAAGGACGATCTTGTCCTTGTAGAGGTGAGCATTTCCCAGGATGGACTGCTGGTAGCTGCGGGTCCGGACTGTGTCCTTGAGCATCTCCTCATGGATGCCTTCATGTGCAGTGATCCATCAGAGACAATTATAAGGATGATGCAATCATTTCCCCCCCAAAAGTAATGGCTTTAATGAGCGGCGTACCGAAGTGGGCATAGGAATCAAAGTAGTAGTCAGCGGCTGTGTGTTCGGCCTGAGCAGAACAAATCAGGATCAAATATTTGTGTTTGAAATAAATTTACAACATTTCTAACATTGCAGGAAGGATCCTGATGGACAGATGGGCTCTGCAGCAATGGGCACGAGGGCATCACTAGTACGTCTCTTTACGACCAAAAGCATGTGTAAGGATGCACACACCTGGCTCAGGGATGCATCCTTTGACTCCACCTTCATTTCGGATCCATCTTTGGGGCCATTACTGTTCATAATAATTGATTGAGAAGGTGCTCGACCTTTCTTCGCAGGCCTTGCACGTTCCTGGATGAATTTGGAACTGGCTGATGGAACTCCTTGAGAGCGTTTTAACCCTGAATTAATAAGTACAATCCGCATCTACCATTCTGACATCCTCTTGGTGCCACGGCACTAAACACTCTACTCAGATGGCTGCTCAGGGGTCGGTTGCTCAAGTATTACACAATAAGTTCCTACAGTAGGAATCAGAAACGCTAATTGGAACCAAGAGATGACGTATATATGATGTATTTGCATCGATTGAGTCCTACAACAGGCGGCCTTCCAACTGCTTCCAAGGGCAGATGCTTTCGCCAAACATTACTGCATGCCGAGGTTTATGCTTGGCGAAACGATGGCAAAAGATATCTTTCGCCAAGATATTTGGATTGGCTGACGAGTCTTTCCAACGATCGCGTCCTCGGAAGTTAAAAGGAGATACGCATAGTTGAACATTGGAATGATCCCTTAGCGGAGCGTGATTCCACATAAAATATGTAAATCTTCAAGAATCTTAGCCGACCAGGTCCAGTGATCACAATTCATTCAATCATCAGCAGGCGCAAGTGTTCAGGCCCTGTAGAAGTTGAAATTGATTCGATAAAATCCAACATAAGGGCACAATTGAATCCTTATTTCCAATATAATATTTAAGTCCAGTAACATCAGTTGTGTCGATTCGCTGAGATACAACATACTGGTCCAAGAATACACTGAGTAAATTGTCTTACGCCCTGCAGCGTTTCAGGACACAAAGTTGCTTCAAAATGATATTTCCCAGGTCACAGCTGCGTACCCACACGTGTCTCCTGAGTCCTGGCAGGAGCACTGGGGTGCACAGTAGCATCTCCAGGTGTCCCCTGGGAGCAGTTGGTGGCCCACAGCAAAGACCTGCTCTGTGCAGCAGAGGCTGCAGAAAGAGATGGCAAGCATCTCGAATAGCAGGAGTCGCTGTTGCCGCGTCCTCCAGAGTGACAGTATTCCCTGCGGGCAAGAAGCAGGCCAAGGTGGCTTTGCCGGCCTGCATCTTGGTGCTGACAGCTGCGGATGTGGTGGAGCGGCGACAAGAGCTGACGCAGAGCATTGGAGATGCCATTGCGGCCGGCGCTACTGGCGTCCTGCTTGAGGATGATGACGGCACAGGTGCTTTTGCAAAAGGCCTTCATTGCTGTCCAATGATCTACCCGTATCTCAATCACATTTCTGGATCTTAAGACAGTGCTGCCGACAGGGATGCTTGCTGCACCCTGTGTTGTGACGTGCATGTGGCTGTGGTGCGCAGGAGGTGCGCAGCTCTATGAGGCAGCAATCGTGCTGAAGGATGTGCTGCGAGGCCGAGCGGTGCTCCTGATCCAGGACCGCACAGACATCGTGGCTGCTGCAGAGGCCGATGGCGTTGTCTTGTCGAGCCGAGGTACACAGAATCTCCCACAGAAAGTGTTTCTTGGCACTGCTCATTGCTCACTGGATGCGCAAGGCCTCCTTGTTCAGGCGTTTTTTGGTATTTGAGATTGAAGAACATGCGGCAGGCGTGCCAACTGTTGTGGCAAGGCGGTCACTGCCAGACAATGCAAACCTGGTGGGAAGGAAGGTGGCCACAGGTCATGAAGCCGTGCGTGCCGCTGCAGATGGAGCCAGCCTTGTCATTCTGGAGGTGCGCCATGTTTCCACTCGTTTGCATGCATGCAATAGCATATCTAATCTGCTGCTCATCTACAGGCCAAACTGTATTGCAAATGGGCAAAGGAGAGAGACAGAGTGCGCTTCGCAGAGTGGGAGCGGGAGGGCGGTGGCAGATGCAGCAGTAATTCAGGAGGCAAAGACTCAGCAGGGCGGCAATGTGCCAGTCATTGCAGCATTGTCAAAAGAGGAGCCTGTTTCCAAGGAGGCTGCTTCAGATTTGGTGGACGCCGGAGCAGATGGAGTTGCTCTGTACCATGACCGCCTCAACCAGACAGCTGCGTCCTTCAGCGGCCGCACTGGCAGTGAAGCCTCCCACCCTGTAAGCCTTCCCTCTTCTGGTCTGCTGTGCACGCATTTGCAGGAACTGTCAGAGGATGTGCTCTGGACAATCACCTGTTGTGTAATAATATTCCTTGAAGATTGCTCTAAAGAACATGCCATGACTCATGACAAGCATTCTCTCGCAGATCCGGGAGATTCTTTCAATTTTTCCCAGCAGCGCTGCTCTCAGCAATACTGCGGTGGACACCAACAACGCAGAGGATGGCGGCGGGGAGACTCTTTTGCGAGATGGGCTGCGGCATGTCATGGATGAAACCAAGGAGAGCCTGTTCGAGGTTGAGAGGCAATTTGTTGCCTCGGCCATTGAACTTCTTGAGGTATTGCACCGACCTCTCAACATCCTTTAAAGTTTACAAAGATGCCACAACGGGCATATTTCTATGGCACCCTCTGTCCACGACTCATGACAGATATAATTTCACTTGTGCAGGAAGTGGTTCCCAGCATGGAGGAGGTGGGTCTGCTGAGGGATGCGTTGAAGCAGCTAGATCAGCCGTTCCTGATGGTGGTGGTCGGGGAGTTCAACAGCGGCAAGTCCACGGTCATCAACGCTCTGCTGGGCAGACGCTTCCTGGCAGAGGGCATCCTGCCCACCACCAATGAGATTTCCGTCCTCAAGTTTAGGTCATCCCACTGCCACACCCCTCTTTGGTTTTATGTCAAGTTATTGCCCAACATGACCATGACCTCATGCAATACTGCCACAGTCACTTTCTACACGGAAGCTGCTCCAAGTAGCAAGTGGCTGTGGCAGTATTGCATGAGGTCATGGTCATTGCTGCAGCTCTGCAATGGCTTGTGATAATAGCCACATGGCGTAATGGGAGGTTTGCTACAAGTACGCCGGTGTGAATCTCATGAAAATGTAACAAGTCCGCTTCTCCCTGGTGCAGGAGGGAGGAAGCTTCAGGCGAGGAGGAGCAGATGGAGGATGGCTACATGGCAAGTGTCCTTTTGCCCTTTGCATGCTGCTGACAAGCTACACCCTTTGCAAGTCCACATTCATGATCAGCTGCCGCATGTTTTGCGCATGTTTGCATCAGCGCGGCCAGCTTTGGGTTCCTGAGAATGTTGGCGTGTTCGCAGGTGCGCTACCTGCCGGCAGCGCTGCTGCGTGACCTGAACATAGTGGACACGCCCGGCACAAATGTGATCCTGGAGCGGCAGCAGCGGCTGACCGAGGAGTACGTGCCGCGCGCCGACATGGTCCTATTCACCATGTCCGCCGGTGCGCCCCTCCCTACCCTTTAGCTCCTACATCTTGCCCTTGATTCTCACCATTTACCTGAACATGCCTCATATCATTTACCTCTCGCCTGATAAATGCTACCTCGTTTCTCTCACCTCTGACCTGTCACGCGCCCGGCCCTGTCGTTCTCAATGCAGTGCACAGAAAAACTGGCTCACCAGGATGATAGAGGATGTCAGAATTGGTTGCTGGAAAGGTGGCTGGAATTGTCACAAAATGGTGTGCCGCTGCAGACCGGCCGTTCACGGACAGCGAGGTCCGCTTCCTGAAGTACATCCGGCAGTGGGGCAAGAAGGTCGTGTTTCTCGTCAACAAGGTCGACATCCTCAGTGGCGGGGATGAGGTAGGCCAAGCTCTCTCTCCCTCGCTCCTCTCCACACCTTTGTCACATATTGCCATGCATGCCAGTCACCACACGTGTACTATCGTATTGTATGTCTTATTTTGATCATACGCTGTTTTTGCCAGCTCCAGAGGCAAGGTGCATCTGCAGAAAAGCTGCATGGAAGGGCTGCCTTATATCCTACTCCTTGGTGGAGTCGCCAATCCCAAGCAAGACCCAATCAGCCGTGGGCACGGTGCTCTGTATTTGTCCCGTCTCCTGCCAGCCGGGGCCCCACTGCTGGATTGACGTGCGCGCATTCAGCCTGCTGCTGGGTGCAGGTGGAGGAAGTTGCGCAGTTTGTGTCGGACAATGCGCGGCGGGTGCTGGGTGTGGATGCTGCCAAGGTGCTGCCGGTCTCCGCCAGGGCCGCGCTGCAGGCCAAGCTGGACGCCACCTCCTCCAGGAACGGCTTCTTCGGTGAGGCATCTGCACTCCACAGAAGTGTCCTCATAGTCCCCTGCAGAGATACTTGAAGATTAAAAGGTAAAAAGGTTACCTCACCCGGGGTTTGCCTCATCCAAGTTCCCCACGACCATAACAGAGCATCCTTCTGCTACCCATCACACTCACACCAACACTGCCATGCATGCCAGCATCGCAATTGAATGTGGTAATTGAGAGGGAACAGGCCTGCCCTGAGCGGAAGCAGTAACACAGGTGTTGCTTGACGTACGTGGTCCTTAGGACTGGACAACGTTTACTTGTAAGAAGGGCTGCCCACATGAAGTGACTTCAGGCTGCTCAGCGCATTACTGATGGTGAGTATGTGGCCAGGCGGAGGTTCGCCGCTGGAGACGCTGGACGAGGAGGCGCTGGCGCGCAGTGGGCAGTGGGGGGAGAGCCGCTTTGGGGAGCTGGAGCGCTTCATGGTTGACTTCCTCGTCGGCGGCGGCGCCGCGGGCGAGTCGCTGCGCCTCAAGCTGCAGACGCCCCTCTTCGTAGCCGACGCCCTCCTGGAAGCCGCGCGCCAGCAGCTCTCCAGCGAGCTCTCCACCGCAGAACAGGTCTGGCCTGCCTTAATCCGCTCTCAGCAGTGTTCTAACACATTTTGTGTGGTCCTTTCCAAGCCGTTCTTCCACACAGCCCCGGTGTTGACCCTGCCGTCACCAGCTGTGCCACCAGGACAGACACCCTTGTCTGGACAGGGCTGCCTCATCACTCAGGTGAAAGACATCTTTCTTGGGTGAAGAATGGTGTGAACGGCCTGCCTGCTCAATGTGGGCAATCCAGGGATTGAGGGCGCTCAGGTGGGGTGTGTTGTTGTGCGCAGGAGGCGGAGGCGGTGGCGTCGGTGCAGGGGCAGCTGCGGGCGTTCCGGCGGGAGATGGAGGCTGACGGCACCGCCCAGCGCGCCGAGTGCCGCCGCCTCGTCGCCACCGCTGTGCGCCGCGCTAGGGAGCTTGTGGACGACGTCCTGCAGGTGAGGACCCTACACTTGTTGAGTCTGCCCATTGCGTGACGAGGCGCTCGCCAAAACTGGGGCGCCAGGATGTGGCCTATACGAATCAATGCAGCTGCAAAAAAGGGAGGCTGGGGAGCTCTAAAGCCATTGCCTAAGTGCGGACCATCTCTGGTATTTCTATCCATATCTTGCCATGACCTGTGCAGCGGGAGGCCCTGCGGGCCGGCTGTGAGGGGCTAGGAGATAGAGGATCGCAAAGAGCAATGCTGGGGTGTGTGTGCGCAGCTGTCAAACCGGGAGGCGCTGTCGGCGTACGTTTTTGGGGGCGCCTCGGACAGCCGCAAGCTGCCGATACTGCGCGGCTTCGAGGCGGAGGTGGTCGGCGAGGCGGCCGATAGCCTGCGCAACATTGTGGCCGAGCACCAGGGCTGGGTCAATTCCAACTGCCAGCGCCAAATCTCCAGCTACAGGTGCCTGAGAACTTTATCGCATCGCAGCATTTTCCTCTGATCTCCTGATTGCCTGACCATTGCTCAGCTCGACTTTCTGGCTGCTGCAACTCCGTCAGGTTGCATGCATGCAATTCAAACTTTCTGCCCAGAGAGTACTGCCCTTTTTACTTACAGACAAGTTCGTATTGAACTTTCTCATGAAGCAAACATTTTGTGTATCTGGATGGCTCAAGGGGCAGTGGGATGACCACAGGTCCTTTGCAGAGGAGCGCGCCCAGCAGCTGGGGACGTCCATGGACGAACTTGTCGGCGGCGAGGACAAGGCACACGCCGCCGGCGAGGCTGCGCGGCGGCAGTGGCGGGAGCAGCGCGAGGCCGTCGCAGCACAAGCGAAGGATGCAAACGCAGATGGTGAGGCGGGTGAGGGAGATGCGGAGGAGAGCGGCAGCGACACGGCGGTGGCAGCTCTGATGCGTTTTGAGCCCAAGGCTGCGGCGCTGGTGCTGGAGGAGGAGATCAGGGAAGCCGTGCTCAGCAGCGTCAGCTCCGCCGTCGGTGAGATACTTCCTCAATCGCTCACAGCAGCACACCTGAGAACTACGACAGGCATGAGAACCTGGTTGCATGACGAGCCCTGTGGGTGTTGGTGCTGTTTATGTGCTTTGTGTATGCCTTGATGCTGTGTCTCACGACACAGCAATATGGTATGATGCAAGCATAAAGAAGAACGATGCAGCTAATCATCACCACTACCGTACACTGTCCCTCATTATTTGTGCATGGTTGGTATGACAAGCAAATACGGTTGGGGAGCAGGGAGAAGTCCTAGAGGTCTGGTGTGGTGGCGCAGGTGCGGGGCTGGTGGGGGTGGTGCTGACCTGGATTCTGCCCACTACGCTGGAGGATGTGCTGGCGATAGTCCTGACGGGTCTGGCCGGCTACGTGGCGCTGCTCAACCTGCCGCTGCGCCGCGCCGAGGCCAAGGCCAAGCTGGAGCGCGTCGCCAACAACTTCATCCAGGTGCGCCGCGCACTGCCCAGCTTTATCGCGCCGCCAATGTTGCCTAGAAACTGGGGCATCTCGGTCTTGGAGCACGGATAGCGCCTCCTGGGCACGTGTGATCCAGTTTCACTCTTAGCAGAGCACATGATGCAAAGCAGTGCTCCGTCGAGGGGAGTGACTGCAGTGCAGGCACATGATGTGCCTACAAGTGCCGAGGATGTGTGCTTCTTCGATGCTGTGGTCCAAACAATTGTGCTTGATGACTTATCTGCCTGCTGAGCTGAGCTGCGCAGGCATACCTGTATACGTTTTGTTGTTGTGGGTGCTGTTGCTGAAGCCTGGGAGGTGCTGGGTCGGCCAGGAGGTGGAGGACAGGCTGAAGGCAGAGCTGGAGAGCAGCCTGGACGCATGCACAGCAGAGGTGAATGCCTTCATCAAGCCGCTGGAGGAGGCCACCCTGGCTGTGGTGGAGCGGGTGAGGGATTCTGAGATCAGGCGAGCCGTGCTGGCAGACGAATTGGAGCAGCTGAAGCAGCGCGCTGCCAGCGTAGAGTAGATCTGACCACAGATACCAGGAGATGCTTGTGTGTTGAGAATGGTGAGGCTTAGTTGTCCACCCACCTCTCTTACAAGAGGTGGGTGGATCTTGTAGATCGAGAGTGATGCAAAATGTTGGGTGACTGATGTGCTCTTGTTCGGGCAATGTCAGTGAGTTGAGAGACACTGAATAAACCTTCAAGTTTTGGCCGTGTTCTGATTCTCAATCTTTCGTAGCATATTTGCCCCTACACAGTAAGGTGTACGTACACTTAGACCAGAAAACTCGCCAATATGATAATCATTCAATGCACTCCCATTATCTGATTGCAAACCTTGCTATGCAAGACATTGGAACTGTTTCCACATAAATTATGCAAGCCTGGGTTCCGTATTATTACATAGTCCATCATCATCATCATCATCATCATATCAGTTCCCAGACGAGACTGCAAAAATATCATATAGAAGCTGTACCACTGGAAAATTTTGCTGAAAAAGCTAGCTGCACTCACACTCTCCGGGATCCCCTCTCAATCTCCTTCTAGGCCCCTACTCTGACACAGCACCAGCACTCTTTGTTTTTCTTGGAGCAGGTCGTCGCCTGACATTCTTCTTTTTTGTCTCCTGAGTCGTCACAATGTCAAGCAGCCCAGCTGGTGGGGCAATCTCCATCCTGCGGGCCTGCCTGTCCACAATCGGCACCATCTCGGCTACAAATGGCAGCAGCACAGTTCTACTGCTCGTAGAGGCGCCCTCTCCGCTGCCAGAATCAGTTGTTAGCTGCACCCTCAACGTGTCATATGTTCCTGCGCACAGAAGCGGCACAGGTCACTCCGGCAAATGCATGGCCGAGGGCTTTGTAAGCGTCTGACATTGAAGTATCACACGAGTGCATGGAGCAAGGGCTGCACCTGTCCCATCATACAGATCAACCACAGTCCCCACAGCTTGGCCTGTCTCCTGCATGATGACCTGCCCAAACACACCAAGATGAGTTGCACAGCTTCAAGTACTCTCAATACTTCCTGCATTACAATGTAGAAAGGCATACGGTGAAGCATGGCCCTCCTTTGCTACGGAATAAATCGACAGGGCGCATGAGGGAGCCTTTGAAGTGTCACCTGCATGCCTACAAGCTCCTGCACATAAAATTCCTCCTCATCCTCCAGGGCAGGCCTGTCTTGTGCAGGCATCAGAAGGCATTGCGCCTTGAACGCCTCTGCTGCCTCAGGTGTGTCAATTCCCTTCAGTTTCACCAGCCACACCTCCTTGCCCTGCAGCATGCCTTTGAAATTTAATGTCTTCCCCATGTGACCTGATGCAAGTACTGGAGCAGCATGCCACCTGAACAGATGACATGTGCATAATCAACCTGTTTGCAAAATATATAGTAGAAGAATTGCAAGTTGGAGGTAACCACTGGCCACCTTGTTGAGAATGGGCCGACACCGTTCAACCTCCACCGGTCTGGCTTGTGAGTTGCGCTGTAGCACGCTGGCTCTTTGTGGCTGCACAAACCTGTACACATGGGAAACCAGAAGTTCATCATATGAAGGCCTGCACAATTCACCGTGTTTGCATGTACTCAATGCGCAAACAGTGAGGGTCAGGGCTTACTTGGACCCAGGAGTGTTCAGTCTTTCCAGTGGCGAGTCTGTCAGCGCATAGAACTTAATGTCACCCTTCACCCCATGTGGTGAACCGAAAGTTCCTAGTTCTAGCAGGCCGCTGCTGGTCTCTGAGCTCAGAGGGGCTGGACTTTGCAGACTGGCTCTGTCTTCTTCAGATGTGTGCGCTGTTTGTTCCTCAAGAGAAGCTAGGGCGCAGATTGTGCTGCTTAATCGAACTCTGCGGAAGCTGAATCCCCCTGCTGATGCACGATCCGTTAGTCGCCACCCTGACTCGCTTGGAAGGTGAAACTTAGCCGTTGTAGAACATTACCTGGTAATGTCTGGCTTCTCTGGAAAGAATTCAATGATACAAAGTTTGTTAGTATGAACGGATGAGCGTTCAGAAGGCAATTTGTGACAGTCTTCCTCAGTAGCATGGCTGCCAGCCTTTTAATCCCGGGCACAGATTGCCTCTTCGCAACTCAGATGGCCAGTTGCAAGACAAAAGAACTTTTAGTTTGTAATATTGACAGAAGATAGAGAAGGAAATGGGTGTTGGATCGTCCTGTGTGGCATTTCTTCCGAAAGGAGGCAACGCCCTTGCAAGGCCTTATAAGCTTCCGCAGGGCACCCGAGTAATCAAAATCCACTACTTTAGTGGATGTAAACGCTACTAATGTGGTGGATTATTGGCAATCAGGGGCCATGCCACCTGGTAACACATTCCATAGCATGCCATTTTGGTAATAAAAATTAGGCCTTTCGTCAGTAAGCATGGAGAATGATCAGTGATGTGTTTCTGTACCGAGCATGTCACTTATTATTGCTAGGATCCCGTGTTACAAGTGTGGCAGTGACAAGGAGAAGCTTCATCCGAACTGCGCAAGTTCAGAACGCTTGACTCGCTGTGTAGGTTGTGATTATATTATCAGATTCTATTCAGAAGGTCTGACAAAGGACGAATACGGCCACGACGCTGTTGCCGACTGGGTCTTCAAACAAGAGGCAAGGGTGCCATTGCAACGTTGCAATGCCGTGGACTCAGGGGTCAGATATTTCCATCAGAGCTGCCTTGGCCGAGATGAACCTTCAGCATTGTCCAGAGCTAATGGCTACTATTCTATTCGCGGGAAGATTGAGAGCGAAAAGTATCCAGAGCTCAGAAATATTACCCACAAATGCTGTGAGGACTGCGTCATTGCAGCCCAAACCAGGGGCAAGGATCTCAATGAGGATAAGTTGAATTTTATCATGCATCAAGGAGTGATTGGTAGGTCTCAATAAGCACTCCATCTTTGAAGGTTGGGAACACCTATGTTTTGAATCTCCCCATGACCTTGACACAGAGTAACTAACTCTGACTTTTGCGTTGCGTTCAGAGGCAGAGACCGGCGACTTGGAGAGGAAGAGAGCCGATAGGCGATCAAGCAAGATTCGAGGCATCATTGGTGGTCAGCAGGCTCGCCTCGAAGACAATGGGACGACTTCGACCGCCATCTTTGCAACGAGACACCTCAATCAGAAAGTCAGCTTCAGCAAGAGCGCCAGCAGATTGCTGGCAGCAGTGCCCAACCTGAACAGGACAGTGATGGCAGCCTCGTATCTCCAGGCCAGTGGACTTCAGGCAGGCCAGACAGCCCAAGGACAGGCGCAGAGGGGCGCCACAGCTGCAGCAGGCGGCATGCAGGGTCCCGCAGCCCCAGAGGCAGAAGCTGCAGGACCTTCGCAAGCGCCACAGCCAGGGATCAGCCGCAGGCAGCTCAGCGCTCAGGGAGCCGAGCAGGACATCGTCCAACGGTGGCTTGCGTTCAGCCTCAAGGCCTCATCCACCGTTGCAGAGCTGAAGCGGTTCCTGCTTGACAGAGGCCAGCGGCCAGTGATCTTCACCAGAAGCGCGCTGCTCGCCAGGGTGGAAGGGCTGCTTAGATTTGAGCATCCAGAAGGTAGCTATCCATGATGGCTGTAACGATCAGCGCCTACACATCTTATGCCTGGCAAATTAATAACATGTCCTCACCATTTCCTCTGGACATCTTATGCGCTGGCAGCTAATGGATGCTGTCATGCAGGTGGACTGGAGCCGAGTGCGGCGGCGGTTGAAGAGATCACAGCCGCTGTTGAGGCCGCAGCCCAACCGGCACGGCAAAGACCAGCAAGGCAGAAGGTGGGCATCTTGTTGAGGATCCTTATGTTTGCATGTGCTTTGTGAACGCCTCTCATCTGTCAAGCTGCTGGTGCAGTGAAAGCGAGTTTGGCTGAACACACTGATTGTAAGTTATTGTTGTTACAGGCGCCGAAGAAGTCACAGCTTCAGATGGAAGCGGCCAAGTCCATTGTTAACAAGGGTGAGTGGGCGCTCTCAGCTGGAAGCTCTGATCACCTGGTGACTGTTGCACACCCGAGAAGGCTTTAACTTCTGCAGATTTGATGGAAGGGAATGATAGCCAGTCAATTGAGGCGCTCACATGTTTGCAGGAGTGAGCAGCGGCCTGCCCGTGGTCAAACTCAAGCAGATTGACGAGTTGCTCTGGACCTTCGACAAGTGCCACTACCTGCCGCAGTTGGGGGAGAGCACTCCCTCGATTGGTGTCGCTCTCTGGGCCGTCACAAGCACGCTGCACCGCGACGGGGAGTTCCCAGCACGCAACTTGTCCCAGTTGGGTCGTGCTGCCAAGGCTCCTGTTGGTTTGGTGCGCGCTGTGCAGCCAGGCAGCGATGGCACCCAGCTGCATATGGAGATATGGTTCCTCGAGGCGCGCGTGCAGACAGATAGCCAGGGGGAGCCCGAGGCAGCGGTGGCAGGGGAAGGCGGTGGGGCACGCGCAGATGTGGAGGGACGGGGTGCAGGAGAGGCAGCCACCGGTGGGGGCGTGCAGGAAGGGCATGGGCGGGGTCGGGGCAGGAAGCGTGGCCGCCGCGGCACAGGCGGGGCGCGTGGCAGCAATCGGCCCAGAAGGGGCAGCCGAGGCAGGCTCAGGCGCCCAACCGCCAGAGCCGCAGAGTTTTGGGGTCCCCCCACTGAGGGCGACGAAGACGAGGTTGGGAACCTCTTCTCTGAGTCAGATGCGGATGACCAGCCAGCGCAGCAGCACAGTGACCCAGCAGAGCCAGAAGGGCAGGCAGAGGGTGTCCTGCCTGAGGCCAGCGAAGTGCCGCCGCAGCCCACAGCTTGTGCGAGCCAGTCGCCGTTGCACGGCTGCTTGCTGGCAGATGAGTCGCCGCAGCCTGTGCCAGTCCCCAACGTGCGGCTGAGCATGCAGGGGCATGCCGCATCGCCGGCCAAAATGGCTGTGCTGGTGATCGACTACCGGCACATTGCAGCGGCCCTCTGTCATCCAAAACGGCTGAAGGTGGCTCTCGGAGGCGCTGCCGGGAGCTCGCCCATGAACGTCGAAGAGGCTGCAACTGGTGTGGCGCTGGCAATGTTGCTGGCTGAGGAGCAGAATGCGGCGCGCGCCGGAGAAGGTGAGGAGCCATCATGGCTCTCTTTGTCCTGGCTTATATGATTCCACTCACAGTGAGTTTCTAAGTTATAATGCCATGCGAATCATACCCCGAAGGTTTATCGACAGGTAATTGTCAGCAATAAGCTGACGACAGGCATGTGTTGTCTAGGTGGGAGTGCTACGGCAGCGGAGCAGTCGCAGTCAGCCTTGGAGCAGTCACCGCTGTCTGGCGCCATGGTCTTCTTTGATCCTGCTCTGGAGCTCGCTGCCGATGAGGAGCCAGCTTCCTCCTACCGCTCTGCAGATGGCCCAGCAGGCATGTACAAAATCCTGCTCTGTCATTCCTGTGAACTTGTCAACTGACTGCTCTCATACGCTGGTGTAGTTGATTTGTTCATGTCTTGTCTCTCAATGCTGAAGTGTCTGCTTGCCCCTTTGCCTGAGCCATGCCTGTCTTTCACGCACCCTGCTCCACATGCTGTGCTTGCCCCTTTGCCTGAGTCATGCCTGTCACTCACGCACCCTGCTACATATGATGTGGTAGAGTGCCGCACCTAAGGGTCATCTGGGTAATACTAACAACAGGAATAAATTTGAGCTTGACATCCTAGCAAGACACTAGGGAAGATATTGCTTGAATGCGGTAATAATCGCGGATTGTAAGCAGCTGTGTGTTGGTGCGCGCAGGTCGACCGTCCCTGGAAGTTTCCTCCCCTGGGATCAACATGGAAGCTGCAATGGGTGTCATCGCAGGGCTGGCATGTCAGCTGAACCCCTCGCCGCAAGCCAGAGGCCATTCGAGCGCGCACAGTGACGTGCAGATTCTGCCAGATGACACAGTCTATGTCCTAACAGATGACAGGAGGATAGTGGGGACGGCAGAGGTGGTGCATATTGGGCCTGGCACACGGTTCCACGGTGCTGAGCTTGAGGGGTTTGGTGTTATTTGCGGGCTCACCATCACAGACGCAACTGGGGCTGGACACCAGAAGGCATGGTTGAGCGACACAGATGAAGTCAGAGCAGGCAGAACACCCTTGGAAGCAATTGGGGGCAATCAGATGGTGGCAGTTCCCGAGAGGTGCCTTCGCTTTCTGAGGCGCCCACCGGCGGCTGGAGAGTGACTTGCAATGTGATCTTTGCACTTTCAAGCTAAGTCAGTTTCAAGCTTAGTCAGAATTGGCGTGTGAGCATGACGCAAATGTAGCATCAATTTTTTTTATGTCCTAAATTTGATATTGCAATGAGGACTGTAGTAGGTTGTGACCAAGTCTGCCTCACTACAAGGCGTTGCACATCCATGCGCTCTACGCAACTAATATTAGTCACTCACTTGTCCCTCTCTGCACATGTGCGCAACAATCATGACGGTAACCAGATATCATGCATGTAACAATCTGTAAGGTAATTTTGCTCCCGGTTGCCTCACATGCTCAACCTTCGAATCTGAAGTGGCCAGTGGGATGGAGCACTTCTGCTTGAAGACAGAGCACTGCTGCTGACCGCCACAAGGTAGTGGCGGTGGAGGGCAAGAAAATAAATCCCCTGAGCCTATCTTATAATATTATTAACCCCATCTGTCATTGAGCAGCCTGGCTCGTTCTTGCTGTTTCTCTACGATGTCGGTGTCGAAATCCACTCACATAGAATGTTGAACGTGGAAGAATTGCTACAAGATTCTTCTCAGCATCATCGCACTTCTTGGTCGCTGCATAAAGACACACGGCATGTCACATCAGATGGCGCAAAGGTGATGCCCTTATCTTGCCGGCACCCACGCTATGGTACACGCACGCGATGTGTATCAATCAAATGTGCCACAAGCGACAGAATTGGGGTGTCAATTTGCTGCACAGCGTGGGTGCCCCTCCTTGATGGGCACATCTCTTTACATCGAGCAGCCATCTGAGATCGCCAGGGTTGAGGACGTGCTGTCCGTGCAGCACGCACTCAGCGTCAATATTTAGACTCTTTCAATATTGATTATTGATGGTATTCTTGTGAAAGAGTCTCTTGACCGGCCCTGTAGGTATCGCACGCTATGAAGAGGCTTTTGCAGTCCAGGGTTGGGGCAGCACACCTCTGAACATAGGACCTGCCACCTTTGTAATCTTGCTCAAACGAAACCCTGAAATGCCTTCTCGAAGAGTGTGGTTTTCGAAATTCCTTCAAGCACCACGGCTGTGTGTGCAGGAAACCTAGTAATCTTCAACCACTGAACTTCCTTGAAGGCGGGAGCCATGCATGCACACACCGCCCTCATTCACTGGGCACTGGTCATGTACAGGTGAGATCTCAGGAAAGCAAGAGTATGATCCAAGTGTAGAAGTGCTGTAGAAATCGGGTTGAAGCCGCGGGCCAAAGCCTTGGAGCCTTAAGCATCATGCTGATGATCATAATGATGCCATCGGGTCAGTACTAGTATAAATGGCGTAAGGCTACCCATTAAGAGATTCCAGTGGGACCACCGTCGAACATTATAACCTGAGAGAAATTTCTTTAAAGCATCAAGCATCTCGAGATGTGCTCATGAGCAACGCATGTCTTGTGCTGCAGGTGCAACCCATGCCATGCCCGTGGCCAGTGGGCACGTACACATGTGCATCAACGTTTCAGGCAATTGCAAGTTGCCACAATGGCTACCCAACACCGGTGTTGGTAGCAAGTGAATAGTGGGTACCCACTAGTTATTTGCCACACCATTGCCCTCAGTGTACTCTTAAAAAGCAATCACTCAATTATAACTAGAAGGCGCCTCTACAGTGTAATATTGTTGTCAATAGATCAGATTGATATTATTGTTGCATTCATTTATTTTATATTTAATTATATTGAACAAGCTCGGCTCGCAAGGCTTCAAGCCTTGTTGCTCCAATTGGTCAAATATATGCATTATTCTTTTTTATCTGATAATTCTTGCAAAGCAGAATTAAAGCCACTGCAAATATTAAGGCTTGAAACTCGAATTCACAATGTGGAGATAAAGTCCATGCAATGGGTGACTCGTTAAACATTAATTGAAGCTGAAGGGCTAATTGGCTTCTGATAAATATTTTAATATCATGGTCATTTATTTGGATGGTCCAAACAAGCTGTCGACATGAGAATGATCACTCACAGGCTTGCATGGACACTAAAGTCCCCCCAGGTTTTGGTAGAAAGTGAAGCCAATGACGGTACTGCAACATGCTCAGCCTATAGGTAGCTAACCAGATATTTACTATAATTACACCTTGAGGATCTGGTCCAGAGTCACATGCATGCCATATGGGCGCATGTTGCCGACTGTTGACATGACCTCTCCAAGAGTCATCAAAAAATCACATTATGACAGACATATCTTCTTAGAACCAATACAAATCTTTTGAAGACTGAAGGTCTTTATTGTCATTAATGGTGGGCAGTGGGTCATGGCCTTCCTCTAACTAAGGAAGCTTCACAACCTGGCAGGCAATCTTTCTAAGTAGCAATTCTTGTCAAGGTTCATACTGTTCATTTTTTGGCTGCTGGCAGTCAACATGCTATTAACTATTAACAACGTGGACACCTGTACATATATACAAATTTTAAGTATTAATACTAATATTAATTTGTAGTATTAGCCGTATAATTTTATCATAATATTATGATATGCTGCCAAAAATAAAATTCAACGAATTTAATTTGGTGGACCTTCATCAAAGTTTTAAAAACATGACAGGGACACCTCCATTCACGACAGGCATTGATCACATTTTGACACTTATATGAGATAGAGAGAGGCACTGCTCAGAGCTACATGAATTGCAAGAGTTGCAGGAAGTTTCAATAGGCTGCCTTTCGCTTGAACAACTGATAATTTTTAACAGCAATGCATATTTACATTAACAACATAAGAAGCTGGCACTCTGTGTTAATTATTTGCTTTAAGTGTGTGGAGAGAACAAGCTGCTAAGAGATCTTGAGATTTTTGAGCCAATTGGCAGATGATTCCACAGCGCACTCCCTTCCCAAAAAGGATCTGATGAATTGTAGAACAATCAGATTACTGTACTCTATAGAAGATTACTGTACTCTATATAGAAGCTACTGACTTTCAAAGTTTGAAACAGCATCGAGAACATCAAAATTGGCAGACAAGGCGAGATGCTCATTGCCAAATTTTCAAATGTGCCAATATTTATGTGTCCTCATCATCGCCGCCGCTGCTGTCTGAGGAGGCATCGGACCGCGCATCCTGCCAGTCCGAGTCGGAGCTGGTGCCGCTGTCCAGGTTTGTGAGGTCGGCGTGCAGCGCTTCCACAGCATTGCCTGCCATGCCGCCCAAGTGCTGATACTGTTCAAGCTTGGAGAGGAGCACCACCTGCTGCCCGAGCTGGAAAGCTTCAAGGGCTGCATGCACACCCGCCTCCCCCAGCTCCGCCGCATGGGGAACTTGTCGGGCGCTGGGCAGGCGGCGCTCTCCCCTCCCAGCGGCTTGCTGCACTTGCTGGGCGTAGTGCTCATAAAACACTACCATATCCCTGGCCTCACGCCGCACGATGGTCATCTCTTCGGAGCACCGCTTCAAGCGCTCCTGCTGCTCCGCCAGCGCGGCCAGTTTCCTAGCCAGCAACCCTGCCTGAGCAGATTGTCGCTGCCACGGCAATGTGTCTGCCGCGAGCAAGCCAGGGGCGGTCAAGCGCTGGCAGTCATACTGCGCTCCCTGATAGTCCCCAGGGGCGGCATGCCAGCGCCGCAGCTGAAGGATGTCATCGCTGACTTTGGACACGATGGCTTCCATCTGGCGCCGCAACCGCTTCAGGCTAGTGCGCTCACGATATGCCGCTGTCTCCAGCTGTCTCTGTAGGGCGTAGTAATCCACGAACCTGGCTGCAATGGAAGCATGTAGCTGCTGAATCATGAACCTCTTCCGCTGACCCCCTATCTCCTGGTACAACCGGTCTGCCTCCACCCACCGCAGCTGTACCCGGTGCCTGCGCTCCCACGCTGCCAGCTTGCCCTCAAGGACTCGGCGGTGCTCATGCCGCATTTGCTCGGAGAGCGATTGCTGCCCCTCAGCTGCGAGAGTCACACTGCCACCCAGCGCGTACAACTCCTCCAAGCAGCCTTGGTAGTGGTGCTCCCATGTAAGACGGGCCTGCGAGTAAGAATCCTGACATCAGTGATTCATGCATCTTTATGTATCTTCCAAAGGTGTGCATCCCATTTGCTCTTTACAAAAACTCCACCAGTATGCACATCCTGTCATGTCTTGTCCTGTCATGTCATAAGTCACATGTCAAATGTCCTATCATGTCATATGAACAAGCACCAGTACAGCCAACTGAAGGTGCAGAGTGGAGCAGCACCGGGATGGTGGGCGCGCTTGTTGATGCCCCCTCAGACGATGTCTGCCGCTGCTCCCGGGCAGACCCCTGCGTGCAAAACAAACAATCTGCTTGCATACTTTCTTCTGAGGCAGCTCTTTACTCTGAGTCCTCTGAGCACCTCCTTCTCACTAGCATACCCATTGATACTTATTCCATGCTAGAGAAGAGCCTTCAAAAAGGACCAACACACCTCTGCTTCGTCACTTGCGCCTGCACCAGCGCCGCCTTGGAGAGGATCCTGGCCTGCCGGTGATGGGACGCCTCCTGAGCCACCGCCACCCTGCACCTGATTCATCAGCCAATAAGCGAGCATGCAAAGCATTGCAGACTGCAGGATATATCAAGATGGCATCTCCCCAGAGAATCAGTAGAGACAGGTGCAGCAACTAGGAGGGGTGCATTTTACCTGCAACTCGGGGGCTTTGATTTGGGCAATCTCCTGCTTGAGGGCCCCCGTGGACTGCCGCAGTTGTGCCAGCAGTCGAGCAGCCCTCCTATGCCACTCAAGCAGCTGCTTGGGCAACCTGCGCTCCTTTTTTCGCTGCCAAGCCATCGCCTGCACATGGACCAACATTGTCACTTCTCGCACCTACAGGGTTACAAACTGCAACATCGAGCAAGGCTACAAGAGCTTGCATCATATGAAAGGAGAACTCACCAGGTCCGTCATGTAGTCCTCCCGCGTGGCAGTCGCCATGCGCTTCAAGATGTGTGCAAATTTCCTGTAATGTGCCCAAGCCTGTTCAATGTTGTCACCAAAGGAGTTTCCTGCCGCTAGCATGCGGCGGGCGCCATACTTTTCTTGGCATGCCGGAATGTGAGCCTTCACATGCCACGGCCCCACTGCCAGGCCAGGCATACCCTCCACGTTTCCTTGAACCATCCTGCCAGCACAACACATCACCATTCAAAGGGGACGCTGCTGTGCACTCCGACGAATCCACACACTCATAGCATGACTAGTACTAGACACTAGGAGTGAAATTGTTCCATGCAATAATTGTACAGGGCACATCTTGACGTAAACGCCAGGCATGATGGACGAAAGATTATACCTTCGCCAATATGGGTCAAACTGGCAAGCAATGTCAATGAAGAAGTACTTCAGATCCTTGCCCTCCTCAGGCTTGAACTCCTTCAGCAGACGCTGCAGGAGCAACTCGTAGTAAACAAAGCACTCCGGTGTGAACAGGTTTGCCGCCACGAGAACATACCCGTGGCGGCAAACTGCTGCTGCCACGCCCTACGCACAAGCACATGCGGGAGTGTCAGACCGGCTCCAAAGCACCAGCACATCTTCTTGTTACACGCTTTCCTGCCAAGCAAGGTACATCCTGCAGAGCTGCAATTTAAGGCTGCCATAACCCTACCCCTTGTTGAACTCGCCAGATCCAAGCAAGACCCAATCAACCGTGGGCATGGTATTCAGTATTTTTACCACCTGAAGCAAGGCACGCTAGGGTGCTGCCAAGTATTACCCTTGCCAGCCGGGGCCAGGAAAAAAAGAGAAAAAAATCATGGATATATGAGATGCATGCCAACATCAGTAAGCGCAACAAGATCCCAGAAAAATGCGAGGAGACTCACTTGCACATATAGGCGCAGCTGCGTGTCTGAGGCGGTTGGCGTGGCAGCAACGAACTGAGAGCAGACCGGCCGCTCCAGCGCCGCCGGGTCCAAGGCCTTCCGTTGAGCGAGCAAGGCCTTCACCTCTTCATCAGCAATGAAGGGGCTATAGGGCAGCTTCGGCTGCAGGAAATCAGAGGCTTTGCCCGCCGCCCTGAGCTGCGTGAGTCCCAGGCAGGCGTCAGCAATGGCTGCCACGCAAGTGCGAAAGCAGCAAGGACACTGCACAGTGGGGCCCCCGGAGGCACGACTGTCCAGAGATTCCTGGGTCGCCGGGCCCACCTCAGCTGCATCTCTGCCAGTTTGAGCCGCGAGGCTGCCTGCTTCCATTTCTGGTGGCGATGACGACGCTGCTGCTTCCCTCTGAGTGTTCTCCTGGGGCGGCGGCGGCTGGCCGAGCTGCAAGTCTGAGTCACCGCTGAGCCCTGCCTCCGAACAGATGGGCTGCACGCCAAGCCTGTTGAGGTCATGTGTGGCGATGTCCATTCTGCGCCACTGTCTGACCGCCACTGGGAGGTTCCTCCAGATATTTTTGGGCAGGCCACTCAGTTGCCCGTACGGCACACAGCCGTTCCTGACGTGCACCTCCTCCAGGGCGCTAGTCCAGGCGACCATTGAGGTTGGGCTGGCGAGGCTGAGCTCATGCGTCTGCAACATGAGCGCTCCAGAGTAGTAAACCAGCGGCCTCTGTGGCGTTGCAGGAAAGCATCCCATGCTCACAGGATCGACTGTGAAGGCGGCACTGCACCCGCCACACCTGAATGCTGGGGGGCTGACCTCTGTCCTGCCGCTGATCGAGACATACACAAGCCTGCTGATCGTCTCCACCTGCTCCCACACTGATCCCACCCTCCCAGCCTGACTGCATGGACTGCAAGCGGGCAGGGCTGCTCTGGCAGCTGTCAAAAACTCTGCCTGCAGCTGCTGCTTCAGTGCTGCTTGGCGTGCAGGCTGACCAGCTTGGAAACATGTGTTCCTGAATACATTGTCATCAAAGCACGCATCCCATGCTTGGTGCAGCCGTCTATTATCCTCTTGAGCTGCCTGTTTCCGCAGACGCCGGCGTGAGGGCGGAGGCTGATAATAGGCAGCAGCGGCTTCTCCATCTCCATCTGCAAAGCCATCCTGCTGTTCTTCCTGCTGAGCTGTGTTTCTTGCAGGGATCCGCCAGGATGGAAGGGCGCTGGCCGGCCTCCGGGGTCCCCTCGGTGCAGATGTTGCCACAGTGCTGCCTAGGTTCCTCCCAAATCTGCGGCCTGGCTGCAGCAGAGCAGGAGTGTCGGCTGATGGTATCACCTTGACACTGACCCTCCACCTCTTGTTCCTGACCATTCGTCCTGCATGAAGTCATCACACAACGGTTTCTGCAAGTGATCCACCAGGACATTAAAGGAATGAGAAGTACATCAGCAGCATGCCTTCTAGTACAAGTGATACAACTATCCTTACAAGCACCTGGGCTACTTGCTACTCTTTGGGGTGCACAGTCCTCTCCAGATGCTCCTCATCAGATTGGCATTCCAAGCAAAGCCAGGTCAGGGCAGACACCCACGGCTACTCACAGCAGCAGAGGGATCGTAACGCTCACCAGAACAATTGAACTTGATGTTGGTTTAGATTGTAGACGACTTCAGTGTCTGTCCGGTGCATCAGTGCTCAATTCAGGTGAACGCTCTGTGTTGCCTGCACGCATTTCATTTCAAGGAATTGGCTTGGCAGGGCATGCAGTCACTACGAAAGAAGTAGACATGCACGTCGATGGTCGTGACATTC
This sequence comes from Coccomyxa subellipsoidea C-169, assembly GCF_000258705.1. NCBI lineage: Eukaryota > Viridiplantae > Chlorophyta > Trebouxiophyceae > Coccomyxaceae > Coccomyxa > Coccomyxa subellipsoidea. The sequence continues at coordinate 1,485,754 of NW_005178031.1, forward strand.
GATTAGCTGAGTCCAAACAAGTCAAGGATGGGGATGCCAAAAAACCGGCAAAAGTGCGAACCTCACATGGCCAGCGACAGAAGACTTCAAGAATTCGTTTAAATTACTCCCATAAACATTTGCGGCCGTCCCACCCCCCTTTCAAATCCTACTTTGCAACGGTAACCTGGCAAATGGCATTGCTGTCTTCGCAGAAACGAGTAGCGCACGATCCTATAGATACAGGCTTGACCGAAATAATTAGCTTGACGGAGGTACTATGCAATGCTGAGATTGTTGTAGGTAAATCTGAAGGATGTGCAGCATTGCTTTTGTTATTGCACGCCCCGAAGGGGCGTGCTCAGAAAGAGAGCCAAATCCACTAATGTAGTGGAGTGCATGTCCACTAAAGTAGTGGATTTTGCCCGACAGAGTAGGATGGCTTCCGAGACTTGAGAAGCTTCCCATGTTGAGCTTAAATTTGAGAACAGGCGTGTGCAAGTTAGGGATTGAATCGTTGAATGAAAGTTTGTGAATTTGTTACTATTTTAGGTGAATTTTTTGGGGTTATTTGACACCTTTGTCGGCCTCCTGTCGAGGTACCAAGCGCACACACTTGATCTGAGCGATCGGGTTCCACAAGTATCGGTATCAGCTTTGCCCTTCTGAATATCTCTGTGTCAGATAGTTGTCAGAAGTTGTCACATCCATTGTCATGGACGCCCGTGTCAGAAGAGCTACTCTACAGGACCAAGCAGTCGTCAGTCAATATAACATTGCTATGGCCAAGGTGCGCCGTGAGATGTCAGGGTGTTGCAGATAATGACGTCTCGCCATATTCAATTTGTTGACCCCCATCATGGCACAGGAGACTGAGGACTTGGAGCTTGATGAGAAAACCGTTCAAGCAGGTGTTCAGGCCATTCTTAGCGATCCAGCGAAAGGAACATACTTCCTGCTCGAGGTTGGTTTCATATTTTGTGCAAGGCAATGTTGGACACAGCTCCAGGACACTGCTAACCTTCTGTATCCCTTGCTTGCGCCAGGAAGGTGGGAAGATTGTTGCCCAGCTGATGATTACCTATGAATGGAGCGACTGGTGAGGCACACCCTAAATAATGGGGACGATGTGCGACAGACCCCTATGAAACATAACATGCATTGCTGTCAGTGGCACCAGAGATCTGGCAATTTGGGCTCAGAGCTATCATGCCGTCTTGCAGGCGAAATTCCCAGATATGGTGGGTACAGAGTGTCTATGTGCATCCAGATCATCGCCGCAGAGGCCTCTATAAGGCCTTGTACAGGCACATTCAGACCTGCGCCGCTGCAGAGAAGGCATGTGGCGTCAGGCTTTATGTTGATGTTGGCAACAACCGTGCACAACAAACGGTGGGTTCTCCTCCTATTTTAACTTTTTGGTATCCTGTCTTGCCTTGACATTTCTGCACAATCACAGGATGCAAAATTCTGCCAAGGTCTGATCTGCCTGTTGCCAGCCCATTGTTGGATTTTACTTGCTTCTGTGGTGAATGCAGTACAAATCACTTGGAATGACCAGCCACTACCTGGTGTTCGAGGACATGGCACTGACAAATGGCAGCTCTGAATAATTTACAATATGCGCTTCTTAAAGATTGATATGAGACCAACATGCATGCACCGCCTGCTATGAGCTATGGCCTCAAAATTCTGGGTTTCATGCCTTTCTTGGAACAAATCATCAGTGTAAAGGGTAATCTGCAGCGTGTTTATCTTTGCAAATTCTTGGAGTTTACTACTGGAGTTTACATTACTCTATTACTCTAGTTACAGTGTAGTACATGTCACTCCATTGCTATCATGTTCCCCCTCTTCAGCTGATTTGAGAATATGGTCTGAACCTCTGTGCCAGTCTTGGCACAAATTATATGGATGCGAGACTTGCACTTACGGTAGATGTCTGTGTGACGAGTCACCACAAGAACTGGTCCATCGCTGATGCCAGGAATGCAAGGGTGCCACCTGATATAAAAAGCAAGCGTTTCACACGTTGCTGCCTTGGTCCCCGCTGTAATCTGCTACTGTGCACTGCGCAACTTACACACCCTCAACATCACACACCATGGCAAATGTCCATTTTCCCCACGCACCTGACATCCCATGGGAGCAGGTCTTCATGGATGTCCCATGAGGCAGCAACCCGAAGGAATTCTCCTGGATTATCGCCCAATGGCCCCTTGTACATGAGCACCTAGATCACAGTCATCAATGACGTTTGTTTCTTATATCTTTAGTCTGAGAGATGCTCACGTATGAGCAGACGTAGAAAAATGAAGCTATGCAGTTCTGCATGCCCTGACAAGAAATATCGTGGTCTGCAGGACAACAGGGTACCTCATTGGTTAGACTTGTCACAAAGAGATTGCCCTCATTGTCAAAGCTGAGGCCAGAAGGCCTGCACAGACGCTCGTCTGACCCGTCGATGGATCCACAAAATTTTTCAATGCCGCAGTGCCGCCCTGGAGTCAGTGAGCAAGTGCACCTTCTTCAGCAGTGTGTGTCAGTCTGTGTTTTCCTGACAGCATTGCTCCAGTCAAGGGAGAAAGTGTTGTACAACCAAATTGGCCACAAGGGTGCCCAGAGACAGCCTCAATACCTTGCTCATCAAGCTTCACCACCATGACAAAGCCTTTTCTACGGCGCAGTGGTAAATCACCCAGAACCTGCAAAAAGAGGAAAATGCCCCAAGCTAGAGGGTTGAAAATTTATTGTCCCACCATCTGGTCTTGAGTTGATCAGAACAGACTTCTCAGTGAACACTGTGATACTGCTGTTTGAAGCTGCTAGATTGACACAGTGGAGTGGCACAATTTACCTCATACTCCTCCTCCATGGCAACATAGAGATTACCATCTGGACCTGCGACACCGAATCCCCAACCTCATTACAGAGTCGATTTAGAGTACATCTCCTCGCGCTTCAATAGATTAGCTATATCAAATTTCACGCACCTGTGACCATTCCCCAGGGTACATGAGCCCTTGTATGCTCTTGTTGCCCATGCACTACCGTGTACATTGTCACGGGAGACAAGGACTTCGGGTCATAGATGTACTGCCCTGTGTCTGTGTCCCATGCAAATCTTGCAATCACACCGGGTGTTGCGCTGCATCATCAGAATTTGCTTATTATGCATTGTCAGCCTCTAAAGATCACGCCTTTTACCACCATTCCTGAGCATCGGGCTATTCTGAACACCCGACAAGTAAAGTTTTGGTAAAGACGCACCATGCCACATGCATGCAGTCTTTTGTGAAGCAGATGCCTTCTGGAGTTGCGCAGAAGTCAGGTAGTTTCACAGCGACGCGTCGGAAGACAAGGCCTGCGCCCCTAAATTGTAAAACATACTTTCCCTGCACGTGCCACGCACTGCCGTCTGGTCAGTGATGGTGCACCCCAGGGGTGGTCAGCCGGTAGCTGGCTTGGCATCCAGACTCACCTTGTATTGGCAGACATAGTAATCACCATCATCAGGTGACAGAGCAACACCAGTCGGCCAGAACCTGTTTAATTTCTCATTCCTTCGCAGGGGCCTGTTTTGCACCCTGGCTGAATGCAGGACATGCCCGGACTTGGGACAAATGTCCAGGATAGCATTAGTATCGGATGCAACGACTATCAACCTCGCCTTGAACCTCAGAGTTTCAGCAGACAAAATGCTTTTGAAGTCGCGGCAGACTGCCGACAGCTGCGAATGAAAACAGTGGTAATTAGCCTAATAGGCCAGGAAATATCCTGACATACTATTGTATTTCTTAAAGCAGGCGCAAATCATACATATTATATTTTTGCTAATCTAGTCTTTGAGATGATCCCATGAAGTCTCAAGCAGTTTATAGGCAAAGCTTGAAATGCTACTAATGCTCCTACAGATGTTGCCAGACCTGTAATGCCTCGCGTCGAGTGAGGTTTCTAAAGATCAGTTCCGAAACGTCACTCGAGAGCAGGGTTTGGAGGGATGTCATGGGCATTGTAAGGCCTGCTTGGCAACCACAAGAATCTTGGCATAGCGTGATGCCCTTCAGATCGTCATTGACAATGGCATTTGGTTCTACAATGGGATCTGAAAGAAGAAGGGCAATTTGGCCGAGAAAGGCATCGAAAGACGTATGAGGACATACCCTGCCGTGTGGTTTCCTCCGACATAATTGCATCTTGGTGGAGAATCACTCCTTCTCTGGTCAGCCATACTCCAATTTTCCTACTATCGAATAAGTCGAGACCCTCACTGTTGCTTATAGTGGCTTAGGATGTACCCAACAGCCTACAGCAAGTCCATTCCAAACCTGCTTGTAGTTGTGAAAGACTTTTAGATGCTTGTAGCATGAAAATCGAGCACCTAAATATAGCTAAGCTTATAGAAATTGATGGAATATTTTCGTAAATTCAAAAGCTACGTCCTTGGGGAGGTAAGTGCACGGTCACCTTGGACAGTCCTAGTCAATGGTCACGAAAGTTTGGAGCAAGGAGTAATTGTCGAACAAGAATAAACTTTTTGTATTCCATGCCCACAGGACCTGTCGACTGCGCGGACTAGCACATCAGGGTTCCCTGAGGCTACATATTCTCCTGGGGCATCTGCACAGGATTCAGCAGCAACAAGGCAGACAGCCAGGCAGCAGCCAGTCTTGCAGAACGCTGGCCTAGGCTCACAGGGTGGAGTTCAGGTTTGCATGCAGCCCCAGCGTTGCAAAAAAAGCGATGCATTGAATTAAAGATGCTGATAATAGACTCGTCATCACTCAAGGGGCAAATTCTTCAGCTCTGGACCATTTTGCCTAGTGCGAGACAGGCGTGAGGCTACGGTTGGGTCCCTGACCAATCTCTGATATGGCTGCAGGGCTTAAATTGGTACACGTCCCGATTGAAGCAAGACAGTGATGGTGACGTTGCTGATGAGTTCCTAGAGGAGCAGTCAATAATTGCTGCCAACAATGATCAGCAAACCACAATAAGTGGATCATCGCCAACCCCATTGCAGGTATCTACAGTGTGTCAAAAACTGCAATATTAAGGTGACAGCATGGGTCTTGGTGACATTCAGTCTGACGGATACAGACTTATCTGCAGGTGCAAAAACAGGACCTCAGGAGAGCTTTGCCAGGGAATGTGATTGTCCACAAGGGGGATGTGTTCATTTCCCCCAGAAAGTAATGCTGGCAATCCAGTCTTTGCATAGTGCAGCGTGCAGCGCACTGCGCGCATGTGCAGTCACAATTGTGCACGTGTGCACCGCGCTGTTTCTGTCCAGCGCGGTTCTCACACAGCGAGCCTATCAAGTCTGAAAGACCATCGCTCATGGAGCAGATGGCAAGGGCACTTGAAGCAGGCGCACGTACTGAGAAGACAATAGTCTAGAGAGGCTCACGTGATCTGGGACGCTTTTAAAATGCAGAGTTGTTTTTCTCACAGCTAGTGGGACTCCCAATTCTCTCAAAACTCCCAATTCGGAATTGCGATTGTATGAATATGGTAAGCAAGTTGTACACTCCGAGTGATCTCTATAGATTGTAAGTATATTGGTATCGGCCATCATGTACTATGGCTGCAGGTCATGCCAGGTAGCCAGCGTCGCAGTGACACCTCCAGCCCGGACCAAGAAGTCTTGATCAACATTACATTGCGCATACCGTGACTGCGGCAGTGCTTTGAAGTGGAACTAGGACTCCATCGGACGCGCATGCGCTGAATCAGCTCAGCTGATGCTGTCTCATATGCATGGTGCCACGGCCGCCATGGACACTAGGTCAGATTGCATACAGAGCTCGCAGTCTAATTTGAATAGATCACATGCACGTTGAGCATGTCACGGTGTTCACCGTCATGACTCCAAGTCTCTCGGTGAGAGCTGGCACGCCTAGGCAGGCCTGCCTGGCACGCCGCTAGCACCCGCACGGGCGGCTTGGCATACTCTGAGAGCAATCTTAAAGCTGTCCCAGTTGGGTAAGTGCAGCGGCAGCACAAATGTGGACTCCAATGGAAAATTGTGTCTTGATTGCATGCATCTGTCAAGGCACTGGCCAAGAAGCTGCCTATCGTGGCGCCATGATGACGTCAAAGTGAAGATGAACATATCTTCTTGTCTGTTGGCTCCCAGTTGCAACGAACAGGGCAAATTACGCACAAAGAAGCGCACGTATTGTCAGTATGGCTGCTCCATGCATTACTTCAACCTTGTCCTCCTCGAATTTGACTTTCAGATCCGGCTCATGGAAGTTCAATGGATGTAGGCCTGGAAGGCGCTGTGCACTTCCAGGCGTGGTTCTGGCATCTTCGAACCCTTCTCAAGCGGATGGAGGGGTTTTAAATTGGAAGAACGTCGGAACAGCAGCAGTCTTGAGTGCAGCGTTGTGTTTCAGTCCCCCTGCCATCGCAGATCTGAACAAGTATGAAGCTGCAGCGGGTGGTGAATTCGGGAATGGAACAGCCCAGCAGTATGGAGAAGCAGATTTGAAAGGTCGCGATTTCCATGGCGAGGTGTGCATGCAGAATCTGTTGGAAGGCCTTCTTTGCAAGAAACACATCCTCAGAAAAGTCATTGATGCTGATCTGCAGTGTCCTGATGCTGCAGGACTTGAGGCGCAGCAACTTCACAGCAGCTGATTGCAGAAACTGCAACTTCAAGGACTCAAATCTTCAGGGTGCATACTTCATTAAGAGCGTGGTACCCAAAGCCAACTTTGAGGTATGATTCTGTTGACAGGTTGTCACAACTATTTTAGTGATGCTCCTGTGTGAGGTACATTGCCTCACGTGTCCTGCTCTGCAGAATGCGAATCTGAGTGATGTGCTCATGGATCGGGCGGTACTGAACGAAGCGAACCTCAGGAACGCGAACTTCCAGCGCGCAGTCTTGACAAGGTTGGCTGCTCTCATTGCAAGATAATGGATGCGCTTCTTGCAAGCTTGTAACCAAGCTGACAAGGCAGGCATGCTCTTCAATATTCACAACAAGTCTCAGTTTAAAGTCTACTATTGAATGTGTTTGCAGGAGTGACTTGGGCGGCGCGGACATCAATGGCACCGATTTCACAAACGCTCTGCTCGACAAGACTCAGCAGATAGTGAGTTGCTCACCATGTTTGGCCAGATCTTTAAACACTTCACCATGGCATGAGCAGCTTGCATGTGGACATCCCCCTCTCAAAAGACATCCCCATCTCAAACTTGCAGGGCACAGAAGGAGATTGACCGTTCTTCTCATGCGTGCAGGCACTTTGCCGCTATGCAGATGGCACGAACACAGAGACTGGCGTGGAGACCAGGAAGAGCCTGGGTGAGCTTGCAGTAAGATGCAGATTGGACATTGCGCCCCTGCTCAAAATCTGAAAAGCACTTTGGGGGCATTGATGTCTTCAAACCTCAAAGCTGATTTCCTGCAGGTTGTGGATCGAGGAGGAGATTCAGGGAGTCCAGTCCGAGCAACCCAGAGGGACCGCAGGTTGCAGACGTTGACAAGAAGGCATTTGTCAAAAGCATGCCCATCTACAGGCAATGAAAGTCTCATGCCGCTTGAAACACAGCTGAGGCAGAGGAACAGGGTAGCATTTTATAGTGCATGAGACTTCATACTACTAGCAGATTTGCTCTTTGACTGCTCAAATTTTATTAATAAAAGAAAATTGTTCTGTACCTATATTGCCTCCGAGTAAAGCTGAACGAATGAGTTTACAGGAAGTCTAATGACGCCATGTAATTAATATTGGAGATGTTGTGTGGAGAGCAATAGTTTGCATATGCCCTGCAGCCTGTGACAGCTAAGCTGTCTTGACATTTCAGCAAAGCACGAAGGGAAGAATGCCAACGCCATCGCCCCCGCAGTGCTTCCTAGATGTTCACAGCAATTCCTTGCAAATCAGCTTCTAGCATGGTCACTTCCATAAATACCGGAAATGTCCAACTGGTACAAGCTTATATGTACAAAATTACGCCAATTTAAACTTCATGAACTGTTCGTGATGAGCGCTCATGATGTATGTGAACTTTAAAAGAGAGATACATATACAGCACAGAACACTGTGGTTGACAGAATGGAGGCCATGAAATGGAAGGAAGACCGCGCTCTCCGCGTCAGCACACATCTTTCCAGGCCCATGGGTTGTCATCAAGGTAGTGCTCCGTCGCTGCTCGCAACGCCAGATTGGGAATGGCATCCGCGTTATTCATGGCCTTCCTTGTGACAGGATCAAATTTCCCGACCTGTGCATTCGAGTGCAAAAATTTGATCTCAGTAACAACAAGAGGGAAAATCTTCCAGCGGTCATAAAAGAGATGCTCCAGCCAGCAGAAGAGACCCTTATATTCTACTTGCCTTGTTGAGGTGTTCTTGCAGTGCGCTGCCTTCGTAACTGAGGCCTGAAGGGGTGATGACGGGCTCTCTGAACACCTGCAAGGGGAAGCCATTACAGTCAGTGGCTGCCACAGATACCATTTGTGGTGCATGCATAGCTGAACACCGTGACAGGAGTAATGGCTGAAGGCCCACCTCCATTGTCAATCGGCAGGTGTACGCGTTGTCTGGCTCGTACTCCTTGTAGCTCTTTGCCCCCAGCTCAAAGAGGCGCTTCAGTGCAGCAAGTTCATGGTCATGCCGCTGTTGCACCTCCACCCTCTGGTCTCCCTGCCATGACAACACTCATTCCATTTCTGCAATGCCTTTTCGCTTCAATCTTCTAGATTTTCTATTTTGTACACGTGAAAGAAAGCCTTCTTAAGGAGTTCACGTCTGTACCACGCTGGAAGTCACATGCATAGCAAAGTGGTATTGTGCACTGGTACATTATCTACTGTTTCACACACCGCCTGAGAAAGTGCCGAGCGGTGATCCTGTTCCAACAGAGCACTCAGGCGCTCCTGCAGCATTTTCTGCTCTGCTCTCCTGGTGGCTGACTCAATCTCCCAATTTGCATACCTGTGTGCACCACAGAGACTCAATTTCACTGCCGCAAAGCAGATGGTCCCAGGGACAAGTAAATCAACTCTCCACCATGCAAGCAGAGCTGGACGGCAGCGATGGTAAACACTCTCACTTGACTTTCGCCAGCTCTCTCCATATCTGGTCACGTATTAAATCTCCCTGCTCCCTGGCGAGTTCCAGCGCCTGAAAGAGCCATAAGAGTGTGAATGTAATCGATGGGAGGATGGGCACGCCTCTCGTTGCAAACATCATAACTGATAGGAGGAAAAGATTATAATGGGTACCTTTGAAAGGTGCTTGATGCTGCCACCTAGATCTTTCCGCTCATGCAATGCTTGGCCGAGGAAATAATGCCCCTGGTGCAACACAAGTTGGTCAAGAATGTCACTGGGACATCGAGCTCAGATAAATGAAGTTCGCCATACAAACATGATTATCAAGGAGCACCTTCATGACCCTGGGCTGCAATTCTAGAGCCTTCCTGCTGTCTATCTCCACCGCTTTCCAATCTCCCCTCTGCTTCTGGCACAGCGCCCTGTTGATGAACAATACTGGCCAGTCCGGGCACAGCAAGATGGCCTCAGTGTATCGCTGCAATCACACAGCAGCAATCAATCTGCATCTGCACGAGAGCAGATAGCACCTGATGACATTCCCGCATTCCTACCAGTATGGGCTACCATCCCTACAAGGGCACCAGCGTGATACCAAGGCCCTAAGGGGCCGGGTAGAACCCAAAGGGTCGTCCTGCACTTACATCTACAGCAGCCCCATACTTCTGCTTTTGGTATGCTGCATTGCCTTCAGCTTTGAGTGTCTCTGCAGCTTCCCTGCCTTCCGATCCCGTCATCTGGGCCGTAGGATTGTGGTGCGACACTGAGTCAACTGACTTCTGACCAGCTCAATCCAACACTTACATTGACAACAAATAACTCTTCCTTTAAAATGAAGACTGACGTCGGATTCAGCGAATGAGGCCTGCAAATTAAAGTACCATGGTGGAGCTCGTGAACATGGTCAGCATTTGTTGCAAGATATCCATGCTGCGATAAAATTTGATTCTCAATGGTAAAACTCCAAGATATTTCCCTCAGATCAATCCCTCCATATTATTTCTTCTCCTGTCGAAGGACCTTGGAGTTGTTTCGTCCTGTAGATATATGACGACCCCTCCGGAACTCAGGAATCAGGAAATTGGCTCTCCAAATGTGGGGCTTTCCTTTTCATTTGGCGGCTATTAATATCAGGAGAGGTCTGAGCTCGATCTAGCAATACAGACGCAGCGCCTTCTGGCTCAGTCCCATCTTTGAGAACCAGATCGTGGGAACGACCACTTGATCTGTCCCTTAAAAATCAGCTGCAGCTGTGCATTAGATTACGTCCATACAAAGATTGAGCTCAATCTAAGGATGCATTTTCTCTCTCGACCTTGATTGAGGAATTCTCGATAAATTTTCCAATTCACCAACCGATGGTCCAGTCAAGTGAGGATACAATTTTTGATGGCAATCATATTAAATCACCCGCTGAGCTTGATATAAATGACAGAAAAAAATATCGAGTGGGGAGGTGTCTGCTTACAACGGTGTACCTAGAAGACATCGGCCTCGTCGGGTCAGTTGCATTCTTGGTCACTCACTGTCACTTCGAGATCTGAAAGGAAATATCTGTAGGCATTGCTGAACCAACAGATGTCCTTGCAGGGTTGATTCTGTGGCCCTTGCCAAGGCTGCAGGACAGGTACTTATTCGGACTTGTATCGCCCCTTCAGTTGCCTGCCAATTGCCTTAATTGACCTTGCTGAGATTGTTAATGTCCAATGTTGATGCAGTCTGAGGACATCCAGCAAGACCCAGATGAAGGCCCAGACAATGCTGATGCGGATGCACTGAGGCAGTATGGGCTGCCGACGCAGTTTGGTGGACCCAAAACGAAGAAAGTAAGCACCCTTCATATGATCACTCCCGGGTCGTATCCTAAGAATCTCCACACCATCTAATCCAAGCCCATTCATACCTCACAACCTCAGGCTGCTTTCCCCCTGTTGTAGGCAGGTGGGAGGAGCAGGAGGCCCAGTGGAGCAGCGGGCACTGAATCAGAAAGTCCTGGCCAGGCTGCCATTCAAGGTTCAGCTGCACTGCCCCAGCAGGCGCCAAAGTCCGCTACAGGCAGCAGGCTCGGTGAGGAGAGCGGCCACTCAGGACGGGGTGCAACGGCAAATGGCACCCAGCGGCCTGAGAGCACAGGGTTGATGGCGAGCATACCCCACCCTTCAGGCAGCCACCTGCGCTTTGATAGCAGCGGTGAGGAAGACATGGCAGACTGCCCGCTGGAGGACAGCGAGGTCATAGCGCAGCTGCAGTTTGAGCAGGACGCAGCTGGCAGGCCATTCATCATCGTGTCCAATCAGACACACAACGGATACAATGAAGCAGACTCCAGAAGGGAGCATCGCGGCAATGCTGGTGCTGCCAGGCGAGAGGAGCAGCCCCGCCTGCAGAAGAAATGGTGCAATCCCCCTGCTTTCTCCTTGCACATGCTTGCTGTCAAAGCAGAAAGTCAGCGCCTTCTGCTCCAATTTGCTTCTCGTTGACCAGGGCATTGGCAGAGGTTGAGAGTACTGTGTGCAGGAAGGCTGTGCCTCCCAACCGGCAGCAGCTGCGGCAGCTGAAGCTGTCGCAGCGGGTGGCGAAGTACTGGATGCAGCGCTACAGCCTGTGGTCCAGGTATGACGAAGGCGTGCTCATGGACGAAGAGGGCTGGTTCTCAGCCACACCTGAAGTGGTGGCCATGCACCATGCCGGTGAGCTTCCATAAATTCTGTCATCTGGTCACTGATGACCAGAGGATTACAAAAATATGCATATCGCATCCTGCGCCCAATTCACAGCCAAGTCTTGTTGAGAGGTGTAGTCCTCAGGCTGTGCATGGAAGCATGACCTGCTTGCTGAGATTGCGCGAGGGCTGGTCACGAGGCAGATGGTGAAGAGGTAAACGCATAGGTCTGAACTCCCATGATCGCGGGGTCTCATGTCCTCTGCATGGAGACATGATATTTTGCCGGGATCGCGCGAGGGTTAGTCACTAGTCACAGAAACAGGGAATGGATCGGTGCAGAGAGGGTGGCGGGCCGGGTGGTGGTGGACGGCTTCTGCGGCGTCGGCGGCAGCGCTGTGCACTTGGCGCGGCGGTGCAGCCATGTGGTCGCCGTGGACAGCTGCCGGCCGCGCCTGGACCTGGCCGCGCACAACGCCGCCGTCTACGGAGTGGCCGACCGCCTCGAGCTGCTCTGCGCCGACTTCCTGCGCCTGCCTGCCACCCTGCAGGTGGGCTGCCTTGTCCCCAACTCCTTTCCTTCACAGAAATTTACGCCGCTGCAGGTATAAGACATGCTCTGAATATTTCGGATCTCGTTCCTACGATGGAAAGGCATGGCATCACGTGTCAATCAGACCAGTTGGATAGCCAGCTTCAAGGAGACCATGGTGGCAAAAATTAATCCAGTCAACTAGGGCAAGTGAGGGTAAATGCGCAGAGGGGTGATTGGTGGGTTTGGTGGCACAGGCGGATGCAGTATTCATGTCGCCACCATGGGGTGGCCCCGCGTACTCTGCAAAGACCTTTGACGTGTCTCACGATATCGGCGGACTCGGAGTGAGCCTTGCGCAGCTGCTGGCCATTGCGTCATCGCTGCTCAGACCAGGTCAGCTCCTGTGAACCACCCTGGCACTGACCCTCATAAAAGCTAAAAGCAGATGCAGTCCATCATGCTCTAAAGCCGGCCGTCGCCGAGGCCGAGTTGGGCAATTTTAGGGGCACAGGTTGGGATCTCGGCATTAGCTTCTTTTCACAAAGCAAAGAGATCAAGATCATGCAACGAAGGTGCTTGTGAACTCTGTAAAAGTGGTGACTGTGAGGCATAATAGGACTCCTGACTGGGCTGCTAGAGATTGAAGCACATGTGTGCGGCCTTCATTTGGCATGTTGACATGACGGCGTCTGCTGCTTGAAAACAAAGAAATGGACTGCTGAGCTGTGGGAGATTGGAGCATGTGCATGTGTGCAGATGGGGCGGTGGGGCTGATGGTGTTTCTGCCGCGCAACACGGATCTGGTGCAGCTGTCGGCGGCGCTTCCGGGGAACGCCTGCTGCGAGGTGGAGCGCGTCGTTCTCAATGGCTTCCTCAAGGCCATCACTGTCTATGTCGGTGCCGTGGCACGCACTGCCTGACTTGTCCGCAATTTGCCTATGTATCCGCTGAGACTTTGCTGATGCCACTGAGTTGCTATATTTGGCACCTGTGAGCCTTTCTGCTTTGTTGTAGAAGGAAATAATGCTTTCAAGTACTAAGCCAACAGAAGCACTCGTTGATGGAGAGACGTACATGATATGCAGCATTGGGCTGAAGGGCAGGTGCATTATAAGGCACCTGTCAAAAGTGTTGAATGGCATGGAGTTGATAATTCAGATTGACCAAAATAATTGCATACATTGAGATGAAGCTGGGAAAATCTGTAATTAAGTGTTGTTGAAATCACTGCCTTTACACAAGATGCTACTATCCCTGTACAACCTCGCTCTTATTCTCCCATGATCAGCCATGTACTGTTCAAAATACAGCAAGTCCTCAATCCATGCACTGCTAAGGAAGGCGTCAAGGTGGCATTCTTTTAGATCCTACACTGAAAAGGGTGACACCTGACATCAGGTCCCGCGCATCTGTTCAAGAGAGTCTTCAAATCTGGTCGCTTAGAAGACTTATGCATGTCTGAGGCTCAGCCCCTCCTGTTTGCATTGCGGCTGCACCTGCAGGAGCAACAGCAGCGGTGGACCTTTCTGGCAGCTGTTGCCTGCATGCAGGCAGAGTGACAAATTAAAGAAAGAGGAATGCAGACATCATGGCAGATTGAATGTAAGTGACGTGGATGCCAAGTAGGCACCATCTCATGTACCCTGCAGTTATGTAGAGTGCTGGGCTCCAGTGTGAAGGTGTCAATGACAGGAATGCCAATAGTGGCACCGTGCCTGACTCACAGCCATTTTGCATAATGCATACCTTGCAAGCGAGGCTGCAAATGCCTCATGCCGTCTGATGCACCGCAAATCCAGCCCCCACACCGGCAAAGCCGGACATGACACTCCTCATGCGCTTGCTGGGGTACATTTCTCCAAGGGAATTAGACCAAGCTGCCGATCCTAGGGCGATGTCAACCCCATAGCAAGCTATGGCACCCACTTTAACGTGTATATCCCCATGTGAGCTGTTGTGCAAAGATACAGAACATCCAGTATTAGTGTTTTCTCAGCAACACAGCAACATTTGCAGAGCATTTTACATACGAGACTCGAGAGAAAAATCACCGTTTATGTAGCTGGACCTTGAATTTCGCTCTATCACCTTCAAGTTCTGCAAGATAACATAGCTGCGTAGCTAGCATGAGGATCACACATGTAAAGGTGATGACGCAACAATGACCGGCACAGGAGCAACACTGCACCTTGTCCAGAGAATGATTGTGCTTCAAGCAACAAGTTGTCAGTGCTTGTGGTTACTACTTTGGCCGCAGCCTGCAACAGCTCGCCAAATCTTTGATAATCATTCTCATACAATAATCTCATGGCTGCTTTTCAAAGTAGCAAGTATTCCCTGATGACGATCACGAGCTCGTCAGTCAGGATTTGTTAATCAGGAAACGACCGGAGAAGGACGAACGAACGTGATGCCTCTGCCTGCCCAGATGGGGTCAGAAATAAAATAGGGCCTCCTTGATCCCTGCTTTCACCCAGGGTACTGAGGGAAGGAGGTTCCTCCTCCTTGACCTCCCCTTGCTTTCACTGGTGGGTGGGGTTCCCAGTCCAACTGTTACATTTCAACATCCGTGGACAACGGCCGACCGGCGGCGGCGGCTGGGCTTGGCCGTGCACACCGCTAGCGCTGCCATCTATGACTCATTCGGAAGAGTAGCGCGCCGCCTCGACCTCCGCTGTGCTGACTTCAAGTTAGGGATGGATGTAAAATTTTACCTCTGCATGCTGCCCTTGCAGCAGGCCGGCGTCATAAGTGGCAGATGGGCTGCCATGTACATGTATGCAGGTCACCACTGTGGGCCCTTTCTTTGTTTCACCCGCTAGAGGCTGCGCCTTGACTATGTGGCTTGCATGCTTGCAGTTGGAAGACAACTGCAGTCGGGGTGTGTATCAGCCTCAATGAAGGTCGACCAAAGTTGATAACTCATATAAACATGACGTGCAAGCGTGCACGTGCTAGGATTCATCAGAGACAAGAGAACATTCTTGTAGACAAGATTAAATGGTCACGATACTGATAAATGTGTTCCAGACACAGCCAGGCTTCAAAAGCCGAACAAACATTATTGTAAAATACATGGTACCAAATGAGACTATATGAAAAACACACTTCAAGACATTACTTCCAGCAAGCAAGGAGTACAAAAAATAGCTTTGCTGCAACTACAAAACACAACATTCATTGCAAGACAGTGTTATATTTTAGATAACAGACATTTTCATCGTACTTCATCAGATGACAATTCCTTATACTGATACTGCATTCTGACGTACAGGGCTTTTAGTCAAGTGGGATGCTGATGTCAACAACTGCTGTGCTCCTCTTGAGCAGGTGTCTTGGCTGTGCGAATCACCCATTACCTTCCAAGAATTGCTACCAGGCTTCCCAAGAGTACACCTTTCACAAGCCATCTGGGATCATTCCACTGACCCACTCAAAATCACATGGAAGCACACATGCATACTCTCGCAGCCCTGGAGAGCCACTGCTGCCTTGGCCATTGGGTGTCTAAACAGAGTCACGAGGTTCAGGAGGTGCCATTGGCGACACTCTTGCCGCTGGGCAGGTGCTGCAGCGAGGCATGCTCTGGGTCCTCGTCCGGGTGTGGCGGCAGCGCCCGGAAGACAAAGCTTGTCTTGTTGCCGTGGAAGTTGTGGTTGCGAGCCACCTTTGGCGCCCCCGGCTCGCCCGGCCGCGAGAATTGCCGCGCGAAGGATCCCGAAGTCACCTCCTGCACGTGCAAACACGGTCAGTGACAGGCAGGAGCACCAGCAGCCAAGGTACTTCATACACACAAGATCCAACAGAGAACTTCACAAATTACAATGGAGGAAGGGCAAACAACAAATAGCCAGCCGCATGCGCACCTGCGTGTGTTCAGGAGACTTCTTGAAGCTGGCAGCCACAGCGCCACCAGAGCTGTTGCTGGATGCAGGCCGCTTTCCATATGTGTACGTGGGGTTCAGGGAGGCTGCACAGCACAGGTATGGGCATCAATTTGTCAATCAGCTTGAATTATGGGAACACTGCACAAAGGGATGTCCTGCAGGCTAGACCCTGGCACAAGTTCTTCCCAATTTGAGATCCAGATGCAGGTTCTCAGGCTATGCATGTCAATCCGAATCTTAATAGAAGGTCCATGTACACAAACAGTAGGGTCAGACGTGAATGCATGAAGAGGGTGTCACGTTTTTGTTCTTTAGTCACTGATCCCCCACGGAGTGACAGCACGCGCACCTTGGAATCTCCTCATTGCAATCACGAGCTGCGACACCACCTTGAACCTGTGGCTGCTAGACGTGCCCCCATCCTTCCTCTTCAGGCTTGGGCTGTCTTCCAGGTCTACCTTCTTTATGTCTGCGAGCTTGGGCCCTGCCGTGTGACTCAGCACAACAGGAGCATCTTTCCCAGAGACAGGCTCCTTGGGGAGGATCATCTCAGCTTCGTTGGTCGCAGGCATCCTCTACAGATGAAATGAAACCCCTCAGCACTCCACAGGGTCGCTCTCCCACTCCAAGGCTGCCCTGGCACAGGATGAGACACTAGCTGTCGTAAGAAAGCTGCTGAAGGTCACCAATTGAGATCTGCAGATCAACCCAGGAACAGCTGTATCTGGCCGAACAGGAATCTCGTGCTGTTGCTGGAAGGCGATTCCGATGTATTCATCATCGATCCGTTCGACGGCGCTTCGATCTGTCAAACCTCTTGGGTAGGCGAACCCAGGAATCCACCCCGCTGGCGAGTGCAAGCGGCGGCGTCCTGCAGCACATTCCCATTTCTGTTTTAAAGAAGCTCTCTGCTCTCAATCCTTCGCACTTGAAGGTATGCAGCAGCATATGTCTACGATCAGTGTTGTTGTATCTGCACCTCGACCTGTGCCAGTACAATTAAGAGCCAAAGTATAAAAATTTGTGACTCACATTTTCACAATTGTCCTCGCAGGGTACCTCTGCCCTGTGGTAAAAGTGCAACAAATCGATCGCGATGGGCCATCAGGACGTGTGGGACTCCCACAACAAGACTCACAGCAAGGGCGGCCGTAAGTGGTAAGGACTGTTCTCATAATGTTTCTGCTCCAGTTTGCAGTTCTGCTAGCATGATAGAATTAGTCTAGTCTTGCCGTTTTGCACTGAAAGGCAGCTACAAATCTGAGGTTGGCAATGATCGAAACGTACATGTCTGCTGTGAAGGATGGAACCTGACTGTGATTGTGCTCTTTTTGCAGCCGTGTATGCTCCAACCAGTGGGGCCTGATCCGCAAGTACGGCTTGAATGTCTGCCGCCAGTGCTTCCGCGAGTACGCCAAGGACATCGGCTTCATCAAGGTATGTATGGTGCACACAGTACTTGCTCTTGCACTGACTCCAATGCAGCTTGCCCTTCACAAAACTGTAGCTTTGCATCATACTGATATTGTTTGTGGCCAATGCAGTACCGGTAATTTTGGGACGGAGTCAGGATGCAGCATAACCAGCAGCAATCTTTGTTGAGCTGAGAAAGCAGTTGGGAGGTGTTGGAACTTGCGCTTGTGATCACAGCAGTGATGTACTCAGTAATAGCGCCTGCCTTGCCTTGATGGGGACAGGTTGTTCTCCTGATTAGGGACGCGCGCATTTATCCGCATGAAGATATGCAATGAGCCGCAAGCTGTAACATGCCAATGAACACTAGGTGGTAAAGATCGATGGACTCCAGCTACTAGCAGAAAGTGCATCGCATTGTGAGTCTTTGCAATGCCTCCTCTTTTGCTCCTTCACAATGTAGTACAAGCTGGCATGCAAAGTATGGCAAAACACAGAATCCAGTGCTGGAAAGAAACTTTGACTGCTATTCATGAATACTCATCAGTAGCTGCATCCGCCCACTGGTTCGCATCATGACAGGTAAGTTGCAGGACTCCAGGCCTCAGTCAAAGAACAGCAGGCAGAAAGACAAACTAAATATCACCCACGACTGTCACCAAGACAAATCCACAATACAGATACCACCACTGGCAGACATGGACTGACTCCATTCACTGTGACAGGCCGATGCACAGGACGCCCTGATCCGGGATCATGAACATGTTTTGAGAGAGGCTCTACAGGGTTGTGACCAAGACGATAACTGCAAGGACAAAGGCGACGATGAGCAGAATCAAACACATCTTGTTGCGGGAGGAACGCTGATAGCGTTCTGCGCGAACAAGCTCCGAGCCAGCTGCGCGCGTGCGGTCTGCAGTGCGCTCGATGTTGGACTCGATGTCATCCAGCATGAGACCCTGGTCATTCACAAGCACAGCCAGATCCTGCGCACAGCAGGCACGCACTTTCAGTCTTCTCTCTATCCCCGAGCCACTGTGATAAAGCAGAGAGAACGAGTAACAGCGTCCATTAGAATTAGGGAAGCGGTTCAGAGACAGAAACGAGCTTCTCACTTGGAAAATCTCATTGACCTCCCCAATCTGCTGCGAGATCTCTGCGATGCCCTGGTCCCTCTCGTCTATGAGGGCTTCGTTGTACTGGATTTGAGTGTCCATCTCCCCAAGTTCAAGCCGCTTCTGCTCCTGCGCAAGCAACAAGACATTCCCTGTCTGTGGTGCAGTGCAATTTTTCTGCAAAACCAGCACCAAGCAGCCAATCTTTGGCAGTTGGAGTGTTGTTTATGCCTGAGGTGCCAGCTTGCCTGTAAGAGGGCGGTGCGCTCTGCTTCCTGCGGCGCCCCACCCTGCTCCAAATCCTGTGGGAGAGCACTTCGGGCAGGCTCCGGCCGTCTTGGGAGGCTGGCTGCTTCCTTGGCTTTGGCAGCCTTCATGGTCGCTTGGAAGTCTTTCAGCGTCGCCTGCACCAACATACATTACTACATATAAGACAAATCAGGACGATGCAGGATCGCAATCATACAAGCTTGCATTTCAATTTATAGAGGAATGTGTCCGTCCCATAAATCTACCCCTGCCTCACCTCGAAATCGCTGAGGATCTTCGTAGTCTGCCTGCTCTTGTGTTCAGAGTGCGCAACGGTGAGCGCCTCCTTAATTGACTTGGCATCTTCCTGCAGCCTCACTGTTGTAGAGCCCACCTGCTGGCATGCAGAGGCAGTCAGTGCAACACAGGATTGGCTGCGCCAAAAATAGTACGTCTCCAGGTTCCAGCATGCTGGATAATTTGCAGAGGGCTTTTAGGTATACCCACCTTGTGACGGAGATCTACTGTATCCCGAGGGCCTCCCAGCTTGTTGACATCAGAGCGCAGCCGTGACACTTCTGTCTGGAGCCTGAACAC
Organism: Coccomyxa subellipsoidea C-169; assembly: GCF_000258705.1. Taxonomy (NCBI): domain Eukaryota; kingdom Viridiplantae; phylum Chlorophyta; class Trebouxiophyceae; family Coccomyxaceae; genus Coccomyxa; species Coccomyxa subellipsoidea. The sequence continues at coordinate 1,505,263 of NW_005178031.1, forward strand.
CCTGGCTATCAGGTCCTTATTGGCCTGAGAGCAGCACAAATCCACAGTTTCAGACACCTTGACAGCTCCTACACGATGGACAATCTGACCTTGGCTTGCCACCGCAATCCAAAGTACTGGCACACTGCACTGCAAAAAGGAGCAAATTTAAGTCATGCACGAATGCGTATGCCTCATAATGCCTTACCTTGTCAGCCTGGGATTCTGGTGCACCCCCATATTGACGGAGCTCCCTTGTGCTGCCACTTTGTGCAATGTCCTGCAAAGATCTCGCCTCAGAGAATATTGATACAAACAGGTGCAGGTCTTGCAGATGAGCATGAGCAAGATCGATTTTCCAGCGAGAAACAAATCACACCTGGAAACTCATAGGTTCTGACGCCGAATGGGCGATCCCCTACGTACGAGTAAAGAGAACCGGAATATAGTCTTTGGGTATGTAAGCAGACGTGATCTGTTGTCCGAAGATTCCAGCTCGAGCAAAATCTCTCTGCCTAGGGATGTGTTAGGATGAATTACTCTCGTCACGCCAGCCGACCTGACAACTTATGAAAGACAATGTGTAAACTAGATCTTCAAAACGCTTCAACTCGTGACAACAAATTACTTCTCGACGATGAGAAAAGCGAAAGACTGGAGGGAGGTGAAGGTGGTTAGAGCGTATCTTGCCATGTCAGATCTGCGTCACCACACAATGTATTGTTGGCACAGGAATCCATGCTGGAAATCAACGGCATTTCCAAGCAGAATTTTGCCAAAAACGTTTCCGTTATCTAGGAGCTGCGTACTTCCAGCGTAAGGGCTTGATACCCTGCGCTGGAGCCAGTTCCCTTCCAAGAATGTGTGATTACACAGCGGAGCGTATGCTCCCACCCAGCTTGAGAGGCTGAAAAGAACAGGAAAGGCTGAGCCAAAATGTCAGTTGCAGTTGCGGCGAGGTGTGGTTCCCTAGCTGCAGTGGAAGCAGCTCTGCAGTCTGGGAACGACGTGAACGGGTGCGTTTGCTCCTTACCTGCAGTTCCTACCAGCCTTGCTAGTGACACTGTAGAAGCAAACAGCCTCCATTGGAATTTGACAAGCGTACTGCATTATGTTCGTGCATAATTTCATATTCAGCACCTGTTATCTTCTCAATTCACGCGGCATTTGCTCCTTGAATTCACTCGAGCACTCAGGCCCTGTATGGTACACTTTATCAGGTGCGTCAAAGGGGAGAGCATTGGCCTGCACATTGCGGTGCGTGCTACTCCCTCTAAATCAAGTGGAAAGTCATATTGACCTCAGGTTCCGATACCTTCGTTTGACTTCAGGGAACTTTGCCCTTCGCGCAACCGTGCCCAATTCGCGACGACAGTACATTTTATGTTATGGGACGTAATTTGTTGTAGTTTACTGGTGTATCTTTAGTCATGCCAAACCAGGTACTACCAGTCCGGTTCTTGACATCTTTTTTGCCCTACGCAGATCTGGAGAAACGACCTGAGGATTATTGAGAGGCTGCTAGCGGCAAATGCTTGTCCGGACATTCAAGATACGGAATCTGGCTGGTGCGGACCTCGTTTCATCTGATGCTGTTGTCAACATCCTAATCCCTCCTCTGAATATTCCCTAAGAGGGGCCATCAGCGTCTCCCAGCAGCACATTCCAATGATGTGGAGCATATTGCACAGTGCAGGAGGGGCACCTCGTAGCACAGAATCTTTTCATGACTGCATTTTTGCAATGCATATCCTGACATGACCTTGGTGTTGGTTCCCTTGCGTAGGACCAGCCTGCACCGCGCTCTCTACCTTGGCCATCTGTCTGCAGCTGCTCTCCTACTGGACGCTGGAGCGCAGCTGTCTATCCAGGACTTCAAGGTGTTGTTCCGCTCGCCCTTGGCAGCCTTGCTCGGGACTGTGGGTATGTCATGTCAGGTGATGCAGGTGATGCAATGCGCATAAGTGCTGAGGCTGTGAAACTCTGTCTGGCAGGGGCGCATACCGTTGGACTTGCTGTCAGCTTCGCTGAAGGCGTACCTCCTGAGTGGGACGGCGAGCGAGGTGTACAGCTGGGGCAATGGGGCGAACTATCAGCTGGGCACAGAGGCGGAGGGGTTGCAGCTCACTCCCAACCGACTGGACAGCCTGCATGGGACACCCATCGTTGCCCTGGCAGCAGCCAAGTTCCACAGCGCAGCAGTCGCCAAGGACGGCTCTCTGTACACCTGGGGCTTTGGCCGAGGTGGCCGCCTGGGTGCGCTCCCTCTTACATTCGCCAATTACGTGTGTATTTCAGAGGGCATTCTTCCTTTCTTGCAGACATTCGTCTTGTTGCGAATGTCCCAAGCCTGCTTGTTGTGCTCAGCCGACAAAGCACGTCACTTCAGGACTTGTCTCAAATTTCTGTGGGTGGTGTCGTTACAGGCCATCCGGAGTTTCACATTCACAGCGGGGAGAGTGCGGTGATTCTGCCGCGTCTGGTGGCATTGCCGGGGCGCCGCACAGTGGCGGCAGTGGCGACAGGCAAGCATCACACAGTGGCGGTGACTCGTGCGGGCGAGCTCTTCACCTGGGGCTCCAACCGCGACGGCCGCCTCGGCTACACCGCTGTCGACTCGCAGCCCACCCCCAGACGGTGAGCATCTGCTGCGCACTGGGCATGAGAACCGTTGATGATGCTCCAAATTGCTCTTCATACCATGCTACTGTCAAGACTATATTCAATGTTCAAGTCTCTGATACTGCACTGGTCAATGTGCGCAGTGTGACGAGCATGCGGCAGCGGGTGATGGCGGTGGCGGCGGCAAACCGGCACACGGTTGTGCTGGCAGAGGGCGGCACCGTGTACAGCTGGGGCAGCAACCTGCAGGGGCAGTTGGGCTATGGCACCTCCGATTCCGCCTCCAATGCGGTGCCGCGCATCGTGGAGGCCATGGTGGTCCGCCCACAAATGCCTGCACTCCACGTCTCTCTGCACATCCACAGTTGGCGAGATGCACGCATATTTTAAGTAATATTACGGTTCATGCGCTCACATACACTGTTGCTGCTACGTGCAGGGGAAGACCATCACGGCGGTGGCAGCGGCCAAGCGCCACACGGTTGTTCTGACTGTGGAGGGCGATGTGTACACTTGGGGCCACCGTGTGGTCACTCCCAAGCGAGTGCAGCTTGCAGGTGGGGCACCCCTGCCCATTCCTTTAGTTACATTCCATGCGCCATCATCCAGTACACCTTTGAAGGTTACAGCAGCATCGATCTGAAGCTTGCGCCCCTCACAGGTGCACGCGATGTGGCTAGGGCAGCCAATGCGAGTGGCGCTTCTGCAGGCGGCTGGGAGGTAGTCTTCCACAGGGGCCAAAGCCAGGTCGCCAGACCTCATGCTGTGGCTGTGTGTGCCGGTGAGCTCCCTGGCCTGCCGCGGGTGTGATTCCTTTATATGTCTAGATCCAGAACAGCCATCTCAGGGGAGCATTCAAGCACCCACAGATCCCCAAGTGGTCCTGTGGTGTGAATTGCAGGCGCTGCACACTCTGCTTGTTTGGACCAGTCTGGTGCAGTGCTGGCGTGGCGGAGCGCCGACCCGCGCCTGCACGTCCAGGAGGTTGGGGGCGACCTGGCCGGCAAGCGCGTTGTCCACATCGCGGCAGGTGCGGCGTCATCCCGCGTATCATCCCCGCATCCCAGCCGCTTTTCCTTTGGCTTCTCATGTCTGTGTCCAGGCACTGTCGCAGAGTCAGCTGCCCCCAGCGCATTATGTGAGGATGAGTTGTGTTGAGGACCAGAACCGATTGGAGGAGAGACAAAAACATGTTAAAAGATACATGCTATCGCAGGCAAGTATCGCACGGCGACGGTGACGGACGAGGGCGATGTGTACATGTGGGAGGGCTGGTCCAAGCCCGCAGAGCTGAGCGCCGGCCGCGGCGTCACTGGCGAGCGCGTGGCGCAGGCCATGGGCCGCCCCGAGCAGGGCAGCGCTGTCTCTGGGGGCGTTACCGGGAAGCGGCCGCCGCGCGCGCCGTCGTCCACCGTCGCCGACGAGGCCGGCCAGGACGCTGCGGCCGCCCGCCGCGGCCGCAAGAGCGAGCGTGCCCTCGCACTTGTCCACCAAGTCATCCTACCTGCAAGGTGCCAACACTTTAGCGTTCCCTGGGTAAAGCTTCCCTGCCTTTCATGGCCTTCTTTAGATTATGCTGGACCTGATTTGCATTCTCCCGTCCATAAACTTGGAAGGAGCATGAGTCGCACATTGTTGACGGGTTAGAGTGTGCGCTGTCCAGGGTGGAGGGCGTGAAGAGGGTGACGCACGCAGCGGTCGGCGAGAAGCACTCGCTGGCGCTGCAGTCGTGGTGCGCGACGCCGCTGGCCCTGCGCATGCGCTCGGCCCCCAGCGGAGCCCTTTCTTCCGCGCTTAGTGGCCTCCTGGACCGCGCGGCCAGCGCCGTGGACTCGGAGGGCCTGCCCGGGCCGCTGGAAGAAATGGAGCTGGTCAGCGAGCAGATCGCGCACGCTGCGGAGGATGCTGAGACTGCCGCCTACTGGCGCTCCCTGGAAGTCCTGCAGAGCCCCTCCAGCAGGTGGGCATCAATGTATGTGGACTGCCCAAGCCTGGGGTGATGTGTAAGTGTTATACTGAGTATTCCTTGCCTTCCCAATGCATGAGGATGAGGTGCGTTGCAGCAGCGTATCTTGGACAGCCTTCCAACCTCCTCTAGCTGGAGGGTGTGTTGATTGTTATAATTAGCAGCGCGCATGTTATCTTCTGCAATATTGTGTTGGGCTTTTATGATGACAAAGGTGTGGATGATGATGAATGTTGTCGGGGATGCAGGCCGGGCAGTGCGGTGAGGCAGGCGGGCGGGCCGGCAAGCCTGCAGCGGCTGTGCGAGCGCACGGTGGCACGCCACATGGTAGAGCCGCGCTCAGCCCTCGCCCTGCTGCAGTTTGCGGACGCGGCGGGCGCCGAGCTGCTCAGACAGCACTGCCTGGCGGTCAGCCCCAATCCCCTTGAACATCTTTTGGTTTACTCCATCTCATATACAAATGCTGCAGGTCAATAGTCATCAAGAATGGCTACAGCGTGCTGATGTGAGGAAATTGGTGGTCAAAGGTGGCGCTGGCCAACCTGGATGCGGTGCTGCTGGAGGCACAGGGCGCATTTGAGTCTCTGCCGCAGCACTTGCTGGCACAGCTGGAGGACGTTCAACGCTCGCGGACTTTACGAGCCACTGCTGCGCCGCCCCTGCAAGGTCAGTACAAATACCTGAATTTCTCGTCCTTGCACACCTGGTGGTGATAGGGAGCTGCTTGTTGCATGCTTATGTGTCTGAAAGATCTTGAGGGGCTCTCATGGCTTGTTCGCAGGGCAAGCAAATCAGGTGCCAGCAACACAGGGCATCATCCCGCAGCCACCTGGGGAAAGGAGCTTCAGAAACCACATGGAGTCGTCAGAAGAAGCGGCGGTGTCAAGACAGGTGAGCAAACGCGCTGAATCAACTTTCTAGTATCTCAGCTCTGCACCTCCCTGTCAACTAGATGGGTTTGCTGCTCTCAAATTCAGCGCCAGCGCACTGAAGTGCTGCATATGCTGTGCGCGCAGGTGCGCATCCTGAAGAAGAAGGTGCAGCAGATAGAGGCGCTAGAGGCGCGGGCGACCCCGCTGGACCCCCAGCAGCGCTCCAAGGTGGCGGCGAGGCCGCTGCTGGAGGCTGCGCTGGGCCTGCTGGAGGGCGGCGCCCCCCTCGGCGAAGTGCAGGCCCTGCTGGCTGCCGCCAAGGATGGTGCGCACGACACCCTGACGAATTTGTTGTCATCAAGATGTGTGTAAGATAGGGTGCATATGGTACCTGAGCTGGAGGAGCAATAAAAAGTGCACCACAGGACCTGGGAATGCCAGCTAGATGCAAGCTTCTCCTCGCTGCCAATGGAAAACATTGTCGCTGCACTCAGCTTGAGGGGATTTTTAGGAGCCCTGGGGACTGCAGTAGGGTGTCATGAAGCGAAGGGTGGGGCAAAGGGGTGGTGAGGTGGGATCCTGCATGTGCAGGCAACTCTCAGGAGGAGCTGTTGGGCACCAGCTGGGACAGCAGTGTGGGCACGCCCAAGGCACCCAAGCCCAGCACCGTCCGCGGCTACGATGAGCAGACGCCTTCTTCTGCGCCCGGCAGCCGCCACGCTTCCGCCAACCGGCGCCGGCGCCCCAGGGTACCATCCCACTCACCCCTCTGCCAATCATTCCCATACTCTTCAAGACTGTCAACCATGGCTCTTGTAACCTACGCACCTTGATGAACCATGCAGCGTGGCCTGACAATGCAGCATGCACACCACAATGCAGGTGTTGGCGTGGTACAGCCGGTGTCGTGAATGAACTTTGCATTCTGGCTGGTACAGGGGGAGTCTGCCACGCCATCCACGGCCAGTTCCAACACTTCAGCACCAGCGAGCATGCGGGCAGATGAGCCGCTGTCAGGACAGGTGTCCAGCTTCCAGACCAGGCTGGCCGATGCCGGCAGCGCGCCATCCGGCGCATCTCCTATGGCGGCTGCGCTCGACGGAGCCACCCTGCAGCCGTCTCCCCTGCTCAGCCCGCCCCGGCAGCCCAACGATTGCCCAGTGGCCGCCACCCCAGGTCGCCAGCAGCACGGCTTCCTCGCCTCCCCAGCAGCCACTCAGGTGCAGGCCAGGGTCATCTCAGCATTATGAGAAGCGTTTGTATTTAGCCAATGTGTCCTAATGAGGAGTATGGGAATTCAGGACTTCTGCAAGGGTGGAAACGTATCTGACCGGTTGCCACAAAAGGCCTGAGATTGTTGGATTGCGTACCATATTGTAATTCTGTCCTCTGGCAATGGACGTGAAAAGTGGGGAATGACATGCGGCATTGGGTGTGCAGGGCTGGGGGGCCGATGCACAGTCAGCCATGGCGGGGTCTTCTTGGGCAAATACGGCGGCAGGCGGCGATGCGGGCGCCACGCTTGCCAAGCAGGGCTCTGCCGGCAAGAAACCCGGCAAGCAGCGCAGGGGCGGCCTCTCCATGTTCCTCTCAGGTGCGCACGCTGGCCAAAGTCACCACATTGCATGCTTTGTCTGTCTTTGTATCGTGTCTGACGGCTGACAAGAAAGGCAGGCCCTGATTGAGTGTGTTGGTAAATTGACAGGTGCATTAGAGCAGCCAGATGTGGCAGCCGCGAGGAGCACAGTGATTGGCGGTGAGCAAGCACGGTGGCGCCTGGCCTCCGCAGCCCCTTCCGCTCCCACCTCGCTGCGCGATATTTTGAGCCAGGAAGCAGCGGCCGGTAGCCAGGTGTCGCCCTCTGAAGCTTCTCGCTCATCAAATTTCCAATTGCCTGCTTGCTGCGGCTTGCTCTTGGTTGTCTTGTTTGCATCCACTTCGCATGTAGAACCGCTAATGTACAACCGCTTGAAGGAGATGAAGGATGCTCATTCATACCGGCATGCAATCTGACAATCGTGGTCCCTTGCGCTGTCAATTTCATAAAATTCAAGGCCATCATGGATGTCCGTTCTGACTGCTCGTCCTCAGAACACAACTTGCTCCCATGGATACAGGGCCTGCATGCGCGCAGCCGTGCGTCCACCCTCAATGCGGGAGCTGCTACCGAGGACGCGGCGCAGACGGAGGCGGCAGCTGAGGCGGCGGGCGGCCTGCGCATTCCGCTGGCGCATTTGCTGAAGAAGTCGGCGCCCATCGACATGGCCGGCAGCGTCCACGCGCCGGCCGACCCCAAGAAGCCGGCCGGGCCGGCCTGGGGCGCAGAGGGCGCCAGAGGTGCCAGCCCGCCCCCCAGCGGCATGCACCCCAGCCTGCGCAGCATCCAGGTGCGGCCCTGTTGCTGCCACTTCATGAACATGATAGTTGAATAGCTGCTCAATTGTCCTGCTGCAAGTGTCCTGCTGCAGCGGATTTACTGGTCCAAGGGCCCTTGTCCCTCCATCCCCACTCCCTCAGGCGACAGGTTTTTTTTATCTCAGGCAACAGTGGCAGAAGTAAGCTGGATGTGCATTTTGCCATGGTACACGCATGCAGCTTGTGAACGGAACGTTTCAGAGAAGAGATAAGGCGTTGCATGGCTTTGGGCTGAGGTGGTGGGGCCATGGGTTTTTGCAGGAGGAGCAGGCGCAGCTGCGCGAGAGCATGAGCCGCAGCTGGGGCACCGCTGGAGCCTCGCCAGTCTCCCGAGGGGGCCCCCTCGCCATGTCCTCCTGGTGCGCTGGCCCTCCTCGTTTTCTCGCCATTCCTCGGCATGTTTGAGCAGTTTCTGGTCTATCACAAGAGTCCGCACCTCTGCCTCCCATGGGTGCTCTTCCTCTCGCTCTTTTGCTCTGATTCACAGGGGGCACATTTGACCTTTGTCTCCTTCCTGCACTCCCTCCAACACGCTTGGAGGCTCATCATACCTTGCCTGCAGGCCAGGGCTTGTGCGCATGACTGAACCTGTTGAGCGCCTGCTAAAGATGTCAGTGTGTGGATTGTGCAGGGCCATGCAGTCGTCAGCAGTCACTGCAGCGACTGGCACGTCTCCAGGGGCGTCCTTCCCGGCCGGCACGTCACCCACTTCGCGGCGCGCGCATGGCTACAGCCCGGGCCAGCAGCCTTCCAAGTGGTTTGTGCAGGTCAGCCCTGTCCCCTTGCTATGCTTGCGGTAGAAATGCAGCAGAAAAGAGTGCTCTCAGAGCAATTCTGCATGATTGAAGGCAGAGCAAAGGGTTTAAATGGCACAATGCGCGCTGCAGAAAGAATGGCCAAGCTGTACATCTTTTTGTTGACCCAGTGACTGAACGAATGATGCATGTGGTGCAGGACAAGCTTCCTCCACAGCCCATCCGAGCCATTCAAACAGAGGAGGTGGCCATCAAGGAATTGGGCCGCCTGTATGGGTCCTCCAATGTGCGCCTTGCCAAGGGCGGCCTTGTGCCTCGCCAATGATCTCTCAAACACCCCATGCGGGCGCAAATAATGAGCGTTGCAAAGTCATCATAGGACACGGCAGTAAAGCGCTGGCATGCATCTGTAGCTGTAGACTGTACCTGTAGACATCACATCAAGATTCTTTACGAGCGTTCACATCTCAAATGTGCTGGGCAGACTGAGGCTCCTTTTAGACATTAGCAAACCTGATGCAAATTGCAGCGCTGGTTGCCACCTGCCTTGTGTGCATAGTAAACTGCATGAACATGGTGCATGCTCCAGCAGATCTTTAGAGCTACTCGAATGTGATGGTCTTCTTGGCGAATCATTCAAGGAAGTTGGCAGCAGCATCTAAATTACTGTCCCCATTTTGTTCGGTTTGCTCTGGACATCTAGATAGCATTGGAGGCCAGGTTGCTGGCAAGTCCTGTATGCAATGCATGCATGTGCAAGTTGACAGCCCCCCTGTATGAACAAGGCGCTCGTATTTGATGAAGCTTATGCATACTTTACTTATAAAATTCCCTGTCGTATAAGTGACTGGGCCTAGGTACAGCATACCAGAGCTGCACAGATCTCATTGTAATCCTGTCACTCAAGGTGTCCACGCTGAGTGGCTCTAGAGTGCTCACTGATGCGTCTTCCGTGAAGAGTACACTAGCTAGGGCGGTGCATTTAAAGAATATCGGTCGCATCCTGGCAAACTCGTATTCATCAGATACACGAATTCTGATTGCACACTCTATATACACCACCTTTTGAGAGGACAATCAATCATGCATTCCCCAGACAAGGTAAATGCACCAAGCACTGAATTGGCTCGTACATCCACCCTTCAAGACTCATCGTGTCATGCTATATAGCTACAGTCAATGAGGAATTATACTGACTAGTCTAGACTGGCTCTCCTGGAGCGCTTGTGCTAAGTGCCTTTGTAAGTGATACTGCCTCCAACATAGAGGTTATGATACACTAGCTAACAAATAGCTCGCAAAAATTCTCTGCAATGGTACCAGAGGCGCAGATGTGGCCCATGCAGAGAACTCACAGAGCAAGGAAAGGTGGCACAAAATCCGGTCATGGGGGCGTTTGACCCTGGCAATCCAGGTGAATATCACCACTCCTCAGATTTGTGCCAATCAATTCCCTATGGACAGACCAAATTCCAGAGAAAGACTGCAATGGGTGAATTGACCCATGCAGAAACTGTTGACATCACCAGAGAGCTACTGACACTGCATCTACAGATATCATGCATCAAATATTGGCAAGTGTCTGAGTGAGAAAGTACACGTCTTGACAACTACTAGTAACCACGGGCCTTGACCTGTGTGGAGCAACCTGCCATGCTGTCTGGAGATCTGGCAAGGCCTGAATATGTACACAATCCAAAGGTGCTATCATGGAAGGTTGTGCTGCAGAATAACCTCACTGTACTACAACATCCATTCGCTTCAAGCGTCCCACAAAACCTGCACAGTGAGTGCAAGTCCCGGGGCATGGATGCAGAGCAACTGCACTGCATTTCTACGCACTGCGCATTCCCGCAGTGCGCGGGCTTTTACTACGAGCCCGGATTCATGAAGCCGAAGAGGATGCGAGTAGCAAGGAAGGCGCTGGCGACAACACCGAAGGCCAGGAACTGGTTGCCATTCATGCCCGTCCTCAAAGACAGCGCCCACAGCTGGCCGGACAGCGCCGGACCTAGCGCCCTCATTCCAACAGCCAGAGTGTTGCCGGCGCCGTTCACTGGGCCGATCTGCTCTATCGGGGCTGTCAAATTCACCAGAATCATGCTGCAGGCAAGACACATGCTCCTTCAGTCCCATGGAACATGCTTGCTATGGGCTTATGCCTGCTGATATTAGTAATGTGATCATGCAAACACACTGAAGAAGTGGGAGAAGGCACGCGCTGCTGTTTGTCATATACAGAGTTATAAGGCACACCTGGACGTCATGCACATGATGGAGCACATGGCCTTCAGCCCGAATATGGGTATCAGAAGGCTCTGTATCGCCGCATACCTGCATGCACACATCCAAAACACTCTCTTCCACCTCTCGCACACTCAATCAATGAACACGCACGCAGAAAGACAACACGACCTAGCAATGCTGAATTAGGTGCACAGGTCGGGTGCGCACCGTGGCACCAGGAGTGAGGGCATGGGGATGAGCATGACGACAAGTGTGGCGACTGCGAGGCCTATCTTGGCGCAGGCCAGACAGCCCACACGGCGCTGTATGCGCTGGTAGCACAGCAGTGCAAATATGACCAGGGCCAGGCCAGCAAAGCTCACTGGCAGAGCGACCTGATCAGGCGTGAAGTTCAGCCCACCCTGGACACAGCAACCAGCAGAGACAGTGAGCATCCATCGCACAAGAGTGATGCCAATATAAAATTTTCAATAGGAGTGGAACTTGGAAGTTTTGCAGGAACGAAGGCCGCTGTGCAGGTTGTAGAAGTGCCGCAATGTACCTTGTCATAGGGAGCCGACGCGAAGATGGGTGTGAGTTCCTCCAGGAAGTTCATGAGGAATGCAATGGAGCCATAAGCGCCCAGCACCAGCAGCATCTTCCTGGATTTGTACCACGGCTGGAAGGAGCTCTGGTCGTCGTAGTCATCCCCACTCCTGGCCTCAGCTGTGCTTGCCTGCACAAGACACCATGCAGACATTTGTGTCATCCTGTGAATATTACCAAGATGGTGTGAGACAAGCTGTGCCATTGATGCACTGTTGCTGTTAGTGATGTCTGCCTACCTTGACATGAGACGTGGCCGCAGCCTGCTGCATGAGAGGGACTCTCTCATCCTCATCTCCTGCATCTAGATTGATGGCCGATCTCTCGTTCAATGTAGCATCCACCTGCAAAAGAAAGGTAGTCAGGCATTTTCCGCCAAACATCAAGGATATGGCATGCTGCACAGCCGAATTGGCTCCAAGGACCTCAATGATACAACCTCCCCAACAGAGTCACAATGCATGCGCGGAAGGAAACCTGCTCAGGGCTTGCAGACGCATGGGGTGTGTCTTCCAAGCTGGCAGCATCGCTGGGATGGAAGACGAAGACGCGCGCATCGGTCAGCTCGGTGTCACTGTGCTGGGGGTGCCTCGGCGTTGCCGCTGTAGATCCAGACAGCGATGAGTCATGGGACAGCCTGGAGGCGTTTCGCTGTGGTGTGGTGCTATAAACACCTGTTTGGACCTCAGGCCCCTGAGTGAGGCTCTGGCGGTGCTCCCAGCCGCTGGCAGTTTCTCCTCGGTTGCTGCGATCCGCTTCATGGCCGGGAGTCATCTCCAGCACTGCTTACCCAGCCACAGCACAGCTCAGCAAAACATGGAGGAGATTCTGGTCCCCTTCAACACATGCGTCTTACCATGCCTGCAGGTGCAAAAAGTAGCATCACGCCGTCTGTAAGACATTGCATGACTGCTCCTCCACTCCCTCCGCGAGTGCAGTCTCGTCGTTCTCCGAACCATGAGCAAGGGTGGTAGGTGGAGAAGGGTGAAAATGGCGGGCGCACCGTACTCGTGGCGTTCGACGTCGTCACTGCCCATGGAGAGGGAGCGGTAGCCGTGCAGCAGCCGCGTGCCCACGCGCGCGGATAGCCGCCGCAGCAGCTGCCGCGTTTCCGCCGACGTCCCCGACAGTGAGCGGCCTACGCTCGCCAGCAGCTGACTCCCCTCCGCTGTGTCGCTGCTGTGCGCACCTGCAACAATACAACTCATCTTCACGAGCCAAAGACTCCAGTAGATGCAAAATTGGTGCCGCTGTATCGCATTAGCAAGGCTTGCTTTCCAACACAAGGCTCGGCTGCATTCCCCAGACGATTGATGAATCACGGAGACCTCCATAAAGGGCGGCTTGGAGTCTAACCCCTCCATGGTGATCAATGCTTTATAGAGTAATGTGAGATGGCAGAATCACGTCCAATGCATGAGCACAACATGACAGCAAAGTCTATTGATTTTGAAAATACCACGCACCTTCTGAATGCCGGCCGGGGATTGCAATGCCGGGACTCTCAGGGACTGCAGGCAAATCAAGCGCAGCCCCTTCTTGTTGAACGACCAACTTGCTCTGGGAAGCGCTGGCCCCCAGCGGAGCCTTGCGGTACTTGGGATGCGTTTCAACCATCATGCATGCGCTGTTGAAGCATGCAAAGAAGGACAGGGCGCCCACTACCAGGCACGGTGGCAGGAAGGGCCTGCGCATGACAGACACCTCGGTATCGATGACAAGATTTCTGTCACGCCCATGTGTCTCAAATCTAACCTTGATGAGGTGCTCCAAGAAGGGTTGGGGCACTCACTGTCTCGCGAATAAACCTGTGCCGTTGTTGCAAAGGGGGAAGTAGGGATACTGGTCACACGGCTGGGATAAGAACCCGCCAATCATGGGCCCTGCGACACAAGCGACATTATATCTACCTGACAGACAATCCTGCATGCAGTGGATGATGTTGCAACCGTCTTGTACAAATTTCCCCCAATAAGGTTCTTTCAAGCTGCCACTCACCCAACACGTTGCCCAGCCCCCACCCCAGATTGAGGTATGCCATGCCGCGAGCTTGCGTGTCGGCGGAACAACTCTCAGCAAGCATCGTCTTTATAGCCCTGCAGAACACTCATTACTTGTTCAGGTCAGGTCCCCGAAAGGAAGTGCAGCAGTATGCGCATGATCAACAGCAGGCATTCAGGGCTTTGAAAGCTGGATACTCACACTCCTGAGCCATTGGCGAGGCCACCCAGACAGCGCGCAGCAACTGCCATCCAATAAGAGGGCGCCAGGCCAAGCAGCACCGTTGCGATGCCCATCACAAAGTTCTGCATGCGGCTTCAATATGGTCAGGAACAAGCACATATGTACATGCAGGTCAGCAACAGTCGGGGCAAGGCATGCACAGTGGAGCACGCACCGCGATCAGTACAACTGGCTTGCGCCCGATCTTGTCTGTCATGACTCCCCAAAAGTAGGACGTGCATAGTTGCGCAGTACTGAACGCTGAGGCCTGCAACCACCGTGGACATGTTGTAGAGGCCTGGGCATCTCTCCATGCAGTGCAGGGCCTGCACTGGTTTCAATTCGAGGATACAGGGAAGGCGCACCAGAATACCAGTCAGCTCCCCGATTCTCTCCTCCGTCTCATCGTGGCAGAAATGGCGTACAACAAACACCCCAATGTTGTAAGCAAGGGTGATCTGAATTCCCTGTTCAGTGCATCAGCACGCAGACCTGAGAGGCTAAAGATATATAGTAGTGCTCAGAACAACATAGAAGATCAAATTGGACGTAAACACTGCGAAGATCGTCACCTGATACAACTGATTAAAGAATATTGAAAAGATCTGCTGTGCAGGCAATCCCAATTCCCTTTCTTTACGCAGTAGCGTTTCACGATCTTCCGTTCCCCCGTCATCCTGGTGCTCCCCATTCCCCGACATCTTGGCTGCAGGCCGCTTTCATGCGGAAATTTGGGGCTGTGTTCTGTGCCCTGCTGTGGCTTCCTGGGCTTTCCTCGGAGAAGTTTACTAATATATTACTATAAATTTACGACAAGCTGACGCAGCCTTCCTATCGGGTTTTGATGAGCAAGCACCAAGCATCGTCAGGATCGAAATTCCGTTACGTTGCTCCGATTGCATCCTCGTGAGGCTCCTGTATCGATAAACGACCGATTCGATCGGCCACAGACCAGCGAACTGTTGCAGCGTTGCACCGTCGTGTAGGACCTCGTTCAGTCGGCGGGAAACTTGCTACTTGTCGCTGGGGCCACGCGAGCAGCTGCACTGCGTTTTACGACCAGGATCAAGGTACAGCTTTGCTACAAGCACGGGGTGGACGGCCCAGATCTATCAAATCCGAGGCCTTCAAGACTAACCGCCATTGGGTGAGGAGCAGGTGCCCCCCCCAAGGACTTTTGAATTCAATCCAGCACATTCCCAATGCCCACAACAATTTGTTGGGACATCATCATCATGAACCGTGGGCGTGATATAGGATAGGCAGGTTGTTGCCAATCATTTCTTGATTACTCCACCCTGACCCTATCACGAAGCCTGTAGGCCCCAGACATTCATTTTGCACACAGAAGGGGTCCTGGGAGGCTCTCTGATCCATAACAACATAAAACATGCACGTATGAGATCATCGCTGACAGCGACCAGGCTGCTGCAGGGATGCAGGCATCACTGGCTGGGCAGGCCCACATCTTTCAAAAAGATGTCAGGTACCTGAGGAATATCAAGCGAAGCAGCTCCTACGTGAGAGCGAGGTATTGGGCGTTGCTGAAGGCAATGCAGCAAGAGTTCCTGGGAGAGCTCCTTGAAATGCAGGCACTGTGCTCCGTGCTCTGCTGCTTGCACAACTCCCAGCCAGAGGTGCGGAACATGCCGTCATCATTGAGTCTCTTCAAATCCTTGCTGCATGTACAGTGAGTGCATGACTGGTTTGCGCTGATACAAACAAGCTGCAGTCCTGTATGCGCCCACTATTTCCAAACTCAGATGCTCATTTTTGCCTGGAGAAATCCTCACTGGCTGAGTGGATCCCTGCAGATGCGGAGTCTCCAGCAATTGAACAGCAGGCACCTGCGCCCGCTCATACAGAGACTGCAGACCACAGAAGAGTCCATGCATGTAATGCACATCAGCGAGAAGGACCTCACCTCTCTGCAGAGGCTGCGCAGCATCCTGTGGCCCTTTATTGAGGACTTCAAAAAGACCGCCCATGCTCTCAGGAGCAAAGCCATGCAGGTGTGTTCTTGGCACATATGCAGGAATGATTTGATATTATGCCATTGCCAGGAAGCATGCCGCTCGTCAGGCTTTGGTGTGATTGAGTTACCCTATCGCTCATGTGCAGCTCGACTGGCTCTTGAAGATCTTTGTGTGGTGCACAGCATAGGAAAGCATACTGCACTGCCACAAATGCGGCCGCCCCTGCTGCTTAAGCTGCCACACGAGAAATGCAATGTTGGATCGTGCAGCAGCGCTCACAAAGTCACAACCTGACAATTTTCCTTGAGTAGTCTGCCTTTGCGCGCCAGCTCATCGTTTTTCCTGTGCTCCGTGCCTGATGATATTGTACACTACAGGAATAGCTAGCTGATCTCCCAGGTCTACAGACATGGATACTTTTCTCTTTTCCCATTGGGGCAGTAGGCCCCTAGACCCTGTTTCCCTTGGCAGACATGCAATTGTGCTCTTTCACGGCGCCCAGTGTGCCGGCAGTGTCCCACTGCCGCAGACAATTTTGAAATGATGTCATGCCCCTGTTCCCTTTGCACCCCTTGACAGGCAGCTCCAGATGTAGAGTATTGAGGATACTCCGGCAGCAAACATGTAGCTTACCTTGTCTTTTTCCTTAATGCATTTAGGCTCCCTGAGCATTTTTTCAAAAGTTAGTATTGTGCACTGTAGTCTTAATTTGGGGCAGAATTATTGGTGGCATTTTGTATCCGAACTTCTGAAGGGAGATGGCGAGGGTTGGACAAAACATCACAATGGCGTGGATCTGTGATCACAGAAGTGACTATGAAGCGATGGGAGGGCACAAACTATCAAGGGCCTATGGGCCGGATGGGTTGACTAAAAATTGATTTCAAGTATTTATTCCTTTGTGTCTTGAATTGCAGTTTGAAGTTGCTGTGTACCAGACAGTGTTTGTCTAGTAACCATTGCTTGGCAATTGTGTTCCCCACAGCTGTATTACCTGTGGAGCTTGTAAGTTCATAAACACCACACTGACAGCCGTCAGTTGTTCATGCACCCTCCCTGATCCGCTCTCACACATGCCAAGACCGCTAGTAGCAATGCCATTGGAACTCGTGATCAATATAGCAAGCTTGTGCACATGTTTGGACAACTGCAGCTTTGCTGCCTTTCTAATGCTCCTATTCAGTATGGCTTGAATTTTCGTGCCGCCTTGAGCTCTGCAATGCGCTGCTTGTCCTCTGCAAACTTCCGCCTCAAGTCCACCAGTTCTGCACCCAGTTGATTAAACGTGATGCTATGATCTTTCTGATGTAGGTGCCCATGACATGGGCAAGACGCAACGTGACCAGCAGTCTAATTACGGGTTGAAAATAGAGTTGGCAAGGTGGGCCTGGCGCACCATTCCGGCGTTTGTCTCGCTGCTGGAATCTGTAGAAGTCCACCACCTTTTGTTCCTGCAGGCCCAGATGTCAACATGAGACCTACCAACAGTTTTCAGTCTGGATCCCTCAAGATTGTCCCTGAAGACCACTCCCCATATGTTCGGATGTGGGAGACTTGTTCGTGGCCTGCTGAGAGCATATATGAGCAAGGAAATGGGCAGTGGCAGCACCTTTCTGCTGGCCGCAATTGCCTGTGCTGCTGCAGGCGCCACAGAACCCACTGCAGCACCAGCTCCATCTGACACCTTCTTCCCTCCCTGCCAGTGACCCAACCTCAAAGATTCCTCGACACGTGCAGGGCAGCTGTACAATTCAATCAAAGCCAGAATAGACCATCACATTGATGTCAGCCTAGAAAGGTGCAGAGCAGAAGTGCATTATATCGGTCATACCCCTCTCCTCTTCACCACCGTCCACCCCTCCTCTGCGAGAGCGGCAGCCGCTTCGCGTTTCCGCCTTTCCTCCTCGGCTTCAAAGTCCTCTGTCCATTTGTCCAGCTGCACACAACCCGTATTAGAAGCGCTGACCACTCATGCAGGCAAACACAGCCATGCACATGGCAACGCTCAATTGATAAGCAGTACCCAGGCCAGAGGGGACGCGTACCTGGCTCCTCAGAATATCATTCCCTGGAAACAGCGCCTTGTGAGCCTCCACGTGGCCTGCACAGCACTCACCTTTGGACTCCAGATAATAAACCAGCAACGTCGCAAGATTTTTTCACTGAGATCATCTCAGGCTAGAAGACATGAGGGAAATGTACCTTTGAGCCCATAATGCTCCTCTGGTTCTGCCAAGATCAGCTGCACGAGCTTGGCACTCTGCGCTGTTTTGAAGGCCTTCCTCCGAGACGAAGCCTCTGTGAAGACCACAATGGCCGACGTCTGCATCACAGCAGCACATCAGTGACTTCTTGACAAGCGCAACATCATCGCATGCTTCCTGTGTTTAATGTCCTTGAGACAAACCTGTGAGGGGTGGACCGCGACTCTCTCAACTGCTCCAAAAGCCCCAAAGAGGTCCGTCAGGACCTCACTGTTGTCATGGGGGATGTAAGGTAAGCCCGCGACAAACAGCCCACAGTTCTTTGGAATGGTAGCGTGCCCCTCTTCTGAGCTGCTGTACTCCTTAATGTACAGGTGCCGCACCAGGGAGGATCCCTGCAAGACCACTTCTGACCTTACAGAAAGACCGTACGGAGTCTCTATTCCAGGAATTTGAACCTGTAGCAGTAGGTGCCCCATACCTGTGTGAATTGCACTGGAAGAGCATAAAAGGAGTGTTCCCCGCCCCCAGCCATGATGCAAGTGCTGTGTCAATGCTCTATTCTACCACTGCCCCTGGTAAAAGACAATGTTTATCAGGCAAGGATCTACACACGTTCTGGATGTCCTTCGTTTGACCCAGATCAACTAAGATGTTCATGGAAGCCAAAGTCACAGAATACTAAAGAATACTAATAAGGCTTTTTCAAATCGTCAGAAGATACCCTTTTGACAGTTGGATCGATGGCTTCAGTGTCTGCAGCGGTGTCCAACAGCAAGAGATCCAAGACACTCGGCATTCATGACGGCCAGGATAATATAATAGTATCGGAAATTTTCAGATCGACACGACTTTCTTGGCTTTGAGAGAGAGAATAAACAGTATGATTTACAGGGAAGTAATCCAAATGACGTGGAAATGATTGAAAGTAGAAGAGCTGCTCAGGAACTATGAAGAATTCGATTTAGGGCGATATGCACACAAGCATCTTCACGAATATGCGATGTCTAAAGCCATCCATTCACTGTGTTGTCGCTTCGACTTCCTTATATCAGAAGCAAACTTTGATGCGAAGCGTCTCCACGTTGGGGTCACGCTGTAGCCACCAGCTTGTGTGCAGGGGTGTCCCATGGCCAAACCAATGGATCTCTGCAAATCTCAAGACATATTTGGGAGGAAGAGGGACCTTTAGGGGTCAGAAGTACTTTGCATGCGCTGCATACAGCGCAGATCATGGGAAACATCGAGTGATTTTCTTAGGCACACCAGAGGTGAGCCTGGAGACGTCTTTGCAAAACACTGCTCTGAGGCACCTGGTATCATGTTATATTGGCATGTTAATGGATTCGTGTCGTTGCAGGTGGCTTCTTCGGTTCTGCAGCAGCTTTTACACGCAGCAAATGAGCAAGACTCCACATTTGAGGTGACAAGGCCCCGGAACCCCGGTGCTGTTTAATGAGTCCAAGCATACACACGACAAATTGACAGTTGAGTGGCTCGCACTCCAGATTGCGGCGATTGTCACACAGCCAAACCGACCCAAGGGACGTGGGAACAAGAAGGTGGCCCAGCCGTCTCCTGTTGCTCAGCTCGCCCTGGACCAGGGGTGGCCACAGGAGAAGATCTTGAGCCCTGTGAAGGCCAGCGAGGTGCAAATTTTGCCTGTGGCAGCTCCGCTATCGACATGAGGGGTTTGTGCTATCGAGCAACGCACCCTGATGAAGGTGACAAATTTCATGGCACAGGAGCCCTTCCTTGAACAGCTGGCAGCCATCAGGCCGGACCTGTGCATCACAGCAGCCTACGGGAACATCCTCCCAAAGAAGTTCCTGGCCATTCCCCGCTTTGGCACCCTCAACATCCACCCCAGCCTGCTGCCCAGGTACCGAGGGGCCGCCCCTGTTCAACGAGCCGTGCAGGTGCCATTGTGCTCCCCCTCCTGACTCACACACGACTCACCTGAAACATTTGAACCAGAGTGTTGGGCTTGCATGCATGTGCCATCCGATGTTCATGTCAATTGGGGTGTCTTGGTTTGGAGAACAGACTATAGCTAGAAATAGCAACTACCAGGTGGATTGCTGCGGGTGCATATTTGCAGAAAACAGTGGGTATCTGCTGCAGGATGGCGTGAGGGAGACTGGGGTGACAGTGGCGTTCACGGTGCGCGCTATGGATGCCGGGCCGGTGCTGGCGCAGGAGAGGGTGGCGGTGGATGAGGACATCCAAGCGCCAGAGCTGCTGGCCGACCTGTTCAAGCGCGGCAGTGATCTTCTGCTCAGCCGGCTGCCCGATGTTTGGAGCGGTATCGCTGCCCAGCAGGCCACCCCACAGGTAAGTGCCAGCTGTACAGCGCTCTGCTCCTGTTGTGCATGCATGTGCAGGGTGGCAGGAAGCTCTGCAGCTACTCCTGAAGAGCTGCATGGCGCGCAAGTGCTGCAGCGTTTGTCATGCGCATGGCTACCAAGCGCTGAATCACTCAGCAAATGAGTGTCTGGGGTGGACACGAGGACCTTGCTAGGGTCGTCTCTGTGTGCTGCGGTGTGCCGCTAGGAAGAATATTCTTTAAAGGACTACAGAGTGGCTCATGATGAGGGTGTGTTCTGCATTCCCAGGATGACGCTGCTGCCACGCATGCAGCAAAGCTGGAGAAAGCAGATGGGCAGCTGGACTTCAGGGAACATGCAATTGTCCTGCACAACAAAGTGAGACCCCTTGTGGAGCCTTTATCCTCCTTGCACATGCTCAACTCGGGACTAAACAAGCCATCCTTGTACCTCACCCTGCTTGTGGACTGATTAATACATTTTGGTTGCAGGTGCGGGCGTTTGTTGGCTGGCCTGGGACACAGGCCACCCTTTTATTGAAAATTCATGACGGCACAGCCGACCGGGAGGTTGAGGTCAAAATTACCAGGACATGCGTTGCAAAAGAGGATCAACAACCACCGCAAGGGGCTGCTGGCTCACCAGAGGGCTATGTAGAGGCAATCGTTGATGGTCAGCTGATAATACCATGCGGTGACGCTTCATGGTTGCATATCCTAGAATTACAGCCTGCTGGCAAGAAGCCAATGCCCGCAGCAGCATTCTTGAATGGTGTGAAGGGTCGATCTGTTTTTGTCAAACTCATTTGAACACCAAGGAGGAGACCGTGGGAGCTAGCGCACTTTGTGCAAGCTGGAAAGAATTCTATTTTTGAATGTAACAGAAAAATGTTACAATCGTGGCGTTCTTTCCCGATCAAACTTACCAGTGTTTTGCAAATAGCATCTGGCAATACTGTGACATCCACAGGAGAACACATAGACTTTATGCAAGCACATCATAACCAAACTTTGGCAGAATACCGGACGCTGTCAGCTCTGATGCAGAGGACCATCAAATACAATATAAATTTATTTTTACTCGATAGAAGCTCATTAGTCCTCACTTTACTACAAAGGTTTCAGCCTGGTGGTATACATGCATGCTTGGAGGCTTGTCATGTCTCAGAAGTATGCACTACTACCTATAAAGCTCTGCCCATTTACGGGGTCCTGCAATGTCCAACTGTTAAACGCACCGATTCCGATAACGCCAGTTGAGAGATTTCAGGTCTGAAATAGTGTAGTCCACTGAAGGATGGGAAATTCCTCAATGGCATCTCAGGTGCCACATTTGGGTCCCCAGATGTCTCTTATCTCTTGTCCTGTCAGTGCAAAGCTGCAGGCAGCCGAGCCCAGAGCAGGGCGGCGCAAGCTCACAAGGCGTCTGCCTCCAGGCGCCGGACCTCTTCGCGTAGGATAAGAATGTCACTCTCCTCAAAAGTGTCCTTGCTAGTCAAGTGGGTGCCCCACTGCGGATGCCACACGTCAAGTGCTCATACTGATCATTGACACAGGTCTGCCTCAGCTCCATCACCTGTAGTTCTCTGTCAAATCAACTGAACACTGGCCCAGGAAGAAGGCCAAACAATGTCTTGCATGCTTGGATGCCTGAGGGAGCCTTCCGAGGACTATGTGAGACATGGCAAGCCATATGCTGGCGCCGAGGGAAGGTGTCAGATGTGGCAGCTGACCTGGACACTGTCAATTTCGATGGCCTTTTCTGTCCAGAGGCGCGGCTTCCCCCTGCTGTCCTTTCCCTCCAGCACCCACGGCAGCCACCGCTGCGCCCACCACTGCTTCTCCGAGGTGGGTTTCAGCCAGGTCACCCTTGCCACGCCATTTGCCTTGTCGATCCTGGTGATGTTGCCATTCAACCTCAGACAGCATGCACATACCCAGCCCAGCACCCCACACACAAAATGCTAGGGTTCCAAGCTTGCACAGGCATAATAAAAGGCAGGAGAGCTTGTCGATGAAGCAAAGTGACATTACAAAAGCAAGCCCATAAAATGCGGAGGCGCGGAAAATGACCTGTTGACTTTGGCAATTGACCAGGGCTTCCTCCACTCAGAGGACTTGCTGTCCTCTGTGCGCAGCAGCACTGTCATGTTCCTCACCACATCCTTACGCGGATTGAATACGTCCTCATCCTGCGCACATGCCACACCCCAATCAGGATACATCCAGTCGCCGCCTGACAATTCGCCGACTGCTTGTAACATTTTGCCCATGCAGGGCGCCCTGCCTTCCTTCCATGCCTGATATGTACAGGCGTAACCCTTTTGGCAGTGCTGTATGTAGCACGCGAACAGCTTCCTGTCATGAAGAATATGTTGCAGTTGTATGTTATATGCCCATGCATGACACGAATTGACTTAGCAGGCTATGATGGCAATGGGCTTGCACCTCCTCTTCATCATCCTCTTCAACCTCCTTTGCCTTCTTCGCCGCCACTGCCGGAGCGGAATCTGGGCTGCTACTTGACTTGCGCTTCTGTGCGCGCATCGCTCCTTTTCCTTCTTTCTCTTCAACAGCAGCAGCAGCGGCAATGGCCTGCTTGGCCTCCATGATGCGCTTGCTCGCCCAAGACTCGACTGCCACTCCCACGCTCAGAGCCTCTTCCTGTCGCACACAATCTCCTTGTTCATGAGGATGTGCACACCAGTTTCCGCTGATTTGCGTTATGCCAGATAGGCCAGTGAATGGTTCGAACGTCGCCCATTCGCACCTTTGTGAAGCCCAGTCGCACCAGGCAGACGAGCAAACACGATGACCCCATTTTGAAGGCGTTGTGCTCGTACAACAGAGCGTTGGCTGCCTCTTCTTCCAGGCCGTTTACTGCAGCCCCATCTCCGCCACCCACTGCACCTGCCTCGCCCGGGTCCCGCTCATCGCCGCCAGCTGCTTCCTCTCCACCACCAGTCTGCGCCTCTTCTGCAGGCGGAGGAGGGGGAGGGTCCTCAGCCGGACCTGCACCCCCTATGCATATACTCAGTGACCACAAGCGCCCCAGCTCATGCCACAGATGTGTATCAAATTATAAATTGTGATTCATGCACGGAGGATGTGTGGATTCATGATGCAAATGTATGTAATGATTTCTGAGGATCGGGGCACTACAAGATGGTTGCGGTACACGTCAGCAATACACATGTCAGGCATCCATTTCAGCATTTCTGGAAAGGAAGTCTTGTGAGATACCTGGGGCGTCTGCCCCGGCCATCGCATCATCACTGGCAGGATTGGCAGCTGGTGCCACCTCATGAGCTTGGTCTGATGAGTTAGCCTCTGGCCCGCCATTCTGCACCCTCTCGTTGCCATCACCTGGAGTGTTCCGCATGATTTGAGGGCAGCAATATCGCATTCACAGCACTTCCTGAGCAGCATAATCCTGACAACGCAATGGGTGAGCAGGCAACGGTATAGGAATGCTGACCTCCAAGATGGTCTTTGAACCACCTGACGACTTCAGGAATGCTGTGGAGCATCCTTCCCCGGTTTGGCGGTACAAAGCTCCACTCAGCCTTCCCGTCGGTTCTGACAAGACCTACCAGTCTCCAGGAATCAAGAAAGCTTTGCACACCTTCCTCTGCAACTTTTGCTTCTTTCAGCTTCTGGACAACTGCATCCGACTGCAGGAGAGTGCACCCACAAAGAGTGGATCAATAAAAGAATAGAACAAAATAAGAAGGCTCTGAGTGTGATCTTGCGTCCAACATTTCACGAAACTGTCTCAGCAAAGTAATGACGTACTTTTGCTCTCTTCTGCCTTTCAAGCAGATTATCGGGAATCCTTTTCGGTATGCTCTTCTCCTTCTTGTGGACTTTCTGGGTGACACGCTTCTCTTGCAAGTTGCCTGTCTTGCTCTTTCCAGGCTGCACCATCCTTATGCTCGACATGAACACAGAAAAATCAGGATAGCCTACATAACCATGGACAGAAGAAATTGGGGCACTGGAACACATGTACGGAAGTTGCAAGATCACGATCTTCGGAGAGGCCCGAAGCTCATGTGGCCATCGTACCTGTGCCGAACTTGTTGCTATCCTTTAACAAGCGATAGATTACACAGTATCAAGATTTACGGCGAGACGATGCAATGATCAGCACCTTAGTTTGTCAGTTTCTGTCCCAGATACCCTAGGGACGGACCAAGCTGATAACCTCCAGCGCTTCTCGCGCTGTGGACACACTCCTATCAAGTTGTCCTTTCGGTTGCTGATGTGAGTAGCAAAGGTGCATGGCACCAGACTGAGTAAGGCATTGGGATTCTCCCCACATTTAGGGCATTCCCCAATTTCCCTGCCATTCATGCTAGCAGCGCTGCATTCAGGTTCACGTGAGTATATATTAATTAGTAACCTTAATCTAATCAAGCCTCAAAGCGAGCCAGGCGCCTTGATGGAAAGCAATGTGGCCTTGCACCATCAGGTGCATAAATCTCGCATTCTTGCTCAGCTACAGGAGCAGCCAAAGTTTCCGAGTGATTGCAAGGGATTGCAGCTGTCCAACGGTGCTTCCACATCTTGGAATACAGTGCTTGCAAGTACCAGATCACATCGGAATCAGCAAATGCGACGATAGTATGCCTAGATGGCAAAGAGCCGTTTCGAATATGTAAAGCAATTCGAGCTTGAAGATCCTTTGCTTCCACACTGCTGGATAGTTATACGCCTGGATGGGAAGGGGTTCACTCGGTGAGCTCAATGACTTATAAGCTTTGGAGAATTGGACTTACAAATAGTGCTGAAGATATGGTGTGTAAAGGTCTGCAGCACCCGGAGTGGTAAGATGCTGGTTGACAAAGGTTCCCCCTGTTGCCCCAGGTTCTCAGAGCTTCACAACTTCAAGAAGCCCAATGATGAGCAGGCCCTGCGGTTGATGAACAGGTGTGCCGTGGTAAGTACTATCCATCTTCCTTCTCGTGCCTTCCTCCATCCCTCTTGTATGCGCACCTGTGACTCTTCGGGGTGCCATCGTAGGAAGTCTTGGAAGCCTTCCCTGACATCCGGATAGCGTTTGGAGAGAGTGATGAGTACAGCTTCGTCTTCAGCAAGACCTGCAAGATATATGGCGAGTGTCGATGCTCTAAATTTACACTGTGATGCCCGCATGCCTGCGCAGGTCCATCATGCATGCATGCATGCCATCATAATGACCACATTGGCACTGGAATGCAGGCCGGCGCAGCAGCAAGCTTGTGTCCCTTGTGACATCATGCTTCAGTGGGAATTACGTGCGGTGGTGGCCAGAACATTTCCCATCCCAGCCCCTGCTGTGCACACCAATCTTCGATGGGCGCGCCGTGTGCTATCCCACAGATCACATTCTGAGGCATTATTTAGCCTGGAGGCAGGCGGACACGCACATTAACAATCAGGTGAGGCTGCTTTCTGTCTGGATATGTGTGGCTTGGTCGGTGCACGTTTCTTGGAGACGTTGTGATGATGCATGATCATGTGCTGCTGCAGTATAATACATGTTTTTGGGCTCTGGTGCACAGCGGCAAATCCCGCACAGAAGCACAAGACCACCTGAAGGTACGGCACATCTCCCTACATCTTCTATTGGCACGTCTTTCAGTGTGTTGGACATGGATTGATCGTGCTGAGGCTTCACGATATATGTATCCAACTGATGCCAGGACAGCCCACCTGAAACAGCCAAATTTTTGCTGCAGGGCACTCAGACTGCCTACAAGAACGAGCTTCTCTTCAGTGAATTTGGGATAAAGTATGGATTGCTACCGGTAATGTTTAGGAAGGTGCGTGGCCTAGCAATGCAAATCATGTCTGCAAGGTAATCAGCTGATCCTATATGATGAAAGCCACAATGTCTCTGTTTTGACCCTCTATTGCAGGGTTCTGTGGTCACACGCTCAAGGCGGCAGAAGACTGTCAAGCATGCAGAAGACGGCACTGCTGTGCAGAGGGAAGGGGGCGAGGTCACTGTGACCCATGAGGACATCATAGACGATGCCTTCTGGGAAACTCGCCCAGATATCTTGATGTGAAGATGATATTACATTGCTGCTTGCGGCATGGCCGCTGGCAAATCATGTGTCACGTGTTGTGACTCACATCTCGGGTTGTCACAGCTCTGATTTGCGTACAATGAAGTTCGTTGAATGAACCCCTGACATGCAATAATACTGGCACTTGCGGCATTGCTATATTCATCTTTGAAACAATTTCAATGCTGTATTCACTATGCAGATTTGAATTTGGCAACATGGTGCTAATGCAATATTCAAAGCTCCATACAGAGTCAGTCGTGGTTTATGTATCCGGCTACAGACTTCCGGTCTTTGCTTTGGCTGTCCTTCCAAAGCATTTAATGTATCGTCACTCGCTGATGCATGGGTGCATGCATGCAGTTGGAGAAAAGTCATCAGTCAGGTGTGAACATTGCTGTTTCTGAATATAAAAGTCAAAAATGCCCTACAGACCCCCACAGGATGACGGCCCAGTCAGAACAGCTGACTGGCAGCGCAGAGGAGAGCTGCAGGCTGTGGTCACTGGCTGTGCATCCCTTTTTGCGCAGGCCGGCAGCTGTGTCTCTGTGGCCTGCGGAGTCAGGCCATGCTGGGAGAGTCCTTGTGAGCCGGGGGCAGCAGAGAGGGCCCGGAGCCGCTGGCGGGCGGCATGCCGGCGCTCTTGCCGGCCCAGGAGTTGGTGAGGGGGAGGCCCTTCTTGTAGCGCACGCCGCATGCGTTGCACAGCGTGCGCGGTCCCTCGGGGCCGCACCGCCACTGCGGCGTCTGGTGCGTCGCGCAGTTCCTGCACGTCATCCGCCGCGCCCTCCGCCCCGCCCCTGCAATAATTATCTCTCGAGTTTATCACCCTCCCGATCACCACTTATGTATTTTTCTGGCGTTAGTAGCCAGATGCCGCTCCATTGAGAGCGTGCGCCTCTTCTGACCTCTAGGAAAAACACCCACATGCATAGCAGCCATTGACGAATGCATGTGGGTTGTCGGGTTCTTGACAGCAGTTGCCCTGCACTTGCGCGCCTGCTGGCAGCAACAAGGTGGACATGCAGGCGACGGCGCGCACCCTTCTTGCTGCCGGGTTTGCGTTTGTGTGAGCCGCCGTCGGTGGTGATGCTGTCTGCCTCGCTGTCAGTGGCGGCCGCGGACGCGCTGTCCTCCGACTTGGCCGACGACCCCGCCCGCCGCAGCTCCGCGCGCGCGCTCACCGATAGCAGCTGACTGCGCCGCCCCGTCACCTTTGGCTTCCCCTGCTGCCCCGCCTGCACCTGCAGCCAGGATACGCTCCTTTAAACAGGAACCGCCTGTGCACTGTCCTTCTGCTCTTCACCTGCCCATGTCATGCACATTGGACTGCCGGCACAGCACTGCAGATATTCATAGCGTGGAGGTGGTGAGAGTAGAGGAGGGCACCTTGCGGATGCCTGCGGGGCGGGCGGGAGAGTGGCGCGCGGTGGGGGAGGATTTGTGCATGCTGGTGCGCACGGGCGGAGGGAAGCGGTATGGCTCCAACAGCGCAGGAAGCGGCATCGACACTGTCCGGCTGTTCATCTGCGCAACAACACCAACATACCATCACATACTGATCTCCGCCCCTGACATTACACCTTTTGCACCCAGCTTCTCAGTCCTCTGTCTGTGGCAGCACAACCTTTTTGCACCCAGCTTCTCAGTGGCTTCAGCCCAGCTCCCCTAAGTCTGGTTACGGTCTGCAGTGTCTAGGGCACGATCAAAAAAGGGGATATAAAAGAGAATGCAGGAGGGCAAGGAGCTCGGCCGCACCGGGCTGTGGATGTGGTCTAGTCGGGGCTGGTGCGAGTGGGCGGGGCTGTAGGGGCCATGGCCAGGGCTGCGCAGGGGAACTGGGGAGGGCAGCGGGCAAGGCATGCTGTGCGCCCGCGAGTCCCCGATCAGCGGACTGATGGGCGACTGCTGCATGCTCGCCTCCAGGCTCAGCTGCTGGCTGTCCTGCCCGCAGCGGCTGCCTCGCAGCGGTGGAGATGGCGTCATCTGCAACAATGCAGTTTTGGTTATAGCTTCATCCGCGGATAAGCAGCTGTGATTAAGCTCTGCTGGCTCATATGCAGCAAGTCCAGCATTGTCAAGCCGCTGATGCGAGTCCTTATTCACCGCAATAAAAAAATCCGTTTTGCGAGGAATCGATTGGGGGACAAAAGTACCTGCGGTGGGGTTTGGGCCTCTGGGAAGAAGTGACTGAAGTGGCCGTGCAGGAGCAGGTCGGAGGTGGGGGTGTTGGGGAACAGGTGAAGGGGAGTGTCCGGGCATTCTGACACGTCCGAGCCGGCCTTGTCCAAGTCGTCAAACAGATGCCCCAGATTCTGCAGCTGCACGCTCTGCACACCAAATACCCAATTCATACAAGCACTGGCAGTCAGATCTCCCTTGCGCAGAATGAAATGTCTACCCCAGTCATGGAACATACTTCTGCCTCATCAGCGCAATAATAAAAATCTAGCAATGGGCAGGAGTTCAGTCCGTGAGGGGATTTGTTGTCGCACCAGCAGCTTGGGAGATAGGGCGCCGCCGCTCCCATTGAAGTCCAGGTGGCCCAACATGTCTGCAAAGAGGCCAGACTTGTCTGGGAGAGGGAAGTGCTGCAAGGCGTTCCTTTCAGGCTGCAGGCCAGCCGTCGCCACTATGTCGAACGTGGGAGGGCCGTGCAACGACCGAGCCTTTTGAGTTCCGCACGATACGATGGTCTGCTGGAAATGCATGTGCCCTTTGCCGCTGCCGGGTGAGCAGGTAGTGCCCTGCACGCTGAGGGTACATGCCGTAGCAGTCGGCGGCGACTCAGAAGCTCGCTGGGGAGATTCCCGGGGGTGTGCATCGCCAGGCAGAGTGCTCTCTGCTAGTCGGTGACGCCGTGCACCCTGATACACAGCAGGACTGGCTGTGGTCAGGTTGCCAAGCTTGTATATTTCAAGTTAGGTCTTCCGAGACTAGAAAACTAGGCGCAAAAAACTCAGCGCATTGACGCTCAAGCCGTCCCTCTCCCTAAGCAAGCATCCTAGATACTATGTAAACAAAGGATCGAGGTATCCACGAATCCATTGAGACCTTGCGACCACTTTACAGATAGACGAAGTACGGGACCCTGTCCGGCACGTCAAGCCGTCAGTTTGCAGGGACGCACCTCCAGCGGAAGCTTCTCCTCGTCACTAGCATAGTGACTTTCGGAGTATGTGACGTTCGATATGGTCCTCAGTATCTGCCCATCTTTCAGACCCTGCATAAAAGGAAGCATCCCCCCTTCACTGGCTGCAACGTGGAGAGGGTCACGGCACCCAATTCCAAGGAGGCCCTTGCTATTCTGCCTCTGGTCAACCCACTCACCGGGAAATTCCAAGAGTCGGCCCGGAACAGTGATCCTAACGCGTCGCTCATTCCTTCTAGGGACCTCGTGCATGCGGTCTGCTCTGCCCACCTCTCACAGGGTACGGACCACCGTGCTGCTGGCTTTGACGCAGCTGAGCAAACAGTATATGACTTATAGAGCGCTACAGGTCAAAATTTGGCTTCTTCGTGCACCTTATCGGATCAACGCTCTGCTAGAGTCCATTCCGGACTGTCGCGCTGGCACCAGAAAGTTTGGTTGAGGGTGGTTAGTAACCTTCCAAGTTATTTATGGCTCGCTATTCTGTTCCTACACGCAGGCTTCATTAGCGAGCAAGAACTGCACTTCGATTGTGCTTGGGGAATCTCAAGCGGTCGGGAAGATTATGCTCGCTGAATAGTGTCTCTGAGCGCCAGATCGGGAGTGCTTTTGAGAGCATGATCTCCTCCAGAAGTCTTGCTGCCAACGCTTTACGCTTGTGTCCTTCGCCTCAAAGTAAGAAATTTACATTGCTTTTTGCCTCCATGTTGTGCAAGGCCTTTCAAGCCATGTTTTGAGCAGAACCTTTTGTGCAGGTTACGCACAGAGGGCTTGTTTCAGCACCATAAGATCTGCTCCTCATCTAGCAATTCGACTCTTAGATACCGCAGTCCCAAGGCCGATCCGTTCTGGACCAAGAACTCTGACGACAATGTCCCTCACTGCTGCACAAAAGCACAGTATGACAGAGTTACCAAACCTGTCGGTGCAACGAGTTCCCTGCCTCTCGGTGAGTTCATCTATATTGCGTGCTCCCTTGATTGCCTGCTGTGTCCCTCGCGGCAACTGGAAGTGGGCCATCCCAGGGTCTGATGATAAGCATTATGACTTCATGCATGCATCATTCATGGCGTGCAGGACAACTATGTGTGGGTGCTCCACGAGTCAGGGTCGGGGAAAACCGCAGTCGTTGATCCATCTGAGGCAGCGCCTGTGATAAAAGCCTTGGACAGCCGGTGAGAAACTCAAATGCTCCATTGCACACCAATTCACCCTCAACTGCACAATGTACAATCCTGAGTCTAGTTGTGACAGAACACTTAGTCAAAGAAATGTGTTCCTTGCAGGGGCCTGAAGGCAGACTATATTCTCAACACACACCACCATTTTGACCACACGGGCGGCAACCTGGAAATGAAGCAGCATTATGGGGCCACCATAGTTGGCCCTGCTGCAGACGAGGCCCGCATCCCTGGCATTGACATCAGCCTCAAGGACGGGGACACCTGGGACTTTGGACAGCTCCAGATGAGGGTCTTTGACACTCCTGGGCACACCAGAGGCCACATCACCCTCTACTTTCCCCAAGCCGAGGCCCTCTTCCCAGGCACGGCCTCCTGACTCAAATTAGCTAGCCTGTCCTTGTTGTACTGCCTCACGAGGCAGTTTGACATTGAAAATAAGATGTCATTTGTTGCACAGGTGACACTCTTTTTGCGCTGGGGTGCGGGCGCTTATTTGAGGGCACTCCCCAGCAGATGTGGACGTCCCTTTCAAAGTTGACTCCCTTGCCAGGCAACACAAAGGTTTTTTGTGCGCATGAGTACACACAGGTAACTGTCAACTTCCTTCTTCAAGTGCTTTCCGACAGGAGTACCTGAATGAAATGACTCAACAATTGCTCTCTGGTGGTTAAACAGCATCTGAAGTAGTGCTGCTGTCAATTCTGCAGAGCAATGCCAAGTTTGCAGTGGCAATAGACCAGGGCAACAAAAAGCTGCAGGAGCGGAAAAGATTGATTGACGAGCAGCGCAGCCAGGTGCATGCTTTGGTCAGCAGGCCCATTTGCATGCATGACCCTCTGATGTTGTCTATGTATCCTGCGTGATTCTGGGACTTACCCTGTGGTGCTTGACTCTGCTTCTGCAGGGGATAGCAACGGTCCCGAGTTTGTTGTCTGAGGAGCTGGACACGAATCCATTCCTGCGTCCACATGACAGCGGAATCAGAGCTGCACTTGGTAGAATTTTCATTTTAAGGATCATCTGCCTTATGTTGTCACTATTTTGCTTACGGCAGTCCTCCAGATGGTCATCGTTACGGTCCAATTAAGTTCATTTTTGATTTACTTGCAGGCGTTGCGCCAGATGCTCCGGATGTAGAGGCATTTGCAGCAATCCGCAAGGCCAAGGACAACTTTTGATGTTGGCGTGGTCTGACATTTATCATAGATTACAGTGTTATTGTGCAGCTTGAGCAGTTTTGCACACCAGCAGACAGGGAGATATGCATGGCTTCTGAGGATCTTATTAGCTTCAGGCACAGCATCAAAATGGATGGCCCAGTATTGAGCTTACCGCTGCCTGATTGAACATCTGATTGAATATTTTCAAGCCTGAACCCACGGCATTCCATGGGCGCCTGCGCAGTCTATACAATGAAGCTGTGAAAAATTCTGGACACCACAGCCCATGCGCAGGCCTTTGGGCTTGTGCGCAGCGCAACTGGCGCCTAGAGTGAGTACACACAATGATGGGCAACAGATCAGCGCTACATTGAGCATCGCAAATCTGAGGGAGTGAAATGGTTACAGGAAGAGATCATTCCTAGGGCTAGCTTCTGTATTGCTATCATAGAATACCACGGATGTAATGGAATGTCAACTTATGCAGAATGGGTGATTCCCTAGGAGATGATAAGCACAGTGGAACATGGTGACCTAGGACTCCTGCCCGAGCCTCGTGCATTTAAATCTCACTCGATCTCGATCGACAAGCTCTATAAATGCGTTTTATAATGAACAAAGTTGATTGCGCTGCCTACTTGGTCCCCGTTTTCCCTCTAGCGCTAGCAACTTTCATTGACTGCCTTGATTACACTTTCCTTCTGCATGCTCCTTTATGACACGAGAGTGCAAAGGATAGTGAAATAAACCAGGCGACACTCATGCCACATTCACCAGTCGCCTGTTCTACAAGCGCTGCAGTGCGCACCCACATGTTGCAAGCAATTGTGGCACATCAGCAGCACACATCTGTCAGGGCCGACGATGCTGCCAAGATCTCTATGTCCCATCGGCCAGTCACATGTTCAACGAGCGCTGCAATGTCCACGGTGCATGTTGCACATCAGCAGAGCACAACTGCCAGGGCTGACGATGCAGCCAAGATCTCTATGGCAGCCGCCACAGCCAAGTCCACAGCAGGCATCGCCAGCAAATGCATGGCGCTGCACGCCCACACAGCCATGCCCACCAGGCCTCTGGGATGCTCCACTGCGCTCTCCACAGCCGCTCTTGTCTCGTCCAAAACCTGGCCGGCACAACCAGAAAATTGTGTGACGACCTGGTGCTAAACAACACCTTGCAGACAATTCTGTGCCCTCAAACCAGGCTCCCATCTGTGTCAAGTACACAGCAACACAGCAAAGGCGCTTGTTGGTGCACGATGTACAGCTCATGGCGATAGGGTCGTGGAGTGATCAATAAGATTTTCATACCTCACTGCTGGTTGCTGGTGGTGTGGGTGGAGAAGGAGCAGATTCGTCGAATCTCCCAGGTTCTTGCGGGCCTGGCAGGCACTCAGTCTTCTCTTTCACGATCTGCAGAGATCCTGCCGTCGCGCACACCTGGCAGGCACAACCACAGGTTCATTGACATAATTCCTCAGAAGACAGTGTTGACATGCAAGGGCACCAGGCTGTCAGATCAAACAACTTGCTTGAGGTGCATGGCGTTCAGGCTGTGTCAAGCACCTTTTCAGTGTTGCTTGTTGGTGACGCGGGGGGCACGGGGGTCCAGCTGCTGATAATAACTGCCTCTTCTGGGCATGGCGGGCTTTGGTCATCCTGGTGCCCATCTGTGGCCTCGCCGTCTTCGCTGGAAACAGCTTGGAGCTGCCGGGGTGAGAACAAGGGCAGGTCGGCTGCTGAAATGCTGGTAGTGCTGATGTTCTGGCACATTTGATCTGCTCTGCAGGCTGCCTGGCCCTCATCGCCAGTGTCGCTGCTTTCTGACCTCGGCGTCGTGCAGCCTGATAGTGCCATTGCTGCTGCATCCTCCCGGGTTGGTGTTCCAGGGCTGAATCCCTCTGTGGGCTCTGCTCCTGTCTCAGAGTCGCTGACAACCACCATCTGGCTGTCTGTGATGTCAGGACTCGCTGATTTTGACGCGCATGGCGCCGTGCCTGTCGGCTGCTTCTTGATGGGAACGCGTAATTCCAACTTGGCGGTGACCGCCAAGTCCTGCAGAGGCTGCTTGATGATGTCTTCAGCGGGTTGCACGTCTGATGTACTCCCTGCCTTCTGGCGCTCGTTACGAGGAGGCTGCACACAAAGTGACCAGAAACCTTCAGGAACCGCAGATCCACGGTACGTACAAAGAGGAAACATCAGGGCCGTGTCAAGGAGAGGAGCACCAATACATGAGGTAATGTCCCCACCTTGTTGATCTTGAACCTCTTTGGTGCTGATGAACGCTTCGCCATATTGCTCAGGGGTATTTCCTCCTTTTCCTCAGTGCTGCGGCTGTCGTTGGCTTGCTGTGGATGCGGTGAAGCACGATGACCCTGTTCCTTCAAAGAGCTTAAGAGTGGTAGTCTGCGACAGGAGGCACTTGATCGCCAAGATTTGGTTGCTCTGGAATGTTCATTTTCCACTTCTGTCGCGCCAAGCTTTTGGTAAATGTATCTACCGCATTTACCCTGCAAGCCCTATAATCTATCAATCCTGTAGGGCGATAAACTCAAACCCTCAGGAGCAGCGATTGGAGTCCCATCTGGAGTCTCTGAGAGACCCATTGGTGCTTGCCCCATACTGGGGCCGAAACACAAGCCACGAGTGAGCGAAATGGCAATCAATGCCAGCCAGGGGGTACTGGCACTCGGTGTGCTCACCCTTCTCTTTGGTGGAGACATTCTGACTCTATTCAACGGCACAGGGGTAAGTTGCTCTGACTTAAACTTAGTCTTTTTTTTGCATTTTAATTCTTTCTTAAAACGGTGTTCTTTGACGCCTTTTTTTGCGCTGCCACAGGCACCACAGCACCAACAAACTACTGGACAAAAAGATGCTTTGAGCGAAGGTGGTCGAGTCCACATCTCCTACTGCACCTCATGATCCTTCAAGTAAGTATGATGGGCATTGCCAGGGACAATGCCTCTCGGTCTGGGTTTCGACCAGAGGAACGAGAGCTTGCAACCAATACCAATCCTTCATAATCCCTGTCCTATCAGCCCTTCTGCACTCTATTTGGCATTTTATGCGCATGCGTTTCAACAATGCTGCTCTGCAGCAAGATTGGTGATCAGCTGTGTTCATGCTTCTGCAGGGGGGCTTTCATGCAGTCTCGTCAGGTATTGACGCAGCACTTTCCTGGCATGGAAGTCCTCGGATCAGCATATCCAGTACCAGCCCATAAGGCGCGCCATTCGAAATCTGCCAGGTTTTGACTTTACTTAGGGAAGAGGGGAAAGTGGAAGCTGACTTGGGCCTGTCTGGTTTGCAGGCATTCATGTCAAAAGTTGTTGCGGTCGCTCAGTATGGCTCCATCGGCGTTCTTCTGGGAGGCGAGCAGCTGTTTGGGGCCTTGGGAGTGCCGGTTCCAGAGCTCTATCAGCAGTACAAAGACAAGCGGACAGGGATTGTGATGGGGGTCTGGTTGCTGGGCAATGCTCTCCAGAACCAGCTTGTGTCCACTGGCGCCTTTGAAGTTTACTATGATGGACAACGGGTGAGTGGCAGCTGCAATTTTACACCCACGATTCCCACCAACACACAGCAGAACCGCGCGTATGGGTTGTTTTACAGCAGGTTGACACATCAGAATTAGTGATGATCTCTTATGGTGTCTTGATCGTCAGGTGTTCAGCAAGCTGGAGACCAGTCGTGTCCCATCACTGGACGAGCTGATAGACTTGCTGGAAACAGCCATGGGGTTGCCGCCCACTTTTGAGCAGAGGACAAGGATCTGAGATGGTCCAGGAAGAGCCTCACTTGACTCTGTGCCCTGTGCTGGTTGCATGCATATGACGGTTGAGCAGGAAGCAGACTCTGTCTGTGTGCAGACCCGAGCGCTGTGCGGCCTGTTGCGAGCCCAGAGTCAAACAAGTACAGAACTTCCCTTCTTGTGTACTGAAGCAAATGGTAGGACACCGGCTTGTATATGCAGAAATGCATGCAGTGATATCAATATCTTCTGTATCAGTCCTTTCTTCAGACGAATTTGGCAACAACTGTGCAAGTGCTTCAATTGTGTGGCATGGCCATAGGGCTGAACCGCACCATGTAAACAGTGGCGTTCACATGCGCCTAGTGAGATGTGTAGAATTGGCTTGGGTGAATTCCAGTAAGTCTGGTATTTACAAAGCTTGCTGATACAATTGCCCTCACCATGCTCTTGTCATGTCCAGAATCAAAATTGATCTGCATTGTCAAAGTGAACTCCACAAAATTGCACGTGCTTAGTCACTTGAGAGTGCCTAAATAATTCATGCTAGCCTCCTCTTCGAAGGTAATTGTCTCAAAATGGTCGCAGCATCCGTTGACAGATGCCACAGCAATGCATTTATCACGCTGATTCCCTACTTACACAGAGACCAGAACAATCAAGCTCTTTGAACCTTTGAGAGAGCCCTAGAGCACGCAAGCCCGACAAATGCTTCCTAACCTAACTCCTAGTCCTAGAAACACTTACACCAAAGATCTACATCACTCAAGCCGCTGGAGGCCTCACGATTGGCACTAGCACCAGAAAATATCACTGCTGCTCAGCAAGGATTAGAATGCACGACCCGTGCCGCTGTGCAGCTGGGCCCTCAGAACCTCAATTCCCTTGGTGTGGACCACTGCGCATAAAACAAGCTTCAGCTGCAGGCGGCTCAAATGGAGGCGTCGTGGGAGAGGAAGCCCTGGGCATGGGTGGGGGCGGCGTTGCGCAGAGCGTCAACCTCACCGCCGCGCTCGAAGACGGCGGCCGCGCCCATGCCGGAGCCGATGCACATGGACACCACGCCAAACCTAGACGCCTTGCCGCGCTTGTTCATCTCGTGGAGCAGCGTCGCCGTGCACCGAGCGCCTGCAAGGCCACAATGGTCCCCTCAGCACAAGCAGCCTTGAACCACAAGCAATGGAACACAGGTCATGCACAACTTTGTACAAATACCTCGTTTACTTTGAGACTTAGACAACCGACCTTGCACTGTACTGCTCTGAAGTGTCTCCGAGGGTTTGACACTGGAAAGATGTGGGTGAAGTGTTCATAGGCCGAGGCAAGTGGCTTACCGGTGCAGCCCAGAGGGTGGCCCAGAGCGACAGCGCCACCGTTGGGGTTAACCCTCTCAGGGTCCAGGCCCAGCTTCTTCACACAGTACGTCGCCTGCGCACACAGCAGCGCGCTCAGCACTTAACAATTTTGGCAACAAATTTATGAACTTCATTTAGAACACTGCCCCGACTCGCATGCTTGCAATGAACTAGCCATGATGCAGCAGAAATCCTGGGTTGTCAATCATCCAGCAAACCCTCCTCCAGTATCGCCTAGATTGCTCTACAGTCTCCACATTGACTGGAGGTGTCTTGTATGTTGCACAAAGAGTAACTACACCGCGAGGCAGCCCCTTACTTTTCTGGATTTAATTATGCTTTGATATCTGCATCTCCATTCCTCTACACCCAAGGAGTGCCTCGTTGACAGGGACTAGGGTAGAAGAGATATGTCTGCGCACCTGGGAAGCAAAGGCCTCGTTGAGCTCGAAGACATCGATATCGTCGATGGAGAGGCCGGCCTTCTGCACGGCAGCGGGGATGGCAACGGCAGGGCCGATGCCCATGACGGCCGGGTCCACGCCAACGGCCGCGAACGAGCGGAAGATGCCCAGCACCGGCAGACCGCGCTTGGCCGCCTCGCGCCTCTTCATCAGCAGCACCGCCGCAGCACCGTCGCTGATCTGCAGGTAACAAACAAGGAAAACCCTCAACACATGCTGCATTACCTCATGCATGGTGACGTTTTCGGAACTGTCAGCAACTTGACGTGGCGAGTGGCTCGGCCTTGAAGAGTGGGCTCTAAAATAATACACTGCATTGATCAAGGGGATCCAAAGTTATCATAAGCCAACATTAGAGC
Organism: Coccomyxa subellipsoidea C-169; assembly: GCF_000258705.1. Lineage (NCBI taxonomy): Eukaryota > Viridiplantae > Chlorophyta > Trebouxiophyceae > Coccomyxaceae > Coccomyxa > Coccomyxa subellipsoidea. The sequence continues at coordinate 1,542,921 of NW_005178031.1, forward strand.
TGTTTATGAAAGCTGTCAAGGAGCTGCATGTTTCAAAGAGAGTTCAGGCTTGCGCGCGGACCTGCGAGGAGTTGCCGGCGGTGGTGGTGCCATTCTTCTTGAAGACAGCCCTGAGGCCGCCCAGAGCCGCGGCCGTCACGCCCGGGCGGATGCCGTCGTCCTCGCTCACCACAATCTCCTTCTCCTCACCCTGCAGCCACCATCACCTCAGCACTCTTGAGCTTTGGCTTTTTGGCGTGCAACCCCCTCTAAAGAGAACATCCCTCAATATGGGTCTTGTGGCATGTCTTAATGGCCCCACAAGTGGAGGACTAGGAGAGCAGGCGGGACACACTTTGATGGCAATACAGAGGAAAACGCATGCAACATGTACAAGTTTTCTGAGAGTTGGGGCACAAGCGCACCGTCTTAGGGTCCTTCCAGACGGTCTTGACGGGCACGATCTCGTCCTTGAAGCGGCCGCTGCCGCGGGCTGCGGCTGCGCGTTTGTGGCTGCGCGCCGCCAGCTCATCCTGGTCCTTGCGCGTGATCCCGTACTTCTCCGCCACATTCTCCGACGTCACGCCTGCGCACATTCCACCATCAACACCCCGCCTAACTTACACAACACGATTGCAAGAGCACCTACTGGCTGCACATTACAGTGCACAATCATCATTCGAATCAAGCAGGCATAGGCTTGGGAGCCGGCTGGCACTCACCCATGGGCAGGAGGCAGTCCTGGGCCTTTTGGTTGTCGGCGATCTTGGGGTTGACACCGCCGTCCCATGCCATGGGGTTGGTGCTCATCGTCTCCACGCCGCCGGCCAGGCCGATCTCGTAGTAGCCCGCCTGGATGGCAGCCGCCACGCTGGCGATGGCCTGCAGGCCCGACGAACACTGCCTGCACAAGAGACACCATAAATGTCAGTCATTTGGATCCTCTCCACTCCCCATCAACCCAGTCACACGTCCGCTGTAGCAACGCCCTTTCAGGTGGATTCGTCCTGAGTGAGAATATTGCCGATGGATCAGGATGTGTGTGTTTTGGTGTGGCTTTTTCTGACAGATAACAGAGTTCTTAATTCAGGATGGGTGGGTTTTGGTGTGGAGATGAGGGGTGCAGGGGTGCAGGGCGGCACCTGTTGACGGTGTGCACGGCCACGTTCTCTGGGATGCCTGCCAGGAAGCCGGCGATGCGGACCTGGATGGCGCGCTGAGAGCTGTCTCCCAGCACGCTCCCAATCACGATGTCGCCAATGTCCTGCAAGAAATAAACCAGCAAGTTCTTCATGCGCCAAAAATATTTCTGCCATTGCCAGACTAAAAACCTTCTTTGAGGACTGACTGGTGCGCTTGTCTCAGTTGTCTACTGCAGCAAGTCAGCCAGAGTATAATCAGATGGGAAAGGGTGCGACAGTGCAACGGACGGAACAGGAGCAGCAGTGGCTTCTTACCGCAGGGTTAATGCCTGTGCGGTCCAAGGTGGCCTGGAACACAGCCGCCATCAGGTCATCCGGCAGTGTGTCCTTGAAGCCACCGCGCTTGGCCTGCACAGAACACAGGATCGTATCAGTCAATTATGAAACACTTCATAGGACTTGGAAGGACTTGGAAGGAGCTAATAACCGGCTCCATGCAGTGTTGATAGCGCGCCTCACCTTGGTGATGGGCGTGCGCAGCGCGCTGACAATGACCACATCGTCGGGGCCCGAGGCACGCCTCTCGTATGCAGCGGAGTCACCTGCTGCGCAAGCACTGGCCTGCACGAAGCAACTCTGGTGTTACACGCCTGGTGCATAGCAAAGCAATGCAGCATCTCTACTAACAAGAGCCGAAAGTACGTTGCAATAGGATATCTCGAGGCCAGGATTGCTGTAATTCTGTACCAAAAAGAACAGGGTGACCTCTGGGACTGCACAGGGACAAAAAGCATGTATAGCACAGCTAGGACACCATCACAATGGAGCACCGACACTGTAATGTAAAGGTAAATTTTTCAGCTCACCTGAAGCTGCATCCTTTCAAAAGCCGCCTCTGTGTTGCCCGCCTGCAGTCCCAAGGATTACGTGTTTAGCATAAGGCGCACCTCAATTTGCCAAATGGGAAAACCAGTTCGTAGGCATGAAAATACACTCACCGGACGCAGATGATTCAGCAGAACCTGCTGCCGGCCAGCAGCACGCGCAGGTATTCCTGAGCCTTCCATAGTAGTAGAAAACGTGATCGGTAGGTAGCCGCGGAGCAGAGCCTCGGTACGGCCTTGGTGTTCAGTGCTTGCCGGTATGCTCTCCTGATTGCTAAGAAAGACAACGATAGCGACGAATGTGAAGCAGAGTTTCGATGGGGCTGGAAAGAGGAAGGCGTGCTGACGCGGACTCGTCACACTGAGCTGTCCGAATATAAGTCTCTCAACCCTTAGGTCGGGGGAATGATGTCGGGCTTTGGGTTTCGGGACGGTGGTCCCCAGTTTCCATGAAAAAAGGGGAAGATTTCATCTAAATGCCGGAAGCACTCTACTAAAAGCATGAAGGAAGGGAACTTGTACCGTCTAATCAACAATGTCAAAACCAGCAAGACCCAAAAATTTGATGACAAGATCGTGTTTGCATTGGAAGTCTCTATGAAGACTGCCGTTACAGCATACGTAGGCATGCATGCATCACTTACTTTCTCGCTTTTGTAACAGTGGCTTGACATCACTTCTACTTTTGAGGAAACTTCCCTGGCATCACACATGTCACACCTCTTTTGGGCCCATGCATGCTAGCCTAGAAGGCAGTTGACATGCTCATATATATTGATATTCATGGTCCATTTCGAGTTGTCTTGCAGCCTGCACATGCGACAGCCAGTTTTTATCCCTTATCGCAACTTTTGGAATTGCAAATAGGCAATGTTCTTCAGTGGGTTGCTTGGTATGTCACGTTGATGGGTACCTATATCACTGATCGGGTAAGTCCAGCAAGCAATTCCTGACGTAGCTAGCAGACAGCGATGCTCAATAGAAGCTGGGCATGATATTCTTGATCATAAGTGGCCCTTTCTTCTCCTTCATTCGCCTGGCCACAAATTCCTTGTAGTCCTCCACAGTAGGCAGCTGCCCCTTTGGTATCTCTCCACGGACAATCTGCAGAAGCAAGGAAAGTCAGGATGGTCACCCAGAGTCTGTGAGAATGAAGAGATGCCCACTTTATACCAAGTCCATGACCGGCAACAGACACACCATAGCTCGATGTGCGCAGGTATGAAATTCACCTTGGATGCCCATGCGCGTTCTGTCTGCTCTGCGATGTCGCGCAGGTCGCGGCCAGAGATGTTCCCCGTGCCCGTCAGCTCTGCAAGCTCGGCCAGCTCATCGTCGCTCAGGTGGCGCGCAAGCTGCTTCAGGATCTGCTGCCTGCAGATGCGCCATCAGCAACTCACCATACATTGCACAGAGCCTATTTGCACCAGCCCGATGCACTCAACCTTGCAGTCAACCTCCATTCACAGACAGATCAAGATATTGTATCCCATTAATGTTCCAACACCATGTAGGACCTGTGGCACCCCCCGACCTGCACCTTGCCTCTTTTGGCAGACGCTGCAGTATGACTGGAACTGCTAGATAACAATGTTCCAGCCCAGGAGGTGGAGAACACGTGCCTGCACTGCTGGTCGGGGTAGCCAAAGTCGACGGCGGCATCGAAACGGGAGAGGAGGGCGGGGTCGAGGTCCTGGCGGCGATTGGTGGCTCCAATGATGACGCTCTTGGACTGCGGCCCAAACCCGTCCATCTGCCGCAGCAGCACCCCCAGCAGCCGCCGCGTCGCCTCGTGCATCTCCGAGCTGCAAGCCCCACACCACACAACCATCAGCCACTCGTGTGTTTGAAACTCAGGGCGCCAGAAGACGGCTAAGTGGGGCAACTCTTGACATGACTCAGCCAAACATGAACAGGACAGGTGTGATTAGCTCTTCTAATTTACTGAGCTAAATTGTTGTTGTCATGATGAGTGAGTCAACTCAAGGCAGCCACCCTGTGGGGAAGATGTCCAAAGCACAACTATGCACGAGGAGGCACGGCAAAGGGAAAATGGTGCCCTACCTGCGTTGGGTGGCCAGGGAGTCAATCTCGTCCAGGAAGATGATGGCACCCCCAAGGTCCTCTGCCGCCTTGAAGATCTCCGACAGGTTGCGCTCAGACTCGCCGTACCACTTGGACGCCACGGCCTCCAATGGCACGTACACCAGGGGAACAGCCGCTTGCGATGCAATGACCCTGCCAGGAAACCGAGCCAGCATGGTCAAAGACTGAGTGCCCCAATGAGTGGGCCAGGCTCCCATACCAGGTGCTTGGATCTTTAGAAGGTCAATCTGGCAGCGAGTCACAGATGAATGAGGGGGGCTGCAGCAGAGAGTTGACATGTGTGAGTGCCAGAGGAGGGTTGTGTCAGGCTGGACCCACTTTGCACTGGTGGTTTTGCCGCAACCCGGCGGACCCTGGAAGAGCACAGCGCGCGGTCGGGTGCTGCCGGCCTCGCGCTGCCTTGTGCCCTTGGCCACCTCATCATACACCTCCGGGTGCAGTAACGCCAGCAGCACCGTATCCTCAATCGTCCTCTTCTCATCCTCATAGCCTGTGCGGAAGAAAATAAGATACCCGTCAGGCTCCTGCTCAGGCACACAGCAGGGCATGCATGTCACCTGCATATTGCCATATTGCATTTTAGCAGTCCTGACTAGCAATATTGTTCTATTGTTGCTGCGTGATTTCACATGCAAGGCAGCCTTTCTCCTTAACTCTTGTGCTAGCTATGCCTCGACGTCTGCATATCTCTTTCTATAAATATGTTTTTGCCGAGACGGGAATGAAATATGTGTGTCAGGGCGCGTGCCTGCCAGAGCGCCCCAGTCGACGGCCCCAGATTTGCCTGGCGGATTGACCGTCACTCCCAGCTGCAGCAGGCGGTCGGCGGCTTCGGCTGCCTCGGCGCTGCCATAGCCTTTGTTGGCATCCTCCCCGGCTGTCTTGGCCTGCGCTGCGCTGTGCTCCTGCGGCCCTATTGGAATGCTCTGCCTCGGTGCAGGGAGAGCCTCGCCAGTCTCCCTGAAAGGCCAAACATTTGTGTGAGGTTATTCAGCCCTTTTTACAGGTTCAGCAGGTGTGCAGATGTTGCGTCACAACGGTCTGTTGAGGCAGCTCACCCGGTGTCGAAGATCCGCTGCATCTCGCGCGCCATGTGCCGCTCAATGCCAGGCAGCATGCCGATGCCAAAGCTGAAGCTCCTTTCCAGCTCCCTGAAAAGGCCGGCAACACCCTCGCGCACCTCGTTCATCTCACTCCCCCACACGTCCACTGTGTTGTAGCCCTGCTCCTGCACAGAGCGCCCAGAGCTCTCGTATTCAGCCTCTTCTTCCACACATGCGAGCAATCCCCCACTTGACAGACTCACAAGCATGCTGGCCTGTCATTACAAAGAAGTGAAAGCACTCCCCAAAGGCGGATCTGAGGGCGCAGAAGCACCAGCTCAGGGCAAACTCACACTTCACAAAGTTCCGAGCTTGCTGGGAGATCCCACAGGCAAGCAGGAGCACTTGCGCAAGTGGGCTGTGATGGCGCAGAATCACCACCTTGTTGACGAAAGCGTTGGCGGCGCGCATGGCGGCAGTGATGATGTCCAGTTCAGTGTCGGTCAGGGAACCCTGCGTCTGGAACTCCACCTCTGCGCTGCCGTGGCGGCGCTTGGGTGCCAGCACCCTGGCCTGCAGACCATGCGCTGGGCCGCCCGGAGCATCGCACTCAAAGTGGAACACGTGCCAGGCGTCGTCCTCCGTGATCTGCATGCATGCGAGAGTAACTTGTCTCGGCTACGCTGAGCTGGACCACATTAAACAAACATGCAAGTGGTGACCAAAGAACAGAAAGTATCCCTGATCTGAGTGACAGAAGCCAATTGAGGTGCCCCACAAAGGTCATAAGGAACAGACTTGGAGTGAGGCAACATGCCAGGAATTACTATGGAATGGCATCACCTTGGATACTACGTGGCTGTTACCCTCCTCGCCGGGGGTGCACTTGCTGGTGAAGGCGCTTGCGATCTCATTCATGACCGAGTAGAGGTCCACTCCCTGGCGGACAGGGAAGCGCACGACAAGCTGACCAGGTGAGCACCTCACAGTGGGTGGTGTAGGCCTGCAGGAGCATCATTCCCCATTAGTCTCACCATGAAACTATGTGGCACATGGTGACAAATCTTCACCGCAGATGAACAATGTCAGAAACATCGTTAGACGATGAAGTCACCGTGAGGCTATGTGTCGTAAGGGGAGGACTGCCTCATCCCTGTGCAAGTCCTGATCAACAGCCTCCCATGCTTGCAGTATGCTGAGCCTGTCCTTTGCCGCAAGGGCATCCTGAGCACCACCACATGACTGAGAACTTTGATAGCAAGATTGGGTGTGCAACAGATACTGCTAAGGGTGGCTGCCTTTACAAGACTGTAATAATATAATGTACTTGCCGGATCTGCCTCGCAAGCAGCAGCACTGCAGCCCAGCGCCAGGCCAGCAAAGCCAAGTAGAGGAAACGCCCACTTTCCTCTGTCCTCGTAACCAATACGCAGGCGCTCCACTGCAGATGTGGTCACCGCACATACGGATGCATCTGCACCAGGGTATGGACGTCAATGATGCAAGCTATAAGTTGGTGATACACTGTCAGATAATATTCACAAGGGCACTTACATTTACATTAAGCATTGAAGAGGTGCCCACCCGGTGCTTTCATTAGGGAAAGCTTTCCATGCAGCAGTCTGCTGCATCGCGAAGCGATCGTTTTCATTTGCTAGATCGTGCCTTGATCCGGTGTTTACTGTGTGTGTGGAAGGTCCACCTACGACCTGAGTATTGTGAGATACAAAGTACTGTCTATGATTAATATGAAGGATGCCATCTCGCTCCTATCCTTCGAACTCTGACCATTCGGGAAGGGAAGCATCTGATGCCTGGGTGGGAGGCCGAGGAATCTACTGGAAGCTGCCGTGGCGAATCTTGTAATCTCCACCATTTTTTTGCGACAGGAAGTAGATTGAGCTTGAAGCTTCCCTCTTGGACTTCTCTCGATTTGCAGTGTGTATCTGGCCACCTATTGCACTGTGCTCCAAGATCATGGCAACCTGCAATCATGTGAAGCCTTTCTCGGTAGCACCCCAAAATATCCGAGCAGAGAGGCGCAGATCGACGGTCTTATGCTCATCAGCCAAGCAAGAAAACGTCAGCAGAAGGTAGTGTTCTTATACTAATTCTCCAAGGCGCCTCTTGCTTCCCCTCTGGCAATTGCTTCGTCAGCGTGACACATGCGGTAGTAGATGAGAGCAAGTCACTGTCTTTTGTGTCGACAGGTCCACACTTGCTGCCGCGATGGTGCTTCCTCTTATTCTGTCCGCACCATCTGCCATTGCAAAGGATCTTGGAGCTGCTGCTAGGGCGTGAGTCTGCAGAACTCCTGCCCCATGTACTGTAAGAAGGAGAAGTGCCATGATCTTCTTGTGTTGCATTGGAGTAGGCTACATGCGATGCATAAGGAAGGGTTTATGCGATTTGCTGAGTTCACAAGATTTCCCTTGATTCCTGTCTGGCTTAAACAGGAGAGAGGAAAGGAAGGCCCAGTTGAAAGCGGCAGCGCAGGATATGAGGGAGACAGGGAAGGCGGAAGCAGCTTTCACGGAGAGTCAGTACAGCGTTGGAGATGACAAGTCCCCCAACATTCACACAAGGGTGAGTCACCTTCCTGACCACATCCCTTGCCCTGTCATGACTCAACTGCTCCTGGGTATGTGCTGATGAAAATATTATCGCTGTGCAGCAAGAGGAAGGCGCGCGGACGAGCAAGTGATCTGAGCGGAGAGTGCCACCCATCATGTCCTAAGTCAGCAAGACGGTTTTTACAAATTCGAGTTGGAGAGTTGAGACAATATTGCAATCGCAACAGACGAGGAGTAGAGGTCGGGTCACAATGCTGGGATCAATCAGCTGGTTGTGTTCACCGTTGAGTACACAATTAACTTCAGACCGTAGGAATTTGGTCATGGCATTTTTGAGAATGGGCATTGTATTGGATTGCAATCTGTATCCATTCAATGGACACAGGTTGGCCAAGTTGGCCCCTGACAGTGAGAATTGCCAGTCTTGCCATCAGTAGGCACTGCCACTGGCAGCAAGACTCTAGAGTTCCACAGTTGTTCTGCGAACAGCAGACTGCTACATTTTGGAGGAATGCTGAAAAGCAGGTTTCTGTTCGTTGTGTCCTTCAGTCCGCTCACCAATCTCGTGGGTTCCTGAGAACCTGCACTAGGGCCTCCTCTTGGGATCCCTCTTGAGGGACCACCTTGTAATTCCAGGCAACAAGGGGTGGAAAAGAGACCATCAGAGACTCAATGCGGCCTCCATTCAACCCTGCAGTACAGCGAAGTCATTTAGAACAGATCCAGCGTTACTTGAATGTCAGCACAGCCCCTGTTCCCAACAGCTTCAACCTGCCAGCATCACAGGGAACAGCAATATACCCACCGAAGCGGAAGCCGCGATCATACAGGGTATTGAAGCAGACATAGGCCCCTCGCCGCTGCAGCTGCCACTGCCGCTGCTGCTGACTGAATTTTTCGGTCCTTCGCCGCTCAGCAATGGGCTGCCAGCTTGGCAAGAGTCCTCCAGCCACATCTCGTACAAACTGTGAGGCCACAGCGTGTACATGAAGGTTCACTCTATCACTCTATGCTGTAATTGCGATTACCATACATGTAATTGCAAATATGAACGGGCCAATCTGCATCATCATGGATATATAAGGGCATCCTCACGTGTTCTACGTCAAAGCTGGACTGTTCTGTGGTGAGGTCATCGAAGAATATGCCTCCGATGCCACGGTGCTCCTTCCAAGCCGGCAGATAAAAGTAGCTATCACACCATTTCTTGTACTCCGGGTATAATGATGCCTGCGCAGAGGCATGCAAGCCATCTTCTATTGTATCATGCCGCTCCAGATGCAGACGAGCATCCCTCCACAAGGCATCAATGGAAAATCTTGGGTTTTTGGGAAGTGTTCTTGCCTGATGCCTTCCACACAGGCCCTTCCAAAATCTGTGAAACTCTGCAGCATCACCCTCGAAAAGGTACGCAGGTGTCAGGTCACAGCCGCCCCCAAACCACACCTGATCGCCAACCTACAGCAACAGGAACAGAGATTGACATGTGCTCTCGCCACCCATTGCAGCTGGTGCCAAGAGATGAGTGCAAAGAAGGGCTGTTCAGCCTCTGGCGGGCATGCACAGAGAAGGAAGAAGCAGACCTTGAAGCAGCGGACGTCTGCGCGGAGAGTGGGCACAAAGGGGTGAGCCGGGTGGTAGACGAGGGAAAGAGCGGCTGCTGAGTAGGCCTGCCCGCCGTCAGGGTCAATGCCGCGGCCCCGGCTGCTCATCGCCTTTGCGCGCTCAGCCGTCAAAGTACCCTGCACTATGCTGACATTCACCGCCGCCTGCACCAATGCAACTTTCTGTGTCAAGTCGACATGGAGGGCATCCAACTTATTAGTGGAGGAGTTTATCATCTTTATGTCGAATGTGTCATGCTGCATGCGATACTGACCTTCTCGAGGAGGTCGCCACCTTCCAGAACGGCTGTGATGCCGTGACCAGGATTAAAGGCATCTCCTTCACGCTGCCATGGGTCGTGCAAGAAGGTCGTGCCGCCATCCAGACGCTCGGTTGCCTATTTCACAGTGCGGGGAGGGCGCTCAATACTGAGCTGCCAAATCTGGGCACTACAATTTGCTCCAGTCATGATGCACTTCAGCTTTATGATGCGTGCCTGGGTCTCAAAGAGGAAGCTTTCGAAGTCAGTGTCTGCTCTCGTGCTCACACTTCTGCATCTGACTGATCTGCAAGGAAATCTCACATTGTTCCCTGCCTGGAGCCCGCTGAAAAGAAGTGGACTTTGGTGCAGGACGTGATTTGACAGCATTTAGGCTTCTAAAGGCCTTACAAGAGGTCGTATCACTTTGCCTGATGTCAGATTCTTCGATGCAAGCCTACTGGGTCAATGGCTTAATGGCGACGTCATGATGAATTCATGAACTTGATTTTAAATATGAAGTGTTCCTTCTACCATAAAGCTTTTGATTTCGTCTGAATTCATTTTCATGGGATAAGATTGACCTTCCTCGACATCAGCAGCTGCAGGGCAGATACTTGTTCCGACACTCCTATTCAGGACGTCCGCCTCGGCATCAACTGTTCCAAGTGGGCTTCCGACAGGTGGTGTTTAACCTCATCGAGCTCCTCTTGTACTTTGTGAGCCTAGTAGAAGCAAGACACATCAGCGGCTTTAGCATCGTGTGAGACCTCGATAGGAATAACGCCCAGATGACGAAGTCAACACCCAAACGGTCAATAGGGAAGCAGAACATGATGTGCAGGACACTTGCAGTTAGATGTGGGCATGTGTCAAAAGCAGCCTTCAAACGCTTGGTTCGCAAAGCAGGTAATCCCATCCATAACACACTAGGAAGGAAACGAGCTGCAGTACTTCAATGTAAAGGGTGGGAAAATCGGAGGATGTTGAATCTGCAGGTGTCAAGAGGATGAGCTCTGATTTCCCTTTTGAAGCAATGAAGGCTCTCAGAGAATTCTTGCGAGACATCCTCCGAGACATGATCATCATCACAGAGCATGGAAGGCGCCACACAGCCACTGTGATGGATGTCCTGCTGGCACTGAAGCGAAAGGGCAGGTGGGGACATCTCCCTGTCTTCACCATTGACTTAACGATTGTTTCAACGAGATGAGTTCACTGAATGGTGGGACGTTGCTTACAATATTGTGTCTGCAGGCCCATGTATGGCTTTGGGCCAGTCATGCCTCCTGCGTGGGCGGTCAAGCCAAGGAAGAGCTCATCCCAGTCCGCACCACAGGTAACGTTAATTCCTGGCCGCTTGACCCTGAGAAGCTGCTGTTCAGTTCCTTAGTTGCCGCATGCCCAGACAGCCATGGAGGGGCCAACTCTGACTCGTCTTGCCTGTGCAGCCCTCTGCAGTGCTACACACATCAGAGGCTGAGCTGGACACTGCACCGCACACGCCCCCCTGCTCTGCATCAGCCATGCAGATGCCTGCGCAGCAGGTGCTCACCTTCTACATTTACTTGCGTGCAGCTCTCGCCTGCTCTGTCGCATCGCATGGTTCTTCGTGGTCGCATCCGGTCTGATGTGGCACTGGCCCTCAAGCTTCAAATGGGTGCAGGTGAGAGGAGGCAAGCAACTGGCAGCCGTGAGCACTCCCACCAGCTGCGGCCTGATGGCCCCCCTGCTGGAGCCTGACACGCCGGACAGCGGCCTCTCGGAGGAGCACGCCTGGCGCATCAGGGTGAGTGGCCATTGCTGCCTGACTCTCAGGCCGCTTGCTGCTGCTAGCTGGCACCCACATGATACTCGTGTTGATTAGTCTGGGATACGGTATTCCTGCCTTGCCTGGTCCTGGATTATTGCCATGTACTTATGTGTGTGTCTTTGCAGAGTGCGTTGGGTGCGTTCTACAGCACACCAGAATGCCAACACCTGACGGTGGCCTGCAAGGTACAGCCCAGAAATTCAGGTGTCTGCAGAACAAATGCTGGCCTAGGGGGGTGCTGCTGAAATTGCTCTTTTGGCGCTGATTATGTGTAGGCTTGAGATGTAGCTCCAGATATTTCTGACAGTGACAGTTGCAGAGCTGATGCTGGATGTGTCTGCAGGTCCCTGAGGTCCACAACAAGATACTGCCCTATCTGCAGAGCACGCCGTGTTCAGTCATCCAGCTCCGAAAGGTGATCCAGGAGCTGGCTGACGATGAGACCACGGATATCTACTATGATGACATGGAGGACAGAGTCATTTTCTGAACGTCGCAGTTCTCTGATCGGACATTCAAGGCAGCAACCCTCAAGTGATTTTGTTATAAGATGATGGAAGCCTTGTTTTCCTCACCCAGCTTTGAGGGTAATTTATAAATTGAGCACAGCTTCAAACCGAACATTGTCTTTAAGCTTGTTGTTTTCTGTGGAGTATACACTTCTGATTCATGGTGTTGTGCTGTTCTAGCGCCGGAAAGTGCAAGCGCATGCAGCAGCTTAGGCATGCACGTTTGTAAGTTGGAAGCTTTCATATACCACCACGTGTCAGCGTTGGTAACATCATTTCTGCTTGCTCAATCACTGCCACATGGGGCAAACCATAATCAAATATGCTGTCAGAACACATTGCAGTCATGTCGCTTGCATGCTAGATGCATAAGCATATGCAATCATAGCCAAATGGCCCCAAAACCTTCTCCGAGTCCGCGACAAGGTTTGCTTTCAAATTTACTGAAGTGTCTACTTCTCAGTTCATTTTGAGTGTTCCACATATTGAGTTCAGTAAGCGTTCAGCTTCTACAAGCTAACCCAAAGCACACCCCTCAGGTCTTGAGGGCAACCTTCTTTTCCCTGTCAGAAATGCGCAGCGGCTTGTTCGATGTGGTCTTGAAGCGCCCCTTGCCATCCTCGCCCCCTGTGGTTACCTTGCGCTTCACTATCTGCACCACATCCTCATCCTCTAGCACGTGGCTCAGCCCACACCTGGACAACAGCAGCATTCCCCTTGCTTTAGATACTTTGCATGCCATTGAAGCCACCATCACACTACCCGACTATGAAAGAAGACCGTTGTACATGAGGCAGCAGCAGAAGAATTGTATGATGGTATCTCTGTGTGTGTTATGCTCCCTTGGTGCTCAATTGTCTCCAGTACCCACTTGCTTGAGCAAGGCTTGCCTTTTGCCACATCCCTGCTTTGCGGGCTGTGAGAACGGTGCTCTAGAGGCCATCTGTGTTGACGGGAGGCCAGGGACATATATTACATGGTGAACCAAGCAGGGGTATGCACACCGCTGCGGATAGTGCTTGGAGCTGGTTCCCCAGACGAGCGAGTAGGAGAAGTCTGCTACGAGGCTCTTGTGGATCTGCGTGCACAGCGCCTCGATACTGGTGCCCCCTCTGTCCGCAGACAGCACCACGGGGTCCGCAAAGTCCGGCTTGCCCCCAACCTGCACACCACACAAGTAACTCTCAGTGACCCTAATTCCCACAAGGCTGGAAGTGCCTTGCATGCTTTCTGACTGAAATCAGCAGGGAGAAGGCAAGAGCAATACCCAGATCTATATCTCAACCCCTGGATACAGATATAGAATACAGTATGATTAGACATAGTACAGCCTTGATACAGAGCGGGAAAAGGGGCGGCACCTTTTTGGTGTAGGCGCGGACGAGGGCCATCATGTCCCACATGCGCTCCAGCAGGCCGTCCATGTTGAGCTCCTGGAAGGCGGAGCAGGGGATGGAGTTGGGCATGCGCGCTATGGCGTCCACCTCCTCCACGCTGCACACGTCGATCTTGTTGTACACGTACCTGCACAGCAGCACCGGCAACTCAACTTTCGGCACCTGCACAAGTTTGTTACCATGTATACAGGTGTTTGCACTGCAGCGCGCCTGGCTCAACTTTTGGCCGTATGTATGCAGCTCCTTGGCCAGGCTGAGGAGGCAAGCAAGAAGACGGAACTGGACGGCAACTAACAACACAAGCACCTTCTGATCCTTGGCCTTATTCATTGACCTGCTCTTCATTGTTCTTGTCTGGACCTTGCATGAAGCGGGTGAGGTTAATGACTAGTGTGGTACTGTGCTGAAACAAGGCAGCATGCAGGGGGAAGTGGGCAATCACAGGCATTTGATGTAGCGGCGGTTGCCCTCAATGACATCGATCAGGTCGTCCGCATCGCAGTCCTCCCGAAACAGCACCTCCGCATTGTGGATCTTGTACTCCTGCGTTTCCACATACACACGCATTCAACAAAGAACACCCCTCAACATCTCTACTGTAGCAATGAGTTGTACGCATAGAGTTTTTATATATTTTCAAATGCCTGCAGCACTTGTTGCATCTTGGTGGCATGCCATGCACAGCTACAACCCCCTAAGAGATTGCAGCGGTGAATGAGAATTGGATGGGCAAGAAAGCACCTGTAGGATGCGCTGGCAGAGCTTCTCGTCCATGCGGCTGAGGGGCACGGTGGCGTTGAAGGAGATGCCGCCGGTCTTCTTCTTCTTGTAGTAGATGGCGGGCGGTCGGCGGTTCAGGCGGATACCCACGCTCTCCAGCTCCTCAGTGAGAATGCGCCGGTGCGCGTGCGGCCGGCTCGCGTCCAGCACCATCAGCAGCAGATCCGCGCTCTTGCACACCGCTATGACCTGCCGCCCGCGCCCTGCACAACACCCCTCTGCTCGCTGCCACTCCCTTGCGCATGCAATGTCGAACACAGATAGCCGACTCCTTCCGCCCAGCCAACTTTTGACTGTTTTCGTTTCGATCTTTGAATACTAAGTTAGAGTCCTTGACTTGCCGGAATGCTGCATTGCCCAAAAATTTGCTGGCATTGGCACCGGCGGCAACTCTGATGCATTCATGCATGGCTGCCGTTTTGACGGTGCTGAACCACAACTTACCACAACCATAATATTATGGTGTGGAGTGATTCGATTGGGCAATGAGGCCACTGCGGCTGCTACAAATCGTAGCCAGAAAACAGGCGGCTGCTCGCACCTTTGCCTTGCGCAGCACCCTCAATGATACCGGGGAGATCCAGCAGCTGGATCTTGGCCTCATTGTAGTGGATGATGCCCGGAATGCAGGTCAGCGTTGTGAACTCGTACGCGGCAACCTCAGACTTGGTACCGGTCAGGACTGTTAAGATTGTGGACTTCCCCACAGATGGAAAGCCTACACGCAAGACAGCTGCGTCAGGGGCTTAATTTGAATTGCACATAAAGGTGTGGCGCTTGAAAGATCACAAACATTGAATGAAAAAACTATTGGCAATGAAGGGCTGCTCACCAATGAGGGCACATCTCCCATCTCCATATTTCTGTACCTCAAAACCATCTCCACCTCCTTTCGAGTCCTGCAATGGGTGCAGCCGGCACACTTACCAAAGATTATGCGCGCTGGAGACCGTGCATGAACAGAGCAGGTACCTCCCACAGGAGCGCTCACCTTTGGCGGTGCTTGCAGTTCCGTCCGTAACTTTGCTAGCTTGGCTTTCAGCTGCCCAAGATGGTACTCTGTGGCCTAGATGCCAAACAAATGGTGGGTTAGTGCTGCAGGAAGGAGACTATTTGGACACTGCAAAGAAGAGGGCGGCCTCAACAGACCTTGTTCTTCTGAGTCCTGGCCATTTCATCTTCAATCTCCTTGATCCTGATCACAAGCATAGACAGTCAGTTGGTGCTTTCTAAAAAGACAGGACAGCCGATTTCCAATGGTGATCCGTGCGAAACTCACTTCTCGAGAATTCCCATGCTGGGCGATGTCGACTGGAGCAGCTATATAATATCAACTTCTTGGCAACGTGCTACCTTTCCGATTTATCGATGCATCAATTTACAAAGAATGTTGATCTGGGGATGTCAAAAATTATGGGAGATGGACAGGGACTTGAATTGTATTACTTCCAAGGCGTAGACTGTTTGTCATAAATTATATATCACCTCTCTTCATCTCAAGATCCATCGCAAACAATGGTGAACATTTCGCAGCCCCACATGGACCTCATGACTAGCACGTGACCCAGTCAAAGTGTTCTTGTTGACCTTCCACAGAGACCGAGGATTACGCTATTTACCAATATACATTCCTATTAAACTTATTAGCAATTACTTAGTATTAAAAAAAGCAGTACTCCCAATCGTTGGTACTAGCCGATGCCAACCCATGTGAGGACGTTGTCTCGGATTCTTGTTCATTGTTAGACTATTGCATGGTGGTAAGATCATCGCAGCATCCTGATGGAGATCGTTCAAGCAATCGAGGCCTTACAGGATAGTCATCTGAAGATTAAATTCTTCAAAGCAGTCACAAACGTCCAACGCACAGTCGACCTGTATGGGTGTGAAGCAACTTCCTCATCTCACCTCTGTGGCAGCGAACAGAAATCGCACATAAATAGCTGCTTCTATGAAGCCCAATATCCCGCATTGAGCGTTTCACTTTTGTTCTGCAGAGTCACTGCTTTGGCTTTTAGCTTCAACGGTGGCAAGGATTCAACAGTCGTACTGCATGTTCTCAGAGCAGCAATGGCCCTTAGAAATGCAGGCCTACCTCTTTGCAACGGAGTATGCAGATCTCCCCTCTCAGGTGAGTGTGTGCCAGTCACAACGTGAGGTGCACCAACCGCAAGCTACAAATCTCTTACTTGACAACATGGCTGACTTCTCTATGCTCTCTCAGTCTTTTTGGTGAGCTGAAGTCGGCTGTCTATGGACCAGGCCTTGGAGGCATCCTCAGCTTCTTCTTCGAGCGTAGAGATGATTTCACAGAAGTCCTGGAGTTCGTGCACGCCATGAATGCACAATACGAGCTGCAAGTGCGGAAGATGCATGGGGACTTCAAGGCCGGCCTGGAGCAACTCGTGTCTGTATCCGGCGTCCGTGCCATTTTCCTGGGGACCCGCAGGTCCGGCAGCCAAAAGTCAAGCAATGAGTGTCTCCATTTCTTCCCCTGATGATGGACTAGGTGCAACATCATGATCATGCTGAAGGTCAGCAAGGGTGTCGTGGCTGCAGGGGAGACCCCAACGCACATGGCCAGGATGAGTTCTGCCCCAGCAGTCCTGGGTGGCCGCCCTTCATGCGGGTGAACCCCATTCTGGGCTGGACATATGCAGACGTTTGGGCGTTCCTTCGAGCCACGTGGGTGCCCTACTGCTCCTTGTATGACAACGGCTTCACCTCCCTGGGCTCTGTCGACAACACCCGCCCAAACAGGTCAGCCACAGCCCCTTGCTGCAACCTGTCGAATTTCATGCTGTCATCCAATGTACAGTGCATTCTGCTCATGGGTACAGGTGCGAACATCTGTCTGCAGAGCAGTGCTGCAACACTGCGGACTGCCAAATTTCCAGCATGCAAAATTCGTGGAACAGGGCAGTGAACAATAGCAGGCGCA
Organism: Coccomyxa subellipsoidea C-169; assembly: GCF_000258705.1. Taxonomy (NCBI): domain Eukaryota; kingdom Viridiplantae; phylum Chlorophyta; class Trebouxiophyceae; family Coccomyxaceae; genus Coccomyxa; species Coccomyxa subellipsoidea. The sequence continues at coordinate 1,559,952 of NW_005178031.1, forward strand.
ACCTGATGCAAAGACCGTTCCTGGAATGGGATGCAGTGCGCTGAGGAAGGAGGACGGGTCATATGCACCGGCGCATCTGCTGTACGACATCCGCATGGAGAGGGCCGGCCGCACATGCGCGGCCGCTGAGCAGCCGTCGACGCCGCGCGCCATCGCGTCCACGGCCGCCTTAGTCATCATCGGCGACGAGATCCTGTCCGGCAAAGTGGAGGACGTCAACACGCCCTTCCTCTGCCGGGAGCTGCACGCCATCGGCTGGCAGGTCGCCAAGGTCTGTGAATTCAACACACCGGCACGGCTGACAATCAAAGCATTGCAGACAGGTCATACTCTTTTGCGGATGTAAGAACGGGGCCGTCTTGGGGATCACTTGCATGGCTTTGACAATGCAAAGAGTGACCTGCAATGCTAAGGGTGACAAAAGACACTGTTCATGTCATTCAGGAAAGAGGGTCTCTGACAGCAGGGGCTGTGGGTGGGGACAGGTGTCTGTATTGCCAGATGAGGTGGCAGCCATCTCAGCAGAGCTGCGCGCAGTGTCCAAGGTGTATGATATTGTAATCACCTCCGGTGGTCTCGGCCCCACTGTGGATGATGTCACCATGCAGGGCGTTGCAGATGCCTTAGATCACCAGCTCACCAGGTGTGACATTTTGCACTTATGTTTTGATGCAAGATTACTCACGACCTCATGCAAACCTCACAAGACATGCCTTGTGGCAGAGCTGCTTACTGCTTACTCCTTATGTTCTCTGTGCGGCAGAGATCAAGATCTGGAGCACAGGCTGCGAATGTTCTTCGGCAGCAATGTGACGCACTCGCACTTGAAGATGGCCGAAGCCCCATCAGGTGAATGCTCTTTGGTGCGGCTTGCTTGAGGTCCTTTCCGTACATTCCTCTTTGCAGCAGGTACTTTTGAGATATCTGTTTGAAGAAGCATCTGACACAGGGGAGTTGACCACAGTGGACTACAAGATGGCCGATGGGCGGCCCTCCCCCTTTCCTGTGCTGCTCTGCCGCAACATCTATGTCCTCCCAGGGGTCCCACATTTGCTGCAGATCAAGTGGAAGGTAGGCATTACAGGGAGCACTCATCGTCCCAAAAGTTTGTGTTGTAGCGGCCAAAGCAGCTGCCTAAGAATTCCTGCACTATTCTCTAACTTCACGTCAAACAGTCTTCGTTGACATTAGGTGCAAAGTGAAGCACCTAGCAATCTGTGAGGCTGACAGTATGAGAAGCTCTGTTACTGCAGGCCGTCAAGGAGCACCTAACATCGGCCACTGGCCGATTAGAGCCATTCCACAGCGTGAGCCTGAGGCTGTCAACAGATGATGAGACGGCCGTGGCGCCCACTCTGCAGCGCCTGAGTGCCAGATTTGAAGGCTCTGTCGGCATCGGCTCCTATCCTGTGAGCCCCTCTCCATAGTCTGCCAAAGTCTGCCTTTGTCTTTGTCCAGTGACAACCTCAGCTGCATCAGCTGCTGCATGCCAGCACTCACTCTGCTGAGGCCCAGCTCCATGGAAGAAATAGGTTGCCCCTTGGGGCAATTTTGGCAAGTTGATTATGACAGCATGTGGGTGTCTTGCAGGTTGAGGGTTCCAGCGATGGGGCAGGCATCATTCTGTCGCTTGAGAGCAAGAACTCAGAACAGCTAGAAGCGGCGCGTGCAGCGCTCATCACAGAGCTGCCTCCGGGCAGCATCCTGGGGGAGAGGCGAGACAGCTCCACCCTCTAGGAGATGCAGCATGCGGAGAGGGATTTTGCCATGATATTGTGATGGTGATTGATGGTATTCTGCCATTGTCAGAGTGTTGTACTTGTTGGAAGCTAGATAGATCACATCTGTGTCCAGGTTGGTTTGGCAGTACCAAATATGCCAGGATCGGTATTTAGATCTTTCCAAATTTCCTTCCTCAGTCAAGACATAGATAAAGAGTAGTGGATTACAAATTGAATGCCAACAACTGGCAAGTGGCGTTTAGATGAGGATTGCAGTCAATCTTTGGTGATGATACAAATTTTTGCTAGAACTGCTCGACGCTTGAACCTGATGCATATGCGGCGGTGGCAGGCTGTATGGAGCGTTGCCACCAGCTGCTTTACTATTTGTTGCAGCGCGGATTTGCGCAAGACATGGTGCATGGGTGTCTTGGTCACCGGACCAAGTATGGGTTCGGTGTTGGGGAAGCCGCAGCGCAGTTTGCCAAGCTTATTAGAGGCCTGGCGCTACGTACAAAAATAAAAATGATGGTTGATATTGCACTTCTCAGCTTGTAATTGTTATCAAAGGGAAGGACTGATGCGCATGTTGCCAGGTCATGGCCATTGGATCATGGAACCGACGGTCATCATTGGGGGTTGCTGATGTCAGCATGCTGGCTGAGCGTGGCCAGCAGCAGGCAGATACGAGCCTTCCCCTTTATTGGATTTCTGAAATCACCGTAGCATGTAACAAATATTTGTGAGTTCTGTTCAGCATCGTTATTCTGCTCCTGACTGGTCCTCAGACCCTCCTTTTGGCTTTCGGAGAAATCCTTGATGGACACATGCCGAGTAGAGTCACCTTACAATAGTCCCCTTTGATTGGTCTCTAACGCCTCGAGCTATAATCTCCACAATAATTAATCAGTTTTCAAAAGCAACGGACCAATAATAGCGACCTGATTTTTCGAGACATCACATTCCAATAGTGGCGGTGCAGACTTCCGGAAGCCTTCCACGCCGGGCGTTGCCCCGCGAACGCCTCCCAAAGCCCGCAGAGGTACATATCATCTTAAGCTGCAATTGATTGGATGTCCAAGGGAGCACAAGTCGTCCCTTTCTTTAGACTCACGTGGGCATTCCGTGACATCCCTTTCGGAATTGGTCCGGAGCCATAGCATGTTTGTCCCAATCTGAAGATTAATTGACTTGAAATTCGTCCATTCTGAATTTATTATTGGCGATTATACAGGCTGGGCGCCGTTCCCTTTATGTGCTGTGGAGACGAATGCCGTCTGGCGGCACAGAGAATAAGAAGAATGACAGCCAGCAAAAGACAAGGAGAAGGAGCCGAGGGGGTAGCGCTGAAGCGAAGACGAATGACTTGTCCGCCGAGGACTGGAACTTCCTGCTGCGTTGGCAGGTACCACAAATTACACTCCACTTTTCGGACTAAACCTTGCAGAGTCCAACAGGGCCCGTGCCTCACGTTTGATCTCTGGTGAGCAGGGACAGCAGGATGACGGAAACTGGACGCTGGCACTTGCGGAGAGGCTGCTGCCAGTCAGTGAGGCGCGTCAGAGCACAGGCCACGCTGAACCGCGGAGCAGTGCCCCTGCAGGGGAGCCCAGCCCAGCGAGCGCAGGCAGCCTGGAGCAGAAGGAGGCCTCTCTAGGCGAGTACCGCGAGCAGGTGCAGCGCTGGGAGCAGGCCCAGCGCCAAGGGGCGGCACCTGCCGCACAGCTACGAAGCCTGCCATTCCCATTCCACTTAGCACAGGGAGCGCCGTCGCCGGCCAACGCCGGCTTGGGAGAGTTACTCAGCATGGCGCAGCAGGCCTCTGCACAACAAAACCACGCTGCCGCTCCCAGCTGCTGGCCGGGGTCACTGCCTCCGAGCCCAACCAAGGCAGCGGGCCGGCCGAAGAGGGAGACATCTTCGCCGTGTAGTACAACGGCGCCGCCCAATCTAGTACCTCCCTGGCTGGGTCAGACCATCTCCTTCACCACCTGGTTCCAGGGCAGCCGTCAGGAGCAGGAAGGGGACTTGCACGCGCCAGCTCAGCAGTTTCCATCGCCGGGGGCCTCGCCGGACCCAGCGCGGACGCTGTTCGCCGACGCGCGCGGGGGGAGCGGCAGGCCCGAGCGGCGGCCGGGCCGGCCGCGGCGGCAGCCGCTCGAGAGGGCGCACACGGCCCCATCGGACGCCGCAGCCGCCTGGCCCGACGCCAGCCGTGGCGCGTCGGACCCGGGGGCGCACCGGGGCAAGCCTAGGGCCGCTCGGCAGGGGCTCAGGGGCGGCAGGGGGGAAGCCGCCGCCGAAGCTTCCCAAGGCGGAACAGAGCTAGAGGCGATGGCAGGGGTTACCTTGACGCGGGCTGGACGAGTGCGCCTGCCCTCCAAGCGCTCGCTGGATGCCGCAGATGAAGATTTCTTGGACAATGATGACAGCCCCACAGGTCAGTCACAGTGCTCCTCAACACCAAAATAAATCAACACGTGCTTCTGATGAAATCTGGGGCTTGATTACTCTATATGTTCTTGTCTACACACTTCTCGTCGATTACCCTGCATCCTCATCAACAGCTGGTGCAAAAGTGAAAGCTCGAGCATCACACTAAAAAAACAAACAATCATTGTGTTGAGTTTTCTGCTTGGTTCAGGTGCGGACCGCAAGAGCGCAGCGGCGCCGCCCAGCAAGGCGGCGAAGGGAAGCGCGCGCATCAGCGCCGGTGCCGGCGGCGGCGCTCAGAAACGGCAGCCCGGAGCAGCCGCGTCCTCCGTCTTCAGGGGTGTCTCACGACACAGGTGCACTTCGCGGCACCTCTGCTCAATGGGATGCCAGCACATGCACTTGCTCAGATGACATGCAGGCACTGACCCCGAGAATGAGACTCGGACAGCAACTCGGCCCTAAGCAGGCTGGAAGCGATGTAATGTGACTGATCATCTTGATCTTGCACGCATGCTGTTACGTGCGCAAATACCCAAGTGATGCTGCCCCTTTCTACTCATGGATCCCTGTGGACCCTGACGCACCAGGTGACGATGATGATTTGTGTGAAAGCAGAGGATCTAATTACAAGGACGCAAGTTGTTGGGATGTAAGAACTTAGCGGCGGGCTCTGCTGCAGGCTGACGCAGCGGTGGGAGGCGTCGCTGTGGCTGTCGGGCAAGCAGATGTACCTGGGCGGCTATGTGAACGAGGAGGACGCTGCGCGCGCGTACGACCTGGCAGCGCTGGCGTGCAAGGGCCCATCCGTGCCCACCAACTTTGCCGCGGCCGACTACGAGGGCAACCTGTCCGAGATCCGCGGCTCCTCCAGGGTGCCCTGCCCTGCCCTTTCCATCCGACCTGCCCAAAACTAGATTAAGAGAAGATAAATCATATACAAAAATCAGTCCAAGCAGAAGAGCACGAAATTTAGAGCGTGCATCAAGAGTGCATTCAAAAAAACACTAGAAACTCTTCTGAGAGTGCTCATGCATGCCTGACTCCCCTGCGATGCTCCCTGGCCTGAACAGTAACACAGCCCTAGCTCCTGCAGTCAGCCCCGTGCATGGTGCGTTGCATTACAAGCTGTCCAAGAACAAGTGTGCGGCTGGGAGGCGTGCAGCCATGCGCTGTGGGTGCATGCATGCAGGAGGAGATAGTGGCATGGGTGCGGCGGCGCAGCAGCGCGTTCTCGCGCGGCCGGTCGCGCTTCAGGGGGGTTTCGGGCCAGGCCGGCCACTGGGAGGCGCGCATCGGCACCTTTGGCGATCGCAAGAACGTGCGTGTCACACCTTATATCGACAATACGTCCAGTCTTTCTGAGGTCATCATTAGTGTCCCTATGATAATGCGCACTTTCTGCCTAGAGACACAAGGTGCGTCAGAAGACATGCTGCAGGTGGAGGCTCCAAGAAACTTTTACCCCTTCTTGGGCTTGCCAGATCCAAGCAGCCGTGGGCGGGTGCTCAATCTTGATCCTGGTCCCTCTCAGGCCGCGCTGTTGCAATTGTACCTTGAGTGGTGGTGAGCAAGGCTGATCAAGATGTGATGGATTGAGAGTGCTTCAACATGTGGCACAGGTGTCCTTCGGCATACACGAGACTGAGGAGGAAGCAGCGCGCCAGTACGACAGGGCCCTCATCATTGAAAAGGGCCGCGCCGCAAAGGCAAATTTCCCTCTTGGCGTGTACGACGTGGAGGTCGCCAGCTTTGAGAATTTCGTAGCCAAGAGGTCAGACCTCCTTGCCTTTGGGATGAGTAGTGATTAATTGAGGCAAATGCCCCCCCCCCCCCCCCCCCCCCCCACTTTGGCTCTCGCACTGTGCAATCTCTCCTGGTTTAATTGACCCCACGATAATCAGGCGAGGCGCCTTACCGGGCCCTAGAAGTGGCATCTAATTGAGCATACACTCTTTGCATGCAACAACTTGGTGTGGATGTGCAGGTTTGGAGGATGTACATCTGCGGCAGCGCGGGCATTTCTGGCAGAAATGGCGCTGCCTTTTGATGAGACAGCCCCCAATGGATCCAAGGCTTCTCTGCCGCCGGTCAGGGAGAAGAATAGGGGAGGGCGGCCGCGCAACAACGCTGCCTCCATCATTTATGCCAGCGCGCTGCAACAGTCACTGGCTGTCAGGGGAAGCGCAGCCGCCCAAACATAAGCACTTCGATTCCAACATAGCTTGAGATTTTGTTCACAAGAAAGCTGCTAAGTAATAATTGCTAAAACAATGCCAGGAAAATCAGCAAGCCTGAAGACTTATTCAGACTGCAACATCAGTAGCAAGACCCTCAGTAATTGACTGACTAGATACTTCCTCTTCACAATTCTGAGCAGGATTTAGAACTGCGCACTCCTTGTAGGATGGCTTATAACCTCATTTGAACTTATGATATTGCTCATCTATTGCGGTATTCTGCGAGAGACAGAACTGTGCGAGGAAATCTAGCACACTGCAGACCAGTGCATGGCCGTTAGTCTGCCCAATGGTTCTAAAAGAGCAGATGTAACAGCATGGCAGTTCCAAACAGAGTTTCCTAGTTGTACAAAAATAAACAGGTCACGCATCATTCGCTGATGTACACTACAACATTTCTTGCATGGACTCTACCTAAGCTTCTCCTAGAAAGCTAATTAGCTACAGCGGCTCTACGTACACTATACACTGCAACATTCATTTCCACACATACACTCCATGAGGCCTCTGAAGCTGATAACGTGGAGCTGCTCTAGGCACGCTGTACACTACGACATTTATAAGCATGGGCTCCTTTCTTCCTCTCAGGCTGATCAGCTGAGGCGGCTGTAGTCGCGCTGTACACAGGAACATATATCCATACACAGATGCTCTAAGGCCTCTCACGCTCATCAGACAAAGCAGCTCTAAGCGCGCTGGTGCTGCCTGAACACATCCCAGTTGGTCTCGTCGTTGTGGGAGTGCGTGAAGCCCATCGCGCGCTCCTCGCGGATGGCGCTCGCCCGGCGGAACGCGAGCACGTACGCGTGGCGCCATCCGTCTGACAGGTTTGGGCCGCTGCCGTGGATGACGCTCTCGTTGTGCACGGTGATGTCCCCCCTGGAAATGGGTGCATGCTCCACTATGTCCTCCTCCCTCAGCACTGTGTGCAGCGCATGCGACTCCTCTCGGGACGCCCCCACTGCATTCGGCAATTCCGGAGCGGTTATTCAGGCGTTCAATCAGATGAGATGGGGCAAGGGATTGAACACATTGCATGGCCTTCTCAGTCCGCCCAATACTGAGGAGGTGCTCGGCAAAGGTGGGGCGCCAGGATATGGCCTGCCCAAATTGACTTGGAAGCAGAAACAGAGGCTGGGGAGCTCAAAATAATAGCGAATTCACGTCTATATGAGGAATACCTATATCTGATCAAAATATGTCTACGTGGAGACCATCTCTTGTTAAATACTCCCCAAGTACTATCATGTAGTGAGGTTTTGATCTGGCCTTCTATCCTGTCGGATTGATTCCGCCAAATGTGCTGCTCATCAGGAAGGGGTCTGACCTGGCGCATGGGGCCGGATCTGGGGCTCGAGGTGCGATCCTGGAACGAAGCGCATGCAGCCGTTTTCTATGGTGGCGTCTGAGATCGCCAGCCAGCAGGTGGCCGTGGCTGTCTCTGCCGTGGGCGGCCAATATGCCATGTCCTGGTGCCTGCAACTTGGTGCGACTGTGACCTCAGCACCAGAGCATTCTGCTAGAGATCATCAGCAAGAAGTGCTGCCGGTGTATCATATGATGTATTGGTGCGTCTGCCACCTCAGCAGCAGAGCGGTCTGCTAACTAGAGTGGTCCGCATGTAGTCACTTGCTTGAAGAGTTTCTAGTCTCTATTCTTCATCTACCCCATGTTTGGAGCTCTATAGAGATTTGGGCAGGCCATAACACTGATGGCCCAAATTCTCAGGTGCTCCTCTACATTGGGCGGAATCATGATCAGCAGGAAGTGTTGCTGGTGAATGGCAGGATTCAAGTTTGGTGTGTTATTACTGACCAGGCAAAGATAGCGTCTGGGGAGTGCGGGCGTTTGGCCAGGATCTGATCATAGTCCGGCTCCATGTCATTGGTGCTTTGCAGCTGATCGGCAATGTCCTGCATGCGCACAATAAGAGCGTCAACAGATACCGTTCAGAAATGCCAAAGATACTCAGCATTTCTGATGTGACAGAAAAGTATAGTACTGGGTTGCCATAGAACGAGCCTTGCAGCGCTTCTCGTAGAGGTTGCCTTGCCATTCCTTGTAGTATGTTCTGGGTTTCATCACGTTGTAAACAGTGAACTCATATGGGGTTCTGCCTTTGGCTCCAGACATGTCACAGAGATCGCTGCCGCTCACTGGGATTTCACCCCTCAGGAATGCTTCATAGACCTGCAGAAAGCACGGTCATGCTGTCAGATCCTGCATGCATGCATGCGTGCATTCACCACGTCAATTGCATCAAGGTTGTCGATGGTGTAAAGTGTGTCTTCAACATGTCAACATGCAGTGAGGTTTTCACAGGCTGTATGATGTCCTGGAGCTCCTCTTCCTGTATCACAGCCTTCAAGTGGACGTATCTGGAAATCAGGAAACCCAAAACTTTCAGTAGAAGAAACACAATTGATGGGAGCACAGAAGAGAATAGATTACTCCTTATAGATCTTGCAAAGTGATGGACGCACCCTTTTTGTTTGAAGTGCTCCTTGTCTTGTTCTGATACGAGATACCGCCCGTTGTGCAAGCCAGACATCGTGCAAGCCCTGACACCCCTCCATGGAAATTTCGACCTGTAGATCAAATTAGTCCTTCAACAATTAATCAATTTTCAGGGATCAAGCTAATAATATTTGGAGGAAGCGGCAATATGAAGTCAGCAAATCCTCAGATCACCAAAGAAAGCCAGCAAATTGATTACCTCTGCACCTCACGTCGTCGATGGAAGACTTCTGATTTCCTTGAAATACTAGATCTTGTCCCAATGATCTGCGCCATTATCATCCTAGATCACGAGCACACCATCACTCTGGGAAAGTACATGTCATCGGTGAAGGTCCGATGGGTTCCAAGAAGTCCGCCTCGATCAGTGAGATAGATTGCAACTGTAAGAAACTGAACCTATCATCAGGAAATGCCTTCTCATAGAAGAAGAAGAAGAAGAAGAACCGCGTTGAAGGATGTGTTAGGCAGCGGCGTGCCCTCACACCCTGTTTACAAGATTAGTCACTTGGATGGTATGTGCACGTGGTGTGAATATAGTGAGTGGTATATTGAAGACACAAGGTGATCAAAAGCAGAGGAATGAATGCAAAGAGACTTGGAATTGGTGGGCTAGTAGCAAGTACTATTACAGAGCACAAGAATAAAATTCTTACTCTGGACCTGTACTCCGGAGGAGCAACAGCAGCAGAGGGATTGTATCCCTTGACTGAGGAAGTTGCAATGCAGCTGGGCTGATAGGCTGCTGTAGCTGTATGCTGACGGCTGATCTGCTGGAGCAAGATGTGCAAGGCAGGTATGACAGGCAGTGGAAGCACAAGAGGCACACTTCGGCACCTCACCTGCAGAGCAGCACCCCTCACGAAGAAGAAGAACGCACGACCTGGGAACCCCGTGAGAGACCCAGCATGCATACGGGCAGAGCCAAAGGAGGCTCTGCAGGGAACATCACTCTGTGAGCTTCTCATAAATTTTATGGAGATGAAGGAAGATGGACGCCTAATCTGGCGTTCGATGGTCAAAGTTTGACCTCTGTAGAGAGACATTAAAAAATTGACTCCCTGTGGTGGGCATGATGACAACAATAGAAAACTTGACAAGTGACTTCACCATGTACAGCGCTGTACAGCCTCTGAAAAATTCCACTGCAAAGTCAACTTGAAGGTGGTATCGGTAGAACTGATTCGTGTAGGCCCTCCAAGGGCCTGAGTCAGGGCTCTCTATCTCGCGCCTCTTGAGGATCATACAATGATGCGTACTGAATGACTATAGATACAGCGCAGCACGATCTGACATCCGTATGTTCTTGCGCGCTTCTTTGCATGCCTCCGATACTATCTGTGGCTGCCTCAGCAGCCCTGAAAGCTCCTTCGCCTCTGTTTCAGCACACAGAACGCATGACCATCATTCCACAACTGGCTAGTACCCATGCACAACATCAATTGTTCTGCAACAAATGCTTAGCTGGGCATTGACAGGCCTAACGCCCTGAACAGACATAGACAAAATTTGTGAAGGTTAAGAGACTTGCCTGTGCTCTCCAAAAGTTTTGCAACAGTCTCTGCCAGAGCCTTCACGGCAATACCATCTGGAAGTGGCGAAGCATCAACAGAAACCAGCAGGGTCGCTGGAATGTCATGCACCTGGTCACAACACTGGTATAAGAAACCCCAGTAATACTCCGAATCAGACTTTTTCATAGCATAAATCTAGTACACTTACCTCAAATGCGCACCTGACAATAGCTTATGACTGCTGCAGGTTGGCCAGACACTAGGTTGCCAGTTGGCAGCAAGGGAATGGCGTGCTTCTGTTTGCCTTCGCAGGAAGATGTGTGCAACACAAAATGCAAGGGCTCCTGTGTGGGGTCTTCTTGACCCAAGAACTGGTGTGCCTGGATGCATGCGACAAACGTCTCTGTGATGCAGCACCGTGATGCCGGGAAATTTCCTGATGTCCTTGCTGATCAGTCTTCGATGCACAAGAAAGGTCAATGGCAGCAGTAAGCAGTAAAACCAGCATGCATGAGGCTCTCACCGGCAGCGAGGAGATGCAGATCACTTCCTCAGGGTGGATCTCGGCAAAAAGCCCATTGGCCCATACTCCAGAGCGTTCTGGTGTCACAGCGGCCTGGCACACAGCCACAAGCACTGGTGCATCGGTGTTTCCTCCCAGGACAAAAAGCTCGCAAACAGACTCTGCGCCAGTGGGTCCCTCAACCATTGCTCGCAGTGCAATTGGAGCTTCCTGCAGGATTTGTGGTTGAAGAATCCGTCCAATGGCCTGCGGCAGCAGAAACTTACATCCCGATGCCTACTCTCATATTTCTAGTGCATTGCACGAGCAGCAGTATGTCATGTACCTGATCAGGACCGAGACATTGTGTTATCAGGCCGCGGGCAGAAGTGCTCGTGGTGAGGACCTAGCAGCACATTATCAGTTTCAGGGAACTCCTTGCTTCAGGGAACTCCTTGCTGCTTGATTGTGACTCTGAAGGAGACTTGCGCACCAAAATCTTGACTTGGACTTTGCCATCAGCAAGCAAGCCCTCTCTTTTGCCTGACCACTGCAACACACCACACCAACATTACAGTACTATCACGGAGTATCTGCTCCTGACGGCTGAAATCACTGATGAGACTCCTCTTCACCTCAAACACTGGCGGTGTGGTGTACTCATCAGAGAACTGCTGTGCTTGCAGTTCCTCCTCCTCGTCCAGGATTGACCTGCTTGGAAAGTGTCCTGCGCATGTCAATACACATCCTCAAAGATCCAGACCATCCAGAGCCCCAAGAGAGAGTTTCAGGCTGGAACAATAAATCCACCTGTAAGAGGATCCTCCATGGACCGCCCCTGATGCTAGGTGTTACGGCGAATAATTTGATCAAGCCTGGGTCTTGAGAGGAACTCGAGTTGTCACGGAAGTGTCACTGTGATCACTTGATCACAATCAAGGTCCATCAATTAGACAATCATGAGAAAGCTTCCAAGTTATGCACTGATCATTGCAACTCGTGGCAGGTATTCGCAAAAACAAAACACAGGGGAGCTTTGACATATGTTTACGGAGAATTGTGATGGAGTAGTCTTAAGATGTTGACAGGAACGCCCCCTTGCAGGTGCATGCTGTGCTGTGCATGCCATGATGATTCTTCAGATGAAGCTGCCTGATGCTCTATCATTCATTACGAGGATCAAGCTTCACTTCTATACAAGCAATCTAGGTCCATTCTTCCACTTTCAGATGACGCTGGCCAGACCAAAAGCCTACTTGCCTAACTGGGCTATGGCCACCGTCTTGGCTGGATTCGTTGCAGGGACGTACTGGTATTCCATGCGCGCGGTAGGTTCGGACGATCTGGAGAAGGAATTAGCAAGAGAGAACGCTAGGCAGCAGAAGAAGTTGCAGGAATCAGCTTAGAGAGCATACGCAGGTTTACTGTCATTAGGTGCGCAGTCTTGAACATCTTCTCTCCCGATATACTTTTCCAAGGTCTTTTGTGACCCCGATGACGGAATCACAAAGTAGTTCTTTTTCATCGCAGGCTCGTTGAACCATACTCATGGCGAAAGCTATTGCAAAACGGAGCCCTTCTGTAGAGAAAGAGACCAAGAAGAGGCCCCCTACAATCTATGAACAACGTCTCTATAAGGTGGTGATCTGCTCTTGATATTCTACATACGTGCTGGAATGAAGAGAACCCCTTCTGTGATGACTGTTGTCTCCTGCTAGGTCTGTTCAGCAATTCCCAAGGGCAAGGTGAGCACTTATGGAGCACTGGCCCAAGCATTGAAGAGCTCACCTAGGGCAGTGGGACAGGTGATGCACCTGACCGTACCCTTCAACGTTGTTTGTTTTCCCACTACATCTCGTTCGCACTCTGCTCTGGTTGGCTTATGGGAGTGATACATCATCTGGCAAAGCAGGCACTGCGGCGCAATCCCTTTGCTCCACAAGTCCCCTGTCACAGAGTTGTGGCACACAATTTGAAGATTGGCGGCTTCTCAGGGACGTGGGTGCGTATTGGGTTGTCTGAATTGAAACTGTTCTGATCTGCAACCCTCTTCCAAAGATCCTATTGAACGGACAAGTGTAAAAAGTGTCACGGCACATATTGTGCTGCAGGATCCGCAGTCACAGCGTGTCAACCGCAAAAAGGCCCTGCTGGAGAGTGAAGGCGTACGCTTTGTGGGAGACAAAATTGCAAGCGAGTGTGTTGCAGAGCCCGATGTCCTGGCGGCAGCTTGCTGACGAGCTGGTCAGAACAGACGTGATAAGGCCGCATTCAAGAATGTAGGCAGAGTGGTGCAGACACTTTGACATATGGTGCCAGAAGCAGCAAGGCTGCATGGTTTGTTGGGGAGATTTTAGCTACATAGTTTTGGTCCTGCAACTCTCATGAGTATGAGTGATTTTATAAGTGATAACCTTGAGCTGTATGCGATACAAAGCAAGCAGTGCACATGCAAGAACTACAACTGAGTGGGAATGTGCCCAGTTACATGTCTTTTATAAGCCTGCCCTCTGAAAATTGCGAAGAATATCACTATCAAGTCTGGCTACTGTTAAGTCCGCCTTCTCTATGCCACGCCTGTGGTGATCACGAGGCCCAGGCGCCACTGGCAGTGATAACTACTGATTTGCAATATGTTTTGGATCACAGTAAGTCGCATTTCATGCCTATCCATTGCTTGCATGCGTTGTGTGCCATTCGGCAGTCTGGCAGTGGTGCCAAATGCAGTGCCAAAAAAATATGGTCGCCATCAAGAAGCCACATCTGTGCTTCCATTTCTTGCCACATCTGTACCTTTGTGGAAATGCCTACTCTATATCAAAATCCCAAGTACCAGAAGACTTCTTGCGGAAGTTCTGACCAGACATGACAAAGCATGCTGCCTTCATCCGGGCTAAACTGTTACTACAATGTGGTGGCGGCCCTGGAGTCCAGAGCAAGCCCGGCAATTTGCGCCCTGTAGCCATCTGCAGCAGGAAGAGAAGCTACCACCCTCTCTGCCTCCTGCGCTGTCAGACAAGCGCCGCTCCTGCTCAAAACTGCGCTTGCTACCCTCGCGCTGCACCGCCCCATGCTGGCCAGATCCAAGCCAGACAGATAGGCATACAGCAGCCCTGCGCAGTAGGCATCCCCCGCCCCACAGGTGTCCACTGGAGTATCTGTTGTCCAGTATGGCGGTACCACCTGCAGCCGCCAATCACAATTATGAGTCAATGCGCCACCACCATTCTCTAGCCATATATGGAGCTTATTTTGCTTTTCTTCCTTAGTGTCAGATCCATTGCATTCAACAGATCCTTGCAGCTGCTCCCTCACCTGAAGGCGGCCTAGTGCTGAGATGCATGATCCATTGGCTCCATCAGTTATTGCTGCAAGGGAGCACAGCGAGCCCAGCTCTGACGCAGCCTCCGCAGCACTCACTGGATGCTCCAACAAAGCGCTCGCTTCAGCCCTGCAGGTCAGCAACTCTTCTTGTCAGGCCTTCACTTCGCACCCTCCTATCCCCTCTACAGGGCCTTCACAAGCTCTTCATCATGTACCTCTGTCACGCTTTCATGGTGCAGCTCTCACCTGTTGGCAAAGAGTACATCCACATCGCCGCCGCTGAGCAGCCTCCAGAACTCGCCGCGGTGCCGCGCGACGAGGCCGGGGTCGCCGGTGGTCATCGCAACAAGCGCGCCGCTCTCCCTCGCAAGCCGCACTGCGGCGCCGATCGCCTCCTTCGCGCCCAGCATCTCCCACAAGTACCCCTCCACTATTAGCACGCGCGTACGGCAGATTGCGGCCTCCGCTGCGGCCGAGAGGGTGAGCGTCTGCGAGCTGCCGAGGTAGGACAGGAAGGTGCGGTTGGCGTCTGGCGTTGTCAGGACGATCACTGTGCCGGTGCTAGTTCCCGGCAGCGGCTCTGAGAGGAGCCGGATGCCAGCATGCTGCATCTGCGCGCAGTGGAAGGACCCCTGCACCAGACACGAAGGGGCGCTCACATGATGCTCAACATCAAGTTGGCAGGAGAAAGTTTGCACAATATCTACCTACTTAAGGGCCTTTTGGGCAAGCTCTTCCTGGGCGAAATCTCGCTGATAATAGCTGATGCATTACCTCTGACTGTAAAGCTTGTTGTGCTAGAAAGCAGTGATAAAGCAAATCCAGAGCGATGAAATTCAGGGTGCGAGCAAAGCAGCTCAAGCACAAAACGTACCTGCAAGTCATCGCCTGACACTGACAGCATGCCGATCCTCGGGAGGCCGCCGCCCCGGTTGCAGTGATCTGCTCGGCTGAGGTGCGACGCTGCCACCAGTGTGTTTGCCAGCGAGCCGCCGGCACTGACCTGGTACGCACTACCGTCCAGTGCTTCTAGCAGCTTTGCTCGCTCTTCCACTGAGATGATCCTGTCCGCAGAGATTACCATAAGATAAGTTCAGATAATGAACGGACTTCTGAACCATTCCCACTTCCTGGATGTGACTGTGGGATGAAAAGTCACTAGTCACTGGCTAGCCAAACAAGACTACTAGTCACCTGCGGCTGCCCTTGTCAAGGCCAGCTCTTGCCACGAAATCGTCATCGACGGCAGCACTGATGTCCACCATAGCTTGCCCAAGCCCCACCACGTCCCAGAGTGGTGGCTCTGCGTACTTTGTGAAATCTAGAGCGAGCTGCGCAGAGCCCCTCCCCAATTTGCCCTCCAGGGCTGCCGTGCGAGCTAACCTTGATCCCCTAGATGATCTTCTATGAGAAGTGTACAATGTGGGAGGTGCGGATGCATCGGCGAAGCGATTCCTGTCACAAAGCTGTGGAGCCTCAGCAGGCCTCACCACCCTTTGTATCAATACATTGTCAAGGAGGCCGAGACCTGCCCACATCTTCGTGTGTCAATGATAACGTGTTATTTTCTCGACATGCATATAGTGGGGCAAGTCGTACAGTTGTCTGCAAGTTTCGGAAGGCAAAGTCTTGGCCAGTCACTCATAGTCGGCGTGCTCGGCGACAGATCAAGCTCGAGCCTGATCAGGCAGAGGCAACCTGCCGAGACTCTGTCGTACAGTGCCCGTGGTTTTGGCCCTTCGAAGTCTGATCCAGGAGGTTGTCGACTATTTTCAATGTTATATGAGTACCATGCCACGCAGAGGGAAGGCTGGCCAGAGCCTGATGACCCTGAATGAAAAGTTTGCACGCGGCATCTCGTTTTAGCCTGTCGCTGCTGGCTGTAAGG
Source organism: Coccomyxa subellipsoidea C-169 (assembly GCF_000258705.1). Lineage (NCBI taxonomy): Eukaryota > Viridiplantae > Chlorophyta > Trebouxiophyceae > Coccomyxaceae > Coccomyxa > Coccomyxa subellipsoidea. The sequence continues at coordinate 1,576,091 of NW_005178031.1, forward strand.
TGATTGATAACGACCGTTGCACAAGCAACAACTTCTTTGATGTAGTTGCAGACACTTTCCTTTGGCAACTGATATAAGCCTTGAGTCTCTGATGCTGAGTACTTTTGACTTGCTTCTGTCCAAGGTTGATTGTACAAGCGGGCCCCTGTGGTTCTTCGATGACCTCCAGCAGAGCGAAAAATAGAATATGATATGACAGGTGAATTGCAAGTGACTTTTCAGGATGGTCAATAGTGTTGTCGTCTCAAATGTGTCCTGTACTGCTTGAAGTTATTTGGCCCATCAGCAGGTGTTGTGCACATGAGAGCGGCACCATGAACTCACTAAAAGCAACCAAGGTGTGGTGGTTCCCTACTCCTTATCACTGTGGAGCATGTTAAAGCTGCCGAATATGCTGTACCAAAACTGATGCCTCATACTAGTCAAAGGGAAGCGTCCTGACCCTGTACCCAAGAGCTGCAGAAGACATCAATCACCATCAATGAAAGCTGTTGCATGTATGCTCAGGACGATGGAAAGGGCTTTAACTGTCCCAGGGGATGCCACGCCTGGAATAGACAATCCAGAGTCTCTCGTTCAAGAAAAGACACCAGCAGCACCAGAAAAATTGACGCTGGAAAGACATCTAGGAGACACTGGCTTGTACATCTTGGAAGAAAGCAATAACTTGCCTTCCACCTCCGAATTGCTGAACAAGCAACCATTGCCAAACATTGAGGCATGGCAGAAGTCACAGCAGCCACCACCAGGACTGTCGCAAAGCTTCAGCAGGTAATCCGCACGATTCAGATCCAAAGGCTCTCATACATGCCTGTCGAAATCTGCATCGGTGATGGAAGTTGCCACCATAGTGATCATTGATACATCAGGGCTTTCTAATTCGTGTACAGGACTTCTGGTGGAGAGGGGCAGGACAAGATCAAGGTGATGCATTTCAGCGATGAGCACCATGCTCACCAGATTGCAGCAGGGTCAGTCCTCAACCTGTGGGAGGAGAGGAAAGCTCAAGAGCGAACCCAAGCAGAAGACCGCCGAAGGAAGAGCAGCCTCGGCAGCGATGGTGATGCACAGCAGGTGGGCAATTTTCTGCAACGCAGCTATTTTTGGGAAGGCCTCCATAATAGAACATTGAAGTTATCACTGATGTCTCAGTCCTGACGCATGCAGTGTACCCATTACAAAAGACACATCGGGCGTGTGTGACATGCTTGTGCATGCAGGCCGCGCAAGGGGCAGCACAGCGGCCTCCCAAGACCGGCAGGCAGAGGAGATCGTCCAGCAGGATCCAGCTGTGGGCAGAGGCTCGGATCCCCCTGACGAGCAGGCTCTCACCGAGCAACAGCGGCAAGAACATACAAGTTGAGCTTGCGCCTGCAACAGCCGACCATGGTGATAAGACACAGGGCAGCACCGCTGCTGGCCCAGCCCCAGAACAAGAGCAGGTTAGCCAGGAACAGCCGCAAGGCTTGGCCCCTGGTACAGGCAGCAGTCTCACAAGAGTGAGCAGTGGCATGTGGAACAAGCTTGGGACGCGTCTGTCATCCGTCTTGGCACTGGCTTCTGTCGGAAGGGATGCTGATGCACTCCCAAGACAGATCCAGACTAGCCTGAGCACATTGGCAGAGGCTGAGACGCATGCCACTGATGCCGAAGCCCTCCCTGAAAAGGGTGAGTGCCAGGCATCTGACTTACATATGATAGACTGAGTGTTAAAAGATGCATCAGTGCGAGCCATTTAAGACATAAATGCTCATGGCAGGTCAACCAGACTCGGACCTTGCAAAGCATGAGACATCCTTGGAACATGCTCAAAGTGGAACAGCTGTGGAAGCAAGCGCCACCTCCCTGACTCTGGATGCTTTGGAAGCCCTGGCTCCCTTTGTGCCCAGCCTTTTGCGAAAGGACCTGGTCCAAGAATCACCAGAGTTTGCCTCAAGCCAGGTAAGAAGGACATTTGTAGGAGGTTTTCAGAGCAGAAATATCAAATGCGAGTGTAGGCATGCAGTTTCTTTATATGTTGTGTGCATGAAATGCGCAGGTGCCGTGCATGACGCAGTATCAAGGCGCTGTGTTGATCGCGGACATCACAGGTTTCACTGCTCTCACAGAGGATCTGGGGAGGCGAGGGACAGCAGGGGTTGAGCTGCTGACTCGCTGCATGAACAACTTCTTCACCCTTGTCATCCAGACGGTGAGGCTGCATGACATTACTGGTGGTCTGCTGGTGCCTGGGTAATGCATGACACACCACTGCTCCTTTGAAGAATTGGGTGTTTACCTGTAATACGCTCCCCGGTGGCCAATGAGTGACGCCCAGGCATGCTCAGCAAATGGCATGGCCAATCATTAGCTTATTCGACATTGAAGTGATTCACAATGCTCTCTGCCAATGTGGCAGGTCATGAAAGTTTAGACCAGTAGAAGTTGCACTCACATCTGCTGAGTGGGGTGCAGGTGGTGGTGCATGGGGGTGATGTCATGCGATTTGCTGGGGACTCGATGATCTGCGCATTCCTGCCCACGCCCAAGGAGGCGGCGTCGCATGACCAGGGCCTGGCAGCAGCCACCCTGCGCAGCGTGCAGTGCGCATGGGCCCTGGCAGAATCTCTCGGTAAGCACAACCCTGCCCTGTGGTCTTGTGGGCAATATGCACATCTGACAATGCAGAACACCTGCGCACATATCAAACGGGTGCCAATCCATGCAAAGAATTACACAAAGCACGCCTGCAGAATGCCTGCCGCGAGCATGCAAGCATGCAATGGCATTATCTTGATTTCCTCAAGATTGAGGTTCATGTCGACATGAATATCCATGTGGCTGCGCAGGCTCCATGCGCATGCTGATGGATGGGAAGGTTGCGCCCGTGCCCAAGACCGAGCGAGTCCAGCCGCAGATGCCGTCTCGGGGGTCTGTGGACAGGGGTTCAGATTCAACCCCGCTGTGGCGGCGCACACTTCGCATGTCCACGGACACACAGCCCCGCTCGAACGCCCTGGAGGCGTTTGACAGGCACAGCAAACGGGGCGAAGCCCTTGGAAGCCAAGGCGCCAGCCAGCCAAGCAGAGAAGGGCCCTCAGGCTGGCGCGCTAGGTGTGCTTCTGTGCAGCTTGTGCATGCTTCTCTGCTTTCTTGCTCACTTTGTGTGGGTGTGTGCAGTATTATATATGGGGACAATGCAGAAAAAACCTTATGGTTGAAACTGTGATGGCGCAGGCACCTGTCCCTGTCATCATCTCAAGGGGCGTCCCAAAGCATTGAGAAGTCTGATGATCTGAGGAGGGCCCAGTCCTCGTGCTCCTCGGCAACATCATCCGCTGCTTCTATTGGCTCCTTGCCATCTGGCACCTCCAGCCAGCGACAGGCGGCCCAGACACGACAGCGCAGCAACTCTGCAGGTCTGCACTGGCTCTCCCCATGTGGGTCAGGCTGGCGCAGGGACACTGCCTTGCCTAGAGAGTCCCGCACTGCTTGCATGCACCAGCACTACGCCCTGTGAGAGTGGTAAAACATGGGACCGCCAACATGATCGCCTTCCTAATGATGCGAATTTCTTGCAGGAATGACGGGGATGCTGCAGAGATTGGTGAGCAGCAGGCGAGCATCAGGGCATGGCACACAGGACAGCAGCTCGCCATTCGACTCGCCCACGCCTTGGCAGTCATCCCAGGAAATGAAATGGGCTTCCACTAGCTGTATTGCTCAGCCTGATCGCAGCTGGCAGGCACTGAGGGGCTTCCAGGGAGCAGAAGGGGAACCCGTACTGTGGAACCAACCTGACAGACCTCCAGATATCCCAAAGAGAGTATCCCATACCTCATCTGGCGGGTATGTTACCCAAGTTGCCAAAATTTGGACATTAGCGTACAATGTCATGCATGGCTGAGATTGCATGCCAGCTCTTCCAGGATTTAGCTTATCTACAGGAAATTCTTTTCTTTTGTTAATGAGAACTTGGAGTGCAGGTCACCGCGGGTCAGCGATCACTATGAGGCTCACAGTCCTGTCCGGCATCGCTCTGAGGGGGAAGACACCCAGACTGGGACCGTGCATGTGATCAGCAAAGGGAGTCCTATTGTGCCGCGGCCTCGCGGCTTGTCAGAAGGCACAGAAGGCAGTCAGCTCAGGTGATGACACCCATATAGAGCAGTTGTTATAAAGCAAGTTTATAAAGCCCAAGCATGCACTGATTTCTGTCGTATATCTATTTTGTGCACCCCTGCCTGCAGCTCTCTGCATGACAGACAGTCACATTACTCATCATGGCTGCAGGGTCAGCCGGCTGCATCCTGACGGCGCACCTGCATCTCCTTTCATCAAGCGGTCATTGCCAGTGGCGAGCGTTGTAAGAGCTCCATCGGAGCCTCCGTCAGCGCCAGAGGCCGCAGCAGAGTCCAGCGCGAAACAGAAGCTCGCGCCGGGCCTCCACAGCCTGGCCGCCAGCAAAAAGCAGGCCGAGCCCGAGGAGTCGTTCGGCGGCGTACCTCTCGAGGCCTACTTCAGGCAGACATCCATCGCCGCGCACCGGCCGCCGCACATTCCTGTCATGCGCACAGTGGCAGAGGTCAACAGCGAAGATCCCGGCCTCGCCCCAGTCTCCAGTCTGGAGACTGCAAGCAGTGTAGGCTCCATCGCCAGCAACATGGCAAACGTGCCAAGCCTGGACGTCAAATGGGATGTCACAACATCCAAGTTTGTGTCCTCGGCCCCGGGATCGCTGTCCCACAGGGAGATCAGCCAGTTTGTGAAGCAGCGGCTGGAGGGCCCGGCACCGGGCGCGCAGGACATCGCGTTGTTGGTGGACACGGCTGTCGGCGACCGCATCCGCACGCAGCTGCGCACCCTCTACAAGGACTCCCTGAACATCAGGAAGGCGGAGAGGATCGCCGCAGCCAGGGCATCCCTGATGTCCATGCCAGAGAGCAAGCGCGCCAAAATCAATCCTTTCCGCAGCGACAACAGCCTCTCTCTGGGAGCGCGCAGCGGCAGCTTTGGCACTGACGTCCCGAAGATACAGAAACGAACCAGTGTACAGCTCGTCGGCCCTATTGTTAAAGAGGCGAGCCTGGCTATAGAACCCGCCTTGCCCCGCCCAAAGGCACCAGAGCCGAGCCATCTCCTGGCAGAGATGGAGCCTCTAACCCGCTGGGGACCGGGGCCTGTCGCTGAAAGCATATCAGACGACAAGGAGGTGCCTCCTGTGTCAAGCATGGCAGCTGTTGATGAAGTGCCAACGGAGCAGATCGCAGAGGCACCAACAGCAGCCGCTGGAAGCCGGCGAGCCACGCGCGCATCAGGCGGCTGGGGATTCGACTGGTTGTTGAAAAGGAGGAGCAAGGACAGAGCTTCGCGCGTCAAGTCCCGCGGATCTCTCATGCCTCGCAGATGGAGCTCGGTCCAGGTAAGATGTCGGATATGCTGGTGTGCCAGTCCAGGTGATTGGATTATACTTGACAGGATAGCTTCCAGAAATAATTGAATGGGTGTGCTTGGCTGCAGATGAACAAGAGCAAGGAAGACCGCAGGAGCTCGCTGCCTGTATTGAGGACGGCCAGGCGGGTATCCAACTATGCAGCGCTGCGGGAGAGAAGATGGTCTACTGCCGTCTGGAAATCTCTACTACCCACCCGCAAGGTACTATTTTCAACTCCTTTTCAGCTTATTCCAAGCCGAAGGCATGTATGGCAGTGCAGCTGTGTGCGAAATGCATACAAGAATGCATGTGCCAAACCGTGCAGAGAAGGTGAGAAATGTCGTGGATACTCTCAGGAGAGGCCAGACTCTGCGAATGCAAGCCGGCGCGAGACCCAAAACCAGGACACATCCGCCTCGCGTCAAAATATTGGAAGCAAGCGGCCCCCACGCAGCCCGCCACCGCGCGTCTCAAACCATACCCTTTCTCTCAAGGTATGTCGGCCCAACAGCATCACTGCACGCCCCGTCACCATTTTTGCATTCGCCTTGCCATCATCTCACGGCCCCTCACTAGGCTTTCTGGTTGTAGGTGGCGGTTGGATGTGGCAATATTTGTGCCTTCCATGTGGGCGGGACAGCCGAGACTGAGAGCTCACTGGGCCGCTGGGAATTCTTCATTGGAGATCACCCGCACCTGTCAGAGGGGGATGGAGAGCGCCAGCCTGTCGAGCAAATCAGCTTAGTAGAGGGTTTCCTGGAGGCGGGGGAAGTCGGCCTTAGTGCAGAGGTCATTGCACAGGTGGGGCTTTGCATGGTTACAAGGGCTTACACAGTTTTCTCCTGTGTGAATCTACTGATCAATCTTGGTGTGTACATAGGTGGAGGACAAGTGCACAGTCAGACCGCTATGCGCATATGGGGGAAAGCTGGCGTCCGTGCATGCAGCTGGTCAGGTGAAAAATTTAATATGCCATTGCATGCCTTCACTTTGATATGGGAACATCCAAGCGCTCGAGGAGATTGGTAGAGAAGTGGTGAGTTGTGTGTGCCAACAGGGTCTTGCCACAGAAGGGGAGGCCAAGTCCGACGGCTTTGAGGACTTCATGAATCTGGGGAAAGATGTGAGAGCGAGTGCGCTGGATGTGCTGCGCATGCACCTGCCTGACAGCCTTGCACAGCGCATAGAGGCAGGCCACCTGGCATTCATCAATGAGATCAGAGTCTGCACCGTCCTCTTCATCGGCTTTCCCTCCATCAAGGCAAGTCTGGACCCCTATGCCCACAGACTAATATGATTCCTGTCAGATCACCTCTGAGTTAGCTGGCAGGGATGCACTGTGACTGACTGGCTGACTAGTCGACTGTGGAGTGGCATGCTTGTTGTGAATGAAAGGCCACAGTTCGGCAGTCTGTTTCATGTTCTCACTCCCGACTCTGCGCAATGCAGAGGCCCACAACAAGCAGCATGGACCCAATCACAAGTGTCCAGGCGGCGATTGAGGTGGTCCAGCGGATCATGAAGCAGCACGAGGGGTCCTTCCTGCAATTACGCTGTGATGAGAAGGGCTTTCTGTCCATCTGCGCATTTGGTCTGCCGGGCAAGGCCCATGAGGATGACCCCTCACGAGGCATCCGCGCTGCCATCGATATTGTCAACTCCCTGGAGAAGATTCAAGAGGTGGGTCTGCCCTCCCTGTTCAGCAAATAATGTCCTTAACAAGCTTCCCAAAGCCTGCTTCTCTTGTGATTGCTGAGTCGAAAAGCAGGCTTTCTTCACGCAAGCGTTGATCTGTGCCGATGGGTATCAAGAGCTGTCATGTGCTTGGTCTTGTCTGTAAAGTCCTTATGTGCTTTGCAAAACAGGAGGGTGTGGTGGGCGTGACCACTGGCCAGTTGCTGTGCGCATGCGTGGGATCGGACTTGCGCAGCGAATACACTGTGTACGGGGATGCTGTCAATCTCAGAGCCCGCCTCATGGTCAAGGCTGCAAGCGGGCTGGGCTCCGTGCTCTGTGACTACACCACACACCAGCTGGGTGCTGGTGCGGCTGCTTTTGTCAAGCCAGAACCCATCAAGGTAGGCTTTTCCCACCATGCATGCTCATTTCATTTACACCTGAGCAAATGTCAGGTGCAGCTTTTACTGCTGTATCTAATTTGATACGTCATGCCAAAGGTGTTTGTCGTCAGGTGAAAGGGAAGGCCTTTCCTCTGGATGTCTTCATAGCGGCGCCCAAGGCGCAGGACTTTGACATGGCATCCATGACGGAGCAGCAGCTGCAGCCTCAAGCCAAGCTCTCAAGCTCCAAGCTGGCTCTGTTTGGTGTCGCTGCTACAGCCAGACACAGGCCGATCATTGGAGCAGAGAATGCGCTCGCAAAGGTGCGCGCTGCATGCCCATTTGCCCCCAGTACATGCCCACCAAAGAGAGATTTTCAGGGTGCTGTACACATGCGCCAGCAGATTGATGACTGCTTTTACTGCTTTATCGATTATTGCTCTGCCTGTACAGGGAGCAAGTGTTGATGGGAATATTTATATGCTCTGCAGATCTATGGGCGAGTGGACAGTCTGGTGGAGGCTGCAGAGGGGGGCTGCATCCTGATAGAGGGAGATGCCGGCATGGGCAAGAGTCGGCTGATGGAGGAGATCCAGCGCTCCAATTTGGGAGGCAACCGGGACGCCATCACCATGCTCTTCAGCTCTGCTGACTTTGACCACCGAGGCCAGGTGGCTGCCCTGCTAAAAATTTGTGATCGCTTGGCCGAAGCACTGCGGATAGTCAGCACCATGCCCATGGTCACTGGGCCTTGATCAAACCTGGCAAGTCCAACAATGGGTGGAGTATGTGGCAGTCTTGGACTGCAACTTGTCTGCAGACGCACCTCGCCTCTCCTGCCATATGCAAGGCACATCAACATCATACCAGGACACCTTCATGCATGCAATGATGACTAAGGGGTTGATCATGTCACTTAATGTCGCCTGAGTGACACAGCACTACTGCAGGAGTGACAGAATGAGCAATGTGTCACGCGTGCAGGCGATGTACCCGTGGCGGCGGGTATTCAAGGGCCTGTTTCAGCACGACCGAGCGCACGGGCAGCTCTACTCCATGCGCCGGCGCGACGGCCGCGGCCGGCCCATGGTGGTGTCCAAGCTGGGCAAGCGCCTGGCCGACGCCGAGGCCGACTGGCGCCACTGGACCAAGTCCCTGGCCGGCCTGCTGGAGGTGCTAGAAGATGAAATGCCCACGCTGCCGGCCGCCAATGCCCAGGTTGCACATTCCATCCATTGTCCTACCCTCTGCACCTGTCCATTGCAATGCAGCATACTGATTATGCTTCGTCCCTACTCCAGCACGAGACAGTGATAAATGTCACGATTGCTGTCAGTGTGAAATGCCCACGTTTTCCTTAGTTGATGTCTACAAGATCGACTCCACTGTCCACTGCAATTCACCTAGCAATCACAGTGTGCATACACTAGTAGGAGAGAGGAGTTGAGGTCTGCTGGTGTGTACAGGTATCTGTTGAACCTGGCATCAAGGCGGGCCCAAAGAGGCAGAGGAAGTCACTGGCGCATGCAGTGCCCCTGCTAGGCCACCCCTCCAAATCCATGCCCATGATGCAGCAGCAGAGCATGCCTATCTTCAAGATGCCGGACAGCGCTAAACCAATTGGTGAGTCACTCACGAGAGTCATTCGCGCAGCAGAACACCAAGGTCTTGGTCTGCTAAGCATCCAATGCATGATCAACAGATTGGCAGGTGGCTATAGATCCACGTAGCAAGAAGTGAAAGTACAATTGCTATTGACTTCACCTTGCTCATTCGACAACGGAGCGGTGCAATGCAGGGAACCCGTTTGCAGGCTTCGCAGAAACGGCCGTGACAAGGCTGGACTCGTACCAGAAGCAGACCAGCCAGCGCACCGTGTCGGACCTTCTAGCGGAGACGGTGTCATCCAGCATGCACAGGTCGGCATCGCAGGGCGCCCTGGAGGGCCGCAGCACGTCCCTGCAGAAGGCCCAGGAAGCAGAACCCATTGATGTGCGCGAGGGGTCCAACAGCACACCAATCAACCCGGACCAGTATGCACAGTCCAAGGGCATGCAGACGCCGGACCGCTCGGCGCTGCAGGGCAGCATAGCCCGGTATGCGTCAGGCATGAAGAGCAGGATGTCCCAACGCCCGCTGCCCACGGGTGCGGACGCCGTGCAGATGCCCAGCTTGTGGTCGAGGGAAGTGTCCAAGTCGCCGATGCCTTCTGTCAGCACGCCCCGGGTCCCGCAGAAGAGCGCCTTGCACGGGGCTCTGGCAAATTTGCTGCGCGGCCAGAAGGGGTTGAGGGACGCAAAGAGGGCCGCAGCACTGATGGCCCAGCCGCCGCTGACCCAGCAGAACAGCCTGGCGAACATTGCCAGCAACATGAAGGCGGCGAGCGGGGAGGCACTCAGCCGCGCGCACAGCCGTCAGGCAGCTGCCGAGCAGCAGCCGTCGCAGCCGCAGCAGCAGCTGCGGGGTCACAGCGCATCCCGGCAGCCGGTGCAGGCCAGCGCCTTCAGCACAACAGGCCTCAGCGTCCACAGCCGGGACAGCAGCTGCTCCGGCTTCAACTTCTTCGGTGGGGCCAACAGCAGCCCCGGCTCCTCTGAGGCTGGCGGCCCGCGAACGGCCGGCATTCTGAACTTCTCAGCCGCCACGCTGCAGCGGCCGCCGGTGCTCGACATGTCCGCCGCGACCAGCCGGCGCACCAGCGACAGCAGCATGGCCTCCAGCACGCGCGTGTCGCAGTCGGGGGCGCCGCCGCAGCCGCACTTGGCGCGCTCGAGCAGCAGCCCGGCCCCGGTGCCGGCTGCCGCCCGGTCGGACGAGCTGGCGTCGAGCGCGCCGCGGCGGCGGACCCTGCAGGGGGAGGATGAAGGCAGCTTGGAGCGCACGCTGCACATGGGGTTCCACAGCAGACAGGCGCTGACACCCATCCGCAGTGGCGAGGTGGAGTCCTTCAAGCGGCCCACGCAATCGTGGCAGCCGCTCAGGTCGGCCTTTGGCGATGCCGCGCTGCACGAAACAATCGACGTGGTCAGCTGGCCGTCTGAGAGCGAGGTCAGCACCGCATGCCCGTCGCCGGCCAACCGGTCGAGCAGGCTCTCCGACACCGCCGGAAAGCTCCAGCACAAGAGGAGCGGCGATGGGGGCCCGCTAGAGAGGATCAAGAGGATGTGCAGCAGCCCCCTGGTGGGCCACATGCTCGGCAGGTTGGCATCCGGGGCATTACCGAAAGCCCGGAGACCCAGGGGCCTGTCAGACACGAAGACAAATCCAGACGGCGGTCCAGAGACCCCAGCAAGCATCGAGACAGGGGAGTTACAGCTGGGGTTCAGCGCGCCTGCCGGCCTTCACGAGGCGTGCGATGCCGCCATAGCGGCTCTGAGCATGCAGCAGGCGCCACCGCAGCCCAAGTCAATGCTACGCAAGGCCTCAAGGAGCACATTTGGCTCCTTGTTCCTGAGGAAGCAACAGTCCAGCGCGCTGCAGCCATGGCACTCACCGCTTCCCGATGTGATGCCGCATGTCCCAAGTCAAACTCAGGGCTCTGGCTCGGCAGCCCGGATGAAGGGCCCACAAGGGCTCCTGTCTCGGGCGGCTCTGAGGGAGGCCCTCACAAGCTCGCCGAACGCTTTCGCATCAGCGAGGAACAATGAGAGCTTACATTCGCAGGAAGATCTCAGGCAGATGAGCTCGCCGTTCTTGACTTTTGCAACCTTCCAACAGCAGGCAGATATAAAGGCCTCGAAATTCGGCCAGGTGATGCCCGTTCCTTCTATTCTGCCAATGTTTCATGGGTGGCACCCTGCATGACCTGCCTAGATTGCACTTATCGGGAGCTTGCAAGCACTTGACGCCAAACCATGTCATCTCTGAGGCTCGGGTTGTTCTGTGTGCATGACTACCAGGCTCCTGGGAGTCAAATGCAGGTGCTGCGCACAAGGAGCACCAGCTTGGACAGCATGGCTGGGTCAAGGACTTCTGGCAGAGGGCTCAGGCGCAGCGAGACAACCATCAACGTAGACCACTCACACACGCTGGGCGGCATGCCTCACGCCAAGGTCGACTTGAGTCCAGAGTTCAAGGCTCTCAAGCTGCAGGCACGAATTCATCCCTTCAAGCTCTGCATGCTGCCATATGTGCTTGGTATGAGAAGCCACAAACGAAGTACTCTTTTGCAAAAAATCCTGTGTGCTGGGAATCAATCTAAATAAATCATTTGACTCTGTCATGTGGGTTTGGTGAGCAGGAGCTGCTCATTCTCGCCCTGAGGGAGTGGACAAAGGTGTATGGCCCGCTTGTTGTGCTGCTGGAGAATTTTGACAGGGCCGACGCGCTGTCGTGGTCGCTGCTGTCCCGTTGCGCTGAGGAGATTGACATGCCCGTCATGGTCATCGTGGCAGTCAGGCCCAACGACGGCGTCTTTGCCTCTCCCCTTCCAGGGCAGGTCTGTAGAAATGCACAGACATACCTGAAAGATTGTGTTCGCTTGCATGATAAGATCAGTCAAGCACATTAACGCCCTTCTACTCATGTGTTCCCAAGCATGCCATTGTCAATGATACCCACCACCTCAAAGCACATGCAGCCGTGGGTGCAGTACTTCTCTATGCAACATGAATGTGAGGCTGGTGCCAGGGAGATTACACGCGAAAATATTTCTATACCGGTGTCCCCAGTTGCCAGTGAAACCTTCTCTCTGGTGGTGGCAGGCGGCAAAGGCAGCGCTGCACGCGAAGATGTCTACGCTGCTGGAGGACATCCGGGAGAACCCCTTCACGCTGCGCATGGTGCTGCAGCCCTTCACCCCCGAGCACACCCAGGCCTTCCTCAACGCCGCGCTGGACGGCGTGCTTGTCAGCTCGGACGTGGCGCACAATCTGTGGGAGAAGACCGGCGGCCTGCCCCTGTACATCGAGCAGGTGTGAACGCTTTGTCACCCACCTGAATCTAGAGAGATGTTTCTTTGGTGGCCTGTGCAATTTCAAAATGTGATTTTGGTGGCAGCCATGGAAATTTTGCAGTTCTCAATTGTCACAAAAGCGCGCCCTTTCTGCATAGCACAACCTGTGGGAGAAGATCGGCGGAATGCCTCTGTACATTGAACAGGTGCGTGCCCCTCCCACCCCACTCGTATCTGAATGAGCATACCTGGCTGGCAGCCATGGACATTCCTGTGTTCAAGAACACTAGAATGTCCTTTGACATGTCACATGCATCTCCTTCCCGTGATGTCTGGCACGCAAGAGGTTGAAAGGGCATCCCTGGTGGCAGTGATGGAGGGTCTGCAATTTTGTGACAACTGCAGTTGTCACGAAAGCGTACTTGTACAGTGGGTTGTGACAAGCTACGACGTATGCACAACACAAATGGAACCTCTTGCAGAACCTGTATATACTTATTTGAGTGGTGAATCAGGACAAGGGTGTGGTTTGTTGCAAGCTATAGCTGGGGCAATTCACAAACGTTACTCCTGCAGAATCCAGGTGACAGAGAGAAAGAGTGCGGTGGTGTTGTGCTGCGCAGATGGTGGTGTACATGCAGCAGCACCAGGCGGGGCGGGAGGGTGCGGTGGAGCAGGCTGACCTGTCGGCATTCATCCGCAACACGGTCACCATCCACTCCCTCATCACCGACCGCGTCGACCGCCTGCGCCCCAGCCAGCAGCTCACCCTCAAGGTCGCTATCTTTATGTGAAAGCTAATTGAGTTTGAGAGGACTACGGTGACTCTCAGGACTTGCAGTATATTTAATATGAACCAGGATGTGCTGGATGAGCAGAGCATGCGACAGCGCTCTTGCATTGAAGCAAAGATAGTGTGGCAGTCAGTGCTGTTCAGCATGAAGGAAGTCGCTCCTTTGCATCTGCCACCCAGCTGCTAGCTTGTTTTTGCATGCGCGGCAACACTACATATAGACGGTGTAGGGCACACATGCCCGAGTGCTGCACTAACATCACAGTTTGAGTTTGGTGCAGTCATCTTTGCCAGGCGTTGATGCCCATGCGTGCAACCTCTGGCCAATGCTCTCAAATATGCGCTGTGCAGGTGGCGAGTGTGATGGGGATGTCGGTGTCGCTGGACCTGCTGCTGGACATGTACCCGATCGCGACCAGCCGCGAGGCCCTGCAGCGCGACCTCATCGACCTCGAAGCCGCCCGCTTTCTGCGCGCCACCGATGTCCCCGGCACCTGGATGATGACCCAGGTCTTCCAGCCTTCTTCATTCCTCTATGGGCTTTTATTGCAGTCTAGGCTTTCAGGCACAGTGGATTACCAAGTCACCATTCCAAGTAAGGGTAAGAGCTGCAGAAGCATGACTGCAGGAAACATTCTGTAGGGTGTAAAGAGATTTTCAAGGAGAGGTGTAAAACACAACAGGTGCTGGCGCGGGACGTGGCGTACGAGCTGATCCCCTTTTCGCAGCGGCGCGCTTTGCATGCTGACCTGGCGCGCGCCCTGGAGGAGGACGGCCGCGCGGGCTGCGTGCCGGCCACCATCCTGGCCTACCACTGGACCCACTCCTGCGCCGGCGTCGAGGCCGGCGAGTGGCGCCGCGCCCTCCAGGTACGCTGGATCGCTCCTTAGTGCGCTGCCTTTTGCAGCCCACTCCATGTCACAGCATCGGCAGAGATGCCTTGTTTTGAGGTCCAAAAGGGCCGTCTCTTGGCGAGTAGCGTAAGCTGGCACTTGTCACAAAAGAATAGCAAAAAGGGCAGACACTCTTCTCGTGTTGAATCGATGGCAATCGTAGTCACAGATTTATAAGGCAGGGACATGCACTGACATACCACTTCTGTTCCCCCTCTTGAGTATATCTAACAACGATCCCAGAGGTTTTGTAGAGATCTGATTTTTTGCGCATGAGTTGCTGTGGGTGCCCATGCTGTCCTCCTAAGGAATCAAGGATGAAGCATTCTCATGGCTAATCATCAATAGCGATGGTCATGAAGGTGTTGCGTGCCTACTCATTTGTGGAAGTGTGTAAAATCAGGCTGTGTGGTGGTGGGAGAGGGCGGCGCATGCAGCGCAAGAGGAGGGGATTGATCCGTCGGAGGCGCTGCGGCTGTTCCAGAGGGCGGACGAGATCGCGGCCGTGCTCAAGGCCTCCTACCGGGCGCGCTCCCAGACGCAGCTCGGCCACAAGTCCCTCTGGCCCGGCCACACCCGGCCCTCCTCCCACCTCGTCGGCCCATCTTTCAGGTATTTTCCTTCCCTTGCACGCAAGAAAAACCTCCTCCATAAATCTCTCCCACTTCCCCTTCTTGCAAGGTCATCATCTGCCCAACAGTCAATTCTTGAACGCCTGCCAGCACGTGAAATCACCAGTCCTCTTCCTTCCGTCATGCAACCATTTCCCACTGGTCACAGATCAATCTGCAATCTAAACCTGGTGATGCATCTGTTGTCCTGCAAATCTGTCAAGCGCGCAAGGGACAGTCATAGCTTGTGATCCAGCGCTTGAACTGTGCTGTGTAGACATCCTCCCGTGCCCTACAATAAGAGATCATCTGACACGTCAGCGTCAACTTGTCTTAACAAGTGCCCTGTATTGGGAAGCCAACAGTCTGTGCTGTGATATCGGCAGGTCATCGGGGTGGAGCAGCATGGTGGTGCACCCGGTGCGACGCGCGCAGTGGCAGCGCTGCATGGCGGCCTGCGGCCTCGCGCTGGGCGACCTCGACAATGCGCGCCGCCACGCCCTCCAAGCCCTCCACCACCTAGGCGCCCCCCTTCCCTCCGACCCGAGCCGTCGCTCCTTCGTGCTCCGCTCCTGGCTCGCCCTGGTGCGCCCTCACTCTGTGGCAGCATGTGGATTCTCCTACATTTGGTGACTCAAAGGGGTGACTCGAGATAAGGATGACTGAGAAGCAATTGTTGAGATGGCCAACTAGAGCGCTGTCATGCAAACCTGCCGGAGTGACCGCAGATTGTACCAAAGCGCTGCTCGATAGGCTTGCTCTGCTGCTTCACTGATGAAAGTGCGCACAGCATGCGATGTCTGACCAAAAGTTCGAACACTATGATTCACGCTGCATATTTTGGAGCTTGGGTGATGGCTTATGGTGATATTGCAGGGGCCTCTGGGGTGCCTTAGCGGGCCGGCCAACAGGAGGGTGAGCGCGGATGGGAGCGATGAGGTGGACATCTCCCTCGTGGGCGACTTTGCAGCCTGGGTGGAGGAGTCTGCCACCGGCTCCGGTGAGCACTTGCACATTTCATGCACAAATCCATGATTACACAACTAAAGCTTGCGCCAGCCGCGGCCTGATTGTTACAGTCCTTGTTCTTGTAATTGGTGCCACCTCGCCTGCAAGTACATGGCTCATAGAGATAGGGTCTGAAAAGGTTGCACCTTTGTATTCTGACCAAGTTGAAAGTGAAGGCACGGTCTGGTGCAGGCCAAACTCCCCTGGAAGGCACTGTGGATGACACAGAGGAGGACTGGCAAGGCAAGCGCATGCAGGAGGCGGCGAGAGTGCTGGGGCTGCTTGTCAAGGCCTCTTTGATGCTCACACCAGTCGATGTTGACGCCCTGAAGTACATCTGCGCCACGGCAGCCTCCTTGCAGGTGGGGAAGTGCGCTCATGTGACTTTTCACTCTCCTGTTTGGAGTCTGGTTCGGTGTGGTGTTTGTTAGATGCCTGTCGTGTGCATACATGATTCAGGGTGGGGTTTGTCACGTGCAGGGCAAAAGGATATGGGGGCGTGTTCCCCAGACAAGCTTGCTGTACCCGGTCATGTCAGAATGCAGAGCAGCGTTGTTGGAGGCCAGTCCACAGCAGCACAGATCGAGATTCTTCCGCCTGAAATGACTGTTCCTCCACTCAAGAAGCCAAATTCATTTCAGCGTTGGTCCCAGAATACCTGTACAATACAAAAGTCTGCTGCATGCTGTGCTCAACTTTGCAAGAGAGGGAGAGTGAGAGGCGAGAACGTGGTTTAGCTGCATGCCTGTCGCTTTGACGGGCTTGTGCGTGCATGCATTTTATGGACCTTCAGAGGTGTGCAGGCGGGTGAGGTCCTCACTTTTATATAAGCCACATGTGCTGCGTGTGGCATTTATGTTGCAACTGGGGAAAGTGCAGGGTGAAACTGGGAGAAGTACAACAGTTTAAATCCAATTTGCAGTTGCAAGTCTGTCAAAGTACTCCTAACCATAGGATGCTCAGGCAATTATACTAGTATTGCAGCTTGGTGACCTCTACTTATTATTTTCATGGGGGGCAGCATTTTATAATTCATTGGGAATGTCACATGCCGGTCTTGGGAAGTAGTGATGCACCTAGCTTTCACCTTCAAGGTTTACCATTAATTATTTGAATAAGTGGTCTGACCTTTAAGTGGCAGTACTCTGTCACTCCGCTAGCAAATATACCCGCCTATGCTTGCAGATGCAATTGCCTCTGCAAGTATGACACACTGCTTTAGTCAGGGCTCCAAGCTCCTGCATTTCGGTCCAAGCCAACAGTGGTGTCAATTGATGTGCATTGGCTTGAAGATCATGCACGATGCTTCAAAAGAGCTTTTCACTGGGATGCTTTCCATTAGTCATCTGGCGTACAATGTAATAGGCTGTGACCCTACAAGTACTCATTAGTCGTTGAAGGCTGTGCCTCAGGCATCTGCACTGGGTCATGGAATTCTGTCATCCACAATAGTGGCTGATCGGTGTCTACTATCACCTCATCATCCACAATGATGTTTGAAGTGCTTTGCAAGCCTGCAACCTCCAGGCGCGTGTTGTCTGCATGCACAAGACCCCATCAGTCATGGACACTTTCACATCTTCCCAGGCATGCGAGCTTATTCAGCAAGGAGCTGCGATTGCCATTTTGCCTAGTTGTCTCCATCAGGAAAAGCATGAGGCCCCACAGACTTCTCAATGACTTCCATGCAGGTCTCCGTGCTGCATGTGATAGCTGAAAACACAGGATGCCGTTTGCATGAAGTTTGACTTGTACTCTTGATGCACTCTGTGGTACCTGCGAGGCAGCCATCGGCGCTCGCTTTGTCTTCATGTCTGCATTCTCTCTTGGCTTGATTCGCCCTGCCAGAAAGCATGCGAAGGGGGCAGCACATAGGGCAGAGCTGATGCAGGGGGAGCACGCGCACCTAGGTTCCATTTAAGCCCGTTGGAGGAGGCGGTGGCCGGGGCCCCCAACGCGACGAGGCCGCATGAGGGGCCCTCTACGGAGCGATCGGGGGTGAGGCAGGAGCGGCCAGCCGGCAGCAGGCGCACCAGGTTGCCGTCGCCGCACAGCAGAATTTTGCGCCCCTTGTGCTTGTACAGCGTGTTCAGGCTGGACAGCACGTGGTCCATTCGCCCGCCCAGCGCCCCTGCAAACCCACCATCTTTGGTGACGTTGTGGCTTCAAAGCCCCCTTCTGCGCATCATTGATGTTTGCAGTGGGTGATCTAGGTGGGTCACAGCCATCTAGCAAGCAGGGCTAGAAGTGGATGCAGGTGGGGATCAGATACATGGGGATCCAGCGCGCACCCACAGCAAGGATGCTGGCTCCATCCAGCCGGGAGGAATTTTCTTCCAGCTGGTGCAAGGCGCAGTTTATGCACTTCTGCAGGTCTGTACTGTCCTGGTCATCGGACAGATCCACAATCCTGCATTCAGATGGGCACCTCGGCTATGTGTTTGTTCTCCCTGATATGATTCATGTTGGCTGTCACTTTAGGCGCATCAGAGACGCAAGGCGGGCCTCACCGTGAACCGTGGTGTCGGTAAAAATCCGAGACGTCTGGTCGAATGGAATCTAAGTCTCCCTTGATGATGTCGGGGACGAAGTCTGCAGGGGAAAGCTTTGGCATTGATGGGCAGGACCAAGTTGAGACCATGTCATAGAGCCGGTTGGCCCCTCCATCTGCCACCACCCTAAGTTGCGCTGCAAGCAATATGATAAATAGCTTGCCATGCTGTTCAATATTACGAATCTCAATGATGTATGTGGCACATGATGTGGGCAGGCAGACGCAGCACGAGCATTTCACCGTATTTCCACAGAGCAAAAGTGACTGGTGGTAGCCGGAAGTTCAAAATGAGAAGAACTAGCCTCTTTTCCGATCCACCGACACTAGTTAGAAATCGGTTAGACAGCATTTGCTGTGACGAATGGGCAACATCAGACATGCGAATTGCTTCAGCAGGAGCTAGAGATCGCAACCTGGGACGCTCTTTTCTAAGTAAAAAGTCAAGGGGTCGGACTTTGTTGCAGCTACAAATGAAATGCTTTGAAAGTGCACCGGATGTGCTTTGCATAAACAGTTTGGGACTTCAGTAATCGTCAAGGCGTCAAGTCGACAAGAAAATTGAGAGCCTATGCTCGGGTCGAAGATATTGCTGTAAGGTCTAGAGTCAAGAGGAAACTTACAGACACAATATAGAAGACAATAGGAGCAGGCATGGCTAGCTTCCTGTTGAAGGGAAGGTGCCAATCCGCGGAGCCAGAATAGGATGAACAGCCTTGGACGACTGAGCTGCCGACTGCTGCCCTTCAACCAAGATCACTCTTGAAGTGGACCTCCTTGACACAAGTACGGTACTCTCGATGTTTCCGCTATCGGAGATCGAAGCCAGGAATCCGGCAGCAAATTTGCTTTTGCAGTACATCTGAATCTGTCCAAAACACTCCTGCTCGTGTCTCTGCAGAGGAACAAATAGAATAGGCAAGTTTTATGCAGAGTAATCATGTGACATGATCAGGCTGCTCCCTTTCCGCCTGTGTCCGCTTAGTCTGAGACAGACGCAGCATAGTGAGTACTTTTCTTCCCACAGTCTCCAGAAGGACCTCTACCAACGTACAAGCAGACTTATAGGGAACTACAGACGGGCAGAACGATCTTATGCTGCAATGGCTCAGCAAGATCACACTGTCCGCACAGAACGTGAGCACCTCGCTGGGCACAGAAAACACTGCACTCCCACTGGTGTATCTTTTTGGGGCGGCCTTGCACATGGGCGCTGATGAAGGGCATGGCCAGCAGGTGATCATGCGGGAGGCCTGGTGCTGGGCATAGAGAGCAGCTGCGATGACACCGGTGTGGCGGTGGTTCGAGCTTCTGACGGCGCCATTCTAGGACAAGCCATCGCCAATCAGGCAATCCATACTTCCCCTACACACAAATCCCAATGCACGCCCTTGCATGCGCACCGTCCTGTCGTGATTCCCTGGCTGATCGACAGAAAGCATAAAACAATAGAACATGCAAGTCACAGGCATTATTTCATGACGTCTGGGGCCTAAATGCATCCCTACCGAACAGACATTGGCATACTGCAGGTGGACATACATGCGCCATGGGGTGGCGTGGTCCCCAAGCTGGCCCAGGAGGCGCATGAGGCTGCCATGGACTCCACGGTAGAGCAAGCACTGCAGCAGGCTGGCGTGCGCCCTTCAGACCTTGAAGCCGTGGCAGTCACTGTCGGACCCGGCCTCTCCCTCTGCCTCAAGGTACCCAGCGCTCCTCCTGATCCGTCCCATGCTATTCCAAGCTCAGGATAATAGTGAACAGTCCGCACATCAGTGATGCTGTGGCACTATGTCATGATGCAGACATAGGAGAACAACACAAGACAGTAGGAGACTGATGGCCTGTAGAGCAAGGGATTTGTGCGCGCAGGTGGGTGTGCAGAAGGCGCGGCAGCTGGCGGCAGAGCACGGCCTCAAGTACGTGGCGGTGCACCACATGGAGGCGCATGCGCTGGTGGCCAGGGCAAGTGCACCAGTGGCGTTCCCTTTTCTGTGCCTCTTAGTCAGCGGCGGCCACAACCTGCTGGTGATCGCGCACGGCGTCGGCCGCTACTCCCTCCTCGGCTCCACCCTAGACGACGCTGTCGGTGCGCCAGTCTCCCTCAATCAAGGGGAACCTCTCCATTTTAACAAATCTCAGGAGAAGTCACATGTCCAAAATTTGATCAGGGCCATTGTGCCTACACAGGCTTTCACAGACTCTTCCTGTCACTGTAATTCTCTGGCCTTTAGTAACCAGATGACCTCAATGTGAAGCAGGCAGTGGCTTGCAATACCCCGGGGACTCTAAGAGCTAGAGTTGATATAGAGTCCCCTGCAATACCTACTGCCAGGGGAGGCCCCTCGTTCTAAACATAACAGCCCTCGTTCTAAACGTAACAGCCCAGTCAAGCAGACGCTCCTTCTATCATGCTCTTCAATCAAGTCCAGTTCAGTCCAGTTCAGTTCAGTTCAGTCCAGTTCAGCAGCATTTCCTTAATATGTGGGCTATCTAGCCATTTTTATGTGTGCTTTTGCATGTGCATCAGGCGAGGCGTATGACAAGGTGGCGAGGCTGCTGGGACTGGAGCTGCGGCCGAGCGGGGGGGCAGCGGTGGAGACGCTGGCGGCAGAGGGGGACGACCAGCGCTTCAAGTTCTCGATGCCGCTGCGCATGCGCCCCAACTGCAACTTCTCCTACGCCGGCCTCAAGACTGCCGTGAGGCTCGCCATCGAGGCTGAGGCTCCTGGGCCCGCCACAGATGCAAACCGGCAGGTGAATGCAGATTGTATTCTGCTGGATCTACTGATGCCTGCTTGATGTCTCATAACTGAACCGTGCTCATACAAGCGGCTTGTAGGCATGCCATGCGGTCACCTTGCATGGGTGCCATCAGGACAGGGGAGGGCTGTGGTCAACAATGGATTGGGAAATTATGGAATCATTAATGAAAATTCACTGGTACGGTGTGTGCGCAGGTGCGCGCGGACATTGCAGCCTCGTTCCAGAGGGTGGCGCTGACGCATCTGGAGGAGCGCACAAGGCGGGCAGCTGCTTGGGCGCTGGAAGCTGAGCCGAGCATTTGTCACATAGTAGTCGCCGGCGGAGTGGCTGCCAACAAGCTGCTACGCTCCAAGCTGCAGGTCAGACACTGAGCCATGCACAGATGCCTTCCCTCTGTCCCTTCCTTTTGCAAGTTGACACCAGGCACAGGGCCTTGCTGCTCATCTGATATAGACTCAAAGCAAGCGCTAGAGTACAGCGCCACAAGTTTGATATTGACCTGGCCTGATAAGCTTAAGGAGAAGGCGTGGTGAATGCGCGTTGGCTGTTTGCAGGGGGTTGCCAAAGGGATTGGGTTGGAGTTGGTTTCGCCACCGCCGCAGCTGTGCACGGACAACGGTGTGATGGTGGCATGGGCCGGCGCAGAGAGGCTGGCTCTGGGGCTGTGGGAGCACCTGCCGGCATCAGCCGCAGACGATGCGTGGGTGGATGTGCGGCCACGCTGGCCCCTAACGGACCAGTGCGTTGCCAGCTATTCCACATGTCTGGTTAGATGTTCAATTTAGCCAACACAACATGCCAGAGGATGGTTATCAGAACGGCATGCAACTTGACAATCATTGTCCCTTGCGGTGCTGTTCAGATACAGATTTGTCGGACGTATTTTCGGACTAACTATTCTCTGTCAATTGATGTAGATTCCTGGAATTCGAGAGGGATGCGCAGTGGTGCAATGATGACCCTGGTCTGTGCTGAACAGGAGGGATTCGCGAAGCTTGTCAGAGCCGCGGAGCGAAAGGAAGAAGGGGATACACACTAGCCTTACAGCATTGACAGAGGCAACTCTTTGTATACACAGTGCAGAGCAGTGATGCTCTTGACGCCAGGCAGGACTAATAGATTCTAGAGTAGGAAATTTCTTACAATACTGTTGCAAGAAATTCTAGTACGTATCAGACTGTCTCTGATGCTACCTGGGACCTGAGAACGCTTGACACGATCCAAGCCATGCCATGTGCAGTGTCAGCGGACCCGCAATTCTCTCTAGCTACAGGGGCAGGATTGATCGTTGAACACTGGCATGTGAATAGATTTCCTTCAAATCCTTTACGTACTGACACGTCAGACACTAAGAATCTGCATCCTCTGCTGGCAGCCACCGTTTCAGCTTTGCATGCATCTTGTCATACACTTCTGGAGTAATGAAGACCTTTCGAATGCATGGCATGCCCCTTGCTGCTCCTGTTGCAAAACACAAAAGCCATCCACGATATTTGCCAGTAAAAAGTGGTGCGCAGAGCAGCTGCCACATGAATCTGGGTGTATAAAGTGAGGGCCTCGATTGTCAATTATTTGAGCTTGAAAGTACCTTTTTTCTGCTTGAGGATGGCTTGCAGTGCCTGGATGTCATTTTCACAGATGTTGCAACGCTGCTGGTGCAGCTGGAGCACAGTGCGCAGCTCGAGGATGCCACACACTTCTTTTGACATTCCCTCTGACGTCCTCTGACGTGGCCACGGTCCATTCCCAGTGTCTGTCAGAAAGCATCCCAATGTGCTCAGCACTGCATACTCGCCAGGTTTTCCACCGTTATTACGATTTGCTCTCTTGTGAAGAACACAAAGAATGATGCCAAATGGCATGGTCATGGACAGCGTGATGGGAGGCTCCCGGGTTGGCTTACCTATGCCTGCCCTCAGGATCTCCAAAGAGTTGGCCTCCATCTGCTGCCTCAGATGCTTTCCCAGGAAGCTTGTCTGTAGGCGGAGCTGTCTGTGGTGCTTCTTCTTCCCCTTCAGCAGATCCCTGAGACTCTCACCCTGGACATGCATTACCTGGCGCGGCACTCCCTCACCAGACAGCACCAGAAAGTCCAGATACACATCGGTTGTCCACTTGTTGTTTGGCTTCTCCTTGCAGATGGCCCCTGCAATGCAGAATGTGCATGAAGGCCAATGTCGACTGCACATAGTCATGATGAAGCTCTGCCAGAATGAAAGGTGTTAAGCCAAGATGACTGAAGACACACAAGGCAGTGCGAGCACCATGTCAATTTATAGAGAGGGTGTCTCACTGCTCACCGTCCCAGACAACCTTTGGCTCAAGATTCCCAAAAAGGCACCAATTAAAGCACTTGTCCAGCCAGTCCTGCCGCAATTTCGGATCATCTTTCCTGCTAGTGCGCAGCAATTTCGTCACGCATCGTACTTGGCAACTAAGGTCAATAATAAGTATAGTACAAGATGGCAGACACACCTGCTGAAAACCGTGCCACCATCGTCAGGAAATACCTGCATTGAATCCAAACAGGTGTGCGCATTAATTCGCATACGCTGTATCGCTTGATGGAGGCTTTACGGTTGGTGGCAAATAGAGGAAGCTTCCATGCCTCGAGGCAAAGACATAATAATCGGGGTTTGAATCAATTCCAACGTACCTGCTTGTATACCATGCTTGCCGATTCAGAGTTTTAAGCTGCAAAACACGCTATCTGTCGGATCCTCGGGTCTTTACGTCCAGAAAGACAGTACGAAGTGCTGCCAATCTTAAGGACCTGCTCGTTGTGAAACGGGTGATGATGCGGCACATCAGCAGATCACGCCATGTTGAATCTCATACTTCAAGTGCCTGGAACTACCATCGCTAGATGTAGGATGTAGGTGTGTGTTGCCATCAATCGCCATGCAATGGTGCTGCACTTGCCTAGACAGGCACAGCTTCAGCCTTTGCTCTAATTGAAGGCTGTAACACTGAAGCGTTTCTGCGTTGTCAAAAATTGCCATGAGCTCCAGATCTGACCACTTTCTTGAGATTATGGCGTGGGCTGTGCTGAAGTGGTGGTGAATTGGTAGTCTCATTGCCATGATCTTGACGCAATAAGTTTACAAAATGGGTTGGCGAGGAGAGTGGAATATTTGAGAAGTTGTAACCAAAACTATGGTGCAAGATCGGGCGAAAGGGGAGGCTTTTGTTTTCTACTTGAGTTGTGACATCTCTTCGCAGGTACAGACTTCCCTTGCAAGCACTAATCTACACGACGGCTCCAATATTTTAATCACAACCGAGAATTGCACATTAGAATTGTTTTAGTCATACAAAATCACGCTTTCCCCTGAAGGAGAAGTTCTTGCAGGTGCACGTTCGTGTAGATCACCTTGTGGGGCAGTTGCGAGACAAAGGCAAACACAATATTGGACAGGGAGGAGGTGGAGGATCCCTTGATGAGGGGGTCGCCCCGGCATTCTATGTAGTCGGGCAGCTTTGTGCCTTTGGTGAGGTACTTGGGTTGCCAGCTCGCGCACCCATCGCACAGGCCAGGTCTGACGGATGCAGCTGGGGCTCTATTCTCTCCTTCCCCTTGAAGGTGAGAAAACCAGCATTTCAAGCTGTCGTGCCATTAGCAGAACACCCTGATAGCAGCCTCATGCGGGCCTGAGACATGGCGAGTCCACCAGTGCTTGCCAATGAGTAGATCATTTTGTGCTGGCACAGTACTGCGACCTGGCGCAGGATGCGCAGTTGGCGCTGACAGTGTGGCAGATCCAAGAGGGCCAGCCGCAGACGCCGCTGGGGGGAGCCACCTTGCGGCTGTTCAGCAAGAAGGGGCGGCTGAAGAGCGGGCAGCAGGAGCTGTGTCTGTGGGCTGGCCGAGAGGCTGACATGGCCTGGCCATCTGCCACACCCGCCAAGCTGCCTGTGGCCCAGCGTGGCGAGCAGGGGTACGCATTGTACCATAGAAACTACCAAATCCTACCATGATGTGGGCTCATGGTCTGCTGCTGGCACATTGTAGCCATGTCGCAATTTATTGTCAACATGATCAACACGTGGACGTGCAGGCGGCTGGAGCAGCTTATGAAAAGGTACAACCGAAGGGAGATTGCGCCAGTGGAATGGCTGGACCATCTGACGCTGCAGCGGATACAGCAGTACCGGGGACAGGTCTCGTCCGTGCATCATGCTCTTAATTGGACACTTAGCAAATCTTCTCTTCAATATCATAAATCCAAATCTGAAGGCTGCCAATGAGTGTGCTTTTCTCGTGTAACAGCAAGAAATCAGGTTGGTGCTGCACAGGAGGAGAAGGATGGGCAGAGCGGGCGCCTTGTGCTGCAGGTGGAGTTGCCCACCTTCCCTCATGCGGTTGTGTACCAGCAGGCTGCGACTGCGCCGGCCACCCCGGCCGACCTGGCCGGCACCACAAGCGATCGCAGCGGGCCTAACCTGCAAATCATCTCAGACCCAGAGGTGCTCATCTGTCAGCTTTGTTGTTCAAAACACCCGCAATGCACGTGTGCATACGATGTCTGTCATTGCTGCTGTGGACATTGTGTGTTCAACCCTCGCTAGCAAGAAGGTGTCCAATGCAAATGGCTGCACATTTAGGCTGACACGATGATGTGCCAGCCACAGTAGCTGTCAGCATATCGCCCTTAAATGCCAACATGCATCAGTCCTTGCAGCAATGAGTACTCTTAAACCCTCATTGGTGTCTTGCCGAGCGTTAGGGTGACGCATGCAGGTGGGCCGCGAGAACCCCTCAGAGCTGAAGGCGGCCAAGCTGGCGCGCAGCATGGCCCGCGGCGTGGAGGACAGGGACCTCAAGCCCAACACAAAGGAGCGGCAGCAGATCGAGGCCGTCATTGTGGCTCCCCCCAACAGGCATGCTCCTTGCTGGCACCATTCTGCACTTCTTGTCCATGCTGTCATCTGATCGGCTGACGATGTGACAAATTATAGAGCTCGGTGCATATGCCCTGGCTTTAGTGCCTTCACCTGTGCATACCAGCCAGACCAAATGCAGTAACTGAGTGGCCGGTCAAATTTAATCATCTGATTAATACAAAGCCCATGCCAAAAGTAGCAGACGGGACAGAAACGGGGCAAGAGATGTGCGAAACTGTGCACACCTCGCGTGCAAACTTGTGCCAAACTCAGCAATTGGAAATCTGACGGAAGGAGAGACTCACTGCGCATGCCTTCTGCGCGCAGGCCGCTGACGGCGGAGGAGCGGGCGCTGGTGTGGCGGTTCCGGTGGAGCCTGACGGGAGAGCCGCGCGCGCTCACCAAGGTCCTGCGCTGCGTCGACTGGGGCGACGCACGCGAGGCACGCTCCGCCGGCGACCTCATCGCCCGCTGGGCCCCCATCGGCCTCGCCGACGCCCTCGAGCTCCTCTCCCCCGCCTTCTCCAACCCCGAGGTTCCCCCCTTCTTGCTGCCTCAATTGTCTCCCCTGCCTGCTCCAACCCAGAGGTCCTCCCCTTACCGCTGCCTCGCATGCCCGCCTTCCTCTTGAGCGCCTCGATGCGCTAGTTCTTGGGGCTCAATGCTGGGTCGTTAAAAGTGTGGTGGGAACGTCAGTTTGCATTCACAGAAGCTGCAGCAGGAAGATGTCTGCCAGCAGCGATGACCGAATGCGAGATCAAGAACCGTGCGAACTCATAAGGCCTTGGGTGCAGTCGAGACCACTCTGCTCCCGTGACAAACCTGGGCTCATATTAATCCCGCCCATGTCATTATGCTCCATCTGTAACATCACCCCGACAAGGTTCCAGGACACAGGCATGCCTGGGGCTGAGCTGGCAAGGAGCATGTGCGCGCAGGTGCGTGCGCATGCGGTGGAGGTGCTGAAGCGCACGGAGAATGAGGAGCTGCTGTACTACCTGCTGCAGCTGGTGCAGGCGCTGCGCTACGAGGCGGGCGATGACTCGCGCCTGGCCTCCTTCCTGGTGCAGCGCGCCATCTCCGACCCCACCCTTGCCATTTCCCTCCACTGGTGCGCATACTGATGTATCTGTGGGAAGTATTAAAACAATATGTTTGATATGCCCCAGACTACAGAGCCCGACACTGTGGGGGTCCAGTGCGTTGTAGCCGGCCCAAATTCCTTATCGATATGTCCTACTCTGCTCTGGGAATTAAATCTGAGGGCGGGAGTGAGAATACAATATGCATGTTGCCTGGTGCCACAAAAAATGTGCACAGTGGATTTTGCTGGCAAAGGAGGAAGTATCATGCGCCGAGGATGTAAAAATACGGAGCCTGACCCCTCTGCAAGGGGATATGGAGGCTTATTTGCAGAAATTTGGACTGAGGCGCTCCTTCTTGCACGCATTAGCTTCCCAAATTGCCAACCAATATCTCCTGAATGCGAAATGTAGTTGTTATCCGCATGGATCATTGAAGAAAAGAGATTGCAAAATAATTTGATCAACCTTGGTTCGAGGCTGAAGCTCCTCGCATCCTCACGGCCACTCCGTGCATCACTGCAGCACTTTACAAGAAATGAACCAGCCTGCAAGTCAGACTGTCATGTCTAGCAGGCTACCCTTTTTTGAAATGCAGTGTTCTGCCACGTTCTCGCAGGTACCTGTATGTGGAGTGGGAGGATCCGGTGTTTGGCCCGCGGGCGGCGTCGGTGCACAAGCGGCTGCAGGAGGGGCTGACCTCCAGCGAGGACGCTTCACACTCCATGGCCGCCATCTCCGCCCAGATGGGCCTCGTCGCCCAGCTGCGCCACATCGCCAACGAGCTCAAGGTCGCACCCTTGCACTCTTCTTCTGGGTGACAGTGCGCATGGTGAAACATGCATGTCTTGGGCCATCAAAATCAGGGTGGCAAGCGCCCATGCATCTGGCAGATGTCTTGTCTGGCAAGGGGGTGCTGGCAGATCAACACTGACAGAAGTTCTGCTCGCACCGATTGGCTTCCCGCCATGCATTCCACAGCTGTCATGACAGGGTTCAGTCTGATAATGACTGTATTCTGTCGGCTAGTTAGGTCCCATTTCTATATTGGCTGTCGGGTACCCGCTACCAGTTCAGACCGTGAGAAGGGCTCTCAAGTTAGGAAGTCCTGTTTTCGTGGCTGTCAGATTCCCTCTTTCAGTCTAATCTGGGAGTGGTTGAACGAAATGCAGGGCACGGCGGCGAAGAAGGCGGAGCAGCTGCGGCGGATGGTGGGCGAGTACGGGCAGTGCGGCGAGCTGGCCTACCTAAAATGCCCCCTGCCGCTGGACCCGGGCGTGCTCCTTACGGGCATCCTGTCCGAGGAGTGCTCCGTCTTCAAATCCGCCCTCGCCCCCCTGCGCCTCACCTTTCGAACTGCCGGTACGGCACACAATTGGTCCCTTGTACAAAGGCGGGCGTTGGGTATGCCAGGGATTCCCAATAGGCAGGGGAACCTTGGGCAATGTGGTAGATGCATTCAGTCCTCTGTTCGGAGTCCCCCTATGACCTGCTATTTCTGCTCCCGAATACGGGCCGCTTATATCTTGAGCCCCTTGTAGCTGTGCATAACTATGAGCAATATGCTGTAGTCAGCACTATGTTTGGGGCAATCCAAAGATGTGAAGAGGCCTTTGACCCGGGCTTGAGGAGTCTGACCCTGGAAGATCTGCAGTTTTTGCAGGCTGAAGGTGCTATGTTTGAGCGTAAGATTATTATGGGGCTGAGTTGAGGGGCGGGAGTGCTTGCATGCGCAGGCAGTGGGACCAATCAGGGGACGCAGGAGGTGCTGGGGCCCGACGCAGGAGCGCTGACGCTGCCGCGGCCGTCAGATGGCACTTCCGCCACCCTCATCCGCGCACCATCCGCTGGTGGGTATCTCTCTTCTTTTATTACAACAGATAGACATGCATGGGCATCTTATGAAGCTTAAATCAGCTGGATTACAGTGCCGGTGGAAAGGACTGGTCTGATGCGGTGTGTTGTAAGCACGAACGATCATGCACGGCACTTCAATGGCTTAACATGGTGCTGTGCTGGTGCAGCTTTGAAGGAGGGCCGCTACCAGGTCATCTACAAGAAGGGGGACGACCTGCGGCAGGATCAGCTGGTGGTGCAGATATTCTCGCTCATGGACCGCCTGCTCAAGCGCGAAAATCTCGACCTGCGGCTCACGCCATACAGGTCTGTCACGGATTTCCAGGACCATGTCTGTTTTGGGTTGTAAAGTGCTCTTGTCACATCAGGCTTTGGCTAATGACAGGTCTCCATGCTGCATTTGCACCAGACCCCACTGCAGGGCCTGTGCCTGATCAGCAATAATGGCCAACTGCAGGGTGTTGCCCACCTCAGCGGAGGATGGATTGATAGAGTGCGTGCCCTCCATGGCCCTTGCGCGCGTTATAGCAGAGCACAAGTCCATCCACCGCTACTGGGCCCTCTACAATGCAGATCCCTCAGGTGCAAGCCTCTTCATCTCAGCAAGGAAACTAGCATGCTTGCAACTCCAGCATCAAGCACTCTGACAGTCTTGGCTGCCTATCCGCTGGAACGTGCACCTTATGGCAGCATGCAATATAAGCTTGCACCTTCGGCCTGTTGGCCAAGCGTGATGTTTCCCAAACTTGGGACAAACTTTCCGTCTGCGCGCTTGCTTGTATGTCTGTCGTACAAATTCCAATATTTTTGTGTTGTGCAGATTGTACTTACCACGTGACCTGGGCAGGCTATCACTCTCTTGTTCAGCTCACCTGATGGCAGGGGCGTTGTGATTTCCTCGCAGGGCCGTATGGGCTGAAGGCGGAGGTGCTGGACACGTTTGTGAAGAGCTGCGCGGGTTACTGCGTGATGACGTACATCCTGGGCGTGGGCGACCGCCACAACGACAACCTCATGCTCACGCCCGACGGCCGCCTCTTTCACATCGACTTCGGCTTCATCATGGGTGCGCCCACCGTCCATTTTCACGCAGCGGTTTCATACCCTGTGCTGAGCATCAGCGCAGAAGGAAGCACATGGCTTGAGCCGTCTGATTGAAATTACCTGCGCCGACTCTGGCAGCGCAGGAGAAGCCCCTTGAGGCACTGTTGAGGTACTTGCTTGCGAGCCGGATCACCAAAGTCCAGACAACTTGTTCGTAATGGCAGCTTGTATTGTTATCATTGATTGGCTGAGTATGATTTCATCAATGAAACAGACACTGCCATTAGCAGGGCAGCTTGCACTGGCATGTAATTCTGGCTGACTGGCAGAGAAGTTGATTGACGAGTGTGGATGACTGATGGCTGACTGTGGTGAGTGGGCTTCCCATGTACAAGCATGCATTATAGATTGCCTGCACATATTTCTTGTCTGCCGGCCGAAGCCATGATCTAATGCAGGGCGCGATCCAAAGCCGTGGCCGCCGCCGTTCAAGCTGAGCCGGGAGATGGTGGAGGCAATGGGGGGTGCGGAGAGCGAGCTGTACCGGGCATTCTGCGCGCACGCCTGCGAGGCCTACAACATCCTGCGCAAGAGCGCCGGCCTCATCCTCTCCCTCTTCCACCTTATGGCCGGCGCCGCCATCCCAGACATCCGCTCCGACCCTGAGAAAGCCATGCTCAAGCTACAGGCGCGCAACCCCTCCTGCCGTCCTCAAAGTTTATTTGCACTACAACCTACAAGATATCCGCCTACTACTACGTCCCCTGCCACTGTCTACAAAACTCGACTCTCTTCTTCTTTTGTAACTTCCTTCACCTTGAGAAGGCTTAGCTTCGATCATTCAAAGCTTGCTTGGATTTCAAGGGCAGTGGCGCATGTGGCTTTGAAACACCAGAACACCCTCCAAAGCAGCTCGCTCCTGCGCATTGTTGGCAGCACGTTGACGAGTCGACTTTCCAGTGAGGGCGCGTAAGGCGCCTCTGCAAGTCTTACATGGCAGATGCTGACGTTGTTCTTGAGGGTGTGCGCAGGAGAAGCTGCGGCTGGGGGAGGATGACGAGGTGGCCATAGAGTGGATGCAGCAGCTGATTAGCGACAGTTCCAGCAACGCCATGGCCGGATTCATGGAGGCCACCCACCGCATCGCCCAGGCCCTGCGATAACCACCCGGTCTCGTGGCAACTCTCTTCAGGGACTGCCGCGCTTGCGATGCAGCACCAGTCATGTGCACGACGCATTTTGTACTATAACCTAGTCGACCTGTAATACCAGAAGTGTGTATGTGTTAGCTTCCCGTGTAGCTCTGAAGATCAGGAGCGGTGTACAGTCATCTGTGAGGAGAACCCAGTTGAAGGATAAATTTGACGTAGAAAAGGTCTATATAGATGTTCTTCTATCACCCATTTCTTCAGGCCCCTTGTAGGCGCTGACCAACGCCGCGTAGAGCATTGCACTGGCAGTCGTGGTGCATTCACCAAGTTGTGTGCATGCATGCATCACTGCGAGCAGTTGAGTCTTTGATCAACATGTAGGAATGGTCAATAATCTGGTGTAAGGAAACCAGCCTGAAAGTCCCAAGTTTATGAAGATCATATGGATCATCATGATCATCAGCACTGATCTTGGCTATCACTATATAGTCACTATATAGTAGTCTACGGTAGTCTTAAGATCTCAACCGGCAATTTAAGGCCGGCGCGCCGCATGCGGACAGGCGGTATCTTTGGATGGCTTGACGGCTGATGGTGAATGGGGCTTTGACATGGCTCTCCCCTTGCATGCATGATAGAACTTTACCAACAGTCAGCCCTTCTGCAAGCAGTGTTGGAACGTCCATTTTAGGGCTCCAGACCCCTTCATGTAGAGAACCCTGGGCAGGCTTGCCATCTCTCATCAGGACTCGCAAAGCTTCGCATTGTTCACCGCAACAGAAAGCAAACGTACGATCCTTGAATACAATACTTTGTAAGTCGAACAGTAAACAATGCAATTCAGTCGTTGTGCCAATTAGTTGCTGGAAGAGATCAAGTGAGTAAAACGCACACTACAGCATGGACGGGTACAGAGGGCCTCCAGGCATGTTTCAAATGGGTCCACCAGGGATGATGGGTCCACCTATGGGCCCCGGAATGATGTCGGGAATGATGCACCCTGGCATGGATTTTCCTTTCCAACAGGTACATCAAGATATACTCGGTGAAAGTGACGCAATTGGAACCAATACACGAATAATGGTACTCCGAGTGCTGTGGTAACTAAGCAATATTCTTGGATCATGACATGAAGGGGATGGAGGGGCCTGGGATGGAGGGACCTGCGTGGAAGAGGCAGAGGATGGACCCGGACAGGGGCCTTGGCGAAGGACCGGGAGCATCTCGGCAAGATTCTGTCTTCTACAAGACCAGGATGTGTCACAAGTGAGGTTTCCTGCCCATGCAATACTCCTGAAACACGGTGGCACAAGGATACAGTCTGAGCAGTTTATTTCCATTCCAGTGGACCCTGAGGCACCAGCATGACGACTGGGTTGGATGTTGCAGATGGCATGAGGGGCGATGCACGTTTGGGGATCGCTGCAACTATGCGCATGGGGAGGCAGAGCTGCGCCCACTGCCGGCAGAGGGCTATGAAATTTTAGAACGCTTGGACCAACGGCGCGGCAGAAAAGATGTGAGACGATATTCTCTCTGTCACCCATGGTCCCACAGTCGATGAGCGCATGCTACAACGTTTTTTCCTGACACAGATACTGCTTTCTAACTGAGGATGTCTTGAGCAGGGCGATGATGAAAAGGACACCCGCAGAAGGCGAAGTCCAGGGCACAGTGAAAGTGGGCGAGGGCCAGATGGTTTCAACTCAGAGAGTTTGCCGGTGAGCATCTTGTCAGATCCCTTGCTAATTGGCAATGTTGAGTGCTCAATCAGGATCACTGTTCAAGTATGGGGGCTCTTGGATTCATGGTATGTTGTGCGGTGCAGGGCCCACCGCCGGTGGCGGCAGGGGCGCACCTGCCCATGTACAAGACAAAGCTGTGCCAGCCGTGGATGATGTCTGGAGAGTGCGCGCGCGGCGACCAGTGCTCCTTCGCTCACGGACCCCAGGATCTGCGCGGTGGCGGACCCCCCTCTGGGCCTCCCCTGGGCGGCTTCCCACCGGTGCGCCTCCCTTTCCTGTGACAATGATCGACATGCCTTGCATGAAAGCCGCTGCAAAGCTTCTCAGGAATGACGTGTGATCTCAATTCTGCAAGGGCGTTTTGTTTCTTGGGTTGTTTGTTCATTTGCATACTGCACCCTCACGACTCCGGGAAATGACTCGAGCTGTGTGATTGGAGCAGGAGGCGGCCATGATGATGGGCATGCCAGGCATGATGGGGCCCCCCGGCATGATGATACCCCCGGGCATGATGGGGCCCCCGGGGCGGCCAGGAATGATGCCCGGAATTATGTCGCTGGGCCCCCGGCCGCCTCCGGGTGCGCCTCCCCCGGCTGCGCCCCCCTCTGGGGCCCCTCCTCGCAGCAGCAACCACCACATCTCGCCCGCGACAGCCCACTTTGGTGAGCCCACCTCTCATCATGCAAGCGATCTTTCGTGAGCAACAGGATCTTTGTGAACAACAGGACACTGTGGCATCAAGTATTGTCATGGGACACCGAGCATTGTCTCTTCTTCTAGTTCATCATGACCTGTAGATTGTACGGGCATGTGCTCTGCCTGAGTTGCACTCTAGGTTGTACAAGCAAGTGCTCTGCCTGAAATCCAAGCAACCTCAATTTGCATTGGTTGAAATAGGAGAGCTGAGGATGCTGAGGCTTTCTGTATGCTTATGACAGACACACCGGCCCAGGCGCCATCGACACCACCAAGCGCGCCGGATGTGCCTCCTCTGGAGCGTGCTCGAGCCATGTGTGTGCTGCTGGGGCTGAGCAACACTGCAGAGAAGGACTTGATACCTGGCTCCCTGGCAGCTGCCAGGGCCTCCATCCGAACAGGAGAAGTCTTTCTTGAAAGCGCTTACGCCGATGGGATCGACTCGTATGTGCAGACTGCGTAAGTTCAGCTCATGCTGCATACAGTGTATGCAGCATGAATGATGGAGGACATCTTAGAACGCACGCTGCTGGCTGTGAATATGGACCGTGTAACAGATGTGCTGATGCAGTGTCTACAACCCCAGGCTTGCCATCCTTATGGTCACCATCCTTCACCTTGAAGTTCACTGAATGGCATGGTATGGTTCCCACTGCGGCAGCGGCTGCAGGTCGATCATGATCAATATGATCAAGTACAGTGATGTACTCTACCATATCCACAGACGGCAGTATTAAGCATCATTTACATCAAACAGTGGGTTGACAGGAATGGGTAAAAGGCGTACAGCAAAACCCCATACAGCCCTCCAGAACAATTTCCACAGCTTCCATCTTGGGGTGGCAGCTTCCTGTCACGGTGAATCTACGAGTCTCCTGGGGCGATGCAGGGAAGTTTTGGGAAATCAAGGACAAGGCTTTTGGGATTTCTTTACAAAATCCATTCCACTAAACTTTGTTCGTTGTTGCAACACAATGGCCAGATCTCTGTCATCGTCATGTCCTTCATACTTCCCACCTCTGCACGATCGCAACGCCACGTCTGTCGTCCGATCCTCATCGAGGAGGGTGAGGGGTCCCGCCCCCTTCAGTCCCCAAAGCATCGGAAAAATTTCACCAGCGAGGAGACAATGCCGGGACCAGGGAACACGCTTTCGACTGCAATTTCGGGCTCAGACAGAGCAGCAGACAGTCACAACCCCTTCACTGGATGATACATATAGGTGCTTATAGATGGTTTTTCAAGCCTTGCGAAGGAAGGTGTCATGGATCGTGTTCTATCCTTTACTGCAATTGGTTCTGAACGGTGACTTATCACTATACACTTGCTCTGTGCCTTGCAGGCTCACTCTGAGCACTGCAGAGGCAAGGAAGTCTCTTCGTTTCAGAGAGATATATGATGGTGATGCCATGCGGATTGTGGTGGATGCTGTGGCCATTGGCAGTGAGGCAGAGCAGGTACTCTCCCAAGTGGATTCCTGTTCACACTGTGATCAGCAGCTTCATCATGCTCCAAATTTTTCCTCTGCAGGAAGAGGTACCGCAGCGATCTGTGCAATCCTCTCTGCCGCAGGAGGGGGTACGGCCAGGGCAGAGACTGTTGAGCGTGTCAGATCCCATCCGGACAAATGAGGATTGGGAGGTGGGCCCCAACACGAGCCTGTCTCGAGTGAGAGATGCCATCCAGTTTCGCAGACCGACCACCATCAATTTCCTGCTCTCACATGCCTCTGTTGAGGATGATGCCGGCTGGAGCCTGGAGAACGCCCAAAGGTAATCCTTGATGCCCAATTTCGTGCTGAAGCGCGTTCCAAGTTCTTGGTCACTGTCTAGGAATTGCTCATACATGATTGGCGGAGTGGCTGGAAGAAGGAGTGTAATGCTGGGGTGCAGGAAGAGGCCTGAAAGTGACGAGAGCGAAAATGGTTCTGAGGAGGCCAGCACTGGAGAGTCCAACGGGCTGAACTCTGAGCTCCTTGCCAACATCACAGGTCCGCCTCATGGGTCCATCTTTGTATATCTGAAAATGCATGTTTAGTGTCTAAATCTCATGATCAGGACACCTTGAGTGTGCTGAAAGGCGATTGCCGGTGTTCTCAATTCAAAGACAGATGTAACAGAGCAGACTCACAGCAAAAGTACTGGTGGTTCAGGGACTGATGAGCAGACGTCTGAGGCTTCCAATGGTGCCAAGACGGTTGCAGAGCGCCTTGAGGAGCAGCAGCGTTCCATGGAGGTGATATTCCACACATTCCCACAGTCCAAGATTGTAGAATGGCAAAATGTACCATTTTGGGGGTAATCTATGGAGTCCATGCGCGGTTGCTGAAGTTGCAAGTGAGACTGCAACAGGCGGAGGGAGCGAGGGAACAGGCAAAGCTGAAGGCTCGCCAGCAGAAGAGGCGTGAGTACATGGACAGGGAGTCTGGGCGGAATGATGCGCCGTTCTTTGCGCTCCTGCTGTCCTTCTTTGTGCTGCCTGCTGCAGTGATCCTGTTGATAGCGTTTTCTTCAGGCTATCTGGACACCATTGCAGATTCGTACCGCAGGTTCTGAGACGAGAGGTAGATAATTAGATTACAGAAATCCACTGCAATGTTTTGAGAGAGAGCCGTGTGGCAGTATCTAGTGCCTCAGATACCTTGTGCTTCTATGTTGCAAATTGTCTTGTGCAATCAAGTCAGTGTTTGCAAGAGTTCTTACAACGGTCACAATTGAACGTGAGGATGAGGCTGAACCGATGACAGCATTCCACAAGGGTATGATATCCAGATCCTGGTACATTCTCATGAACATGAGCATCATATTCTATATATGGGTAGCCTGCCATGGGCCACTGGCTTTCTGGTACGATGCTTGTAAGTGGTCAACTTAATGTCAGACAGCTTGTCTAACACTCAGCCTGGCAGACAACTCAACAGCCCTCAAGCCAGGCATAGGAAGGAACCTTCCACTTGGATTCCGATGGCCTTTCTGTGGTAATATGCATTAGCAATTGATCTCAAGAGAATTCAGAATATAATCCTTGTCCTTACAAGCATCATCACACGTGAATCACACCATGTGAATAGCCATTTATTTGCACCGTTGCACTCAATTGCACCCTTACACTTGTTGCAGTACTGCGCAAAAGACCCCAGAAGACCTCTGGAGTCACGCAGGCTCAAAGCATCCTGAATGGAAGAGCTATCATTTCACCACCAAGAGCGGCTTCCGGCTGTGATGCCTGCAGTCACCCACACCATTCTCCAGTCACTCAGACCACATCCGTTGAAAGTAGCAGAATGCATGCTGTTGATCTTGACAAGAGCAGGATGACGGCTTGCACAGGAGGAGGAGGAACGGCAGGTCATGTAGGTACTCACGCGCAGTAATTGGAGATACTGCCAAGGAAGAACTCCTGCAATTTTGACTTTGAATGCAGGGATACAACAATGGCGGCAACGTCCAGATTCTCTGCCTTTTTGCAGACCACATTGCCGATGCTCTCTGTGTCCACCTCGGACTGCAAGATAACACATACCATCAGGCTGCAGTATTTCCAAGTCGCAATGTGAAATTATCAGCAGGATGCACCACGTTGAGCTGTAGCAAGGTAGGGAACTCATTCAGTCAAGACTCACATTACATTGCACCCATTACCTTGACGATGTGTACTATAGGTTGGAGCTTCAAGCTGGCCAGTGATGGGAGAAACCGCGCAGCAATAAAGCTCTCTGCATTCTTCACGAGCTGGTCATACGCCACTGGATCTTGCTGCGGCAGGAAGTCAACTGGTGGTGCTCCATAGACAGCAGGCATCTGCATGCGAGGGATCACGTGGACAAGGTGCAGCTCGTCTCCTTCCCTGCAGAAAACGCCTGGAACCTTGAATTTTGGAGCAATCCGTGTAGTGACCATGGCAGCCCTTCACTCGCGTGCATCTATGTTGATACGTATGATGAGAGCATAAAGATCTCAGCAAATGACGATTTTGACAGGAGCAAGTCGGTAAGCAAGTCGGTACGACTGGTGACCTATATAACTCTTCCAATGTCCAAGAAAGTGCCCTTTCGCTTTCTGCGCTGTCATCCACTGCAATCAACAGTCTTCTGCGAGCGATGCCACCATCAGCAGCTTCCTCGTTTTCTTGTATTGGCTGCATCGTGTATGTGTGATCTGGGCTTTCCTTTCCAACGTATCGAAGAATTAGACTCTCAAACTTTGGTGTCCCCCTACAATTTGTTATACACTGTATGAATAAAACTCTTCTTCCAAGCTGATCAAATTCTCCAAATTGTGAAGGAAGACATTGTGAGATGCTGAGGTGGATTGATGGACCCTACAAAACCCTGATTGCAATTGGCCAAAGCCCGCGAAACTCGGCATTTTGCACAGTTGCAGAGGTGTGCGGACCATTGGCAGGATGGCGGTCAACGGAAAGCTCCTTTTGTTGAGCATCGCAACAATTGCACTGCCCTGTGCGATCGGCAAGGTCCACTTAGAGGAAAGATTTGACGGTACAAACGATGCCCTTGATCTCTGCACCACTGGAAGCTTAAACATTACAGTGCACCATCAGGATGAATGACAATTGTCTCTTTTTTGGTCCAATGCCCCCAAAAGTCATCTGTGGTGTCGTTATATTATGATCAGACCGATCAGGATCATCTTGTATCCTAAGACCTGCAAGAACCACATTACAGCATTTCAATCTCAGTTCCAACTTCGAAACAGTCAAAATGATCTTCTCTTTCGCCCTATTGGTGCGCAGAATCATGGACTGAGCGGTGGCAGCCTTCCACATGGAAAGCAGAGGAGAACCTTGCTGGGAAATTCGAGCATACAGCTGGAGACTGGTATGGGCACCCAGAAGCAGACAAGGGCATAAAGACGACGCCAGATGCACGCTTCTACACCATCTGGACAGAGCTAGAGGAGGAGTTTGTCAACAAGGGCAAAGATCTGGTGTTGCAGGTGCGCATGCATTTGGGATATTGCTGCGATTCCAATTGTCTGCCACCGCTTTTCCAATACCCTGATAGAGACTCGCAAATCGATTTCTGAGTTGATCTTTCTGCCAAGCGCAGTTCAGCGTGAAGCACGCCCAGAATATCGACTGTGGTGGGGGCTACATCAAGCTGCTCCCGACCTCCAGGTCTGTCTCTGCACATTATCATGCCTTCAAAACTCCAAGACTAACCTGCACAGAGTCCTCCCGCACAAGTGTATCAGACGAGTCTGATACAAGTCATTTGGATGCTGCAGCAAGGACAAGATGCCAGACTTTGGCGGTGACACCCCCTACAGTGTCATGTTCGGCCCAGACATCTGCGGGTCCACCAAGAAAGTCCACGCCATCCTCACCGACAAGAAGGGCCGCAACCTGGAATTCAAGCCCACTGTCCCCGCTAAGACTGACGAGCTCACACACGTCTACACATACATTCTCCACCCCAACAACACATACCAGGCAAGCCTGAGGCTCATTACCAACCTGCTCCCACTCTTGCCTCCAGCTCCTTCGATGTACTGCGACGCACCACTCTCTTGCGCAGCTCACCCTAGTTGAGTGATCGAGGTTTTGATACATAAGTCATCAGAGCTGGACTGAATTGTGCATGTGCCAGCGCAGATCCTGATCGACAACGAGGTGGACCGCAACGGCACCCTCTATGAGGCCCACGACTTCCTGCTGCCCCGCCAGATCCAGGTGCGACGGGGCTCTGTGCTTGATCTGTCCTGCATGGCCCGCATTCACTTCATGCTATCAGGGGTTATACTGAAATTACACAGGTGTTTCTGGTCAATCTGAATTGACAAGACCCTTCTTGAGGGTTGTAAGACCGCCGGCGCACGGCGGCTAACCAGGACTCACCGTCCTCATCACCCCACCACTCACTAATGGGTGCTCTTACATGCGTCCTGATCAGCTGACCAGGCTCAAAAGGGATCCCAATCCATGCAAACGTTGTTGCACTTCCACAGAGAGGTACTCACACAGCGTATTCTTACACCGTGGTGTTGCAGGACCCTGACGCCAAGAAGCCAGAGGACTGGGTGGACGAGGCGCAGATCCCAGACCCCGCCGATGTGAAGCCGGACGACTGGGAGCAGCCGGAGACCATCCTGGACCCCGAGGCATCCCAGCCAGAGGACTGGGACGTCGAGGAGGACGGCGAGTGGGAGGCCCCGCGCATTCCCAACCCCGCCTACAAGGGGGAATGGCAGCCCAAGATGATCGACAACCCCGCCTACAAGGGCGAGTGGGAGGTGGGCAGACTGCTTGCCATAACACTTTACCTTGCCGCTGCATTGTCAACATTGAAACGCCCCCATTCTCGGCTTTTGTGTCATCATGTTTCGGATGCTTTTGTCATCCAACACATGATGACCAGAAGCCGATGATAAGCCTCAGCGTTTGATGCCAGTTTGTGTCATCCTCCTCTTGAATTGTTATCAAGTCGAAAGCAAATCACGGCAAATGACGGGGGTATGTGGGGGTTTGGCGCGCAGCACCCGCTGATCGACAACCCGGAGTTTGAGGACGACGAGGAGGTGTACCTGCTGCCGCCGCTCAAGTTCGTGGGCTTTGAGCTGTGGCAAGTCAAGAGCGGCACCATCTTCGACAACATCCTGGTCACAGACGACGTGGAGTACGCGGCCAGGTTTGCAGAGGAGACCTGGGGCGCCTCCAAGGACAAGGAGAAGGAGATGCTGGACGCCGTCAGGGCCGAGGAGGAGAAGAAGCGCAAAGAGGTGAAGCACGCCACGAGCATGCATGTGCTGTTGTTAACGGGGCAGGGTGTGCTGCACAAGACAGTCTCCTTAGGAAATAGGGGAGTCACTCACATGCACGTGTGGCATGCACTGGCTTGCATGAGTGCAGGGCACAATTGTGCAGTTGTAACATGGAGCTCTGATGCAAAGAGCTGGGGTGGCTGCAGGAGGATGCGGCTGCCAAGGCCGCGGCGAAGGATGCTGATGACGGCGATGATGACAATGATGACGAGGCGGACGATGACGCGGCTGAGGGCAACATCGATTTTGGGGACGAGGATGAAGATGACGAAGGCCTGCACGCTGAATTGTAGATTAGAGACGCGACATCACAGATAAGTAGAAATAGCAGGTTGCCAGGCTGTTTCCTTGCCCTTATTCCGGATCAAAAGTACCCTAGGTCAGTAGATAACTTGTCTGTCTGACAGGAGACTAGATGTGTCAAAGAATTTATGACAGTCTTCATACTAGACTGCCAGAGTTGCTGGATGTGCAGGAGTGTTGGTCTGTTTGTATTCTGCAAATTAGAATACTGTTTTTCTCCAGTGAACTGCTTGAAGTCATGCCATTATAAGTGCCAAGGCTGGCATGGAGCATGTGCAGTTCTTGTATCGTCATCGGCTTACTGGCCACGGATATCATGCATGACTCCGAGTCCAAGTCATCGATGTCGTGCATGAGTCATCAAATACGCATGCCGCTGCGGCTGCAAGTTGCCAGGCCGAGGGGCCGTATGACATGCACGCACTCATGCAGGCGCTGCCATGTGATTGTTAAATCACCATCGGAACAGTTTCTTTTTGTCAACTTTCATTTCCCCCCGGGCTGTCCTAGTTGCTCTTGGGTCCTGCAGCTTCCTCCATTTGGAGGACAACTTCCCAACGAGGACCGCCTCAGCAGACCAGATTCAGAAATGTGCAATGCACCTTGTGCATATCCATGGCTCCACATTCAATTTAATCTGAGAACCATATAGTAAGCTTGATACCTGTTGAATCTCCCATTTGCTTCCTCACAGTCAATTCATGACATAAGTTTCGAGCAGACGAACAGGATGGCTCTGAGTCTTGTGTGCAAGGATTGCAATGCTCAGCTTAGGAGCGTGGCTGAAGCAACTCAACATAATGAGGCAACCGGCCACGCCAATTTTGAGGAGTCAACTGAATCTGTGAGTCTTTCCAAAGAAGCGATCAAAGCAATCAAGATGCTTTCACTCAAAGAGCACAATGATATGTCTGCAAACACAAAATGAAAACCTTGGTGTATTTTCAGGTGCTCAACCTTGTTTGCTCGACGTGTGGAAAGCCTTGCCGCAGCACAACAGAGCAGGAGTTGCACACAAAGCGAACAGGCCACACCACGTTCCAGGACAAGGTACTTCTTTCTTTCTTGTGCAGGCAAAAGGGACGACTGTCTTGGACATTTCTA
Organism: Coccomyxa subellipsoidea C-169; assembly: GCF_000258705.1. NCBI lineage: Eukaryota > Viridiplantae > Chlorophyta > Trebouxiophyceae > Coccomyxaceae > Coccomyxa > Coccomyxa subellipsoidea. Next base: position 1,617,725 of record NW_005178031.1, read on the forward strand.
ATATGCCCTTTTGTTGTGGTGGTTTGCTGACATTGACTCGTATGCGCTGCTGCACTTGTTCAGACTGATGAAGCTGTCCCCATGGACACTGAGACTCAGATGAAAGAAGCTGCCGCCGCATTGAAGGAAGAGGAACAAGGTGGCTCAAAGGCAGAAGCACCTGCAAGCTCTGGCGAGGATGATGTGTTGGTGCGGCACCAACCAATGCCTTTCTGGACACAATCTTCATGGCATCCATGACGAGGTGTTTGTCCGTCGGGTCTGATCAAAGTTCTTGCAAGTGCACACAGGTGGAGCCCACTGTGAATGCAGACCTGCTGCAGCAACTGCAGGACATGGGCTTCCCAAAGAACAGGCAAGCTGCACTTGTAGCAGCCGGTTGCAATTAAAGGTCGCCAATTGTGGTATTGTACTCCTCGATGCATGATTGTCCTCTGCGCAGATTAGATTTGGGGCTGTATTGCAGATCTGTGCGCGCTCTGCACTCAACTGGAACGGACAACATTGAGCAGGCTGTCAGCTGGATAGTGGAACATGAGGAGGACGCTGACCTGGACACGCCACTGCTCATCCCACAGGTGTTGTGGTTGACAAATTCTGCTCAGTGGCTCTTTCTTTGATAAGGCGCATGTGTGGTGCCAGGTAGTGGTCATTTGGAATGCGACCAATGTTAATGGTGTCTGCGCAGAAGGACAACAAAGAGGACAAGCCCAAGCTGAGCCCCGAGGAAGCGAAAAAGCAAGCCGAGGAAGTCCTTCGCAAAGCGAGAGAAAAGCGCGAGGTTCGAACGAAGATGCGCCTTCTCACATTTTTAAAACCTGTGCTTCCTCACTTGCAGCACAACATGGAGCAATCCTTTGCTTGGAGGTGACTGCAAGACATTTGATATATGTGGTACAATGCGCAAGCATCCAATTAGACAAGTCGCACTCTGTAACTTGCCAGCAAACGCTCCTGCTCAGTAATATGAGGGACGAGCAAAATGCTCACATTCCTGCTATGCATGCTGTGTCAGGGTGCCCTTCTTGGTGATCGATTGCTTGTTATAATGCAGATGGCGATCCCTCCCAGTCACTAATGACTGCCATTCAAGGGAGTACAGAGTAACGAGTGCCATTTTGTCTGACAGAAGTCGTGCTGAGGGGTGTGTCTGTGGGGCGGCAGAGGGAGGACCGCGAGCTGGAGAAGGTGCGTGAGGCGGAGGCGCGGCGCGCGACCAAGGAGCTGATGGCGGCGCAGCGGCAGGAGGAGGAGCTGCGGCTGAAGCGCAACATTGAGGACCGCGCGCGCGAAAAGGCCGAGGAGGCCCGAGCGCGCGAAAAGATCCGTGTCAAGCTCGGTGCGCGCCGTGAAATGCCCCCTTGTTCATCTCATGCCATGTGCAGAAGCTTCCGCTTACACCCTTCTAGGGTGCAGCATGCCTATTCGATATGCTTCTAGTGTCCCTTTCCTACTTTCTGGAATGAGGCAGGGCCCAGACTTGTGAGTGTCCTTTGGGCATGCTACACCAAAGTTTACCACACATATGCAGCTACAGAAGTGGAAGTGCAGCCACACTCTTCTTGTGGGCGCATGTCAGGGCGATTTTGCGGGGATGCATCTCCTAGGGCACATCATATGTTTGTACAATATGGGGTTCGCTATCGCTTGATGTAGAAATTACTGGCCTCAACTTTTGTGCAGAGGAGGATCGTCGGGAGCGGCGGCGCAAGCTGGGCCTGCCAGAGGAGCTGAGTGAGGAGGAGAAGGCGGCGGAGGCGGCCAAGAAGGCAGAGGCCGCTAAGGCCAAGGTGTCGCGCGCGCTCCCCGTCAAGCCCATCGCCCTCATCACCCAGCTGCGCGACGTCCTGGTGGGCACACCCCCAAACACAACCTCTCTGGAACATGACAACTCCCCTGCCTCTGGGCAATGGGGCACCATCTCTGACTCCATGCACTCTAGCAATTCTTCCATGTGCCACATCACAAGCCAATGCACATGCCTGCTCCGATGTGTCACAACCAGAGAATGCTCGGCGTTGTGGCAAGTGCGGGCGTGCTGCTCAGGTGGGCATGAAAAAGGCGTATGCGAATGAGGACGAACGGGTAAAGGCCTGCTGGGCCACCCTCCTCAAGTACTGCGGCAACATCGTCAGGGTGCGGAGCAGCCACCAAAGGCTCACTTTCATACAGCTCTGTGAATGGGAGGAACACAGGGACACTGCAAGAGTCAAATGGAGGACAAGGGATGCCATGACTTCCGAGCAGTGTCAGTGCCAGACCCAGGGGACTGGCTGCTTTGCGGTTTATATGTGTGCAACATGTTGGACCAGAACTTGAACCACGGTTCCAATGTCATTAAGCTGTCCTGAATGGTGCCCCTCCGGCAAGTCCATCAAGGGGTAGGTTGTGGCAGCCTTTCATGCAGCTTGTCTGCAGACGCACCTTGCCTCTCACACGAAAAGCATGCAGTAATGATAAAAGTAATGATGGTGCCCAGGACCCAAACGAGGAGAAGTTCCGCAAGATCCGGCTGAGCAACGCGGCGTTCCAGACGCGCGTGGGCAGCGTGGAGGGGTCTCTGCGATTCCTGGAGCTGCTGGGATTCGACAAGGATGCCGGCGGGGAGTTTATTGTGATGCCGCGAGACAAAGTCAGCGTGGAAACCCTCAATGCCGCCGGCGGGGAGCTCAACAACGCCCTCACCAACCCCTTCTTCGGGGCGCTGTGACATAATTTGATGGCGCCCACCTGAGGCTTCAGCTGCCGAGATCTTGCCCTCTATAGTGCGGCTTTATGCCGAGGTCTCGCCGGCGGCACTATACATGATTCTTTATAAGTCTGCTTCAGTTTGCCATACTACAGTGGCAAAGGCAAGCCAGACTGTAGTGCAGCAAGTACAACCTGGACAAGTCATCTGAGAAGATGTCCGCATTTCTCATTCTCTAATCCAGACAAAGTGCAATGTGGCGTTTGACTTCTCATGAGGGGATGTAACAGTGGAGTTGCAGAAAGACGGTGTCATGAATACTTTTCTGCACTTCTGCTCACATCATTCATTCAGGGCGCTTCTCGGCACGCAGCTCTGAGAGACTCATGTGTGACAAGATTTTGTCCATTGAGCATTGGACCAAGGAGAATTGCAGCTACCGTACTCATTACATTCCTTATGCATCGGTCCCACAATAGTGTTGTTTTGCTAATGCTTTTCTTCTCGTAGTGCATGAGGGCACTCTGCAACATCGTGCTGTAATTGACACATGCTAGCCCTCCCGAGCGCTGGTCACAATCGCCCGCTCAACTCAATCGGCTAAAGAAATCATTGTTCTTCCGCGCATGCACAAATGCGGCACAGCCAATTCCAGTCATAGCTCTTCTCAAGAGCCCTGACCAGAGCACATGCGCAGGAGCCTCCCACTCATGATTGCTCCACCTCAGAATGGCTTGGGGTCGAAGCCTGGGGTGTTGTTCAGCGATGTGGTGGCAAGGATGAAGTATCCCAGAGCGTGGCCAATGGCGCCCCTGCATTCCAATGACGTCCTTAGGCTTTTACCAAAGGAGGGCTTACACATGTGGCTCATCAAGATCCAGGAATTCAAGAAGTTCTTTCAAAGAGTGCATTCTTCCTGGCGCAAGCAGGCTCTGGAATAATAGAGGGGCTCACCATGCCATGACATCAACCAGGTTGAAGCCAGCAGGGTCGTTGGTCTTCAGAGCAAAGCTTGCCTCCTGAACAGCCAGATGAATCATCAAAAGCAGTACAATACTATTTGCGGGCCATGCTCGTGAGAAAAACTTGCGGTCCGCTGACGAAGACTCACCTCTGCAAGCCTGTCCCCCGCCTCAACGTTGGACTGGCCGTTCTGCTGGGGAAGGCCCTGCAAGAATGATTGGTTGTCAGGAATTTCTATGATTGGAGGTACAGCACTGTTGTAGGGTCCCCAGGACTGTTGGGTTGGTTTTGTACTGCTCCAACACAGTTCTGTACGCACCTGCTTCTTTGCGTTGTCACGCTGGAATCCCAGGAAGACAAAGCGGCCGAGCGCAAGACTGGCAACAGTGGCGCCTACACGAGAAAAAAAAATCTTATGCTCAATAAGCTGTTGCTGATTAAGGGATCAATGCCTCAGGCTTCCCTCAATATGTAACGCAAACAAACGCCTGCGCTTGATCAGGCCATTGCTTGGAGGCCTTCTAGGTGCATGTGTACCACTGTCGAGACGTGCACTGAGCCCAATCCTCAGACTTCAATCATGCGTGTCAGCTGCAGCGCAGTCCCAATCTTGAGCTAATTTCTGGCTGCCAGCTACTTTCGAGCCATGCATATCAAAGATCCTCACCGCCGATGACGAGGTTTGTGTCTGAGAGGGCACGGACTGGTGTCTGCACCCTCGACCTCCTTGCGGAAGGACGGGCTGTTGGCAGAGCGGTGAGAGGCCTCAAGCTCAGACTGGATGCGATTGCGGCCACCATGGTTGCTTTTGTTTCTGCACGGGTGTGTCACCGCGATAGTCGATCCCAGTGCCTTCTAATAGCCTCGCTTCGAGCTCACGTAGCCAAAATCTTGCTCTTATCTTCAAGGGTTTCGGGAAGGGGTCGGTGAAATGTTGATAAAACCCTTTCTAGGCACATGCCCTCTGATGCTCGCATGCACTGCATAATAATAATAATAATGTTTTTGAGTGGCGAACCCAGAGCCCAGAGGGCCATAGGGCATACACAGGTCCGTCTGCAGTCGGAACCCGGGGCCGATATGCACAGGCTTGCAGCCTTGTCAACTCGCAAATTTGCGAGATTTAAAATGCACCCTTGCAGCCTACATGTAGGCTGTACAGGTCTACACTCCCTTCATACACGAATGCTGAGGGGCCATCCCTAGCAAATCGCTCGAAACTTCGGGACGGATCTCGACAGCGACGATGCGGGTGTCTCAGGAGCGGCCGCATCGCCGAATGTACCCGACAATCGATCCGAAAAAAGTCCCAGTGTTTTTCCTGGGGATCGAACCTGGGAGTGTGGTGTAGATATCGTTTCATCTACCCCTTGGCTGTCCCAGGTCGCAGATGCAGGGAACAGTCAGCATGCTATGGTGCTACAACGACTAAGTGTTCAATAAACAGGTATTAGTGCAACAGTGCGCACCATATGGTGCAAGCCTTGGTCATGGGACGGGCGCGGGCGGGTTATCACGCCGTCCATGGACGCCATTGGTCTGGATCCTTGATATCTTTGGGATCATCGACATGATCATGTGATGTCAACATCAATTGCATACTGAAGTTAGTGTGTGATAAGTTGGTACAACCTCTATGCAAAAGTTATGAACTGCTGCACAATCACGGCCCATGTCGCGGCATCATGCGTAACTACGTAATTGATACAAGATCAATGGCAGTTCTATTTCAATTGTGAGAATCACTGTGGCCACAGTACAACTTTCACGATGCAGTGTCATCGCAAGTATCACAAAAATTTCTGTCCCAGCTCTGTTTGTGTGGCCACACTGTTCCATGGACCCGACACACCCATGGGGCCACGGCCAGGCCCACGAATCCTATTACCAGGGTTGAAGCAGCGCGCATGCATATGCTCACGTGGTGCAGAGGTTGAGCATGACAGGGTACACGTCATCAAAGCCGGGCTGCTCTCGGGCGGCGGGCGCGCATGCCTCCACCGCAGTGCGGATGAATTTGAGCGCCTCCTCCATGCTGTGCTGGTCCAGCCACATCGAGTACTGCATCAAGGGCAAAACCACACAACCTCTTACTCCAGCTAAAGCAGTGTCTGGCGAAGAAAGTATACCACATCTGCTGCAAGTGCATCAAGGACATAGAAAACACCTGCAGATACCGAGTGCTGCTGAGGTAGGGGGATATCTAACTCAGGATATTGCTACGGAATTGCATGGGTGGGTGCAGCGATGGGGGCAGCACCTGGGCAGGGGAGAAGCCGGAGCGGGAGTGGGGGGACTGGAGGGCGGGGGGCGCGCGCGAGTAGAGGTGGTGCAGCACGGTGGAGCGCGGCAGCGCGGCCAGCAGCAGCGAGTCGCCGGGGGCCGGCGCGGCCGCGAAGAGCAGCGCCCGGAAGGCTCGCAGTGCCCGGTGCGGCGCCCCCACCGCCTCCAGCGGCAGCAGGTTCTCCGCCACCGCAGCCTCCAGCTCTGCTATGTCCTATTTGCCAATGCCCAGCCAGCACACAATCAGTCACCCGACCGGATGACCACTTACAGCGGCATCTTGCAACGTTGTCGAACTGTACTTGGAGTGCCAGTAGAGGGTCTTTTTTTTTTCCAGGACAGACACCCTACTTACGCATGTGCCAATGCATGCCCAGAACATGCCCAGAACACTACTGGGCCCCGCTAAAACTGTTGGCAGGCATAATGGATAGCGTGAGCAGATGACTCTGAGATGGAAATCGGCGTACCTTGGCGAGCTGGAGTTTGCCGGCGTGTGAGAGAGGCCGCAGGAGGGAGGCGTGGCGCATAAAGAAGAGCACGATGCGGCCGGCCATGCGCTCCACCAGCGCACCCCCAAAACTCGCCGTTGCGCTGGAAGGCGGCGGGCTGAACTTGCTCAGATACTCCACCCTGCACCACCCCACAGCAGCCTCATATCTGAAATTAGGGACGCCCGCCCACGTGTCCTATAGTCGAAGTCTTCTGCAACAGAGCCTTTGCCCGTGCATAGAGGCACATGAGACGAGGAAAGCCGGACTGAAGCTGGCCAGAGCCACACTTCAGCTTCTTGTGACATCGATAAGGCGGTGGAAGATGCAGAAACCAGCACAACACTGACAGAGAAAGCGGCAGCAGCGCACCTGCAGAGGGCGATGTGGCGGGTGAGGTCGGCCATGTAGGGGGAGGCGCCGGCGACGGCTGGCGCGGATGCAGCGCCAAAGTCCTGGGCGTGCATGCGCAGGATGTGTTGCTCGGCCGCGTCCACGGCCGCCCTGAACAGCGGCACCACCGCCTCCACTGCCACCCCCTGTATTGCCTCCAGCGGCGCCCTGCCAGGACACATGCACTCCCTCATCTCTCCCCTTGCAGAAATTTATCTTTCATTTCTTTGTTTTGTCGATGCACACTGTTTACACCGCAAGCAGCCCTCCCTCCCTACTTGGCGCTGGCACTGCCTTTCATGTCATGCATAATCTTTGTTTAAATTCTGATGGGTCTGCACAGACCAGGCTGTAACGCTTACATGATGCGCTGTTAATATGCCCCTGAGCCCCGTGGATGATCCATGTAGATTGGGTTGGCATGTAAGAAGGAGTGGGAAGAATAGTAAGAGCAACCAAAATTAAATCTACGATGAGCAGGAATGCCCCTTGAGCACTGTGCATGTGTGGTAAATGCATGTTCAGTGGGCCCTTGGGCGGCACCTGAGGGTGGCTGCGGCCTGGGTGGGGAGGCGGGGCAGCAGGTTGGCGAGGGAGCGGTGCACCTCGTTCAGCTGGCTGCACAGCGTTATGTTGCGCAGCTGCGCGCTCGTGCACGCGCCCCCCATCTGCCGCACGTCCGGCCCTGCACCCCACAACATGATGCCTTCTGACCGCATGAGCAATCTGATGGAGTTATAGTTGAGTCATTTACCTCCACATCAAGGGGCCTGACTGCTCAGCTTCTGATGTGAGTTTTGTCCGGGATCACTGTAAGATAAATCTGATACACATGTTGCTGAATGTACCTCAATCCTAGATCTCTAGGAACTGGAAAATGTCTGATAAAAAGAATAATAATGTTAATAACTGTGGCAGCAGCGAGAGGCGCTGCCGGCCGGGCGCACCTGTGGCGGCCATGTACTCGGCCTTCTCGGCCAGCAGCCGCAGCGCCTTGCCCACACAGGCGGCCACCTGTGCAGCCAGCCGCATGCTGGAGCCCACGCCCTTCAGCTCCTCATGCATCCTCCTGCGCCGCACCACAGCCCGCATTTCATCATCAACACTTGGACCTTGTGAAAATCTCAATAGTAGCATGGCCAACGAAAGTGTTTATCTTTTTGTCTCCAGGGGTCAGCCATTGTTTTACTCTGGATATAAAGGGTCCCTGTGGCATGGCGAACGGCAAGCGCATTACTGATCTCAGCACTGATGTGTTAGCGTTGGCGCAGTCATAAATTGAGCAGGGGGCGCACCCGATGAACTTCTGCAGCTCGGCGGAGGTGGGCAGGGAGCGGTTGCCGCCCGGGAACGCGCTGGCGGCCGCGTCGGACATGCGCGAGATGCAGCTGCCCAGGTAGGCCTGCTGGAACGGTGCCACCGCCGCCACCACCGCCTCTGTCTCATCCTCCACCAGTGCCGGCTCCACACCCTTCACCTGCTCACCAGAAACAATTGTAACCGCCCCTGACACCACACATGCGACTCTGTCTTTCTTTCCTCTTCAAGCAGTCTTTAAAGACCTCTGTGCAGTCCACCTTGGTGCTCCTGATACAAAACAAAGAAATCTTTCTCCATTCAGAGGGAATGCAGTAGGGAATGCAGGGCTACAATGCAGTACAAGCGCCATGTAAGGAGAAAGCGTCACTTGAGAAACTTCGCGTTCTTTGCTGGCATTACCAGGGTTGCTCACCTCGGTGTCCTGGAGGAGCTTGGCAATGGTGTCCTCGAAGATGCGCGCCAGCCGCGGGAACTGCGCCGTCAGCAGCTCCCGCACCAGCCCCGCCCGCCCCGCCGCAGCCGCATCCCCAAACGCCTTCTGCAACGCCCCTGTCGCGAGCTCCCTGCAGCCCCGCATGCAGTCAGTATCTTTTGCTCTGATTACCTCACCCAGGCTCCTCCCTGTCAGGTAGCAGGCTAGCAGCTCAGATGGTGCTGTGAGATTGACTGACTGTGGAGCCAAAGAGCAGGACATCACTAGGTGAAAATCACATTGTCACCCCTCTGTTGCTCCAAGAATCTCGCCAGGAACCGCATTTGCCAGGTGCAGACACTGGTAAGGAAAAGTTTGCAGCCATGGCAGTGCTGCGAGAGAACATCATAGGTTTCTGGAGCAGGGCAAGAACAGCAGGAGCAGCGATGAATGTCATGGCATCGCACCAGAAATGAGACATGGGAGGTGGGCACGAGGCGGCCTGCAGTGAGTCTGAAAACAGGACGTGCGACAGCGGGTCCCTCTTCTTTGCCAGCACCCGCTGCAGATGCCACACCGCCACAGCCGCTCCATGCAGCGCTTCCAGCGCCTGCAAGGCTGCAGAGCTCAGCTCCCACCCACGTGCACCTTTGTGCATGCATCATCACGGGCGAACCATGGCACTTGAGATTACTTAGAGCACTGATGGTTGTCGCAGGGGCATCTTTTGAGAGCATCCTTGCCAGATCCTCATCATGGTGTTAGCGCTCAATTTTCTCCACTAGATGCTGGCGCTGACACACACCGTCACGCGGCAGGCTGTATGTGTGCTTTGACTCCTGTTGGATGCGTGGAATGGCACTACACAGCCTTCTAGCACCTTGTTCTCTTCTTTCTTTGTCACTTGCACAAAGGAGCCTCGAGCTGTAGCAGCATTGTTGGTGGTAGCTACCTTGGAGAGGTTCTGCCAGAGGATGTCGGCCAGTTTGGCGGTGCTGCCGGCTGTGCCGGGAGCGGGGGATCCGCGGCCGCCGGCGCCCCCCAGGAACCCCCCGGCGGCAGCGCCCGCCGATGTCAGCCGCCGCGCATCGAGCGCATTCGTCAGCAGCCGCTCCACTTGGCTCACATAACCCTCCACCAGATCAGTCACCGCCTGTGCAGGCAACATCACAGCCGTTCCCACATGTTCACAAGAGCTACCTATGGCCAGGGGCTGGTCTGATAGAATGCTAGTGAAGGCTCTTCTGATTGCTGGCAAACAGGATCTGCGAAGAAGCAGGTATCACCTTTGGGAGCTCGTTGAGGTTGAAGTAGATCTGCAGGGCTGAGCCCACTTCCGCCTGGCTCAGAGTTTCCATGCCCGCTCGCAAGGCTGCCTTGGCTTGCGTATGCACCTGCTCACCATCAGTGTCGATCAGGACAGCCTCAAGAGGCAAACTCAAGTGAGCTCAACAAGGGCCTCATGATTGAGAGGTGCATGCCTGCTGGGAGGCAATCTGTAGGTAATCCTCATCAGCCTCCACAACCGTGATCCCTGACAGGTCGATTTCCTGGCCGACAGCGGCGATGTCGTTCAGGAGCTTGGCTGCTTTGGCAGGGTCCTGGCTGCCAGCCTTCTCCTGCTGCGTGGCCAGCTGTGCCTGCAAGCACCAGTACTCACCCTTGGAAGGCTGCCCTGCTGCTGCTTTTTAAAATGACATGCAGCATGCAGCCACAATTGTTTCAGGCGCTTTATTATTCTTTTTGCAGGACAGCTAATCAGATGAACTAGTCAATTTGGCGTCCCAGAGGAGGGGTTCTTCGAGTGATGAAAATGGCTGACCTTGAGCCTGGCGACCAGCTTGAGGCGGTGCAGGACATGGCGCAGCACATCAGCAGTGGTGTGCAGGTTGTGCAGCTGAGATGTCTGCAGGCGGATGGATGCGTACGGCTGCATGACCTCAGCGCGCACCCGCCGCATCGCCGCTTGCAGCGAGTCCACCGACAGATTAATCCCCTGATGCGGCACACATCACATCACCTCACACTACAGTCTTCTGCATGCATGTGTGAGAACGTCCTGCACATTTGAGTGAGCAGCGGCCCATTGGCTTCCTGCAGAGTGCCGCTGATCTGACAATTTTGGGAAAAGGTTGCAGGTGCGATGCAGGGCATGACCTGCATGAAGCTCTGCGCCTCACGCAGGCTCTCAGCCTGCCGCAGCAGCTCATCCTGCCGCCTGTGAACCTCTTCTTTGATCCTTTCTTGTAGACTCTTAATCCCCTGCTGTAGTTGGATGGTTTGTGCCTGCCCCAATTCCACTGGAACGTGAGTTTCGATTATTGATGACTTTTACTACACAGCAATCCTACTGCAGTCACGGATACTGCAGTCATGGATGCAATTTAAAGTTGAGAACTACCTGAGCTGTAGTTGATGATGTACTTAAAGAACGACTGGCGAAGTCCATTGCATCAAAATGGTCTCCACAGAATGGTGCATAGAGAGGATTCGATGCAAGATCCTCGTCAGGATTTGCCTTCTGTCCTCCACGACCCATATTTTCTTTGTTATCCGTAGACCTTCGAATATCAATAACGTTCGATCTTTATGCAGCTTTGAGCATGCTGGAGTGCTTTTGGAAGTTCATCTTGTTCACTGATTGCCGCGCTACATGTCCATCGGTTTGGTCAATGGTGAACGTTCCTTGATCCACATGTAATATCACGAATTTAGATTCAGTTAGTCGTGCAGTGGATTTGGCAATCAAGACGGTTTCTGATAAGGAAGACAAATGGCAACAATCCGAGTCTCTGAAAGTCCGGAACAAGACACTCTCGCCAAGCTTTCTTACATCAACCAAAGCTCATTTGAGTGTGATTCAAATGTGACACTCGACAGTAATTGCAGAACCAGCACCCAGAATGAACATGCTTGTGCACGTGAGCTCATGTGGGCCCTTGCATTATGCATCTGCTCAGCTGATGGTGGCTAGACAAGAAGTCCAAGGCTGAAATAATACATGATCATGACATCACTGATGGATTAAGTTCAATCATATTGACCTTGGTATCTGAACTCATGAAGCCAATTGGATCAATCCTTGCAATCAGAAATCGCATCCGGATATCGCGATCAGATCCATCATGATGATCATATGCGCATGCATGCAGTTGACGCAGACTGACTGAAATCATGATCAGTCAGTCTGCGCAGAGACCTTTTGTTGGACAAAGAGATGTAGGCATGGACGACAAGGGAGCGCCGGAAATGATCGAATCATGATAGAACATGCAATATTGAAAGGTCGTGCGGTCACCATTGGTGGGCCAATGGTAGCCTCAATGGTTTGCCTCAAGGCTTGACCGAACAAAAAAGCATCAATCAGCTCTAAGTGTCAGGCTGGCAATATGATAGCGCTATTGAACCAATTTAATACTCTCACTCCAGAGTGGCATACTGACACAAGAAGCAAGCAGAGTATTCTCAACATTTGCGTGCCCTCAATGATCTAGCGCTGATCAGATTTAGTGAACCCTACAAGTATAACTTTGCGGACAATTACAAACGGCAAATCGACAGTTGCTCACCAGAAGGTATTAACACTGGCACCTGCAGGTCTGGGCTGTCACTCCGCCACTGGGACAAATTGCCTGAAGAAGGCCAGCATGGCTTGCCAGTACTGGGGAGCTGCAACTTCGTATGTGTCATTGTGGTGTGCATCGGGAAACTCTGCCCAGGAACATCTCTTGTTGTCAGCGCCTCCAATGTCATCATACAGGCTTTGCATGTGAGACTGCGGCACAATCTCGTCCTGCAGGTAGCAAAAGCCTCATCAGTAAATCATGTAGGCAGGCACACATAGTCAGCCACGGTATTGAGCACCACAGTATCCAGCAAAGATTCAGCAGCAACCATGGCAACAGGGACATAGAGTATGGGAATGCAGTGATCTTGCCTGTCCAGCAGATAGCATGAGGATGGGGGTCTTTCCTATCTTCTGTATGGCCTGGTAATTCCTCCACTTGTTGCGAATCAGAAAGTTTCCCACTTTGCCTCTGCCCAGCACAGGTCCCAGGAAGGGGAGCATCTGCAAACAAGGCTGCCCATCACACATGTGCCGGGGAAGGACCAAGCTGATTGTATTTCCACCTTTGTGAGGTGCGGCATGGCATGGTGCATCCTCGCGAACCACACCTTTGGAGCGACATCCTCGATTGACAGGAATGTGTTCTCTATCACGATTGCCCTGAACACCTTGGGGTTTGCTGCCGCAAGATGAAGTGCCACAGCTCCACCCAGAGACTTCCCCATGACCACCACCTGCAGCATGCATCTGCTGAATGGGCATTTATTCTAATACAGACACTGTAGGCAATCTTGGCAAGCAAGGGAGACGCCCAATCACCATGTCCTTGTCAACATCTGTCCTCTGCAGGAGATGCTCTAGGGCAGCCTGTGCATCCAACTTGATTCCAGCCTCGCTGGGTTGCCCCTGGCTGCGCCCATACCCCCGGTAACTGCGCATGCAGTAACCTTTAGTATCACAAACAGCGATCTGACAAGTGCACAGGATCAGAGGTGTGTTGGCCCTCACAGACACAAGCGCATGCAGGATTTGATGCTGGAGGTAGATTTGGTCTTGGATGGGCTCAACCTGGGCGCAAATATCGCGCAGTCCAGGTAACGAGCTAGCAAGCGCAGGAAGGGCAGCCTGAAAGACATGTTGCCAGCGTTCTCCTGGAAGAAGAGCACCATTGGCCGCTGCTTCCGCGTGGCTAGAGTCCAGCCTTTGGGGTGCAGGTACCAGGCATGGAGCTTTGTGCCATCCTTGGCTGTCAGATCCACATCCTGATACACAAGCCAGTCGAGCCATTCTCTGTGTTTTCTCAAGAGGTCAGTTCCATGATGTCGCGTGCACAAAGGTTGGGGCACTCATCAAGGCAGATCTTTGAGGGTGTGGTTCCAGGTTGCCAGTCCTTACCTCATACTCCAGCCCAAAATCGTTTGGATAATACTGGAAGTCGTTTGGAATACCTGGTATCTTTGGCATGTATATCTGCATGCACAATGCAGTCGTTTCAAAAAGCACATTCCAAAGGTTGCACAACAGACAATGAATTAAGTTATCGGGTAACCAGAATGAGTTCTCACCAGTCGCTCCTGAAAAGAGAATAACAGTCCCAAGACCACTGCACTTATACCTCCACCCTGCGCACATATGCTTTTGACCATTGCATAGCAACCAGTATATTTATCTGAAACATATGCAGTTTCATTGATGCACACACCCCGATCAACGCCCTTGTCAGCCATATCATCACTGTATCCCACTCCATCCACACTTCAGTTAGGGGTGCATCTATGTGCTAGTCGAGCACGCCCAGTGAATTGGGCCAATCTATAATGGAGGAATCAACTCTAAGATATCAAACGATCATTGGACTATTCTGGTTCCACTGACACCATCAAGCAGCAACTTTTGAAGCTAGAGGCAGTTTCGCATTCAAAGCTGCACAGGTTGCACTTTTCTTTCAATATCTTGAGATAACCAAGATTACTACTTGCAATAGAAAGCGTCATTGTCTTCTTCTTGATTCTTCAGGCCAGGTCATCACTGGGCAGCGGAAAAGCAGGGCTTAGAGTGCTGGTGCCAGCAGGAGCACATTTTGACGGAGGCAGTCTCCTGGGGATGTAGACTGAGGACCCAAGATTGATGACGCGCAGAGAGAGAATTCATACTGGTGGTGCCTGCAGAGATGGTTGCCACGTGGTGCACCCCTGCCATTTTTTTCATAACAAAGTGCACAAAGCTTGGCACCGGCCTAGGCATGCCTCCAAGCTTAAGCCTCCAAGCTTGGTCTTAAGTCATGCACAACTTGATTGGTGTGCTCAATCAGCTACTTGTACAAGATACTTTGACGGTGCATTCAATGATCATGCACACGGTTCTCATACATGCCCTTTCCTTCAGCTGTGCGCGCCGTGACTTGGTCATGACCTGCCGAGCCTCTTTACAATAATCTCTCTTTCTCTTGCAATCATGACGTGATGGCGTTGATGATACGCCAAGTTTGTTGGACCTCACTCTTGCATACAGATCCTCGTGGAAAATCCAACCACCAGCACAATTGGCAGCTGCAATAAGTAAGCCAAATTGAAAATTATTACCCCTACTGGAATCCCCAACGGCATTTGAAGAGCTGCTGACATCAGCACCAGCTCCCCAGAACCCCATGCAAATCAGGTAGTATGTTATGTTTCTTTTACTGCCAGGGAAAAGCAACGCGCAGCTGCCACTTGAAGCACGCCATTGAAATGAGTGATGCTGTTCCTGAAACCCTCCGATATAGCAACCTCCTGCCAGTGCCTACCGCAATCCTGGCATCAATCCTCCCTCTGGTGTTCACATCACGACTGCACACTCTTCTCACGCGAGTCAGGTCTGACATAACACAGCCAACCAGCAGATCTGGCTGCAAATGCAGCTACAGAAACTCCTAATCAGTGGACTTGTCCCTTCCACACACACACACCAGCTGTCAACGCGATGTTGAACAACCGGCAGGCAAGCAATCTGACTCGTTTATGCATCTTCCCTTCAATCCATTGACCATGTGCTTCAGAAGCACACAACCCGGGAACTGCTGCATGACAGCAGCAGCCACCCCGCCTGATTCGCACAGACAAACATGTTCCAAAACGCTGACAATTCAAGAAATGCACCATTCTCATCCCTGCGGCAGGGGCCAGACCCACCCCATGTGTGCTGCCAACAATGCCACCCATTTTCATTGTTGGGTGTTGAAGGTTCTTCAGAGTACACAAGTGCACCAATCACTGCTCCTTGAAAGATCACATGATGTCCTCAGTAAGGGTGACACGATATAAAATTTGTCACCCATCCTACTATTCTGGCAGGAGAAACTGACCAGAATCCCAACAGGACACCTCTTGACATTCTGCAGGAGAAAGGCAGCGAAGCGTTATCACTGAATTGCACACCAACCTCTATGAAATGTAGCCGCCAGCCATACCATTTGACCAACTGAGCAGTACAACTGTTCATGCAGGGTCATCAAGCAAACATCGTACCACATTCCTCGAGGCAATTCTATTCTATCCTAGAAGAAAGAGAGGGCGGCTTGGAAGCAAGCGCTGACACCCCTCTGGCTTCAATAATAATACACTGAGGTCTCAGGAGGAAAGGGAGAGCGCAAGTAAGCTGCTCTCTCGAAAAGGTGAAAATTGCGCCCAGCAACAGCAACGAAACTCACTACTTGGTGGGCAATGCACAAGAGTCGTACAAATAATAATAATCGCTTAAGCACCACATGTTGTTCTGACGTCTCCCAGAAAACCCCCCAGCACGACAAGTGCTCGGAAGGACTCCTTGGCACACTGGATGACAACACGCAACCTCCACGAATTTGTTGAGCTTTTTACTGTTAGCGAGTCATACTGGTAGTAAGTCAGACTGTCTTATTGCGTCAGTAGATGCCACCACCAGATGCTCACGCTGCTACTGCAATTTTACGCAGCAGGGAAGCCGGTGGCAGAGGCAGCGCCTCTGGCTTCGGTGAGATGACGTAGCCCGGTCCAGCCCACTGCTTGGGGGTAGAAATTGAGACGGCCTTTGTTGCAGTCTTGACTGTGTATTGGGGAGCTGTGCGAGGTGGTCCATCAGCTGGAGGTGAGGCAGCCCTGCACGCCAGCAGACACACATCACACGAGAGACATCAAAGGAAAAACATTATTCGCCCAAATATTCTGGGACAACGTGCAAGCACCTCTGCTCCAACCACGTGTGCTCCTGACATGGTAAGTCCGAACAACTGACCCGAGCATTGCACAGCTCGCCACCAGCATATAACATTGCTGGACACGTCGTATACGATAGTCGCCGTAGTTGATTTCGGCCCCTAGGTTGAGCAGCTACGCGGGTACGACAGGGAACGGTGGTCCAGGGGAAAGAGCAAGTTCTCACCGGGCCTTCTTTGTCTTCTTCTTGTTTCGTTCCTTGTTTGGAGTCCCTTCCCTCTTCTGGACAGACCTGCACCGTATCAGAAGACTTGAGTACGATTTCCAGCAAGATGAAGCAACCGGACGCTTATGGGCTCACAGGTGTCACCGGAATCGGAAACGCATAACAGCGGCTTCGAGTAACTTCCAGTTGTACAAGCAAATGCTGGAAAACTCACTTCGCAGGCTCCAGCCACGCCTCCGTACAGGGCTGCAATTCCCGTTCGAAGGACACAAAGGTCCTTTGCTTCACAGCGGCGCAGGCCTCTATCAAGCGATCCACCATGTTGTCATGGTCACCCACGAAGGGTCCTGGAAGTGTTACTCGGCGCCCCACAACTACGGCAGTCATCTCGATGGTGCACCCTGAAAACTCCTCGGTTTTAAGGTTGAAACCCTGGTCGGAGCACCAACAAAGATCCGGCTCCAAGACGTGCACCACTCGCTTCTCTGGACGTCAAAGATGCCTATCTGACGCAAAGGGTGTCCGTCCCTGCCTGGGTGCCTCGCGATTTGGCTATTCACAAAAGATCGTTTAGCGAACTTCAAGGCCCACGTTGCTCCACCAAATCAGGCAACAGCGTCATGATCGAGAGCCATCCGAGTCGACCTTCCCTTGTTCAGGTGGGGGTCGCTCCAGAGGGACCATTTCCAGGGAGCCAAAGATGGTCTTGCAGGATCCGTGTCAGTCAATACAACATTTTAATCTGTATCCGGATACAGGTTGTCCAGTGCTTGAGAATCCTGCAGGGACAAGCTTCAAGCTGCTGGCCAGTTGCTGAGATATCTCTAAATATAGTACGAAGAGATCAGTAGAGTCGAAACTGGCGCTGGCCCGGGGCTGCGGCACCGCTGCCAGTGGCGCCATGATGATTCAAAACTGCTTCTGTCATATAGTGCGCATGCATGCATCCTATGACTGTGCAGTCCAGCAAATTTGGTACACATGCAATTTTCAAAAGTTGTTTTTAATCACTGATTATCACTGAAGCTGTGACTCAGTAGGCTACTTTTAACTTGAAGTTTGTGTCACTGACTTGGTGGAATTTGGTGGCACTTGTGACAGCTGCCAGGCCTGTGAATGCAGATGCTGGCTTGCCGCGCCTGAGCTACTCCAAATTAAGTCCAGGGGTCTTGACCAATCCATGAATGCATCTGCTGCGGCCCATGCAAATTGCCCTTGCAATCAACTGGTCACATTATAATGATGATCATTTTCAACACGGTGATTACTGATACAAGTCTTGAGTAGTACAAGTCTTGAGCTCAGGACCTGCCAGGCTGGAGCGCTTGCAGATCAGTTGCAGACATGTAAGAGTCATGGAGCACTGCACTCTGCAACTGCAACTTTGCTTGTTTCATGATTCCTTTAATGGCTGGACCCAGCTAATTGAGTAGCACACTGCCCTTGCCTTTCTGACACAATTCCAGCATCAGAAGCCCTGAGCCATGAGCCCTGATGAGGGCCCTGACTTGAGTCAGGGCTTGGCACACTATCGTATGGTATTGGTGCACTTTGTACAGGGATGAATATTAGTATACTTGGCGGCTGGCAAGAGCAAGAAAACTCTATATGCTTACCTCAAGAGTTCCTAAAGTCTCAATGCCGCAAGCCGCGCTGAGATCCACATGGGTGACAATTTGTCACTGACAAGGGCCAATCACCAGGACTTGTGTATGGAGGCCCACACAACAAAGCCTCGCAAAGGGTGCTGCTATAATCAGGTCAGCGTGGTGTCAGTCAATATACATTGGGCACATCTGATGTCGGCTCTGACAGCGTCCCAGAGACCAGGTCATCCATGCGGGGGTAGATGGCCTTGCTGTCAAGCTGGTTCTGGGCCCAGAGCAGCAGTTTCAGCAGGCCTGGCAGCCGCGGTTCGCGCTCCTGAGAAAGCAGCACAATGCACGTCAGCAATTATTATTATTATTATTATTATTACACGCTCTTCCTGCCAGAAAGCAAGGTGCGTCCTCCAGAGCTGCAGTCAAAGGGTGCCATGATGCTACCCCTTGTTGGACTCGCCAGATCCAAGATAGACCCTATCAACCAGTCACAAAGTAGATGTGTAAAATAATCACTAATCTGAGTGATTCATGTACACGCACTCAGAGGCAAGGCACCCGTGCTGTACAAGCCAGGCATACCTGGCACTGGCTGCTCAGGATCGCAGCATTGAGCTCGCTCGCCGTCTTCTGGCGCTGTGAGATGTCCATGAGGTCGGCCACCGGGCTGCTGCGCGTGTCTTCAAACGCAAGCAGTGCCATCGTGCGTTCTGCACATGCAATCCTAGTTCAATGCAGGATTTTGCTTGACCTTGTGATTGTTTCGTCTGAAACCAAGTGATGCCCATGATCAGGATAGACAACCTAAAATACTTGTACATGTTTTTTTTGCATCCAAACTGCAGAGATGTCCTCACCGAGCTCTTCCAGGAAAGCAGGGTTCTCCTCGCCGCGTGGAGCCAGGTACTCCTGCGCAAACTCCAGGGCATCCTCGGTCTTGCCTTGCCGGATGAGCTCTATCAACCGCTGCTGCTGGAGGTGGAACGAAAGCTGCTGCTTCTCCTCCAGGATCTGTGCAACACATCCCAGCCTTTGTTACTGGATGCACAAGGAATGTGAAGTATGAACAAATAATGACAGAGTTTAACCAAATGCCCACTGCAAGACCATATCCTTATAGCTGACAAAGACATGAATTGGGTGTTGCAGTGTACGTTGGGAAATCGCCACCTCTGGGTTGAGATCATTGACACGCTCTATGGCCTCTTCGACATTGCCGCTCTGCACGGCTTTGCGGATCTCCATGCGGTCAGTTATGGCTCCAAGGTCAACCCCTGGTGGTGTTCCAGACTCCTTCTCAAACGTATGTGCTGCCTCCACATAGCCCTGGAGCAGCAGGAATGCCGGTTGGATCTGTGCAGTAAAGCCCATTGAAATGCTGCGATCAGCAAATAAGCACAGAATGTCATTGAAGCTTTTCAGAGGCACCTCTGTGACCAAGAAGTTCATGACCAGCCGATTCATGTCCTCCTTGCGGATCTTGACAGCAGCGATCTTCGAGTCCCATTCCTTTATCAGAATCTTCTTCTTGTCCGGAGACTGCATCGCAAGAAATCAACCTCACTCCAGCCTATACAGTGCTTGGTCCGAAGGCTACTCCTTCTCAACGTCGGCCAGACCGAACAAGGCAGTGCATCACCTCTCCTCTGCCCATTGTGCACGCAATATATATATAATATGACTCCTAGATCATCGTACAAGCTTTCCAAGGATGCCTTTGAAATGGGAGCAACTGATCAGGGTAGATGGGTCACCCAAAACCAAGTTACTTAGGTGAGTATTCTAGCATAGAAAAGCAAGTTGCTTGAAGCAACAATATTGATATAACGGGGATCACGATCGGAAGCAAATTTGCTGTCCGTTTTTTCATTTTCTCAAGAGGCAGGACTGGGGTAAAACCCGAGTGGTTCCACCCAACCCGCTGGCTTCCTCCTTCAGGCGCAGCAAGAAGCGGACCTGAAGCTTGGAGCGGAGTTCAGTTTAATCTTTGGCAGCACAGGTGTTGTTCGTGCATGAGCAGCTTTGAATTTCGTGCGTCGGGACAGGAAGGGGTCGAAGAGCAGGGGAGGCAGCTTGTGGCCTTTGTGCTCCACAGCCAGGCTGCTTGTGGTGCAGCCAAGCCCCTCAGCTTGTGCCTTGGCCTGCACATCTGTCTGTGAAGTCTGCTGTGAGTGGCAGCCAAGATTCTTGAAACAACCCTGGTGCTGCGTTGGTTTTTACAGTAATAGTCAGACTGTAGGGAGTGGGCCTTTAAGAGCGTTTTGATGGTGGATGACCACCTGCGAGGCGTGAGACTGCCGCCCGAGCTTCAGGGCGTGCAAGGCAGGCCGTTGGAGGTGAGGCTATCCTAGGATGAGCTTCATTCCTGCACTTCTGCGAACCACTCGTCCACGGCTGACAACACTTACTACTACTTCGTGCAGGAGTACGTTCGGGCACGGATTATCCAGTTCGCTGGCGCTTTTGCAAGGCGAATAAACCCCTCTCTCAATCCTCAGATCGTACAACAGGCGGCAGCAGAAGCCATCGCGAGCCTTCCCGCTCCAGAGTACGGACGGGTGGCAGTAGAGAACCGGGATCTGCAGCTCGTCTTCCGGCATGATTGCCTGTGCGCCCCTGACAATATCCTATTGCCTGCACTGTCTTCGATACAGTCCTGGTCTGGGGCATCGCACAGCAGGGCGAGGTCACAGCGCCCCTGTGGTCAGTGCATGCAAGCCACGGGAGTAAGCTCCTCTGTGTTTCCAGTCTTGAGAAGACAAATTTTCTGACATCATATCCTTCGATTGGATCCCAGATTTCCACTGTGGGGTTTTCAAAGAGTGGTGTGCAGCAAATCGTCTCCTGACGGGCCTTGTCTGCAGGCAGTACCACTCTCTGAAGTCCCCCTGTGCATGCACCACAGGAGCCTGGGATGCCTGGATCCGCAGTGCGTGCTGTGTGAACACAATCCTCACAGGCGCTGCAATGTCAATTTCGCTCCAAAGTACCTGGTCAATGATGTGCTCAAGGCCAAATGCGATGCTCCCATCCGTGTGGAGATCATCGACCGCCAGACAGGGGTGCCCCTGGGAGAGGACATCGCTGATGTGCACCTAGAGGTGGGTTGCCGGCAGTCAGGCAGCTGCATGGTTGTGCTATGACCCATCATGGCAATTGTTCTGGATGTAACCCAACCTTTCTCAGTCAAGGGCTGGGTTGTGAATTTGACGTTTGTGAAGCAGATGGCCGTCTTGGATGGCAATGCCTACGATGCCAAGTGCTTGGAGGCTGGCCAGGAGCGGGATGAGGATTTGGAGGCCTGTTGCCTGCTGCAGAACAACAAGCAACAGGCGCTTCTGGTGCCCAGCGGCGCTGCAGTTCACAACTCGCAGTCCAAAGTTGTGGTGCAGCTCACGGTGAGCCGCTGCTACCATGTGGGGTGCACAGCATTATCAAGAGACAGATGCATTACTGCAGCTCTGTTTCATGCAAGACAATATATCGCTCAGAACGCAGCTGTCTGCGCTGGGCACTGGCGTAATTGGCTGAGTAATCTCACTTTGTCTTGGGAACAGAGAGGCATGGCCCAGCTGCCAGACCTGCATGTGTCAGACAGCAGTGAGGCAATGCTGAGCGGCCGCAAGCCCCCCTTCCGCCTGCTGGTGCGGGCTGTGGCCTCTGACGGGCGCAAGGTCAACATCCGCCATGCCGTCTCAGAGGGCTATGTGGTGCGCAATTCACCCCGAGCTTATAAGACTTTCAGACAGCAAACTTTCATTCGTCACCATCCTTCTTGCGTTTTGACACTCAGCCTGTGCAGCTGTGATGGATCAATGCCTTCCCACTGCAGGTGGCCACCCGCCGCACGAGGACAGCTGGCAAGGTGGAGATTCCCAACGTGGACGATCATGTAAGCAAGCTGGAGCACATGGGCAAGGAGACTGTGAAGAAGCTGCAGGACATCCGCGTCAGCGCCATCCAGTCCGGCATCGACATCAGCGTGCCTGACAACCGCATCGACAAGGGTGATCACTCCTGCAATCCTAATCTTTTGTCTTTGCAACCTTTTTATACTTCTCTTTCCCGCATCTGCCAGCATTGCATGGCAGCTGTGAGGGTTGAGCAAGGGGTGACGCGATAATGTCATGCGTGCAGTGGGCGAGTTCCGCAAGCTGGCCTTGCTGGCAGAGTCGGACGGGCACCTGCGCCAGAAGCTGCAGCAGGTGCTGAAGCTGAGCAAGGAGAAGTGGGACGATGCTCGGGACCATGCCATGCGCGCTGTGGTGGCGGACAACCGCATGCGCATCTGGTATGCGGACAAGGCCTCCATGGAGCTCGGCCTCCTCTTCACCTGCCGCCTTGGCAATGTGGACCTGGACCGCCCTGTCGGTACATCCCTTGAGCCAACTCTTCTATCCCCTGTTGTATTGATATCTCCAAATCCATGGACATCAGGGGCATCTTGCGATTTTGCCCAGATGATACTTTTTTTGCTGAAGCCCCCTCCGGGCGTTAGCACGTATTACCCTGTTCGTAACAAACGGGGCTCATACAGAGCGCCACGTGGCAGCGAATTTCTTAAGACATTTCCAGTCTGGTTTGTCTTCGGAATGCAGTCTCCATAGTCACAAACCCGAGATACAGGTTGTGTCTATCGCTCCTAGAGCGGTGCTGCCATTTCATCCCAGTTCCTGAGCTATTTCGACGTCTTTCAGAGTGAACCACGTGCTACCACGTGAGATTCTTCGCTGAAAGACTTCCTCGGGACTTTGAGAGCAGCTGCTCTGTAGTGAAGACGTCAAGAGAGTCTTATGCGACGCGATGGGGGGTTTGGGGAGGCTCACGTTAGACTACTCTTTAGAAGAGATTGCCCACTCGATGGCACAACAGGGGGGGGGGGGGGGGGGGGGGGGGGGGTTGGGGGGCGCAGCCCCCCAATGAGGCTATCAGGTTGACCTTCAATAAGAACAGCTTGAGCGGGGGGCCCGGGACGGGGCATCAGCATTTTCCGCGGCCAGCAGGTCGCCCATAACTTGTCCCCAAGCGTTTTATGTAAAGCATTGCCTCCATGCACTCAATGATGCGGCGCACCCTCTGACGAACATCAGTGTAAATCCTGCAGGTCTCCTGCAGAAGAAGTCGCAGGACGGCCTGCAGACTACTATGGAGGCGACGCTGATGGCACAGCAGACCCCTGCTCAGCGCGAACAGGTGTGCTGGCCACACCTCCAGATCTCTGTTTTTGCTTTTTGTTGTCACCAACTGCAAAACAGGGGAATTCATCTTGCAAAAACAGAGGAAAGAGATTGCCCGCCTACGATGGCGAAGTCTGGCTCCAATTCATGCCCAAGATCCCTTAAGCTGTCATGCTTGTGTTGATCAGGTGAGGCAGCTGCAGCCTGGAGCAGTGGCGAGTTGGTGGCAGCCGGGGCACCCTGGCTGGGCCATCTACCCGGTGGACAGCGAGCAATTCATGAGCACAGGCGCCCTGGAGAGCGTCAGCGTCCCCAACGAGCAGATCGTGGCCCCCCAGCCCCAGATGGGAGGTGACCACTTACCCACACACCTTGCCAATGTCCGTCACCTCCATATTTGCCATTGCACAATGTCCTGCTCCCTTACCTCTCCGAGAGCAAGTTCAGGCTGAGCTGAGCAGTGGCGGTGATGCTGCAGCAGTGCCAAGTCTGCCGGCCGGCGCCCAGTTCCCGCCGCAGCTGCCGCCCGGCTACGCGCCGTATGCGCAGGCCAGCACCGGCATGGGCTCCATGGCGCCGCCCCAGACGTCAGCCGCGCCCGGCTACGGCACGCGGTCCACGGGCGCGCTCGCGTTCCCTCCCGACACCTCCGCCGCGCCGCAGCCTTACAACTCCCGCTCCCGCACGCCCACTGCTCCCAGGACCTCAGGTGCTCCACCCCTTTAACCCGCCACAGACCACGCAACAGCTGTATTTCTTGCACCCCGTGCTCTGCTGTACTCTTGACAATATGCTTGGTGTTGTATGGAGCTTGGCTGACGCTTTTTGAGTACTGGTGTGCAGTGCGGCAGCAGCAGCAGGGGGACCAGGCTAGGAAGCCCCCGGCTGGCCAGGAGCAGGCTGCCGGGCAGGATACCTCTCAGGTGTGTCTTGTTGAAGGCACTGCTGTGCAATTTCACGGTCATCTCTAAGAAAAGTCTACACGATAATTTGCAAAAATGCGGACTGCAATGCTTTGCGTTGGGGTCGTGTCTAGGAGGAGTGGTGCTGAGTTATGTATGTGCTGGACCAGGCGGGAAATTCGGGGCGGCCGTCGCCGTTTGCGGCGCAGAGCAGCGCAAAGGTGGGCCAGGCAGCAGAGGCCCTGCCGCAGCAGATGAGCCTACAGAGCATTGCCAGCATGTTTGGCAGCACTCCGCTCACCACCGCCGACCTACAGAAGTACCAGTCCGCCGGCCTCAACCTGGCCAATTTCCCTTCGCTGCCTTCGGTGCGCGCAGTCGATTCATCCGCTCATTCTGCATGCTTTTTCTCCAGTCCACTGATTGTATCTTTCCCTCCTCTGATTGGCCACTGACCATGATGATGACAGCACTGTTGTGTTCTGCGCGCAGGCCCTGCCCAGTGGGGACCTGGAGATGCTGCTGCAGCAGCATCCCATGATGAACTCCGGCATGGGCAGGGCGCCCTCCTTTGGCATGGCCAAGCTGGAGTCCATGGAGCTACCTGATGCCGTGGCTGCCGTGGTGTGCCTTCTGCCCTGCTTCCCTTTCACACTGTCAGTGGGTGGGAAACCACTGGCATCTTACCCATGTAAGGCTTTCCCGTATTCAATGGATGCAGCTTTGGTGTGTCATTGAGCGTCACCTTAGTAGAAGCATGGGTTGTGGGATGCATGCAGGCGATGCTGCATGACATGGGCCCGGAGGCGCGCCAGACGGCGGCTGCGCAAGCCGTGGTGGCCGACATGCAGCGCGCAAACAGCGGGCTGGAGAGCATGCAGAGCATCGACGACGCGCTGGGGAACGTGGAGCAGGACATCATGGACAAGGTGGCCAACGAATGGGCGGAGCAGCACCCCCAAATGTCCCAGCCCCAGCCTCAGCCGCAGCGCTGAGGCCTTCCTTGAGGATGTTTGCAAAGAGGCCTCCTTTGCAGCGTCAGCAGATCAGTATGACGATTTCTGCTGGGTGGATGCCTCTGGCAACCTGGTGCTGCTGTGGCTGTGCCAGTGGTGTGACCGGGAACAAGGAGAATGTGCTGTCACCTGCGATAGGTATGGTTCGTGTCAACGTGTGAAAGGGCTCTTGGATGGATTTTGGGCTACATATTTGCTTCGGCAATTTTGCAGATCGAATTTGGGATATTGTCAAGCTCAAGAGAGCGGATTTCTTAGCGTGTTCACTGCACATCCTGCTTGGAAATTGCGGCAACTGTGACAGCATGGCTGGCTCGCTGCCTAGGAGAGGAAACAGTATTCAGTATCACCTTGCCCCGTGCAAATCAATATTTGCAAGGTTCTACAACTGCCTGTCGCGTCACACAAATGCGTTCCAGGTGTATGCATAGTCGATTTGCCTCGATTTTCAGGGCGGTTCTTCGTTGGCTTGAACGTCTGAAATATCGACTGGGCATTCATGCTGTGAATTGTGTATGGGTAACTGTCTCTGTGAATGTATTGATTAGTTCTGTGCGGTCAATGAGGTACAATTCTGTGCAAAAAAGCATGTCCCATGCAAGAAAAAAAAGAGTAAGAGTCTGGCTCCTGTATTAATTATAACATATAAAATGCCCAGCCACCAGTGACTAGTCTGATCATTGGACTGTCATCTTCTTGTTGTGCGGCATGCGCGGAGCTAAATACATGCTTTAAATCCAGTGGACCCTATGTAGGGACCCGGTCCAGACATTAGGATGATCCTCTAGGTGGAGCAAATTATCACAGGTCATGCACAGCAGTGTCAAGTGATGACAGGCCTGGCTCTAAGCTGTAATCTGACTGTGAAGATAATCTGATATACAGCCTGAAAAGCTGAGCTAGCTAGCTTCAACCTCATCCACTGGACTGCATATCTCACAGGACCGGTGCCGTGCCAGCGCTTTGCAATCTAGTGTGCCAAGTGACCGAGAAGTGAACCAAGTACAGCATGTGTGAAGGGCTTCTTCCCCTGTCGATAATGCAAAGCTTAGACCTGCCAAATAAATGGGTCAAGACTCCAGCAGTCTGAGTGCCATTTAAGTAAGAACTGGCTACTTTGTCTACATCGGGACTGGACAAGCAAAAACAGGCCCTATCAAAGCTTCACGGCCTCAAGTTTGTACTCCAGGTCATAGATGCCGACTGACTCCCCGAGCTTCTCATCATAGTCCATCCACTCCTTCTCTGACAGGTCCACGTCCTCAAAGCGCGCACCGCTCGTGCTCTCCACGATGAAGCCATCCTGATAGCAGAGCATCACGTAATGCTGACGTGGTTTTGGCAAGGAGAAAGGACTGCAATCACTTTGGCACTGATTGACAACCCAGACCCACCTCTGGTTGCCAGCCAGTCACGTCCAAGCCGCGGCATTCAAAGCCCACCATCCCCACATACTTGCCGTCATCATCAGCTGTGTAGGACCCGGATATCTTTTCCTTGCCTTTGCATTTCAGCGCTTTTGTGATTTCCTTCACGTTGAGGTACGCCATATGCTTGCTGTCCCTAACCCATTTCAGTGCAAAATTTGCTGACCCCCTGCTGCCCGGCAGCTCCTCTTCGTGAGAACTTGTCACCGTGACTCCTTCCCTAACATCGTCTCCTGTGCTGTCTTTGACCTGGCGCAGTGCATGACGAGATAGTGTCATGGCATGGTGTACCAGCAAACAATGAAAATTGGTGAAGTGGCTGATGCGAGGCAGTCAGGCATACTCACAGTGAGGTTGTAGGTGTGCCCCTCAGGCAGGGAAAGCTTGGCCACGTTCTCCAGCCGTGCCTTTATGAAGAGCACGATCATGTTGCCATCAAAAGTAGAAGTACAACAGATCGATCTTGCCAGTGGAAAAGCACTCCCTACCCTTCTATATTTATGTAACTAGTCTGCTTCTGCGTGCTTTCTGTACACAGGCAAAGTTGCAGAATCGTCTGCAGAGAAAGCCATTCAGCAACACGTGGCTTCTAACGGACACCGTCGTCGAACGGGATCCAGGATCATCTGACATGGCGCCCGGAAACACCATAAAAGTATCATTGCTCCTTATCTGTGGCATCATTCGAATCTACATCCCTGCCCATGTCCATATTCAGTCACCAGAAACTCGCAGCAGCTTGCATGGTCAGCCAGGACTTTGTTGGGGACTCTGCCTCGAGGTTCACGCACCACACGGGGCTGCACACTGCCTGATCCGCTGCTGACCCCGCTCTTTCGCCCAGAAAAGGCCGCGCCTTGCGGATTACAGGCCCAATGCGGAAGTGCATCTCATCCGGCAGCCTCCACACGCTCCTCACCGCAGGGGAGCAGCGGAAGCGAGGTGCGCCGCGCAGCCTCGCTGAGAGCAGAGAGATTTGGTCGCATGCTGTTGCCACAATCAGTTGGTGTGGGGTGTAGTCCGCCCACAATGTGTCCTATTGTTTTGGGACTCCCTCAATTGGGGATGCGCCTCAGCATCTGATGAGCAGGGTTATGTGGGGCTGCAGGAGGCTTGGACGCATACTGTAAAGCCGAAACGCGCGCAAATGTGGGGCTGGCGTCAGCAATCGAAAGCGATAGTCCGTTTGCTTACCACTCAACCACGAGGAACGTCGAACGGTGCGGGGTTTTGACCGCACCAGCACCCCTGAGCAACTGTGTTGGCCTGTGATGTCAGCTAGTTGTTTTTGGCAATCTTGGTGGCGTCGAAGAGTGCATGTCAGATTGCAGGGCGATAACCAGCATGTATATCTCATCACTGTTCGACCTATAAATACATTAGGAAAGGCAGCGGTTAGTGGAGTGTTACACTGGGTCACAAGCGTTTGTTAACCCTGATGACCGCGCCTGGCGTCTGCTCCGCCTGTACCACAGATCCCTGAGCGCACTTGTGTCAACAGGGCTTCTCAAGCTGCCAAGAGCAGCGAATGCGGGAGCTTCAGGCGGCAGGACTCTGCTCACGAGGGCGGCTGCTCCCCGCTGCCATGGGACCTGCACAGCTCTCGCAGGTTGGAGGCGACCCGGACACACTGCCGTGACTCGGCTTCATCTTTTGACAGGTGACTGGCATTTGCTTGTATTATCAAGCCTTTTCTTCACACACAGACCCTGTCAAAGTGCCAATGCGAGAAATTCTGTGATACTTGGTTATAAGGTGAACCTCTTTCTCTCACCAGGAGTGCGGATGCTCTGGAGGACAAGAGGAGGAGCAGCCTGGAGGGGGGCAGCGCCAGTGATGGCGGCATGTCGCAGCAGTCAGACGGCAGCCAGTGCGACATGCAGGCCTTCAGCAACCCACGTTGCAGCCTGCCCCAGCCGCCGCACCGCTCGGCCTCCCTGCCGGAGTGCCTCTGGTATCTGCCGGCCGAGCGCGCGCAGCAGCAGAAACAGCAGCAGCAGGATTCGCCTCAGCCGCGGCGCAGCTTCAGCTCAGACGAGGGCTCCGACATGGACGCAGACTGCTGCGGCGACTCGGGTGCGCTTCCTATTATGCTTTGGCTGCCCTGCTCATCCTTCCCTCTGCTTGCAAGGATGCCTGGCTGTGCTTGGCGTTGCCATGCTGAGATTTTGCTCGTGGTGCTTTGCAGGCGCGATCAGCATCAAGATGTCTGCATCTCAGAGCAGGCTTGCATTGACGGCCCGGAATGGCCCCTTCCCCGTTTCTACCAGGGCGTACTCCCTGAACTGCGTGCCCGTGGAGCGCACGCGGATCTCCGAAGATGAGGTAGGCCCTCGCCCAGAATTCACATTTTGCTGCAGCTCTGCATGCTCTCACGTGTCGGTCTGTGTCGAGTGATGTTGAGAGGGCCACTGTTGGTGGGGAGGGTTGCTGAGCTGTTGCATGGGGGTGTGCAGGACGAGGATGGCTGCGAGACGGTGTGCACGGGGATGCGCGAGCTGAACAGGTGGCACAGCAGCAGCTGCCTGTCGGAGGGGCAGGCGGCCGTGGAACTCTTCTTCCGGCTCAACCACGCGCGCCAGACCGTGGACTTTGTCAGACGCCAGGTCAGCCATTTCTATTGCTCCGACATCTTTTTTGCACAGAAGGCAGATCACAAATGTGCGCAAAGCGCATGTTCTCCATATTTATGGAGGTACTGAGGGATGGCCGAATGCGATGCATTCGGCCAATTATGACATCAAGAGGGCACACGTTGATGTGCTCTGGTGAACTGTCACACCGGCGTAGTCACTGACGAGTGAGCCCGCTGGGTGCAGGCGGCGATGTATGCGCGGCTGGACCGGGCGCAGATGGGGATCTGGGAGGCGCTGGACTTGCTGGGCACGCTGCGCGAGTACGAGACGGCGCTGATGGGCGAGGAGGGAACGGACGCAGACCTGTCCCTGCCAGAGCATGCCGCCATGACGGCCGAGGCCTGCCGCGCGGCGTTCCCCGACCTCGACTGGCTCCACCTCGTCGGCCTCATCCACTCCCTCGGCAAGCTCCTTGCGCACAAAAGGTCAGCCGCCATTCTTTTTCCTTCTTAGCTTTGTCTTGGCTGCAGGATCTCTGCCCGTCCTTCCTTATCAAAGCATATGAAACAGTGCATACTCACCGTGTTCCAACTGGCCTTTGGTGGAAGGAGTGACTCATACTTAACTGCTTTCTGGACTGACACACTCTGGACATGCTTCAGAGTTGCGCTGGCTGCATGACTTATGATTGTGTGAGGGTGTGGGTGTGCTGAGACGGCGGGTGTGTGCGTGTGCAGGATAAAAGGGGAGCCGCAGTGGGCGGTGTGTGGGGAGAGCTTCCCAGTGGGCTGCCGCTTCCACCCCAGCATCGTGTGCAGCGCCTTCTTCTCGGTCAACCCCGACCGCCGCCGGCGCATTTACAACACGCCCACCGGCATCTACCGCGAGGGCTGCGGCCTGGCCGCCGTTCACATGTCTTGGTCCGCCAGCGAGTACCTCTACATGGTGCGCCCACACCCCCTGCCTCCTCTGCTCCAGCCTTCAGGCCCTGGTGGTCAAACAGCAATTGCCTGGCATACCTGGGGTCTTTGCGGTTCCTTGAGACAGACCTCCTATGAGGACAATTTATTACACGACATGCAGAGAAGGGATGCATAGAGAGGCCTAGCTTGGTCTATTGGGCGTATATGCTGGAGTTATAGGTGTGTGGAGGAGATGACCTTTCTTGCAGTGGTTCTGAGGCTGACGAATTCTCCATCGCACGCAGGTGCTGCTGCTGAACAAGACAAATCTGCCGGCGGAGGCGCTGTTCCTGATCCGCCACCAGCGCTTCCACTCGCTCAACCGGCCGGGCGCGCCGTACGACGAGCTGCTGAGCGGCAGCGACCGCCTCATGGTGCCCTGGCTGGCGCGCTTCAAGGAGCTGTCCGCCTACAAGCGCAAGCCGCCCCCGCCCGGCGGCCGCCTCACCGGCGACGCCTTCCGCGCCTACTACTCCGGCCTCATCGCCAAGTACATCCCCCAGGGCACCCTGCACTTCTGAGCGCGCCGCCGGTCCCAGGGGGTGGTAGATCACAATGATCTTCATTTAGTACCCATCCGGGGGTCATTCTAGGGCCCGGCTGTGTCTGGATAGGCTGGCCGAAGGCAAGAAAGCCACACCCCCTGGAGTGGTCAATAAGAGAAACGAACGAGGGATGTGCCCATGCGGTTCTGGGATGTCTCGCAATTTATTCTGCAGAGCGCGTGAGGACCGGCCGGGCTGATAGAAACATGAATCACAGGAGCTTGCACAGCTGCAACAGCTTCGGATCGTGTCACGGTATCCAAAATTTTGAACTGCATTCATGGTGTCGAAATCTGAAGTCAGGTGTTGCTCCGAGAAGAAGCAAGTGAAGATTGCGAATTTAACATTTGAGGAGGAGAGATATACTTGCTCAGTTTACATGCATGGGAAGATGGCTGAAAACCTTGAGAGATCATTATGGTACAGCGCTGAGCAGCTGTCAAGCTGAAGCGAGGATGAGAAGATTGAGGTTACAAAATTATTGGGTTGGTTGGTGACATTGGCTTTCTGTATTTGTCACAAGCTCGTATTCTTTGCACGTGTACCCCTGTGGCGCTTACCGGGGTCTGCATGAGTTATGCTACATATTGCAGAAGCTAGGGGCAATTTTGAAGGAGCCAGCCCTTTGAGCATGGATCAGGAGGTGGTTAGTGACCCTCTTGCAGCGGGATTTAGTCTTCCAGGCACAAATGTTGGAATTGTGGTCAGAGTGCAGCATGGATCGGAACATTCTGCAGGGTTCTTGCAGACTTGTCAAGGGCAGTCCCATTCCTGATCAAGGGGTATTCTTTTTCCTGTGTTGGGGGTATTAGCATAAGATTCTACCTGGTGCTGTGTGCGGCAAACTCATGTGCTCCAGTACTGGATGGCTTGTTGTGGTTCTTTAATTTCCTAGTAGTGATCAGGACGAATGAGAGACATGTATTGGCGCCATCAACTGTTGGGCACTTTGAGTATGGTAGAGGATGGTGCAGCAAGTGCACATGAGACTGTTGGAGAGACTGAAATCCATGCATGCGTACCTGTTGCTCACCGATTGGTATGGCATCTTTAGAAATAAAGGCAGTGTGAGTTTCCATATCTGTAGCCAGCCATCTAGTTCATTAGACAGCGGAAGCTTTGGTGCGCTCACGTGATTACAGAACTGATTTGGCCCTCCAGCATGCTGCATGCGTGCGCAGCTGCAGGGCACACTTGCATATGTCTGTCATTGTTTGAAGCTGTACACTTATATATCTGGCATTAGGTCATGACAGGTTCCAAGGAGTCCTTTGTACGAAACAATGTGTAATCATAATTTACATAGAACCTTCAATAAAAAGCATCAATCAGATGAGCCTCATAACAGCTGTTCCCTTCCTGCAGGCTGGAACATTGATGGCCACAAACACACCGTGCCACATAGGCGCCTAGCATACTATGCTGTCAATAATGGTACAGTGGATGCATACATTTCGCAGCTCTTCTAAATGCATGACATTTAACCAGGAAGCTAACCTCGAACATATTCGGAAGCACCCAGGTCTCTCCAAAATTCACATGAAGACCATCCAGAAACGGCTGGAAAACCTTTATGGTGGACGAAATAAATATCTTTCAACCAACATACTCAGCTATGCAAAGAATGAGGACACACCTAGGCTTCTCGACCTACGTTGCTACCGCTCCAAAGGTGACAGTCCTGGTGTCTATACCTACAAAGAATTTCAGTGCTGGTCACAAACACAGAGGCTCCACCCATGCAGCAGTCAGCCCTGCCCGTAATACCGCACACCTAACAGATCCGCTGACACGCGCATGGGCACATTGTGCCTATCTGCGATACCACACTGTCCAGCAGTGGCCAGCCTCCGCCTGCACCCACTTGCTGTCGTCCGGAGCATACACCCCAGCGCCGATCTTCATCACCACTGACTCATCGATCTCGGCCGCGTACACGTCGCTCTCCGCCCTCACAATTGTCACCTGAGCGCCATGCCACACACAGCTGTCAACCTTCTCAGCATCCACCTCCACTCCGGCAGCTTCTGATCTCGTGTTTTCACTCCTCCTTAGCAAATATATGCAAGGAGGCATACTAGCATGTTCCTAGGCTTCAAACTATTGTATGCTCTGCAGATGTCCCTGCAGGCGCCCTGCTTGCATATGCCAGTGGCTCGGGCTATGATTTTGCTGATCCTTAACATGAATAACTTCAACAGCAGCAAGGGAGGGGTGCGCCATTTAGCGCATGCACCTTACTGGGAGGACACCAATGACATAGCGGCAAGAGCGCAGGAGTTTGACAATCTGCGCATGCATGCGCGCACCTGGGAGGACATCAGCAACAATAGCAACAGCTGTGCAGCGTGTGACTTTCTGTTTGAGCGCGCACCTGGGAGCGGCAGTGGATTCCGGCGCGCAGGCGGAGGGCGATGAGGCGTTGGATGGCGTTGGCCAGCTGCGGGTCCTCCAGGTGGTCGTAGAAGATGCAGGGGGTTCCCGGGTGCGTCAGCAGGTAGCAGTATCCCTGCTCCAACCCTTGACTGGGGAACCTCCAGTGCCCCTGCGTCGACCCCTGCATGCACACAGATCTGCTGGGCAGGAAGGACTTGCTGTATAGGAGCCATCTACAGAGCTGCTGCTCTTGTACAGGCGAGCCTGTGGTATGCCATCACGCCACAGCTGTTGTCTTTGCTTGCCCACCCAGATGAGCCCTTGCTCTCATGCAACAGAGAATATGAAGATTCGGCTCCTTCAATGATGCGCCGCTGGAAACGTGCCAACAGTGGTAATGAATGACAGGTCTTCCAATGCCGCTCGCACAATGCAAAGATATGTTCAAGAGACACGGCCATGGAAAATAGTGCCTCAAGCAGGGTGTGCATAGGGGTGGATCACCGTGTCGTGGTTCTCCAGGAAGGTGACTGCGCGCGAGGGCCACCAGCCCATCACGCCGGGCGGCTTGCCGCTCGAGTCCCGCAGCCTCCAGTACTCGCAGCGCTGCAAGGCACAACCCCACCACCCGTCATCATCCAGTGACTCAATCGTAAACTTCGACGCAGCCCTTTCTCCTTACTTTGGCGCTCAACTCGGACTGTCTTTCTTGCATGCATTCTCTCTTGTTTACCATCCTTGAAGGTGACACGTGATGCATTGTGTTCCAAATTGCTGGCTGTCCAGGAAAATAAATAGTGAAAGGCCATCCGTGCGAGTGGGAGGCGTGCCTCAAAGACAGCGTGCATGATGCCCTTGGTGGTGACATCAAAGGCGGTGCCCGTTCCCTCGGCCGCATTGATCCAGTCAATGATCTGCTGCCTGTGCCTGTCCTATAGGCACACAACACATGCCCCTCAGAAGTGTCGTAGTGGTCAACATGATGCTTCACTCAGCAGCACATAGATGCTCACCAAACGATCAGGTCATAGTCTCAGCAGGTGTAGTACCTGATTGTGCTCAGGTATGCCTCCATTGTAGGCCAGGGAGTCCTGCAGCACCATAATGATGATGTCATGATCTGGGGGGCAATATTTTCAATCTTGCTCTTGCACTTTCAATGCTTGCATCTTCTTGTCAGCAGAGCAGAACAGCCTTGCCGGGCAGCCCACCCAAAACTCGCCAACCACGAATGTGGGGGATGATGCGAGCATGTAGTCGCGCACATGACTGCCATGGAATCCTCTCACGAAGTCAAGCCTGCACACACATGACCCGGCTCAGAATAAGCCCCTGACTAAGAGGTCATGGGGCAGCAAGACAGAGCAAGCAGATGAGAAGCTGGGCAGCTTGTACCTCCATCCATCAAAGCCGACATACTCTCGAAGCCACTGCATCCACTCTGATAGGTCCCTCTTGACAAAGGGCTGCGAGTGGTCTATGTTGGGCGCTGCATCAAACCGTGATCCTGAGCTCTGACCACCTGCGACAGCCCATCAATCCTGTCACATGGCCGTCCTCCAAAAACCTGCTTAGAAACTGTGCAGCTCCCCAGCATTTAACTGTGCAAGGTGTGCTGCGTGTGAGGATCAACATGAAGCTAGAGCGCTGCAAGGCTGCAACGATGTAGAAATGCGACATGTCATAGCCAAGGTGTTGGATGAGGGGCTGGCCTCTGCCGTTGAAGTTGCGGTCGTCGCCGACGATGGCGCGGGAGCACCAGTCGAGGCGGCCGCCAAACTGGTTCCAGACGCCGGCGGAGTCCTGGTGCGACGCGCAGCGGTGGTTGAGCACGCAGTCCCCCAGCACCTTCAGCCCCGCCGCCTGCAGCTTCGCCACGCACCTGCGCCAATGCCCAGCCACAGGCAAATGTCAGCACCGAGCGACAACTTATCTTTGCAGACACAGTGTCGGCGCAGAAGCATGCAGCTCTGATCGCGTCCGGCAGGCTTGATCATTTGGAGGCATCAAAGAGCAGGGAGATGTGCAGCATGCGTCTCCTAATCCAATCTCTCCCACCAATGCTAGGGTGATGCCGCTGCCAGGTTGTGGCATAATCATGTACTTGAAGCACGAGGGAGCAGGGGAGTTTGCAGGGGAAACACCGGCGCAGCTCGTCTTCGGAGCCATAGCGGGAGTTGAGGTTGTAGAGGTCGAGGGGCATGTAGCCCTGGGGGCTGACGCTGTCTGTGAAGGGCGGCAGCCACACGCAGGTGATGCCCAGCGAGGCAAACCAGTTGGCCTGCCCCATCAGCCTTTGGTACCACGAGTGGTTGTGCGACTCCCAATTGAACCCCTGCGCTCGCCACATCCAGCTTCATGGCACTGTCCAGTTGGCAGTGTCTGACTCGCCGACGGCCCCTCCCTTTGCTCAAGCAGCACAAATTATGGAATTGCAGAACGTGCAAACAACGGAAAGGGGTACTTTGTTGGAGAAGGTTCCATGCTCACCTGCAGTAGGATCTCATAGCCGGACCCCTCGGGCGTGG
This sequence comes from Coccomyxa subellipsoidea C-169, assembly GCF_000258705.1. NCBI lineage: Eukaryota > Viridiplantae > Chlorophyta > Trebouxiophyceae > Coccomyxaceae > Coccomyxa > Coccomyxa subellipsoidea. Next base: position 1,653,352 of record NW_005178031.1, read on the forward strand.
TGTTGCCCTCGATCTGCTCAAAGGGCGGCAGGGGCGCAGACCACAGGTCCAAAGCTGCAGGCTGCTCCTTGCTCCTCTCCATGACTAGCGTCATTAGACTGCCGGGAATGGGCCCTGCTGCCTGCGCCGCCCTGCTAGTGTGACTCAGATCTTCTTCGAGCACCTGCAGCTGCTCCCGGAGGCGCTGCCCCAGGCTCTGCACGCCACACGGCCGCGCTCTGCTGAAGTCAAAGTGCAACGAGAGCTTCAGCTCAAGAGTCGACTTAACAGAGCAAGAAGGTAGGCTTATACCTGGCCTGAATTTACTCCATTTGAGGCGCGTCGCTGGAGCTCGGATGCACATTCAGCCTTGATGCGCTCAGCTGGCGAAGGCCCATCCTGTTCAGCGCATGCAAGGTCAACCCCCTTGTCATGTTGGAAGCTCTATCTACCAAGATGGGACAAGGCAACCTTGCCTCACCTTGCGGGCGAAGGTCCTGGACAAGGTCAGCTTGACGCCATCCTTTTTCTCATCCACAGCTGTGGAGAAGAAGTTTGAAAAGTTGAAAGTGGGGAATTCTAGCAGGTTGGAGAGCCCATGTTGTCGCTTGTCAACAGTGCGGTCTCTCCCGGGTGTAGTCTCGGCATGGACATGGACGCAACGTGACCTGCAAGTATTAATTTTTTTTTAATTGATTACATTGCAGCGAATAAGATAAGGGCATGGGAATAGCTTTTGCCTTTGACGTTAAATCAGTCTGCATCTTACACAATATAGGACATGATCGATATGAAGTTGCGTCATGCCGTCTAATATTTCAATTTTTTGGCCGTGTACTTTATTGAAATTTTGTGCATGGGGATGTCTACCTCCTTCTGAGACGAGGAGTGGTACTCTTAAGCTGGAGCCCTTCAGAACAGCGGTCCTGCCGCAGAAACGTCCTCATTGCGTCCCTTCTCACTGCGCATTGATCTTCTCCCACATTGAGGATTTGGTCATGTAGGACTACTCCAAGTATGGAAAGCCTGGGGCGCGAAAAAGTGCACCATCATCGACTGGGCACGTGACATGACTCACGCGGAGGTCTGCCTTTGTTCTCGCTAGCCTAGCAGCAGAGTTCAGCTCCCCTAAAAGTACTATTGTTTCGCCTTTGGACCAGCTTGATTTGTTTTAATCGACCCAATTGCTGTCTGGAATGTGAGCAGGATTTTGTGCGGATTGCATGACATCAGCCGTCAGGCTGCATAAACAAGCCCCTACGCCAAGCCTACTTCCGCATACATCACCTGAGCCGCGTTCCCGTCAGTCTCTTATCGTCGCTGCCCAATCAGCCATCAGGTCGTCCCTCAGTGATGTACTAGAGAAGCTGCTCTGACACTTGCCTTCAATAGCAGAGATAAACTTACTCTTTTCTTTGCCTATAGGACTTCGATTACACCTACAGTGAAAGGTATTCCTTACATAGCACCACGGTTGGCCAGACAAGAGATGTCTTCTTCTAATCCCTCAGTGGCCACAGCAGCAGCCTTGAAACCAAAGGTGCGCAAATCATATGTATCTTGTAAGATGAAGAATAGCCTGGTGACCTCTCATATGCAGTGAGGGGCCTCCCAGTGTGCTTGATTTCCAGAGAATGCATGCATGCAGGATGGGCCTATCACCACGCACGAATTTGAGGAGCTGGTCCTCCGTCTGCATGAGATTGAGGTATGTCCTAATTGCATCCCCTGCGAGTCCTTTTGTAGTAGATATTATCGCCATGCAACTGACGCCATTGTATACTTTGCCACAGCCTATTTGTCTTGCATGTGCAGGCCGTCAAGTTTGGCAACTTCAAGCTCAAGAGCGGGCTGATGTCCCCGATCTACATCGATCTGAGGGTCATCGTCTCATACCCGGACGTCCTCCGCAGGGTGCGTCGCTCATAACTCGCAACAAAATGGGCATCATCCAGCACATCACCACAAGCACTACTGGCGTGCTTTCCTGGTGACTTTGGCGCACTTCTTACTGTTCTTTATGGGCAGGTTTCATCTCCTTTCCTTCCCTGTATTTCCTTCTGCGATTTGGTGGATATCCCGTGGTCCTGCCATTGCAACCTGTCAAGTGCGACTGAGGCTAAGGCCCCAAGGGAGGATTTGCCCTGGGCCACAACTCCCCGAACCATCAGACCAAATCATCAGATAAGGGGAATACTGTATACCAGATAAGAGGGTGGGCGCCGTGCTGTGTGCAGGTGGCGGAGGTGATGTGGCACCAGGTGTCACAGGGGGCGCAGTTTGATGTGATGTGCGGAGTGCCGTACACGGCACTGCCCATCGCGACGTGCATGTCGCTGCTGCACGGGACGCCGATGCTGATGCGGCGCAAGGAGGTCAAGGAGTACGGCACCAAGAAGGCCATCGAGGGCGCCTTCACCCGCGGCCAGACCTGCCTCATCGTCGAGGACCTGGTCACCTCCGGCGCCTCTGTCATGGAGACCGTGGAGCCCCTCGAGGTGCGCAGTCCACCCTGGAGCTGCTCCTGCTTTTCAGGAGATGCCTGCTACTGGACGTCCGAGCTTGGCAGGCTGCTGGAGCCAGAATGCTAGGTCAAGCATGCTCGGCGCATGCTTGGCTTGATCTTCTGCATCTAGATTATTTTCTTGCGCATGCTTGGCTTAGTGTTGCCTGTTCGGCGCATTGTCGGCCATGGGTGCAAGACTGAGGGGAGGGTGAGCCACATGGCTTGATGTGGCCTGTGCGGTGCATATGCAGCCAGTGGTTGCTTGGCTGGAGGGACAATGATGTCTTAGATGGCCCGGTGGCGCCGGCCTAGAACACATGCAGCAGATGTAAGCGGTAGGACACTCACCCTCAGTGTTAGAAGAACCTGGCATGCTGGCAAGAGCGCAAATGCTGTGCAGGTGGAGGGTCTGAAGGTGACGGACGTCGTGGTGCTGATAGACCGGGAGCAGGGCGGCGCTGCGCGCATGGCCAGCAACGGGCTGCGGCTGCACTCCGCCTTCACGCTCTCCTTCATCATCAAGACCCTGCTAGCGCACCAGCTGGTCACCCAGGATGTGGCCGACAGCGTGGCCGCCTTCATCGCCGCCAACCAGACCTTTTGCCCCTCGAGCAGCGCCGCGCCCCCCGCTGCCCCTCCCGCAAAGCCCAAGAGGTGGGGCATGACACTCTGTCCTCCTTTCGTGATCCTCTGTTGCTCTTTCAATCTGAATATTGACCTTCTGAAAGTTTCCCGATCTCTGCAATTTCTGGAAAAGGTCTCTTTTCTTTGCTGGCAATGAAGCTGCGGTGTCTTGGTTGGTGTTGTGTCACCAATGCAATAGTATCGGACCGACAGTGAGGGTGCAGAGGGTGTGACCAGGCTGCCATTTGAGGAGCGCGCGACGCTGGCGCAGAACGCGGCTGGCAAGAGGCTGCTAGAGCTGATGGCGCGCAAGAGGACCAACCTGGCGGTGGCCGCTGACGTGGCAACGGTGGAGGAGATGCTGCGTATCGCAGACGCGGCCGGCCCCCACATCGCGGTCTTCAAGACCCACGTGGACATCTTTGACAAGTGGGACGACTCCATCGCCGCCCAGCTGCGCCAACTGGCGGACAAGCACGGTGAGACCTGCAGCACTGGCCCGTAGTGGTGCTGAATTTCCTTGTCAACATGCACAGGTCTGTACTGGGGTAATCAATGCATTACCCAAGAGATTCTGCCGAAATCGCCCCCTATCCCCCTTCGATCCGTCCGAAAGACCCTGGCAGCCATATATTGCAGCTTTTTTGCAGATGCATTTTGCTTCTGAGGTCGAGTCAAGTGGCAGCAAATGCGGGTAGTGTCATGTGTTAGCGGAAAGCAGTGGCTAAGGGGTTTGTCGCGTGTGGCTGCGCAGATTTTCTGGTGTTTGAGGACAGAAAGTTTGCCGACATTGGCAACACAGTGGTGTCCCAGTACGGCGGCGGCATCTACAGAATAGCGGACTGGTCGGACATCACCAATGCGCACCTTGTGCCCGGCCCTGGAATCATCGACGGCCTTCGCAAGGCAACACTTTCATTACCAGCCCAAGCATCTTGAGATTGCTCACATGACTGCAGTTTAGCATGACGCCAGTGAGCTCATTGATTTGTGCTGACATGGCAGGTGGGCCTAGAGAAGGGGCGGGGCCTGCTGCTTCTGGCAGAGATGAGCTCGAAGGGAGCCCTTGCCACAGGTGCTGGGGACAGGCTTCAGTTTGAGTCTTTGCCTGCTATTGCATCAAAGCATGCATTGTGTGCGTTTGTGAAGTTATCTGCTCGAAATCAAGCGGCTGGGCTGATGTGGGGTGCTGCCTGTCTAGGGGCGTACACTGAGAAGGTTGCTGAAGCGGCCGCCGCCAATCAGGACTTTGTGATGGGCTTCATCTGTCAGTCACCGGCAGACTGGGCCACGGCAGTGCCTCCAGGTGACTAACAAGCACTCCATGCAGATTTCTTCATCGCGACAGGCACTCTGCAAGCCTGAGGGCTTCACCGTTCATAAATAGGGGATGCTGGGCTGAAGCTTGTGGTTGTTTGCAGGCCTGGTGCACATGACGCCGGGAGTGCAGCTGGCATCTGGGAGCGACGCATTGGGGCAGCAGTACAATACCCCTGCTTTGGTCATTGGCCAAGGCGGCAGCGATGTCATCATCGTTGGCAGAGGTATCATCAAGGCATCGGACCCTGCCGCTGCAGCTGCCCAGTACAGGGAAGCTGGCTGGGCAGCTTATGAGAGCACGCTGGTATGATAGGCTCACAATTGTCCTGCTGGCCATACTTGACCAGCAGTTGGAATAACTGCATGTGCCAGTACTCTAAGGCTGTCCAACAGAAGTGAAAAGACTTTCCTGTACATCTACGTAGACGTGCGGCACTTCTGCTTTACAGTGGAAACATACACAGACATTGCCATCCTTGTAATCTCAAAACCATCAAGGACTAGAGAGGATCTGAGGCATCTGGACGTCTGTCAGATCCACCTGTGGACCCTGGCCCAGGGGTACCGGGTACCACCGGTGCGAGCGTCTCACTTGGCACAAGTGACACCTGCTGGTCACTCATATGAGCTCAGTATAAAATCTTACATGTTCACCTTTCTCACTGGTGGGCACCCATCCAACCATAATGGCTTAAAGTGGATCCACATCAAGGTCAAGACCTGCAGGCTTTGGGACCCCCCGGCTTGCAAAGGAACCACGAATTGGGGATTAGTCACTGATCCAAAATAGATTGAAAGATTTGCTGTCGTCATGAAAAGGAGGTTTCCCTTTTTGCGAGCCTGCCCTTCAAGCAAAAATAACACAAGTGATCGTACATACTTTTGCAGCTTACAAAACAAGTCTGTACTACTTGGGAAGGGGCGTCTGCCTGTCCAGGCCCGCGACGAGGAAAAGTGACAAAGTCAGGGAAGGCAACGCTCCAAACCCCTTGTGTGCACGGCGGAAGCCATTGACTGCTTCAGTCCAGTAGCTGTAGGATCATACACTGGTGATCTATCCTCCTTGGGAGCTGCGAATCTCCTGAGGAGGAAAATGACGGAGGTTGAGCAGAAGCTGACAAGCATCAATCGGGACATAGACCAACTCTTGCATGGGTTGGGCCAGGAGGGTCTTCTAGATGATCAGTTCGCTCAGCTGATGCAGCTGCAGGCATGCTTCCGTACATACCAGAACCTTACCTAAGATGTACAGATCAGGAATCTTTTATTGTCAGAAAGTCGTCACTGTTGTGATGACCGTCATTTATGATTTCTATATGAATCTTGCAGGACGACAGCAACCCCGATTTTGTGGCCGAGGTTGTGGAGCTCTACTTTGAGGACTCTGCAGGAAAGCTTGAAAAGCTTGATGCAAAGCTGGCTGCCCCTGTGCCCGACTTCAACGAGGTGGATCAGCTCGTCCATCAGTTTAAGGGCAGTTCGGCCAGCTTTGGGGCACAGGGCCTCGCAACACTTTGTGTGCAGGTATATCTTCAGGCCTCTCACAAATTCACAAAGTTATAACATGTTTCAGGATACCAGAAATAAGAATAAGCACTGGTGTGCTGTGCAGTTGCGTGATGGATGCATGCGCGGAGACCGTCAGGGCTGCCAGCAACTGCTACAGGAGGTCAAAAGAAATTTCAACACTCTGAAAGGAAGGCTGGAGATTTTCATGCAGCTGGAAACACAGAGGAAGCTGCTCCTGAGTGGAGGCATGTGAAACGGGATGGCTCACAACACACCCTTAGTGCAGTGCCTCGCATAAAAGCAGCTTGACACAGCATTCAGGGAGTGTCTGACCTGATTATTTTTTCCAGCACCAGGGGGAGGTGCTTGATGATTTCCTTCTTTTGCTCTGCGATTTGGGGTGACTGTATATTACCAACAGGGCAGGTGTTGTCCATTTCTTTGACGAGACGAGCTGACGAGACGAGCTGGTCTTAAGGGTGCCTGCTAGAGTGTGAACATCTACACGTTTGAAAAGCTTGCTGCATCATCAAGGCGCATCACAGTTTGGCAACAGTGTGGTGTGGTAGCCGAGGCGACAGAGGTTACTTCAGAGAGTCCTGGTGCTTGCAAAGTTCCAGTGGAATTTGAAGGACAAGAAATGTTGAAGAAGCAGTCGTGGGAACGCATGTCGAGCATGATTGCCTAGTGTGGGTGCAAGTAAGATTTCTGGCTGCCGTATCTGAACATCAGGAAGCATGTATAGGGCCCTAGGGCTGCTTGATGCAGTCCTCCGTTCACAGTCAAAATTGGCTCCCACTGGCATGAATTAGGTTGTTTTCTCTATCTGGTGATTGTGTTGAGTATACACCAATGGCTAATTTGCAATAGTCCGTGAGATATTCTCACAAACAAGTTACAGTAAGACCATGTTTTGAACCAGAGATTGGTACACTCTTGCATACATCTCGTCCTCACAATCTCACCCCTCTGTTCTCAACGCTGTCTTCATATAAACAGGCAAAAGCTTCAAGACAGGCTCACTGCCTTGCACAGAGAACAGGCTTCCCTGCTGACATACAAAACAGTAATCTGTCAGAGGACCCTGCTGTGCAGCATGTGAAGTGTGCCCAGCAGCTGCATTCCCTCCATTCTGCATGCGTTGCCCAGAACTTTCACGATGATCATTCAGGCAGACAGAGCCGATATTTCCATTTGCTGACTTTGCATGCAGAACTCCCTTCGTGCGTTGATCTGCACTTGGCTCCGAAGAACTCTCTGCTGTCAAGTGCTCCCCTTCTCTTGTAGCACTGATCTGCTCTTCACCGCTTCCAGCATCCATTTTGGCTTCCCTCCCTGTGTTGCAATCGGTTGAGATGTAGAGCAGCACTAGGCTTCTCGGTACCTAAGGGCAGGAAAGAACGGCAGCGACCAACTACTTTAAAGATTAACTTACCAGGTGTGGCACAACTTCCTTGCTGGGCAACCTCTGCAGGCGACAGAGGTGCACTGCAGAGTCTGCACAGGGGGACGGAGGCTGCATGCGCAGGGGCAACGCTCTTTTCCTCTTTCCCTCTGCTCGGCACAGCGCTGGGATGATTCCAGGGAAACGCCTGCACACAGCAGCGGATCATGTCATCTGAGACACCAAGTCAGACAGATGCAATGCACACTACTCGCAGATATGTCTCGTGAAGTGCAGACAGCGCAGCAAAAGCAGCACTTGGGATATCAACACATGGTGAGGCCTGCCAACCTGGAGCTTCAGGGCTGTGCGCAGGATGGTTGGCACGGTGGAAGGCAGGGCAGATTGCAGGCTGGCCACAAACCCCTCGGCGAGGGTGTTGAGGGAGGGCTTCCTGCGCGCGCGCTGCGGCGGCCGTGGCGGCTGCACCGGCGGCAAGCTCAGATGGTGGCAGAGCATGGCCAGGTCCTTCATGGGCAGATTGCGTACTGGGCATATCACCGCTGGCCCCTCCTCCCCTCCCCTGCATGGATGCAAATGTCCGCATCTTCAGCAATTGCATCAAAGTGAGGGGCAACACTGCAACAGCGCTTTAATATCACGTGCTGTAGATCATCACTTTAGACAAGCATCAGGTACTAATGGGTTCGCTGCACTCTCAGTGCCTAGTGTTGTGATGGTGCTTCAGAGGAAATTTGGTAAAGGTGGGGAATGACCTGGCGTCAAAGTGCTGGATGGAGGCTGGCAGAGAGAATCCAGCGCCCTTGGCTGCGCTGGCAATGGTGCGGACGGCCACCCTTGTGGCGCAGTCCCCGCGGGCCAGCTTGTTGTAGCCCAGCCTGGCGGCCACACGCAGCAGCAGGGCATTGCGCAATGACTCTATAAGGTCCTCGCGGCCAGTCACATCCTCCACTGCCTGCACATCACAGCCGCTCTGCAGCCTTGACCATAGTCACACCACTACCACCGAGATACAGTTCGCTGATACATGCTAAAAGTGGCGTTGTGGCAAAATCTCATGTGCAAAGGTCTGCGTGGCGGTACCTCCAGCAGCCTGACCAGGAGGCTCCCCTTGTCCACAGCCACTTCTTCCCCGTCAAACACATCCTCCAGTTGCACACAGTGCAAGGGCATGTCTGGCGCAACGGCCCTGTGCAAGGCTGACACGGCCTCCACAGCTCTGCAGCTGTCCTCTGAGCTGGCGCCATGGGTCAGGCTCTCGTCCACATACACAGCGCCCATCTGAAACGCAATCTGCGCAGCAAGACATGGATGTGATACATCATGTGTACTCAAATAGAACAGAATGCTGAGGACAGGATCCTAAGAGTGGAAAAGCTACTTACATTCCAATGCTTGTTTTGATTTTGAGGGCGGACAGGAAGAGCTGTACCTGCCCCTGCTTCTCTCGACTTGAGTCTGCATTGCACATCATCGTCAAGAGATGCATGAGAGCTGTGGATGCAAAACCTGCGCATACATACATACTGAGCACATTCAGCAAGCCTGGCTTGGCAGAAATTGCATTTTTGTCAATACTCAGAACACAATCTGGCTGGCAGTTGTCTAGAGTATGAGGCACAAAGCATCTGCCAAGGCTGTGACATGTGACCTGACCTCCAGAGACTGCCACAAGAATCCTGTCCCCTGGCTGTACTAGGCCCTTCAATCGCACGGCTTTCCGGACAGTCTTGCCGAGGCTAGCATGGAAGCAATTCCAACAGAGTGGCTCTTGCTGCTTCGCTAACACCTGTGAGAACCACACAGGCAGGCTCACAGTTGGAACACTGGAGCACTAGTACTCACCTGTTCTTCTCCACCCAAAATCAAAGGATGCTCGAGCAGCCACATTCGAACATAGTCCTGACACATACATGCAAGCACCATCTATAAAATCGCACGCAACAGCTCCAAAATTGTCGTTGGAAGCAGGAGACCTGCCTGTGCTGCAGTGGTTTTGCACTTCACACATACATCCTTTTGGCCCCGTCTCGTCGATGCCTCTGATTGCTTCTGATTGCTGCAAGAATTACCAGTACCATTGCTGATACAAGCTGGCTGCCTGGATTCCTGGCAGCCGCTCTGAGAGCAGCCACTACCACATCCTGGGTTATTGTGTGTTGCGCAAGTGCTTTCCGTGTCTTCGCCCGCACCACATCCTCCAGTAGCCATCCTCAACTCTCTATATGCTCTGCGCGGATCGATCGGATTCTATCAATGGAAGAGACGAGGAAGAATGTGTGGGGTGACGTCATCAGGCCAGCACGACAGTCCTTTTTCACATCGTCTTTCCTCCATAAGTTTCCATGAACTGATCATGTTTTGCTAGGTAATAGCCTGTGATTTTGCTTACTATAATATCGCTGTACATCGCGTTGCAATTTGTATCAGTTTATTTCGTTGATGATCTCAAACATATGTTAAGAGTGATTTTGCTGTCGCGATGACTAGTGTGTATAAAAGGTTAAATTAGGCCGTACTTATCCTTTTTGACGGGCATGTTTGTGCAAAAAGTGTCTGGATATGTCAGAGGCCTGCTGTCCCGTTTAGACAGCTTTTGCACACGGCCTGTGCTGTCTCTATGCACTCCGTCGACATCTGGCAGCATCTTCAGCCGTCAATTAGCATGTGCAAGCGCTTATGGCCCTGCGATCCCCCAAATTTCTAGGAGCTGGACTGCAGCACAGCTACAGAGCACAGGCAGATACATGAACATGCAGACTTTCATGTCAGCCTCCCAGAGGTGTACAGAACAAGGCAGGCCAAAAATATTTCAGTCATCCAGTGAGAGCTCCTGGATGCGCAGCAGCTTAGGGCAGCTCAGAGGGATATCAACAGCACACCGGCATGCAAGCACCACATGCAGAGCAAAATTGTCCCAGAGGTGGCAGAGCAGGCTGAAGATACAACCATGCAGCACAGTCCTGTCATCTCAACGCAGCATGGCCACACAGGGAAGGGGGGCAGCGCTTAGCCAGAAAGGCCGGCTGCAGAAGAAGGCCTCAGAGCAGGGCCTCTACCTGGTGGCCATGGTGGTGGGCATGGTGGGACTGACTTATGCGTCCGTCCCTCTCTACAGGTACCTACCTGCAGCCTTTCTTCTGCGCTCAGTTTTGGATCAAAAGTGAACTAGAGTGATCCCCACGTAGGCTCTTGCTTGACACATTATAAGTCTCTATGCCTCATCTATCTGTGAATCTTGCTGTTGTTTCGAGCTCCCCAGCCTCTAAATTTGCAGCTTGATTTTCATTTGGGCAGGCCATAATAACGATGGCCCCAAATTCTCACGTGCTCCTCTAGATTGGCCGGACTAACTAACCTGCACCATGCTCAGTACAATTTGTGCACTCATGATTGGCACATGTAGATCCTGCTAAGGGGCAGCTACCGAGGATGTTGTGTACGCTGTGTGCAGGATGTTCTGTCAGGCTACAGGCTTTGGGGGCACGGTGAAGGAGGGGCGCAGCGTGGAGGAGAAGATGCGCCAGAGGGAAGAGAACAGGGACGAGGCTGTGGAGGCGGCGGCGGCGCAGCGGCAGATAACGGTGTCCTTCAATGCCGATGTGTCCGATGGCATGCCCTGGCGCTTTGTCCCGGCGCAGCGATCCGTGAAGGTACAGTGGCACTGCACAAGGAACACCCTGTGGACGCTTTTCTGGTTCAAGTAATTTGCGGGAGACAGTTTGGACCAGGGAATGTGGTATGATCGCAGGTGCATCCAGGGCAGAGCACTCTGGTGTTCTACACAGCGCACAACTTGAGCGACAAAGCCATCACCGGGGTGTCTACGTACAATGTGGCGCCACAGCAGGCGGGGTACTACTTCAACAAGATCCAGTGCTTCTGCTTCGAGGAGCAAAAGCTTCGCCCAGGCATGTTCGTCTTCCGATTGGTGCATGACAAGGATTTCTGTACTCCTGCTTCAGATTTGCACATGACAGTCTTGCAAGGGATGCAGTAATGTCTGCCTGCACTTTTTTGAAAGACCTGATAAGTTTGATCTGTTGCGCAGGCGAGAAAATCGACATGCCGGTATTCTTCTACATTGATCCAGAGTTTGCCACTGATGACCGGCTAAAGAGCATCAATCATTTGACCCTGTCATACACCTTCTTCAATGTGGATGAAGAGGAGGTGGAGTTGGATGGTGAAGTGGTGCCTGCATCTGCCCTTATTGGCCGTGAGTCTGCACACACTGCCCCTGCTGGATGAGCAGGTCTGGGAGTTGTAAGGCATGGATGCTTCAGCCAAATTCAGTGATATCCTTGGAATTCAGAATGAGCTACCGGTGGTTCACACACTGTGCACCATCTGCAGCATTCTCCGCTCACACGTCAGGAATCATACTCAGCAAAATTTGTTCAAGCAGTAATCTCACATATACTCATCGGTCAGGCCATATCTCCTCTCTCGCTCATCTACACATGAATATGCTGCATAATGACTCCTCAGGCTGGTAAGGAAAGAAGCCACCGCTCCTGCACTTAGGCACGGCTGGAGCTCGATTCTGTCATGATGTTGGCCAACAATCAGCAGTGCTGAATGATCAATCGATAAGTGCTGCAGCAATATCTCACTACTGAGCGCCACATGTCTCCTTCCATACATTCCAAATCCCGGTGCCAGTTTCAGGCTCCTTCCTCCTTGAGGTAGTTGAAGACATAGGTGCCAGTGATGGCAAGGAGGATTGCCCAGAAGATACCGAGTCCCACAAAACTCTGCAAGCACAGACAGCCACGTGTCGTCATTTCGTTGCAGTGGTTCAGCATTCAGCTGCAATACAGCAACAAGATGCCCTGCAAACGAGTGCCAGGTCAGAAGATGCTTCAGTGTCGCACCTCCAAATAGATGGCAACTGCAGTGCCAGCAACAGCTACACAGGCGACTGCAAAGATGGTGATGGCCAGAACATATGGGTCCAACTTCTCCTTTGTGCCAGCAGAACCCATAGGCACAATCTCTGCAATGTACCACACAGCCAGTCCTGAAAATGGGTATTTTTATTTTATATTTACACATTTGATATGGACAAAGGGGTCACACTCATTGTCGACAAAAGTGCGCTGTTTGAAAAACTTTGGAGAACACATGGTGCTCTTTTGAAGTGTAGTGGAATTCAGAGCTCACCATCCGGAGTGCTTCCCTCAACATACACACGCGGCTCAATGGAGAACACATTGTTGTTGTCAATGGATGTGTCGGAGCCGCCTCGTGCCGACTTGAACTTTGTTGTGGCTGCACCGCTGACATCCACTAGGATAGCGTCCTGTGTCAGCTTCACAGGGTACACATCCAAATTCCTCACTGTGTCCTGTGGCGTCACCAGCCGCAGAACTGGGTTTGTCGGGTACCTGCATAAACAGCACCGTCCTCAGCTGCTGTCCACCGACACGTCACACCAGCAAACAGCCATCAAGAAGTGTATCTGGAGAACTAGTTTCTGCGCACCATGCCGTGATCTCTCCTGTCTTGAGGGAGAAGAGGGATTTGGTGTCGGGGCACTCTATCTCATATTCCTGCACAGCAGATGCAGCATGAGTGGATTTAGCTTGCATGCTAAGTCAGCAAAACATAAATTTCTATTGCCTGAGTGTTTGCAGACGTCCCCAATCACCTGTGTGAGCTTGCTATTTATGAAGCCCTCGCTGTATGCCCCGGCTGCTGGAGATCTGCAGCAAGTTGCAAAACCCATTATTGGACTTATGTCTGTCTCGGACATGATGCGTCACATTACATACAACAAGGCATTGACAAGAAGTGCAGGAGAGAGAGACTTGCCTTTGTTCAATGGCATATATCTGATTCCTGTACCATAAAAGAAGCACATCCACGCCCTGTGCCTTGACTTCAAACCGGTACCCTGCACAATACACCATTTTCTTGCTATTGTGAATGAGGAACAAAAGCACAAGACTACAGCGCTCAATTTTACATTAGATCATCTGTCTTTGTACTATTCCCAGACATATGACCACACCTTTTGGAATTTCTTCAGGTCTGCAGACTGGCACCCAGTTGTCAGAGATACTCTCCTCAGAAGTCTCCGCTGCTTTAACTGCCCATACCACATGAGACGATATCAACTTGCACAGAATGATTTCAAGGTAGCTCAATGACCCTGCACAAGTGACTACTTCCCCAACCCACCCCTCAGGAGCACTTCTTCAGATTTTCTAGATGAACTGGAAAACCAATCCTCACCTTCCTGTTCTGTGGATCTCGTCACACAGCTTCTTCTTTGAGAGAGTAAAAGGCCGCTCTTGAACAGCTTGCTTAGCTGCACCTGCCTGGAAGGGACAGATGATCTCGGCAAGGATCTGAGGTTTACCACCAGCCTCTGGCTGCCCCCTTTACTCAAGACATGGAAACTTCCGCTGTTAAAGGAAACATCACACGCGAACATCTTGGCTATTTCCGAAAATCGCAAATTAACTTTTCATTCGACTTGGGCAAATTTGAAGTTTGCCGATGAGATTCAGGTGACGTGGTCGTGTGTCATCCATGAAGACGAGACCAACGCAGAGGCTAAGCCAGTGATGGATGTTACTTTCTATTGACCAGCTATGAGCGAGGCAATTAGCCGCATGCATGCAGTTCATGCTTTGCTGCATGTCACGGTGCCATGCTTGGGATTTGGCGTCCCGCCGGCGGCCGTGCACACGTGCACACTGTGCAGCATGGCATGCAGTCATGACAATTTTATAAATTGCTGTAATCACATGACATTACAGCAGTCCACAAGAGTCTTTTAGCGTTGCAACTTCAGGCCAGAACCGTTCTCAGAGCCATCATCACGATCTGAGCAGCAGCTCCTACTGCTGGTGTGCTGCCGACAGCAATCACAGGCACAAAGACTGGAGCAACCTGGCCCTCAGCTGCGCCGCATCCTGCAAAGGCTGAACACACAACTTCTCTTGTTGCCTCCTCCGTCAGCAGGTCTGGGCAGAAGTACACGCGCACGACCATCAGGTCATCGAGACACAGCTGAGCTTCGCTGAGAGTCGCAGAGATGCCCTCGGCGGCAGTGCGGCCGGCAGACTCACAGTCCCCAGCAAGCAGGCTTGTGCTTGGGGGTATCGACAGCTGGTAGAGGCAGAAGCGCTCGGGACAGATGAGCGCCTCACAGTGGGCTGCAGCGTCTGCATGATCCCCTGATGTCTCACTGGAGCCATGTGGATCTGTCCAAGAGATGTTGTGCAGCCCTTCCGTGAGCTCTGTAATGCCACAAGCACAAACAGTCAGTTGCTACACAATCTATGCAGGAGTGAGAGCGGTTCAAGTGCTTTGGAAGCAATAAAGGGAGCATGTGGTGTGCCACCGATTATATGAGCTTTCCATGGGTGTCTCGGCTCACTTTGCACGCTGGCTGGATCTTGACCAAAGAGGCTGAGGGCCACCGGCTGCACCTCCACGGCCGCGCCTCGCGGCAATGCGCTCACAGCCGCGTACGTCACCAGCGGCTGCCAGCTCCTGACCATTGACGGCGGTTGCAGATATGTATCCATGCATGCATCGTCCTCATCATCCACATCCTTATCAGCCTCAGACACCTCTGTATTTAAGCGCTCACCAGCCCCAGCTGCATGTGGGGGCCCGTCATTATGCCCTGACATGGCTGCAGTGGCAGCACGCATGTCCCCCTTGAGCAGCGATGTCAGCAGCTGCTCAGCTCCCTGCAGCACAGGCCGTGCATGCTGCACGCCATCTGCCCTGTTGACGGCAGCGGCTGCATAGACCGTGCAGCCGAGCAGCGCCTGGGGAAGGTCGCAGCGCACAGCCACGGCCACGGCCTGGCAGCTGGCCAAGCAGCGCGCACACTCGGCTTGGGGCCCCCCGGGCACCAGCTGCATGATGGGGGGGTCCAGCCCGATCTGCCCAGCGAAAAAAGCCAGGCCGTGCGCGACCGTCGCCTGAGAATAGGGCCCGATGCACGACGGTGCCCAGCAGGATATGGACTGCACATGCAGCACTCGCCGCGATGCCACATCTGCGCCAGCCAACAGCAGCTTATTCCAAGGTGCTCACACTTAAAGGAGTCCTTCAGCTTACGAAGCGGTATTCTGATTAACGCACAATTGCAATGTTTTCAACAAATGACAGATCAAATTTTAATCTTAGAAGAGGACAAGAATATGTCAGTGCACCTCGCGCAGAGAGGACATCGACCATCACGTTTACTCCTGGGGGCAGCTGTGCCTGAACGCAGGCTCTGGCCGGCGGGTTGACAGCTGGGAAGTGATGTCCGTACGCCGAGTTGGCAGCACCAAAGTCTTCCATGCGCGCCAGGTAGAGGTGCACAAAGAGCGCCGATGCCAGGCTCAGGGCATGAGAATCCAGCACTGCATATGATGCATATGTCAGCCTCTCCACTGACATATTATATTGGTTGGGAAAAATGACGAGGAACAACTGCAGAACGAAAGGGAGCATCACCGCGTTGGATAGCATCCAAAGCTGCATGCAGAGCTCGCTGAACACGCTCTCCGGCTGTCGTTGTGCCATCTGTTGAAGGCAGACGGGGCGTGCAGGAGACGTGCACCCCGCTTGCACTGGCCTGTACAGCCACCTCAACCCCACTGCTGACCGCCTCCCCACTCTCTTGGGCAGATGGCTTTGGCAGCTGTGCGTCAAAGTCTGAAGGAACCCAAATGACCTCGTCGCCTGAAGGTGTGGCGGGAGCCTGCATGAAGGTTTGGGGCCTGTCCCTGCTGCGTTCACTTGCCCTCGCCGCCTCTGGCACTGTCGCTGCTCTGCTGCCACTCGGCCATTTCGGCTCTAAATGGTACTTTGTTGGATGCAAGATGGCGACTGCACCGTGGCCGCCGGCTGACAGGTGCTGCACGTCCGATGCATCAAGCTGAATGCAGGCATGCTGGAACAAGGGGCAGTCCAGGACAAGGGTCTCATATTCGCCCCCTTCCCCACACACGTTGCAGCCATACAGCCTGCACCACGTCCATCCTTCACACTGATGCATGAGGATGGGTGAATGCGACGTCAGGAATGAGTCCAGAATCAAGAAGAATCACAAGAAAGTGCCATATTTGGCACACCTCTCCAACTTTATAAGGTGAGAGTGCATCTCCTCAAGGTCCTTCCCCAAGTGCAGGTGGGGCTCAAGCCCCATGGCCGCCACCTTGATCAAAATCGCCTTGATGCCAAATTCAAGCATTGCGCTGTACAGCTGCCGCTGTGGCTGGTGCCACATGTATGACAGGGAGACCAAATTGAGCCGTGCGCAAACCTGCGGTCCACACCTCAGATTCACTGCGCAGAGGAGCAACTTGCACGAGCAGGCATCAATTGCACAACATTGCCAAAGATCCTCTTCATAAAAACTAGCCTCACACTCACATGCTCCACCCTCTGCCTCTGGTAGTCAGACGCAATTGCGCCACTGGAGACAGCTTCAATCTCTGGGTGTTCCTGTTTTGCAAATGCCAGAAGCTGCAGCATATCCTCAACTTCGTCCTTGTCTGTCACAGTGTACACCAGACCCTGTGCCCAAAACAATACTGTCTCTTGCATTTTGATCAGTTTCAGATGTGCTGACTGGGCCAAAGAACGTTACAAACTGCTTGGCATTAATTTGAATAGCAGATGTTGCACCTGCTGGACAGAGGCGCCTTTGATGCGCCTGCGATAGAGAGGCAGGCCCATGCATGCAGCATACATTGAAATGATATGATGTCCCACTGTCTGGAACATGTAACTGTCCAGCTCATCCACGTCAGGAGACATGGGCAGCAGGTTGGCCAGAGCAACGATCTCATGCCCAAACCGTCTGCAGAGTAGCATGTTGTAGCAAGAGTCCTTGCCCCCACTGGCAGCACAAACATGGTGTCAGTTTGCACTGGCCCGAGACTCCTACAGTTCGCAGAAACGAAGTGCATGTCGAATGGGAGACTTGGGCAGTACCTGACCAAAGCTATCACCTTCATCCTCAACCTTGGATGGACCTTGCGCTGGTGAGCAGAAGCCAAATTGCCCCCAATCTCACGAATAGATGAATAATTTTCCTGAGGACCTCGTTATCATTCCCATGCTCCTGGTGCGATCGTGCAAGCAACCCGGATCACTGACCAGATCGTCCTGGCAATATGTCAACGCTTCTGCAGATAATAAGCTACATTACTTTCACACGTAAAGCAAGAACTCCCTCACATATTAGCAACCAATATGCAGTTCTCACTGTGATCATATAACGGAAATGGAAGAAGGCAACAGTTCATGATGGTTATGGCCTGCCTGGGCCCTGCAGCTGCCTGGGGGAAGCCGGCGCCCGCTGTTTCAATACGCAACGAAATTACAAAAGCCCACCGGAGATTTGTCCTCGAAAACGCGTGACACAGCGTGCTAGATCGCGCTTATTGACGCAGGTAGGGGCCGTGCCGCCGTCTAGTAAAACAGTTTTGTTCCTCAGCAATGTACTCCTTTTTTATTGAGAAAAAAATTGATGCACATCTGTTGCGAACATGTCATGCTGTGAGTTATTTGTGAACTTTCGGGTTATCTTACCTGTGCTTGGAGTAGCTGTGTCTAGAATCAGGCTCCTCTGGTTCTAGTAGGAATAGGGCCCTCAGCATCCACTGAATCTGTGCCGCGTGCTTTGTTCTGAACTGAGGGAAGAGCTAATAATTACTACATCCCATTGTCCATTATGCAGGAGCCGAAAGGAGGGATCTTCAGGATGGCTGCCGCTGAACAAGCCCAGGCTGCTGTTGTGCCAAAGGGCAAGGACAAGAAAAAGAAGAAGATCAAGCCAGAAGAAGTGGTAGCAGCATTGCCTCTCGCCCAGCAGAGCACAGTACCGGCTGCAGAGGCTCCACAGAAGAAGGCAAAGAAAAAGAAGACCCCAGCCCCTGACCAGCAAGTTGCCACGGAGCCAGCTCAAGCAGCTGCTGCAGCCTCACCTGGGAAGAAGTCAAAGAAGCGCAAGCTGGAGGAGACTGTCCAGCCCACGACTGAGGTCGCCGCCGAGGCAAAGGCAGAGGCTGCCTCCAACGAGCCCAGGAAGAAGAAGAGCAAGAAGGAGAAGAGGGCGGCCTTTCTGGCAGCTGCCAAGGCAGCTTCAGCTGCAGCCAAGCCTGCCTCGGATGCTGCGGCTGCCAGCCCAGCCCCTGCTCCTGCAATGGCAGCCGGCAGCGCTGGCACGCCCCAGAAATCCACCAGCAAGAAGCAGGAGATCGCAGACGCCAGGCGCAGGGCGAAGAAGCTGAAGAAGAAGGAGAAGCAGGAGAAGAAGGCAAGCAAGGCGCAGGAATCGGCCGCCAAGGCCGCCCTGCTGAAGGCCACCAAGGAGAAGAAGGGCGACAAGTTCAAGCGCCTCAAGGCGGTTCGCGAAGAGAAGCGCGCCCTCAAGGCCCGCCTGGCCGCCGAGCAAGGCCTGCCGCCTCCGCCAGAGTGCCTCAAGAAGAAGAAGAAGCAGACCAAGAAGCAGAAGGCGGCTGCTGCAGCAGCAGCTGAGAAGGCGCAGGCTGGCACGCCGGCCAAGGCCGAGGAGGAGGAGGAGGAGAGCTCCGAGGAGGACAGCGCTGTCGAGACAGTCAGCACGCCTGCCCCAGTGCAGGAGACTGCTCCCGCCCCTGCCCCTGCCCCCGAGGTGGCTGCTGCAGATGCTCCCGGTCCCAGCCCAGGCGCAGAGAACGGCACTTCCACAGAGAAAAGGTCACTTGCGGCTGACACTTCTGTGCAGATCTCACGCGTACCTATGTTTCTGCAGGTGGAGCTGCTCCTAGTCACGCAATTATTGCCTGGTAGAAATTGACGTGCCGTGCTGATGTATGTGTCGATGGGTGCAGCAATGGCAATGGCAAGAGCGCACCCAGGCCGTTCCAGCGAGTGAACGCAGACGAGTGGATAAACGAGAAGGGGGCATGGGACAACTCGTACGAGGCCAACTTTGGCAACAGCGGCTGGGGTGCTGGGGCCCAAGCTATCCTGGGCAAGGTACCTCCTCGTTTTACATGTTTCCTCCGATTTCTTACAAAATGGTTCTGGTAAGATCCAAGATATGAGAAGTTGGCATTCATGGCGTTCTTGCAGCTGAGGGATCTCAGCGCGTTTTGTGCAGGTGAGAGGGAAGGACTTCAGGCACGAGAAGACGAAGAAGAAGCGGGGCTCTTACAAGGGTGGCTTGATCGATAACAACGTGAACTCCTTCAAGTTTGAGAGTGATGGGGAGTAAGCGTGTCACATCGCTCTGACAATGGGATTAGCAGCGAATTCTTGATCATCTGCCTCATCCGTGAGATCCTTGGATTTGTCTTAATGGCAACTGGACTGCCATAACATGAAGGCTTTCACTGGTGTAGCAAGACAATGTATCCCTTTGGGCTTCACCATGTAATGAGGTCTGGCTTTGCAAGGATAGGTTGTAAAGTCTGCACTGCTTTGCCAAACCATGGCAATTGACGCAAGTGCATGAGCGATGCTGTCTGATTCCACTGGGCTAAGCCTTGCAGGATCAATGCACGTCAGCCTGGCTGTTGCAGAAATCGGTGCTCTTGTACTTTGGGCGGTTGTGCAGCAGGGCGCTCATCTCAGGCTCAGGCTCGTCAAAGTCCCTTTCTGAGAGCATACCAGCCGGCACCATCCAGTCAGAGGCCTTAAACTGCACAAAAGGCGCCCTGATAGTGTCTGAGACCATGCTCTGCTCCACTGGGGCACAACGCGCGGTGCTGCTGTGACCCATGGATGTCATGCTCTGCTGTGAGGCCAGCTGGTCATCAGGAGACAGTGGCACGAGCTCTGCACTGTGTGCTGATCCAGGTCCCGCCTGCAAAGGCAGACAACATTATTTTGGGACAGCAGAAGGCTAAAGATAGGGAGACACAGAGGCCGTTGATAGGTATGTTGCACTTGCCTTCTTCTTCCTAAAGCAACTGCAACAGAGCCACTTCTTCCACAGCCGCAGCACTGCTCTCCATCCAAACCTCAGTGCAAGGGCCGCAAAACCTGAGAGCATCGTGTGACAAGGCTTTGACACTAAAAAATTCATTTGGCATAAAATAAAAACGTCCTGCTGCTGTGCTTCGACCATCAGCTGATGACATTCAGAAGTGGGGTGAGAATTTCTCACAAATGGCTCCCACAAGGGTGATGCCAGCTCCAACAATGATCCAGCCCCCTTCAATAATTTCTGGCTCTTCCGCAGGGCGAGGGGTTGCTGATGGCGCCGCCTGTGTCAACCACAGAGGTGTGGTGACTGGCCTCCAGAGCCTTTCTCATAGGTACATTTGGTAGCTATAGTATGCTGTCCAGGGACGAAGCTTGCAAACACGGCTGCAACCTGATTCTCTAGTGTGAGACAAGACTTTCACGACTTTCTTGAGTGGATTTCTTACCTGAGCAGATACAGCAGTGCTCGTGTCCAACAGGGTTCGATACCGATAGATATGCCCGAAAGGCATA
Source organism: Coccomyxa subellipsoidea C-169 (assembly GCF_000258705.1). Classification (NCBI taxonomy): domain Eukaryota; kingdom Viridiplantae; phylum Chlorophyta; class Trebouxiophyceae; family Coccomyxaceae; genus Coccomyxa; species Coccomyxa subellipsoidea. The sequence goes on from NW_005178031.1 coordinate 1,674,147, forward strand.
TCAACAACAAAGTGCAGAGAGTGTCAGTGCAGATAGTCTCAGCTTCCAAGAAAAGCTGTGTTCCAGAAGATAATCGAAACTCGCTGAGATAAGAGGTATAGCTGTGAAGATGGATCAATTGAAGAAGTTGACTGTTGCTAAGTTGTTTTGAACTTTGCTTGCACTTCTATTGACACACAGTACTTGTTGCGATGGATTTCAGACATTGTGTGGTAGCACCTGCAACGACAGCATTTCAAAGCAAAACAGTATCCCCAATATTACTTATATTTGTGATCAATGTATTATGAGACTGTCAGCAATTGCAGAACAGTGCAATGCGCTTGGCTGTCCCTGTGCCCTTCGGAGCTGCGGACGGTCGTTCCGAAACGGTGCATTCGCTTTTTAGCCCCGTGATGCACCCTTTACTGCTCTCAGATGAGATAATGTCTGTGAAATAGTTCTGAGAGCTTCAAAGATCACGTACAATGTGTAGATTTTGCTTGGCACTTGAGGTTGAGCCCGGTACTCCTCCATCTTGTACTGTGTTTCGGTAGCTTATCAGGAGGCTCCAGTGCGATACCAGAAAAATGATTCTCCAGGCAATAGTGGGTCCGTTGGCCACTCTGTGGACCCTGCCACCCGTGATCTCGATGTGCTGCCTCTTGATCTGCGGGTCCATCTCTGGCTTGAGTCTCGGCCTGAAGTACGTCAGGGCTCACGAGATCGGCATCCCAGAGGTCAACATCTCGGTGTTTTCGACGAGCATGCTTGGCGTCAGCCTGCTGCTGCTCCTGTACATGAACGTGGTGAGGCGCTGGGAGGACAACTTCGACACCTGGCCCTGGAAGCAGCAGAACTCTGCCAAGTCCAAATTCTACTGCCCTTTCACAGGTTTGGCATTTTTGGTGAGATTGTTGTTTGTAAAAGAACTTGACATTTTGCACATCAGCCATCACAGTCACAGTCATTTCTGCATGGTGCAGGAGATCAGGTGGCCATGCGCTGCCCGTGCTGTGAGGCCTTTGTGAGCGAGGCAGCGTTCCACAACAAGGACATGCTGACAACATTCCTGGTGGGAGAGGGCGTGCTGGGCTGGCCCAAGGCCCACAAGGCGCTCAAAATGGTGCGCAACAGCCTGCACACCGCTGATGTTTGACCTAATTGACTGTGCTTTTGAGATTACAAGATTGCAAATTTGGCCCCGGCTGGCGGGAAGCAGTAGATTTTTTATACACCGTGCTCACAGTCAAATGGGATCCGGCGAGGTCATCAAGGGGTAGGAAATGCGGCAGCCCCCACCTGCAGCTTGTCTGCAAACAAACCCTGCCTCTGGCACCAACAGCATGTAAGAACAATAAGAAGCAACACTTTTTGGTAAAAATCTGGTGCGTCCCTGCGGTGGAGCAGACGGATGACCCGGCAAAGGGCAGGATGATGTTGGACGAGGGGCTGGATCTGCGGGGCAACTTCTACTTTGGGGCGGTGGGGGCCTGCTGCGTGGGCTGCGCCGCCTGGCAGCGGAATTTCAACCTGCTGCCGCGCTGGGCGCTGACGGCCGCCTGCCTGTCGCTCGTGGGCACCTACACGCCCTGGGCCTTTGGGCAGAGCCTCGCCAATCTCAAGTCCTGGGGCGGTGCGTGCGCCGGCCCAGATCGTGCCTTTGATGAATACGAGCTTGCTTTGAGTGTGAGCTTCTCAAGAACTGAATGCCTTGTTTAGACATGCTCTGCCGTGATATCTGCATTCCTCTTTCAGTGAAATGCATCAGGTGGGGTTGACTTGCCCCAGAGGAGGTGTGTGCGCCAGCAATCTGGGTATTTCAATAGACAGCAGCTCACTGGGACATTTGCTCCTCCGATAGTATATAAGATGTCTAGATGTGCACTAGCTGGGGTTGCATGCATTGCGGGGCAGCCCTTCCGCGTATCTCTCTGGTGCTCTCTCTGCCTTGGTGTCTGCATTTTTTCTTCTTCAAATTCCAACGAAGGAGGTGCATCAGAGCGTGCGTATGCCCCAAATCAAGAATTGCTCTAAAGAAAAGGTGTCTTCCTTTGCACAGGCAAGCTGCAGGCGCTGGCGGAGGTGTTTGGCCTGTTCTTTGGCACCAGCTGCCTGCTTGTGCAGCTGCATTCAATGGCGGACGCAGTAGCTTTCATGACGAAATACGCCGGCAGGATTCCCTTCCCCGCTCCAGTGATGCTGCCGGACAGGCGGTGGATGCAGCGTCTTGTAGAGGCATTCGCGGGCTCACCCACTTCACAATGACCACTGTGGTGTGGGTTCATGCCAAACAGCGCTCCTACCTGGAGAACCAGGAAATAAAAGCCAAAAAAAATAGCGCTAAGTGAAGCTGGTACTGCCAAGTGGTGTGGCAGTGTGGATCAGAATGCATTCATGTGTGATGGGAACGAACTTTGGGGTCACAGACGGGTCGACTATTCTTGCCTTGGACGCTCCATCTTGTCTGCATACTCTAGCCTCGGTGCAATACGAAACACCTTGATGGTCTTGACCCGTCCAGTTGATGAGCATTCCTAGAGCACACCCAGCATAAAATTCCGGCTGTTTCATGCACCAGATTCTAAACACATCACAGCCATCTCTGCATTTCAAATTCCCGCACGCTGCACCGGCGCAAGCCGCCTGTGGCAGCGGGGGGTTTGGGGGGGCGCAGCCTCCCCAAGAAGGCACTTTCAAGATGACATTACATTGCAATTTCTGGTATACGTCATTGCGGGCCCCTATGCGCGAGCCTATACCTGCCAGTGACAAGCTACAGTTTGGCCCAGAGCTTTCCTTGCAGGCAAGCTGTGCGCGCACAGCCGGGGGGTTGGGGGGGGCGCAGCCCCCCCAGGGAGGCAAATTTGACATCAATATTCCTCCATACAGGTCATCATCTCATGTACACAAAAAGGTGTCCCACTGGGCATGGCAGGTGCGCGCCTTCCCCAGGCCAGGCGCCTGCCAGTGACGAGCTACTGGCTACTGTAATACAGTGCCCCCGATGCGGCAGAGTTTCCCGGCCGGCAGGCTGTGAGGGCACAGCGGGGGGTTTGGGGGGGCGCAGCCCCCCCAAGTGAGCAACATGGACACTCACGTCAATGTCTCATCACACTGCATTCCTCTACACGCATCATTAGGAGCATCCATGCATGTGCGCCTCCCTGACTATTTTGTAGTGCCAGTGGCACTGTGCCACCGCTGCCGCATGCGCAGACTTTCCCTACCAGCAGGCTGTGAGCGCACAGCGGGGGGGTTTGGGGGGGCGCAGCCCCCCCCCAATTAATTAAAGTCACTTGCACGGTGCCAGTGGCCATGTTGGCTTGTACGAAGACTGTGCGCCACGCCCTCTCCTTACTCACACTCATACACATGAAGTGCAGTGTTATTGGGGCTCACCCACTAGTGTGGTGACCTCCCAGAACCTCCCAGAACATCCTCAAGCAAAAAAGAAAAGAGAAAAAAGAGAATGCCTCGCTGCGGGGACTCGAACCCCGGTCCCAAGAGTGAGAGTCTTGTATCCTAACCACCTAGACTACAGCGAGTACTTGTTGGACGTTTCCCTATTAACTACAGTTATGATGTTGCGCACACTTACACAAGGCCCATCATGCGAAAACCTTGTAGATTCAAACGTGATCTCTCTATTCGAGAATTGCGAGCATCGCTGTTAGCAGAGCAGATCCGCATTCGTCACACAAAGGTGAGCCCCCACTCGTCTCACCCTGCACGCCTTATCCTGCGTATACGTATGAGGAGCCTGCAGAAAAGCACGTGACGCGAAGTCTAGAAAAATCAGAGCGGCGCCCACTGCGCCTAACCTGCTATCAAACTCGCAGGGATCAACAGAAGCTGCCTGCGAGCGTCGCTTGCTTGAAAACACCGTCACGACAGAGCAGGGGCCGGCTCGCAGGGAGGGGATTACGTCTCTGCAGCTGCTCCCCAGGCCTTCATAAAACCCGTGGGATGGACGGCTGTGACGACATTTCAGAGCAGATTGTTCCCACAGGCAATCACAGGTCCGAGTTCTGCTGCCTGACCGCTTCTTGAGCCACACATCCACATCCTGCAGTGAGCATGTACTAGCACCAAGGCTTGTTCTTCGCTCGCACTTGCAGGGATAATGAAGGGCAGTATTGACCTCTTTGGCCATATGAGTCGAACGCATGCAATTCTAGTGTCGGCAACAGCCAGACTGTTTAAGAATCTGACAACCCTGGTGCAGGCCGCCCTCGAGGGTCCAGTGCATCGCATCAAGACATCTCTGTTGATAGACATATTCCAAGAGCATGGCCCAAGTGGCGCAGCTGCCATCCTTCGGCAGCGGCGCTCTGCGGCAGAGCAGCTTCGACAGGCCCCGCTCGCTGTCACAGGAAGAGGAGGAAACCGTCTCTGTCAGGTGAGTGGGCGGACATTTCCAAGCCTTGCAATGTCATGCAGTTTCCTGAGATGATGAACCCCAAACAAGTGCACCCTCAAGCTGCCATATTAAGCCTAACTGTGCTGCCCTCTCAGACCCACAATCGGCGGTGATGAGGACGCCGACAGGGAAGTGCGGGTCTCTTGCCCCGACGCCACCGGGCTGGGCTGCGACATCGCCCGCCTGCTCCTCGACTTTGGCCTGCGCATCATGGACGGTGCGCAGCCAAGCTCTCAGTGTTTTCTGCAAAGTGTTCCGCGCTCTAGTGCATGCACTAGCGTGCATGCCTGCAGCTTCTTGCCTTGGAGGGTGGCAGGGTTTCTGTCCGCGTGTTTCTGAGCTCGCTGTCAAGTGTCCTAGTTGGGGTACAATCGTGACCCTGATACTGACAGGGGAGATGTCTGGCACAGGCGACGTGTCGACGGACGGCCGGTGGTGCTTCATGATATTCAAGGTGAAGCTGGGCGCGGGCGTGCCGGCGCACTGGCCGCTGCTGAAGCGCCGGCTGGAGGCCATCTGCCCCAACTCCCACGGCGACTACAGCCTCTGGCGCAACACCCGCCGCCAGGACTACGAGAACCCCTTCCTGCTCCAGGTCACCTCCTACGACCGCCGCGGCTTCCTCCACGGTGCGCGCTCCCACCTGGTTGCTATTCTCTCCGATACACTCATCATGTAACCTGAAAGAACACAGCTCCAAGGTACTGATTGAGCACGTGGGTTTTCATGGAAGTGCTGGTGCGGCTGCAGATTTGATGCACACGCTGTGGGAGGCGGACGTGGTGGTCTTCAAGGCGCACATCACCACGGGGCCCGGCGGCAAGGTCCTGGACATGTTCTGGATCTATGACAACCGCTGCGAGCTCCCAGAGAACCACAGGTGTGCTCCTCTGCCTCCCTCTTGTTCAGGGGCAAACTGGCAAATGGGCGCCGCACATTGTTTTTGTGTCGCAGAATTGCGGCCTCCGAGGGGGCATGCGGGGCAGTCCGACGCCCCAATCTGGGGCACCAGGGGAAGCTACTGTTCCGGCACTCTGGCAACTGAGGTCTCTCTCTGTCGTCCTGATGCATTTCCAGGGCCTGCGAGATGCCATGCACAAAAGCTCTCACTTGCTTGGTCTGGCCGTAAAGCCGCCGCTTCTGGGAAGTCAACTTCATAGATGTGGGTGCCTGGCGTGTGCAGGGTGCTGCAGATAACGGAGCTGGTGAGGGAGTGCCTGCAGCAGAGGGATGCCAACTGCACCATTATGCCGGCGCCCCCCGAGACCTGCGACCTGGACTCCACGGCCACCATCCTGCAGCGCTGCGCCTGCAAGGACGCCACCTCGGCCTCGCCCCTGCGCAAGATCCTGTCCAGCAAGCGCAAGGGCTCCAGCTCCGGCAGCCTCGATGTGTCCTCCGAGGCCGACGAGTATGGCTGCCCCGAGAACGTGCAGGTGTGGGCAGCTGCGCATATCCTACCAACACACACTTGGATGTTGCTGGCAGGGTCACCGCATGCGATGATGCGAAAAATGCGAGGTTCAATATAATGCTGGCATCCGATTGCTTGAGAGATGATTGCATGCGGTAACCCTGATTGTTGGTGTCCCCAGTATCGAGCCAGGCTTGCATCTGCATCCCTGTCTCGGTGACATGCTGCAGATATAGGGCTCATCTGGATGCCAGCATTCAGATGTATTGGCAAATACTCCAACAGGGAAAAGAAGTGAATGGGCTTTCTGCTGCTTGTTCATGCCAAGACAGTGAAGGGACCTTTAAAAGTAATGGTGTTGCAATTTTCAGTAGTAGGGCGGCGGCTGCGCAGGTGACGATAGACAATTGCACGGCGTCCAACTACAGCGTGGTCAACGTGGTGTGCCGCGACCGCAAGGGGCTCGTCTACGACCTCATGCGCACGCTCAAGGACATCCACGTGCGCGTCGCCTACGCCAAGATTGTGGTGCGCGGCGAACTCGCCGAGACCGACCTCTTCGTGGAGGAGGCCGACGGCCAGCGCGTCAAGGAGAGGTACGCCCTAGCACAGCCTTGCATAACCGTGTTCCGTTACTGCTGTGGCACGGTGCACTGCTTGTGCCCTTGAAGAATTAAAGCGGCATTGTACTGCCCTGCCCTGCATTCTGCTGTGCTGCTGTAGATCGGGTGCAGCATCCCTACCCTTGATTCAAAGGCCAGAGGCAGGCTCGGGGGAAAATGGAGAGATTGCTGTGCGCAGTCGGATGAAGCGCGCTGCCAGCACCCCCCATGCCGACGCGCTGCCGTACCTGGATGTGCAGCCCTTTGGCAGCCATCACGGGGACAACCTGTACTCTGCCTTCGTGCAGAACCAGCGGATCAAACACAGGTCCGCGACCCTGTGTTCTGCGGCTCTCCTTTGGTGTCCTAATGCTGCACTCGGTGCAGCTGCTGCCCATTGTCCGCTTGAGTGCATATGTTCATTGCGCATTGAGTAGAGTGAGCAGCTACCTCTGGGGCTGCAGCGAGATTGTGATGAAGGTCCTTCTGTGCAGCTGTTGATCGCTCAGCAGACAGTAAGGGAATGATTTTCTGTGGTGCAGCGAGATAGAGTCGGAGCTGATAGAGCGCGTGCGTGCGGCGGTGCTGCTGCCGGTGCGCATCGACATCAAGGACGTCTACGACGAGACCTGCACCGAGCTGCGCGTGACGGCTGCGCTCGACTCCGGCGGCCGCGGCCGCCCGCGAGTCACCTACGACGTCACCGCCGCGCTGAACGCCATGGGTGCGTGCCTCCACCTCCCTTTCAATTACCCGTAATTTGAGAGTGCTCCTGCCTCGCTGCCGCGCTGTGTCCTCTGGCGCAGTGATCTTGGCAGTGAGGAATGCAGACATCAAGGCAGATCGTGTGCCAGAGATAAGGAAAGGGGCTGCCTCACCTTCCACCGAGACGCCTCTTGTTGACACACCTCTTGCCCTGCTGCGCTGCGTCCTCTGGCGTAGTGATATGGGAAAGAGGACATCAATGCAGACATCAAGGCAGAGCGAGCGCCAGAGACAAGGAAAGGGGCTGCCTCGCAAGTGATCTACGTGTTGCTGAGGTGTGTTCGAATGGGTGCAGGGCTGTGCGTGTTCATGGCGGATGTGTATCTGGAGGCGCCCAGCGGCGATGGGGACCAGCGGCCGCACGAGCTGCACCGATTCCTGGTGCACGGCCCCGATGGCCGCCGCCTCGAAAGCATTGCTGAGAAAAGGCAAGCGCACATACCCTAGCACCTGCCTATCTCTTGAGATTGTGTCTGGTGTGGACCGCCCTCCCTGATGAGCATGTTCCGTATCAGGCTTTGTCATGAAATTACATTTGGTGGCATTATCATTTATTTATTTATTAGTTACAGATCGGCAAGCCCAAGGCCTAAGGGCATACATGCAGGGCGTATGCAGCCACATTTGTAGGGCCTACAAATGCCTGCAGCCTAGTAATGTTACTTATGCTGCTGCGCTATGAGTAACAAGCATGTCTGAGCTGCTTGTGTGTCGTGGGTGCAGGGCGGTGTACGAGTGCGTGCGAGCGCAGGTGACGGGCACGCAGAACGCCCAGGCGCCCAAGACGACGCCGCGCTCCTCGCCCAAGCAGAGCAGCCCGGCGCCGCCGCCCAAGTCCCTGCTGGACTCCCTGTCCAAGTGGAAGTGGTCCGCCTGATGAAGTCCGCGCAACAGCACACTGCCGCACCTGTACATGACCGGGGCCGATGCCCGCGCCTCCGGCCGTGTTTGCACCGCTTCGAGGCGAGCCTGCGCGCAGCTGCCGCTGCGGCTGCTGTATTTAGTACTGTTGAGAAGATACATTGCGACATTGGGGTGCAGTGGGAGCATGCGGGGGCCTGCTGTGTGTGTTTGAGGCCTGCTGCCCAAGCAGTGTCCTGGATTCAGGTGGTTGGTTCCTCGGCACGTTCCTGCTGTATCAAGAAGAAGTGATCCTGAGGTGATGACAATATTTTGGTCAAGAGCAATCTTTCGTGGACGCATCGCTGGAAACGGCTGTTCATGGTTCGATGCATCATATACATATATACGGGTATTATGAGTAAGGCCTTGGCAGGCTTGCCCTAGCATGATCGAGGATGAATTATGGCAGGACTAGTACAGTGCATTACCAGTGCTGAACAGATGGACACAAAGGCTGCAGTTGTAAAGCACCCTAGGGATGATATGCTTATTATGATTTATATATTCCAAATATTAGATCAACAGATCCCATTTAGATTATGCCACTGAAAAATCTAGTTCACTTACATTGAAACCTTGAGATTTCAAGGTAAGGCATGTTGATGTCACTTCCAAATACTGCCACCAGAAAATTGCAGGGATGCGCAAACACAAATCTTCTCCATTTTCACTGAGCTGCCTTACATATCTCATTCCCGGCGGCAAATCCAGCTGCCTGGCCCCCAAGAATACATGATGTACGGCCTCCAGCTGGACAGCCCCTGAAAATGGAAGGGATGTGATCTAATCCCCTCACTTTTTGATGTATTGCTCAAAGAAAAGCCAGGAAGGAAGGAAAGGAATATTCTCCACACCAACTCGCAAGCAAGCTCCAAGGAGTACATATCAGGTGCAGCTTGGTCACTGCAAGCTATGCAGGGGCAAAATCCCTGAGCCAAATAATTTTACACATGCGCAGGGCGTGAGATTTATGCCTGGTGTCTTTGGATACCCTGTTCTTGGGTCGTGGGTCAGTGACAGGTTCTGATTGAAACAAGCAAGCTGGAAACAGCCCAGGCTAAACAGACCAGAGGCTGAAGAACTCTATCTGCGCACCGTCCATGCACGTCAAATGATGCGCAGGCCAAAGTCGAGGAGCAGGCGGGCGATATCGCAGCCCAGCCCGATGGCGTCGGGGCAAGGGATCCGCACTTCCCTGTCGGCGTCCTCATCACCGCCGATTGTGGGTCTGAGAGGGCAGCACAGCACAGTTAGGCTTAATCTGGCAGCTTGAGGGTATACTTGTTTGGGGTTCATCATCTCAGGAAACTGCGTGGCATTGCAAGGCTTGGAAATGTTGCCCACTCACCTGACCGAGACGTCGACGGTTTCCTCCTCTTCCTGTGACAGCGAGCGGGGCCTTTCGAAGCTGCTCTGCCGCAGAGCGCCGCTGCCGAAGGATGGCAGCTGCGCCACTTGGGCCATGCTCTTGGAATATGTCTATCAACAGAGATGTCTTGATGCGATGCACTGGACCCTCGAGGGCGGCCTGCACCAGGGTTGTCAGAGTCTAAAACATTCTAGCTGGTGCCGACACTAGAATTGCATGCGTTCGACTCATATGGCCAAAGAGGTCAATACTGCCCTTCGTTATCCCTGCAATAGCGACCGAAGAACAAGCCTTGGTGCTAGTACATGCTCACTGCAGGATGCGGATGTGTGGCTCAAGAAGCGGTCAGGCAGCAGAACTCGGACCTGTGATTGCCTGTGGGATCAATCTGCTCTGAACTGTCGTCACAGCCGTCCATCCCACAGGTTATATGAAGGCCTGGGGAGCAGCTGCAGAGACGTAATCCCCTCCCTGCGAGCCGGCCCCTGCTCTGTCGTCACGGTGCTTTCAAGCAAGCGACGCTCGCAGGCAGCTTCTGTTGATCCCTGCGAGTTTGATGGCAGGTTAGGCGCAGTGGGCGCCGCTCTGATATTTCTAGACTTCGCGTCACGTGCTTTTGCAGGCTCCTCATACGTATGCGCAGGATAAGGCGTGCAGGGTGAGGCGAGTGGTGACCTAGCTCACCTTTGTCTGACGAATGCGGATCTGCCTTGAAGAGTGCGCCGCTCATAGCTGTCGAACGAGTCCTCAAACTCAGCATGAATCTACAAGGTTTCATCCCTTTAATTAGATTGGCCAAGAGCAGGAGCATGTGCAAAAATGAATATGCTACGCATGCAGTCCACTGAGGGGAACAAAGCAAAGATTACACTTAGTGCACCATCAAGGAAGTGCAGTCTGCCACATGTGTACAGTGGCTGTATGCCATCCCTAGCCCACGTGCTGAAGGCCAATCAGAAGTGCAGGCATACAGAGTAGCACATTATTACAGGCCCAGTACGTCAACCTAGCATATGGGGCTGGCTATCTTGTCCGGGGAGCTCATTTTCAAGGCTACGCTGCCAACATCTCGTTCTAGTACACAAATTCTACACAAAATAACCAAGCAATTCAAGATGCTGACTGGAGCGCTGTGAGGCTGGCGTTTGCAGCAGCCAGCGCCGCAAGGGACTCCTGCGCCAGCGTTCCACTTGCCCCCTTCTTGTGGCGCTCCAAGAGGCGGCCGGTCAAATCGTCGGCCACCGCACCCAGTCGAGCAAGGTCCTGCTCCCTCTCTGGCCCTGCAGTTCCAGCATGCATGTCCCATGGTCACACGAGCAGGCTTTTTGTGTGCATGGCGTCACAAGTCCCCAGCTCATGCATCTCATCAAATTCTTCGGCTTCATGTGCCATTCTATCAAATAATGATGCTGCCAGTGAAGTTACTCATTTCCCTCCCAGCAAACCAGCATTGGCCAGCCAAACCTGAGGGCAGCAGAGCAGCGCCGGCGCCGAGGAGGCTGGAGACGAGGAGGGCGAGGCCGTCGGAGGAGGGAGCGCCATCGCGCAAGCACAGCACCTTCTGCGCCAGGTCCTCCGACTTGGCCATCTCGTCCGCCAGATACTGCAGCGCGTCCGCCGCGCCAAAGTCGATGAATTGCTCCGCCTCGCACGACGCGTGCTCTGCCTGCCACAGCGCCCCGTCCAGCAACACGTAGTCGTCCCCATTGCGCTTCACCCGCTTCTTTGCCACCACCTGCGCCGAGTCCGGCAGTATAGATTCAATTCAATATTCATAAGACGTGTGGCAGCCTTCACCTGCAGCTTGTCCGCAAGTACACCTTACCTCTCTTGGCAGGGCTTGGCTCTCTTTGCAGAAAAAGCACAAAGTAACAAAGAGCATGCATTGGACAGAAGCCGCAGGAGTGTCCTCCTAATGTCGGAGGTCTGCAGCCTGGAAACATGCATCAGGTAAGGACACTATCATTGCACTGCCACCACGCCATGTGTGATGATCTTTTGAACAGTGAACCAGCCTGCCATCATTGATGCCATGGTCATGTGATTGGAAGGTTACGATGGCGGTGCGGTCACACCATGCCGAGGAGTCGCAGGCGGTCGCACGCGTGGAGGGCGGCAAGGAATTGGGCCTTCTGGGGCAGGCTGGGCAGCACGGTGGTGGACCCAGTCAGCAGCGGCAGCAGCAGGCCGTCCAGCTCAGCGCGGTAGTTGCTGAAGCGCCCCGTCGACACAACGCGGGTCGGTGACCTCGAGTTGAATAGCGACGCATCCTCTGCAGTCCCTGCCGCCACAATTGCAGCATTTATGATAGGTGGCCGATATAAGCTCTCAAGAAGTCTGAACATAGTAGACAGAGCATGGCACCTGCTGGTCTGGTTGCAGGACAATCATGCAGTGCATGTCTGGGGACAGGTTGTATCATGTGATGCCGAGTGTCTCTTTGGTGGGGCATACCGAAGAGCTCCAGGATGAGGTTGAGGAGCAGGCGTGCCATTGCGGCACACTCTGTCGGCCCCATGGCCCTGTGCTCTGCTGACTTGACAACCTTGGCTGCATCAGTGTCTCCATCCATGTCCATGTCATCGTCACTGGCCGGCCCCTTCTCACCGATGAGCTCCACCAGCATGCGGACCATGTCCTTCAGAGGGCAGTTCATGTCCTGCGCAACGATTAAATAATCAGCTGCACTATCTTTTTCCTCCCCACTCCTAGCTTTTGGCATGTGTTGCATGCCAAGGTAGAGGCATGTAGAGCCTGGCACAGTGCATTCCAGTTGCACATGTGTCTTCACTGTGAGTCAGGATGCAGGTTTTCTTACCGCTTTTAAGAGCCGCCAGAGCAGGCTGTTCTGCAGCAGGGAGGAGCGGGACGTGCTGGGTTCATGCGCGGCAAACACTTGCAGGCGAGCCCTCGTGTCGACCATCAGCTGTCCCAAGATATACTTAAGCAGCAATACCTCGCCATACGCCCGCTTGTGATCTGGAGATGTGGTGCACAACAAGTGTCACTGGTACAATCCAACAAATCGCATCCTACATTATAAGCCAGCCAAATCACGGGGACATTTGCTCTGTTGATTATTTCCTTTGTCAAATTTGCTCACCAAATGGTGTGCCCTGCTCGCTTGCAGTCGCAGGACTGTTGATCAGTTGGTGCATTGCTGTGAGGAGGTGTGGCAGGAGTCCACTCTCGGCCAGATACGTGCCGTCTCGCTCCAAGTCATAAGCATCCTCTGTCACCTTGGACGGGCTCATTCTGGATTCTGAGTCCACTCTGCAGACATTCAACTTAGTGAAGACAGAACATTTTTTGTCGGAGGAATCTACAGCAAATGCAAATGCCAAGAATATTTGAACTCTAAGTCATGGGTCGCACATGCCAATTGGTGCCCATGCCAGATTGTTTGTGACAACCACAGGCCCGCAAGGTCGATCCTGGACATCCACAATTGGGTGCAGGGAGCTGATCTTCTGTAAGAGACTGCAGCAGGAGCAGCAACAATATACCTTAGTTGTATTTCCGGATTGGATTGGATCAGAGATCTAGGAGACCAGCAAATTTGAAGCGGGATGTCAAGGTAAATTAATCACCTGAGGGCACGGAGTGCCAGCTCTGGAGTGCCATGAAGGCCGTGTGATCGGACAATACTGATCAATCTGTGATAGTCAACCCTGGCCACCATAGGATACAGTCTTCAATACCTGACCTGTCTCTGAGTCCCCACAGCATTCTCACGGCTATGCTAAACCCAACATTGAAAACAAGGGGAGATGTGGCCCTTACATCCTGGGCATCCTGTCTGGCGTGATCAGCATCTGGAGTCTGTCAAGATACGCCAAGCCTGCTCCCAGCATGCACGCATCAGCCATGATGAGCGATATGTGATAGATTTAATGTCTGCAAGCCCTCAAACAGTGCACAGAAAGCGCACCGTCTGCATCGCCCTTTGACATGTCAAGAGGGGCACTGTCCAGGTTTACACCAGGCACATCCTCTTCTGCAGGGCTCCGTCGCCTTGAGGTTCTTCTTGGTACAGCAACTGATGTCTGGTACTCTATCCGTGCCTCTCTCCGTTTGTTGACCACCTTGTATAGCATTTTCCCAAGTCTTTTAGTAGTGAAGTGCCATTGCTAACAGACACAGAAGGCTTGAAGGATATAGCAAAGAGCCAGTTACCTTTTCTGCATGGCTTCTGTAAAGGAGATCGCAGTCAGTAGCTGCATTTATTGAGATTGGCTCCCTGTCTGATGACCTTTCTTCCAGCACCACCTTGCTCTTTGGCGTCTGACTCGATGCGCTTTTGAACATTGCCCCGATGTCTCTATTCCTTGGTGTCTTTTTGCCTGCCGAGTCCACCTGCGAAGAAAGAACACAGGATGAGAACTCTCTTTGATAAGATTGAATTACAGCAAACAGTAGATCAATCCCGATCTGCCCTTCAATTATTCCATCTATATCTCGTATCATAGGGGCGTTTTCCACTGCACCTTTTGCCGTTTACTAGCCATGATGCTGCCGCTTCCTTGCAAATGATCGAAGTACTTTCTTGCGAGCCTTTCCCACTTGCTTCTTAGTATTGCGATGATATCACAAGATCGAGATCGCCACCACTCTAAAGTCTTAATTCCTACTCAAGAATGTTTTACATGGGATGTAAGAATCCAGCCTGAAACAATGTGTTTGAAAACTGATGGTTGCCTGTTCAGGACTGAATTGCTGCAGCATAATGATGGACAGCAAGTGTTAGAAAGCCTCCATACAACATGCATCTAGCTACCTAAAATTCCTTGATGCCATATGGCCTTGCGCCCTCGACATGCCGCCTTTTATGTCCTTGATCATTATGATGCATGCATGCAGCGGCGACCATCACCATAATGGCCGGTCACCGGCACGTTTACGCCACGGTGGCGTGCCACGCATGCCGCATGGTACAGTGCACGGTGCAAGGTGCGCTGTCATGGTCCAATGTCAATCGGCAATATCAACATGATTGGTATGTCCTGTACAGTCCAATGATTGTGCCGTGATTATATATAAATCACAAATTTTTCTATTCATGTATTAGAAGACATGATCATCATGATGCCCCGGGGGCCCATCAGCATCACTGAGGGCTAATCCTGGCAGGCCAATCCAAAGTTAATGAAACCCATGTGTTGTACAATGACAGGCATGGCGCACTTCTCAGAGAAAACTCCGCTGGCCAGATGGAGTTCCGGCAAACCGGCTGTCCAGGGTCCCTGCCTTCTTCAGCATCTCCTCCTTGCTGAGACTCTTTGGGCCCATGTTCAAATCCTTCTCACGGTCAAAGGGCCGCCATGGGTGCGAGCTAGGATCCCAGTCCTCGCTGGGCTCTGCTTTCGCTTTGCTTTTCTCCTCTAATTTCTGCTTCTTCTTTTTCCTCTTCTCTTCCTGCACAACATTTGAGAAGTTGCTTACAGCATGCGGCGAAAGTGCTGTCGCCTTCTGCATGCGTAAATTATCCAGGACTTCCGAGAAAACTGCACACCCGCTCAAGATGCATGCCAATTTCAGTAGTGCAATTTGGGGCTGACCTTGAGGCGATCCTTGTGCTGCTCCACGAGAGTCTTGGCCCTGTGGGCTTGGTTGTACGCGTCCACCACCCCTTCTGCCACAGATGGAGCAGGCGCGCTCTCAAGGGCCTTCGTGCTGGCTGCCTCGCCTGCAGACAGCCGCAGCAGCTTCTGTTGCGGCGTCTCAGTCCAACCCTGAGTGTCTCCCCTCTCCTGGATGCCCCGCTGGGAGAACGTCGTCTGCATAATGCCAAAGCCCCACAGTCAGGCGTCAGCTAAAACCATAGCCGAAGATATAGAAAGATGCACTCATTGTCATGCACGAGTCCGTGATTTGCTAAGATTACCAATATCAGTGGGGACCCTTCATTAGTCACAAAGGTAGCTTGCACTTGATGCAGAATGAAGCCGGTGACAGGGAGGAAGCAGGAAGCACCCACCACGTTGACCTGGGAGGGCTGCGCATTCGGCCGGCGGGCCTCGGGCAGCTCAGTCATCCAGGTGTCGCGCTCGGCTGGGCCGCTGCGGATGGGCCCGCGTAGATCCTCGGCGGTGGCCGTGCCGCGCGCCACACGCCACTGGCGTTCCCTCTCCTGCTGCGCCGCCATCTCCTCCGCCAGCCGCCTCAACCGCGCATCCTCCCGATCCGCATCGATCGCACTCCGCTTCCCGGCGTCCTGTGGTACAGAAAGAAACTTTTGGACAACTACTCTATCAGATGTATCACCATTATTACTAATATGACACGCTTATTCCAGCCCTCAGGGTTAGGTGCACTGCAGCAAACTCTTATTCATTCCCCTCCAGCCTTTCCCTGCTTTGCAATTTCCCCACCAATGGCAGGCGTATCATTACACGTTTATAAATCCATGAGGATCAGGTGCGCAGCAGCAGCGTTTCTATGACAGCCTTCCAACCCGGTCTATCTTGGGCTTTGGACACTTATCATGCAAACCAGCAGATTACCATGCGGATGGTCCCACATGCCTGCTGAGCGTCTTAAAATGCCAGGCGGCAAGAATGCCAGACCTAGTGTTGCTCAAGGACACTACGTGAGAGAGTTGGCAGGTGTGACCTGTTCTGAAAGCGAGGCGCACCTGCAGATCCTTTGCAGCCTTGTTGACGGCGTCGAAGGCGTCATTGGCGCGGGGGTGGTCACATTTGTCTGGATGGATGAGCAGACTGAGCCTCCAGTAGCGTTTTTTGACTGCAGCAGCCTTGGCATCATGTTCCACACCCATGATGCCATAGGCATCTGCCTGGACATGTGCATCGTCAAGCACCCTGCATGCAGCTCTTCCTTGTCAAATAGGCTGGCAATTAAATTGGTGTGAGGACAATTGAAGCTGCACTGCACTTGCAGCTTTCACTTCTAACTGCAGGGTGTCCAAAGGCAGCACCTGAGGATTCGGATGACCTCCTTTGACCTGTCGTCGCTGCCTGCATTCTCCAGTTCAGTGACCAGCTCTGGCGGGGCCGGCCCAATGAGATCATCATCTTCCTCCTCCATTTCATCATCCATCTGCAGGCATTACATACCTCAGCATGCGTGCTGAGCTGGCTCTGTCAAATATTATTGCTGCATGTCCTTTGGTCCGCACATGTCAAAATTGCAGCAAAGACAGACAATATCAGGTGGGGACTATACCGCTTGCTTTGCTTCTGCAGCTGCTGCTAAAAGCTCAGGAGGCGGCATGGCAGGGCCCACAACACGGCGTCCCCCCTCTGCTGCCTCCTGCACAGGCGCACTTGCACCCCCACTGCCGTCCCGTGCCTCTGGTGGGCTCTCCGGCCGCTCGTCTTCACCTTCGCTTTGTCGCTGCTCTGCCCCACTGGTCTCTGTCACCATCTCCTCAGGCACTTCGCTTATGGGCTCCCTCTCGGGTGGCAGAGCCTGTGGCCCAATGTTGGGCACACTGGCTACACCACCCTGCCCTGCTTCCTGCGTCTCCAAGCCTTCCTGCTGAGGTGGAGGCACAGCTGCATCCCCTGCGCCCAAGCCTGCTGGTCACAACTTTGCAAGCTCTTCACAAAGGCGAGTCGACACTTCTACGCATTTTGACCCTCTGCAGGTAGAAAGTTGCACTCTCAGGCTGGCTACAATTGCTGAGTGACAGGCCAACATACTATATGCCACTACACTTGCCAGATACGATTGCCTCATTTTGAGGTGGATGAGGCATAAATATACATACCGTCAATTTCATGGTGTGAATGGCCGTTGCTGACAGGGACTCCCTCGGCTGAGGGTGTACTGATCGGCTGCGCTGCTTGCTGCTGTGAGGCTACCCCATTGGGTCTCTCTGCATGTGCCTCTGCAATGACTGGGCCCAGGAGCGTCAGGCATGCTGTGCTGCCAGGGCGCTTTGCATAAATGCCCTGGGAAGTGAAAGAGTGATCTTCAACACCATGACGCCCACACTTGCAGGAATGATCACACTGCACACAGGATGAACGGAGCCTACCTTCGAGGTCTTCGCCAGATTGATGTTCACAAATAAGGCATCGAGCTGCAGGTGCAGTTGTGGATCAGGGATGCCAGCAATCTGGACTGCCTCGCCCTGATCAATCCGCCACAGCAGCTGCCGACAACCCAAACACACAGTCAAGCGCCTGGTTGTCATTCAAGAGCGGGTAGCATATTGTCTTGCACCCATGACTAGTTCTTCTATGACTGTCCGGCCCTGCACCTGCCGGAGTTCCTGCTTGAGGTCAGGTTGCTGCTGGAGGATGTCCCGCGTGATGCGGACTGCTGCGCGGCCACGCTCCAGTTGCTGCTCCATGTCTTCCCCGTCACTCTCATCCTCGTCAGAGTCCTCCTCAGAGGATTTGTCCTCCTTCTCTCTCTTCTGCTTTCTGTGCTTTGACTTCTTTGCTTTCTTCTTGTGGTCCTTCTCCTTCTTTTGTTTGCTCTTGTGAAGCTTCTCCTTAGTGCTTGATTTACTGTGCTTTTTTGTGCCAGAAGAACGTTTTGATCTAGCTTCACGACGCCTGTCAAGCAATTCTTCGTCCTCAGAGGAAGGTGCGTTGAACGCGCTTACTCCTTTCAAAGCCTCATCCAACGTTCCATGTGCTCCCATTCTTATTACTGCAGTGAGGAAATTGCTCGGTATGTTAGTGCGATGGGCAATCAGGATTACTCGACCTCTTTATTCTTAGCAGCCTTTGCACGTGACACATGAAGACAAAATAATGCACGCAGTCTAGCTTACTCTAAACCACCGCTTCCTGTTCGTCTCCATAATTATTGTTGAGTTGACCGATCAGAAGAAGAATTTGGAAATGAGAAATCCGTAAAGTGTTTCAGCACGTGATCATGATTCCGTAGGGGGATTTGCGGTGAAGACAGTGATCCACAAACCTCAACGTGTCAAAGTGTCCTTCTTTACTGCACGATCTCAGGCATCATGACTGATCCCAATGGCATGGGAAGTGGCCTTGGAGCCGAGCATGGCCAACACCAGCAAGGCGGTAACAGCGGACCCCTCGCCCAGCAACCTCTACAGGTGAGAGTGCTGGCTCTGGCAAGGATGTGGGGCCTAGGAGGAGTTATTGCTGGGGTTTATCCGTTCGTACCTTTTGCAGAGGTCCTCATAATTTATTAGAGGTTAATCTTGTCCTGGCCGGTGCAAACAAAGACTATTCTCAGCCCTGCTAGATAACTTTCCTTAGCTTTCAGAAAAGCTCTTAGTACTTCTTTCTTGGCGCCATCTGCTGTCCTATTGCCTTCCACTTTGCATCAATCAGATTTCTAGTGCAATTCAGCTGCTCTTGACGACATGGCTGCAATGGTACTGCCTGTGCGTGTAGATGTACAGTACACCTTCGTGCTACAGTCTGTCTCATTGGATTATTATATCTCGCATACGAATATAATGTTATGCACCTGACTCCCAATTCTGTAAACAATCTTTGACATTTCGGGCCCAGGAGCCTCGAGATACGCTCTTGCAGGCAATGGTGAGAGGAGAGCTGAGTTGTTCTGATGGGATCTGCTGTTGCGCAGGGCGTCCTTCCCATGCACCAGGGCATGAATTTCCCACCTGTACCGTCTGGCATGCCATCTGGAGTGCCCACTGGCATGTACCAGCCCGCTACATACATGCCCATGCCCCAGCAGCAGCAGAATGAGCAGCTGCGCATGTTTTGGTTGCAACAGAATCAGGAGATTCAGCAGGTTGGGACGGACCCGGCAGAGTTCAAGAATCACCAGCTTCCCCTAGCGCGAATAAAGAAGGTGGGTGTCATACACAATTTTCAGCCTTGAGAGCCCGTCGGTGTTGTGTTTGGAGGAGATGGAGCTGGTTCAGCTTTGATTCATATGCACCCTCAAAATGGACTTATTGTGTGCCTCTTCTTGCAGATCATGAAGTCCGATGAGGATGTACGCATGATCAGTGCAGAGGCGCCGGTTCTCTTCGCTAAGGTGCTTTATGGACGCTATTTTTAGTGCCAACAGGACAATAATTTCTAAAGCCAGTTGCACCTTTTCCCTGCTTCTGTGGCCTGCTCATCAGTACAGGGTGCAAGTTACTCGAATGAAGATAATGCTGTCTGGGTGCAGGCATGCGAGATGTTCATCCTTGAGTTGACATTGAGATCCTGGAACCATTCAGAGGAGAACAAGCGCAGGACGCTGCAGCGGAATGACATTGCCGCGGCAATCACAAGGACTGACATCTTTGACTTCTTGGTGCGCAGCTCAACCAACAACAACTCAAGTGTATATAACAATGTTGGTACTCGCTCATCACTGTGCCCTGTGCAGCTCAGGGTACCGTAACAGTAGCCAAAGCAGAGAATACATGCCTGGCAGGTGTATTGATGTGTTTATGGCCATGCAGCTTG
Source organism: Coccomyxa subellipsoidea C-169 (assembly GCF_000258705.1). NCBI lineage: Eukaryota > Viridiplantae > Chlorophyta > Trebouxiophyceae > Coccomyxaceae > Coccomyxa > Coccomyxa subellipsoidea. Next base: position 1,693,987 of record NW_005178031.1, read on the forward strand.
GCCATGCCGGCAGAGAATGTGAGCTGGTTGGATGGTGCCACAGGTGGATATAGTACCCAGGGAGGAGCGGTGTGATGAGGGCCCGCGGCCGCAGCCGATGCCAAGCATGCCGGTGTCGGGCATGGGGTACTGGCAGCAGGGGCAGCCGCAGCAGCAGCAGCAGCAGCAGCAGCAGCAGCAGCAGCAGCAGCCCATGCAGTCCGGCCCAGGCGACCAGCACATGGGCCTTCCCCAGCGCCCGCCTGGCATGCAGATGGACCCCGCCATGATGCAGGCTTACTACATGGTCAGTTCCCCCAAATACTTTGCAAGTATCTTGCTAATTGATAGTCACGGGTCAAAGCTTGATGTCACAGGTGATCAGGCATGCAACGGACTCTGAAGTACTGTAGAGGTACTTGCAAAAGCACGGTGGTCCTCAATGCACCTTGCCATTGACCCACCTTCCTTGCCTGGCTTGCAGCAACAGCAGCAGGTGGCCGCAGCACAGCAACAGCAGCAGCACATGCAGCAGCAGCAGCAACAGCAGCATCTCCAGTACCAGCAGCAGCAGCAGGGGCTCCCCCAGAATGCTCAGGCATTTGAGCACCAAGAGAATCAGCCCAATGGAGAGTGATGGGCAATGCTCATTTTGCCTCCTCATTGCTGTGCAAATAGACCTGCTAGTTTTGGGCCCAACGTGTACATTGATGAATGTCTCAGAGGCTTGGACCTGAGGCTGCGATGCAGAGTGCAGCAAGCTTAGTCATTGGCCCAAAATGCATTTCCATAGCCCAGTGATCCGGAGGAGGTGCTGAAGCTCCTCTTGCTGTTGAACGAACGTCCATTTTTGGGTGTGGCATGTTCTCTGATTGTCAAAGTCCGGGAGGCTCTCTGTCTACCTGTCATGCTGTGGAGTTTTATGGTCCCGTGATGGCATAGATTGTTTGTCCGGTGAGCCTGCCCTAGCAAATTCTTCACCCTCAGAAAGTCACTGCGACTATCTGCAGAGTGCCTTATCACAAGTTTGTGTAACAGTATCACTCTTGTGGCAGTTGCAACATCAAATATTCTTCATTGTAGACATCTGTGAACACTTTGCTTTACATGTGAGCAGGTGTACGATATTCATAGCATTGGACACATGCAAGTATACACAGGACCAAACATTGCTCACCTCAAAACCTAGATATTGATTCATGTTGTGATCACTGAATGTCCGCGAAAGTTGAAAGCCTGCCTTCTTGATAAATTGCAATAATGCGCTGGACTCACGAGGCGAATAACACGTGTGCACTGAGCATATATAGTCACATGGATGCAAAACAAAGATCCCTAACACCGTGTGACACTTTCTCTCCTTTCTCTGGAACAGCACTATAATAGCACTGTACTTGCTGACCCATAACCCGTTGGCTGATTGTCTCATAATAGATGCAAGCTACACAACTTCACACATGCTGTGCACACGTGATGGGGGTATGTTACATCAGTCTGGCTGCACCTGTCCTAATGGATTACAGGGAGCATGCTTCAAGCTTTACTGCTCTGGATGTAGCTGCAATTCTGTTGCCCTGCATGAGCTGCTCACGCATGGAACGAGTATGGATCCATCGCAGCATTGCCAAAGATGTCCAGCGCAGCAGAGTTGTAGTAGCCACCACGCTTGCCCAGTGTGCTGGCCTCATAGGACGCCTGCATCACACCCACAATGTGTCAATCATCATCATGTCTGCACATTGCACTGCAAGAAGTGAGTAAGAGTCCTTCAAAGTCCAGCTTAGGGTCTGCAAGCACACACTGCATGGGGGATCTCTGTCAATAGGAGGCTACATGCCTTGTGGTGGGTATTTCCATGCTCGTCATCGCTGCCCAGGGAGTGAGCAGACATGGTGGAGAAGCGCCCCTTCTTGCCCACACTGGCCGCCAGTGCTGCACGAGCCTGAGCCTTGCTGTGCTGCGCCCTCTTCTTGCTCAGGGGAGCCATGCGCTTCTGCTGCCTGCCTCGGGTCTGCACCAATCACCAGGAGGTCAGGCTGCATGCAACTCTGTCACAGGAGCACCATGTGCTCCAGGAAGGCAAGCTGCGCTCAAAGGTGAAGACGGGTGGCTCAACAGGAGGTTGAATCATGCCTGGTAGCTGTGGCGTTCTCCCTGCAGGTACTCCTCATCGTCACCTTCATCGCAGGTGGGTTCTGGCTCGGTCATCAGTGCAACTCCATTCAGGAAGTCATCCTCAAATTCCGTCGGTGGGTGGGCTGAGCGGCCGCGATTGCGCTTCCTGCTTGCGCGACCATCCTCCAGGACCATCCTGCATGCGCAACAGGTCAACAGCGCATGAAAATTCTTCTGCATAATCCTGAGCTTGGATGAACCACTATTGCTGAACAAATGCGGATGTCCATACCGCGTCTGAATGGCGTGAGGGCCGTTGGGAGAGGGGCGCTTCTGGGAGTTCTTTGCAGGGCTGGCCTTGGGAACGGCAGCTGGGTGCATTCCGTCATGCAGCTGCCTCCTTGTGAGATGTGGCAGGCGCTCATCATCTGCATCGTTGTCCTGGCTGTCCTCTTGGTCGCTCTGCACCCCACATCATGTCATGATCAACTTCTTGAGAACAGCAGAGAGTACATCTTTTGCTGGTGGGTGATAGACATGCAGAGCCTGCGTTGCCAGCATGCCTGAATCAGACAGGGGCATACCAAATCTGCCATGGGTGAGCGGCCTTTTGGAGGGCCGTCAACAAAGCGAGGCGGTGTCTGGCGTGGGACCCTGGCAGAGCGCATCGGGGTGGCCACATTGCGCTTTGCCGGTGAGGGGATCACAGGCACATCTGGTGCGGCTGCCATGGAGATCTGCTGCAGGAGCATGTCCTTCTTCTGCAGCTCTTCCTCGATCTGGATGATCATAGCGTCGCGCTTGGCCAGCTGATCCTGCAGGTGGTCCTCAGCTGCCTGGTCAGCAGCGCACTGCTGCTCTGACATGATCTGCACAGCGTGGACAGCTTCAATTGGTGGAGCATATCATGCATGTTTAAGTAGCCACGTTCGTTAATTCAATATCAGGAATCAGTGCAAGCGACTGGATACCTTCTGGTGCGCAATGCGCTCATTGAGTGCGCTCAGCTGTATGTCATGCTGTTGCTGCATGTGCTGCAACGCGACATCCTTGTCCTTCTGCACATCAGCATGTGAGTTAAATGTGATGTTTTGGCAGAACTATGCATGTCGAAGCATGAGCATGGAAAACATACCTACTTCCGGACTTTGGGGGGCATCAAAGTTTGGTCCCTCACCTTGTCAGTCTCAAGCTGTGTCAGCTGTGCTGTGAGGTAGTTGATCTTCTCTGCATCCTTAGCAGCTGTTTCAAGTGCTTCTGTCATGTATTCCTTGTTCTTCTCATTGACCTGCAAAGCCAGCACCAGCACACGTGTCCACAAAGTGTTCACCTCGTGTGAAAGCAATTGGAATTGGCAGGAATTCCTGCATCCTGAGTACTAGAGAGTGTTTGTCAGGAATGACGACAAATTGAAATCACCTTCTCAAGCTCTGCCTTGGCCTGCTCATTGCTGGACAACAGGGTTGCAATCTTGCTTGTCAGAGTATCAATCTCCTGTTTGCTCTTGGCATTCTCCTCAAAGCAAGCCTCCATTTTTGCCTTTTCTTCTTGCAGGGCCATGAGCTCATCAGTCACAATCTTCACTTTTTCAGCCATCTTGTTCTTCTCAGCATTGGCCTGTTGGTCCCAGTATAAACTTGTCAAGATGGCACTGCACACTCTTGAGACATCAACAAAGTCAAAAATACTGAGAAGACTCCCATCACTTATTGGGCCCTTAAACAGATGCAGGATCATGAATCAACAGTCTGGCTTGGTTTATACAAGGTTCTAGGGTGCTCCTCATACTGCACCTTCTCCTGAAGTTTCACCAGGTCGTCTCTGTGAGCTGTGCGAAGTTTGTCAAGTTCCTGGACATAGTCACAATATCATCAACTGCTAGAGAAGGACTGCATGCATGTGCTGCAATGTTGAAGGAGATGAAAAGGAGCAGCTTGCGCATGGTGAATTTTGCAGCAGTGATAAGACATGGCGTACCAGAGCTGTCCGGTCATCCAGCTGTTGGTGCTTTTTGTTTGCCTCCTTTGCTTCGGACAGCAGCTTGCTTTCTTTGCTGTTCCACTCCTCCTTGCATGTTTGCAGAGCCTCCACGGCATCTGACAGCTGTATACTTAGGCTATCCTGCGCTCTCAATGTGTCTGAGACATGGCAATCCCAATAGCTGGAGCTGCTAATCGCACAGATCACAGCATGCATGTAGCAATTCACTGCATTGAAGGGATTTGACCTCTTCAACCTTGTCAAGCAGGAAGGTATCGCACCATTTGTTGCTGATGGGCTGATATGGCTGCCTGGCTTTCCTTTTTCTTCTTTTCGATCTCTGCTGCAGCAATTGAAAGATCCTTTCTGCTATCTTGAAGCTCTGTACCTAACATGTCAGCCTTGGAGGAGAGCTCATTGCAAAGCTCATCATTGCGCTGCAGGTCATGGAAGGCATGCTTGATCTCTGCATCCAACTCCTCTATCTGCACACACATGTGAGCCTTCAGCACGGTCGAACTCATCAACCTCAAACTCTGTAATGAAGCATGACATACCTTCTTCTTCTGCACTGCTTCTGTGTCTCGCAGAATGGCGATGACTGTCTCTAGCTGCTGGATTTCCTGGGCTTTGACTTCCAAGGCATGCTGAAGCTCGATCTTCAGCTGCTGAATATTCTCTTCTTTCATTGCCAAGTTCTTGACTCCAGCATCCTTGGTTGCCTCCTGAAATGATCACATCACATGTTCAGACCGTCCACAGCAAATGCTACATCTCCTCAGAAATGCAATCATGCCAAAGCAGGGCCACCAATCATTGCTTACCAGTTCTGTCTGTACAGATTTCAGTTGGACCTCCTTGGCCTCACATTTCTCATACAGCTTCTGAAGCTGGTCTGCTTGGACCTGCACATGTCCACATGATGTCTTGACATGCTGGAAAAAAGGGCAATGCACAGGACAGGCACCTGACACATGCATGCAGACTAGGCATTTCTTTCACCTCACACAGCCTGAAGCGCTCATCAAAAGCCACACTGAGGTCATGCCGCTGTTCCTCAACTGCACGCACAGACAGTAAGAGATTGTCAGGACCTCACATGTTGGTTGGCATCCTGAACAGGATGATGGTGACATTTCGAAAACAGATGCATGCATGGAAAACAACTCCGACAGGAGTGGCAGAATGCTTCCAATGACCCTTGCACATCTCACTTTACCTTCGTGCAGGTGCTTGTTGGCCTCTCCCAGAGTCTGCAGCAGGGAGTTGTGCATGTGGCGGACTTGTGAGATCTGCTGCAGAACATCATGGACCTGCTTCTCATCGCTGCTGAGCCTGGCTTTCAGACGTGCATTCTCTGCCTGCTCTTTCTTGTGGAGACTGTCGATCCTACTGCAGGCTGCTTCAGACTCCTGGGCCTTCTGCTTCTGCAGGACGTGCAAGACAATATTCAAGATGATGGCAAGCATTGCTACTCCTGTTAATGATGAGACAGGGCATTGAAGAGGTCCAGGAGGTGGAATGGTTTACGTAGAGCTCGACAGCGTTCTTCGTGGCTTGTTGCTCCTTGAGAAATTGGTCTGAAGAGGCACAAAAGGTGAGGGAGTGTCAGACAGTCACCATCTTGAAAAGTTCGATCCTGACACTCGTGAAGAGCTTTGCTAAGTCTACAAGCGCTTTGGTGAAGACTTTGCGAGCTCGGGCTTAGGGATGAGCAGATGTGACAAACCTGCCGTCTTCTTGAGCTGCTCGAGGCCCAGCGCAGCAAGGTTTGGGCCTTGCATAGAGACTGCTTGTCTGAAGCTTGAGCTTATCGGGTTGGCAGAGCGCTGCAGCAGCCCGGTTATAGGACTCATTGCGGCCGGGCCGCTGGACTGTCTTTCACACGCAAGCACGATCGCGACGTTCACAATTCCGTCCTGTTCGTCATACTGAACTGGAGGTACTTTTGCGTATGAGATATGGCAGAAGCCAGGCCTGTGGACTAATCACGGAAAACTCCTCTGATGGCACTCATCCTTGGATTCTTCACCTCATCACCCTCGAAAACTTGCATGCAGATGGCAATATAGGGGACGTGTGCTAGTGCCAGCATGGAATGTACAGAACCGGCACCCTGTCATTGGCTGTATCGATTGATTACAGGAATTGAGGCATACACATTGATTGCAGCATGCAGGATATATCTATTTAGCAGTGCAACCAGCATCACATGTGCCACAAGAATTCATACGAGTCCTTGCGAGTTGCAGCACGAGCGGTCCTGGATGTTGCTGCAGGCTTGCATGCCATTCTTGCAGAACTATTTGCCTGTTGGGACCGCTGGCATGAGCCAGGATTGCCAGCACTGCTTTCAGTCCATCCCTGCAAATTCGTCCTCCTCATCTTCTTTAATTTCCATTGGCTCTGGTACTTCCTCAGCCTGCAGATAATCCATTTGAAGTCTTTCAGGGACAGCTAAGCAAATCTGAGAATAAATCAAAACGAACAGTCTGCTTTCATCTCCTCTCACGTACTACAATGGATTCAGAGATGCATGCATGAACACAAATAATTGTGCGGACCTGTGCCCCGCTGTGTTTCTTGAAGAACTTCTCAGCTTCAGCGGCATTGCCAAGCAGCATGATTCCCTCCCTCACTGTGCTTTTCCAGAAACTGCTATGCTGCCTGTCATGCTCATATCTGCTCGCTAGATCTGCCAGGAACGAGTTGAAGCTCTGCTCTTGGCTGCTGCCTTCTGCAGCCTTCCTCATGGCCACCACTGCTCGCATAGCCTTGTCATAGTTCCTGTACACATGCACATGTTGAACGTGAGCACAGCTAGTCACACCGTTTTCTTGTAGGATGGCCCTCTGTGTGCCCTGTGAAGTCAATCATGGTCTGCGCAAATTTGCACAAAATTGACATGCATGCCACAGGAAGCTGCAATGTTCCAAGTTTGCAAGAGAGGTATCACCTCTCGCCAAGGCTGTTATCAACGAGTGAAACTACAGCATGTGGTAGACTGCTGAAGGCCACATCTTGCTTGCCCTCTCTCAGCAGGACTCCAAAGTCTCCCACAGGATCTGAGGTGCCAACTGTCTCCACAGATGATGCAGCTGTGCCTTCAAGGCTGAAGGCTGTCACCTCTGCAGGCATTTCTTCCTTGGGTTGCACGCGCTCCAGCACCAGCTCCTGGAGTCATGCATGTGCACGTCAGTCCAAACTCATGCATACCAATTGATAGCGCCTCTTGCACGACTAAAACATCCAACAACAAGTCGCCTGCAAGCACATACCTTCTTCTCGACATGCAGGTGCTGCGGGAGCGTTTGCAGCAGAGTCTGTGCCTTGCGGACAGTGGCAGTCCGAGGATCAAATGTGTCGTTGATGAGCACATCTTCATGGGGCGCTGGTAAGGGGCTGTCTTTGTCCGCAGCCTGGCTGGCCATGTAAGAATAGAAACGGTGGATGATGGGATTTGCTGTGCGATCAGGAGAGAGCGCCTCCCTTCCATCTGCACCCACCCAACTTGGAGAGCACTATAAACCGATCTTTTGGCGAAAATAAATTCCCAAGTGGTTGTACATGTTCAAGATGGCACTTGCAGCAAATCAAAATAAATGTGGCGTACCTGTGGACAAATCCAGCTCCTGCACAACAGCTCTCATCTGGTCCAGCTGAGAAAGAGAGGGCATGAGGTCAGGCTTCTCATCCAGGGATGCAAACTTGGCCACCCGCAGGTCCTCAGCAAATGGGAGGTGGTTCAAAACGAGGCAGTCAGGCTGCTGGCTGCTCCCCTGCAAGGCAAGACACACTCCCTCGGGCTGTGCACCAAATCTCAGTTGCCATGCTACATGCCCACATACTTGGCACTGGTGTGAAATGTCCTCCCCAGGGCAAAGTGACTTACCAACAATGGGTAGCCAACGCATGTGGCTGCATTTGCCCCACCAGTCTCTGAGACTCTAGGCACAAACAGGATTATTGCAACCTGGTTCTTGTTTGCCATGGCCCGAACAAGAGCCGACATGGCCAAGCCCGAGCGCTCATTGCCTTTCTCAGCCACCATCACCCAAGGGTCCTGCAGCATGCATGCGCAAGTCAAGCTTGCCAAATGCATGGCTCTCTAGCATGTGCTGATATGAAATATCCATGATGGGTCACAATTGACAGCTTCAGCGCATGTATTGGGAACACGCGAAGCATCACCAGCCTCATACCTTCATGTGATACTGCTGGGGGACGCTCTCTGCATCAAGGAAGCCCATCAAGCTGATGCCGCGGTCAGGTCTGTACGCTAGGTAGGCCTCGTCCTCTGCTTGCACTGGCACGTATTGCTTGCCGTACTGTAATGCAGACACCGGATGATGAGCAGGCTGCATATGTGCTCAGTGAAACACATTTGACTGAGTGAATCATAAAATTTCTACTGTCCAGTCTGATTCACCTTGTAAGCCTTGGCACGCTCTTCTGCTGGCACTGTGGCATCTGGGTCGGAGGCATCCTTGTACTCCTGCTCCCGAAGAACATCGTGGCTAGCATCTGCAGCCCGCGACTTCTCGCTGTACATTCCTGTTGCTGGCAAGGTCTCTTTCTTTGCTTTCTTGGCCACCTGCATGGACAGTAGCCAAGACATGAGTACCGCAGGGCCATCAACATGCCACTTTGATGGAGTTTGAACTTCCTGTCTGTCAACATGCATGCTGCATGTAACCATACCTTCACTCGGATGGTCATCATATTGCCGATTGTGAATGGACCAGCGTAGTATGCAGTGTTGCTGTACTCTTTGCACTTGAACAAGCCCAGCAGTTCGGCAGGCGTCTCCACATGCACCCGCTTGTGCTTGACCTCCTTTGTGAGCTCATCAAGCACTCTCATGTTGACCTGCTTCTCTTGTTGCCTCCCGCTTGCAGCATTGTCGAGGGAGATGATGTGCAATGACACCTGAAACAGCAGCTTTGAAGCTTCATAAGAAGGCCACGCGGGTGTATGGGTGCAACAGTGCTAATATTGAAAGTTCATGATGGAATCCGGCTCACCGCTTTGCTCTGTAAGGACTCAACAATGGACTGGACAAAGTCCTGGATATCCTCTTCCCGGATCTTCTCACGAAAATTCGATATGAGGACGATCTCTTTGGACACATTTGCTTTCTCCAGCTCCGGACGAGCTTGCGTGGCTCGATTGATGCTGTCAGCAGCCACCGTCACAGCATCAATGAAGTCACTGGTTCCTCCACCCTTGGGTAGATTCGAGAGGGATGTCAAAAAGTGCACATTTGGAGGTTGCAGCGCCTGCTCCACCTGCATTGCAAGTCATAGTGTGAGGAATGAGCGGTGAAAGCCGGGCGATGTGACAAACTGTCCTCATTCCTGCACACACCGTGATGTGGAGGTACTCTCCCGTATCGCCCTGAGCCGCCATCTCCTCATGCACCATGTTCTTGGTACCTGTATCGAATAATAATGACACTTCACAACGAAGTCGTCAAACGCGCCAAAGAGTGCTTTGCCTTATGACTGTCCCGCACCTGTCGTTCCATAGTACAAAAGACAGCACTCATCCCTTGGCTTGTTAAGCGCCTGCAAGATGTTGGTGAACCATGATCATTAAAGAGATGATATTGGCAGGTCTGGCTGTTTGATGGGACACATAAATTTGCATAGACAGCAGCTTTGCAGACATAAGGGCTGCACTCTGTGGCTCCGAACCTTGCTCAAGAACAGCGTCCTCAGAGTTTCCGAGACGAGATCCCCATACATATGCATGTGGGGACCCACGTCAACCGCGAACACCGTAAGAGACTGCAAGCCAACACGACAGTGATGACAAGACATCACCATTGAGAATTCGAAATTCAATATTTCGAAATTGGTGTACTTTGAACAAGCTATATTATTCGCATACCTTTGCCATGATGTATGTCGATTGCCCTTTCTATAATGCGAACACGACAGGGAAAATCGCCCAGATCACGAGATTATTGAAGCACTGATAAGCCCCCTACTCAATGGGCAGGAGTGTGCAGATGTCATCTTACTTTCTGGCGCCACTGAAGAGAAACCCCGGACATTGGAAGCTTGCACTGGTGTTGCGAAGAAGCAGCACTTCATGAGAGAGCATGCTCAGCACGTCCAATTCAATATCCACCCCAAGATTGTGTACCCTGTTGAGGGGTGTGCACACCCTGCGTCCGTTCCAAATGCACCTGTGACAGTTCACCAATCGGAAAGTGATTTTTGGTTGACTTGTATCGAGCAGGAAATTCAGTAGACTATCGAGGAAGTCGACCAATCCTGCAACACACAGTCATCCTGCGCTCTACACAGCCGTACCGTTCCTAAATTGCAATATATATAGTCGCATGTGCGTACAAACTTCAAGAAAGACAGTTCTTCAGCCATGGAATCGCTGCTTGGGGTCCATTTGCACGATTATGAGAGCAAAATATCGTCCACCGTCCGAAAATTGAATGACGTATGGGAAGACCTGGAGTTGGAGGATTCAGACAGGCAGGATGAAGTTGAAAAGGCAATGAGAGCAGCAGAGAGTGCATGGGATGCTTCATATGATCGTGGAGTCCAAAGAAAACTCAAATTGCAGTCCCAGATCGAAGGAATGCAAAGAGAAATTTTGGGGACTCAGGATCAGCTGGGTCAGCCTTCAACTCAGTTTGCTTACCAGGTCAGTAAAAGCGCCCATGTTTTGTCCTCGACGTTTCACGAAACAATGCAAGCAACACCCTCTGAATGGCTATCTGCTAGCTCAGCAGTCTATGGAGGCCTTGACACTCCTGTCCAATTCTGGGTCTGACTGGCTGCAGGAATTGGTTGAGGGCACTCTCATGAAGCAATACCGCATCATCAAGGAAGAGCTGGCTCTGTGGCGCGACAAGAAATCACAGCGCATGGAGGAGATCGAGGCCCTGCAGGTGAAGACTGGCATGCGAATGCACTCATGCTCTTATGCTTATTGCTTATTCGGGTCTTCATCATGCCTGTCCCTCACAGGCGAAGATCGGCCAACTCCATGCCCGCATCGGCCGCAGCATGCATGCACGGAGCTTCCAGGATCTCACAAGCACAGAGCTGGAGCGACTTGGCATCGAAATCACACGCCTGCAAGACGAGTGCCAGAAACGGCAGCAGACTCTGGAGTCTACGCTGTCCAACCTGCGCAGACAAAGCGATGAGCTGGGAGAGGATGCCTGGGCCCTCGCTGCTGAGGCGCACCCCACACTGCTGCGCCTCGTGTGAGCTTGCCCACCCCCATGATGACTCCATTTCTGCACCAGAAAAAAATTCATGGCGTTATCTTGTCTCTGGCAGGCATGGTGAGCTGCAGCAAGGTTTGTTCTTGCAATTCACAGGGAGGGAGATGGACAGAGCACGGCTGGTGATGAACTGGATGTGAGCGACAAGACTCTCAAGCACTTGGATCAGAAAGCGGAGAAACTGAGAAAACTGAAGGTGAGCTTGGCACGCTTTCTGACTAGGGTTGGATGCGCTAGTAGCTTACCATCATCTCTTGGGCAAGATTAATAACTAGTGTGCCTGAACAGGCCGAGAGAAAAGAGCAGGCGGTGAATCTTCTGAGTGTTCTGGAGGGCCTGTGGGATGTGCTGGAGACTGCAGAGGATGATGTCGACCGCAAAAAATTCCAGGCATTGCTGGACGGCCCTTTGCGTGTGCACAACACAACCTTGGACAAGGTAAGGTCCCAATGCAGAATAGCATTGCAAGAGCAGAAACCTGCACTCCTGCAAGACTGAGCATGAGGATGTGCGCTTAAGTCTCACACTAACTAAGTGTCCTTGTGTCTGCATCAACTGGCATCCAATGCTCAAAGTTTTTGCAGGTGAAGGCAGAAGTGGAGCATTTGGAAGGACGCAAGGCAGAGCTGATCAGGAAGATGATCGATGTAAAGAGGCGCGAGCTGGAGGACATCTGCACAGAGTCCCACATGTCCTTGCCCCCGCTTCCCCACTCCGAGGCAGCCCCTGACTCTCACACAGCCGCATCAGCCCAGGTACCCCAAGGCTCTTTTGCACTGACCCAATGCGACAGGACAAGCTGGAGTGAGATTCTCCCTGCATGCCACCCATTCTGCATTTTAGCTTTTAGAGGAGTGCAATGATAAATGCCCCTCAGAAAGGACCAAAGAGTTGAGGAAAGTGGTGGTGGTGGGCTGAACAGGTGGCAGAGGTGCTGGCCAAGGTGGTGAAGCAGGTGGGCGATGCAGAAGCTGAAGCAGAGCGGCGCAGCAGGATCCTGGACGCCATCGAGGATCTGCGGTCCATGCGCGCTGAGTGCTCCTGGCTCATCGAGTACGACAGGGACGACTCGCGCTACAAGGTCAGGAGCCCTCTCTGTGACACCCTCTCTGGGCTCATCAGGAGGTTTCTATTTCTGTGCATGCATGGTGCAAGCAATCATGCACAGCTCTGAGCAGAAAGTGGATTCTGTGCGCCAGGGGAGGGATGCAAATCGCAAGCTGCAGCGCGCTATCAAGGCTGGGAAGGCCAGAGACCGCATGCCGGCAGTGATTGAGCAGATGCAGAGCATGTTGGAGGCCTGGGCAGAAAGCGAGGACCGGCCCTTCCTCTACGATGAGAGGGACTACCAGGTGCAGTTGCCACCTTCATTGAAGTCACTCTTGTAAATAGGGAATATGGAGATACGCTGGCAATGTTGCTAAGCAGCTTGTGTGGCGCAGGAGGTTCTGGCAGAGCTGATGCATGAGGTGCAGGCAGAGGCACAGCAGCGGGCCGCAGCGCATCACCAGAAGACTCAGGTGGCACTTTTCTGCTGACCTGCCTCAGGCTTGCTGGATATGTGCAACTGGAGAGGCTTAATACGTGGAGCGAAGGGGATAGCAATGCTCAGTGTTGACATGTCTTTGTGCAGGGAAATAGGAAGGCTGCTGCCGCAGTGGGGACTCCAGGGAAGCCAGGCGGGCTCCGCACAGGGAGCATCCGCCCCTCCACGCCGAGGTCTGACAAGGCTCTCACGCCACTCACCTCCTCTGCAGGCAGCGAGGTGCAGCACCAGAGGCGCACCCCAAAGCTGCTCACTCCCAGGGCGGAGACTCTGCCAGGTGAGCAGCAATATTCACAGTTGCCCTAAAATTTTGCGGTGCTGTTTCGTCAAATCACAGCCACACTAGTCAAGGACTACGCATTGACAATTGCTGTCCCATTACTGCCAGGGTGCAGCAAGGATGGGCAGCTGCCTGCACGAAAGACAGCCCGAAATGCATCCATCTCGGTGGCGACAGAGGAGAAAATGAACAAGCTGCTCAAGGTCCGCTTCTGCCCAAACTTCCTGACCAGACTTGATAGGTCCACCAGATATTCCATACGTTGCAGTGCTGCAAAAGGACATCGATAAGGTGAAATGCTGTGCCCCTGCAGTCTTGTGCTGCCACCCCGCCCAGCAACGCCAAGAAGACACCGGTATCAGCCGCAGCCAAGGCGCAGCCACTCACAGTAAGTGAACAGCTCACCAGAGTGCTTTTATGTGCTTCTTGTCTGGATGTAGGAGACCAGTTGGATTCGTCAGGAGAGTGCTCAGAATTAGATTGCAGCACGATTGAACAAAATTGCATGAGTATTGACTCATGCAGGACAGCGGTAATCTCAGCAGAGTGCATGCACAGGTGAGAGTTCAGGGAGATCAGCTGATGCCTGCACTCTCCTCGCCATCACGCCTGGCATCCCCATTTTCTGTGGCTGCGGCAGCAGATAAATGGAAGCAGTCCCCAGAGATCCTGATTCCAAAGCTGCCGACAGAGTCGCTGCAGCGCACTCGCTCGTTCTGATGAGCATCAGAACGCACTTATATGACTGCAATTATTGGTCGTCCTGGAGCAGCAAACAGCTGACCTATTGATAGGTTGTTCGATTCATATGGTCAATCGATGTTATGTGCATTTTACAAACTGCTACACCAACATGTCAGTGTGACAGACATGAAAAGATTAGATTATAGCAATCCAGCGCAGTGTTATTCCTGGCACCAAGACTAGAATCATGCCCGGAATTGGGAAAGCCCTGGTCATGCACCATGGACCCCAACCCTCCTCTCTTATAGCTTGCCCAATGCTGAGCTTGCTGCCTGGTGTCCGGGGATTTCTGCTACTCCAGATGGTAATAGAACACACAGATTCTACACCAACAAAAATGCAACCATTACTGTTCATGGCTGTTCACTATTATGTTTCGTGTTCCTTCCAGAAATGGTCTCCCCACCAGCAGAATATGTTCCTATGTTAAAGGTATGACTTCAAGGCCTCCACAACATTTCCCTTGTGTTCTCGCAGTCTGCGGTCTGCTTGCTTCTGATCCACCTCAATCTCAGCAACAATCAGCTGCACATCAGCAGCATTCACCTTGAAAGCAGCCAGGTCCTTGTCTCTGCATGGGAACGCTCAGTCTTTAGATGGGGCTGTCAATGGACTGCATAGTTGCATGCGATGCTTCAACTTGCACGCAGGAGTCATGCATTTGGTTCACACCTCTGAGCTTCCCGGGTGGCCGTCTGAGAGGCTTTGATCTGAGCCATTGCATTGTTGACTTTGGATGTGTCTAGCTCTTTTTCCTCCACCTACATAAATATGCATTTTAATGCCTTTTAATGCCAATCTGGCATCCCTCCTGCTGTGCGCAGGTTGCAGCTAGTGCCAGTACAAGAATGCAGCTATATGACTTTGTATGGCTCCAGACTTTGGCATATAGATATTCAGAAGGGTCGCAAGATTCTCAGGTTGACACTGATAAGATAGTCAAAGACCAAAGATCATCTGGTCAACCACCAGCAAGCAATTGGGGGCGTACATGATCTGTCAACGTATTCAAGGCCCTTGATTGTTCTGCAGCCTCACGTGTCTTCTTTGTAGTTGCTGCAACTTCTTCTTGTTCTGTCTCAGGGGGGACATCGTCTGACATTGTGTGGGCTCAATATTGTGATCCAGTGAATAGTGATCCAGATTCCAGATCAGTCCACAAATGCAAAATTTGTGCAAAACACTGACTATCACTCTCTGTGATAGCAAATGTGGGCAATGAAGATTTATCTCAAAGCTAAAGAAGTCGAGGTCTAAGATGAAGAGGAGTGAAGAAGTTAATGGGATTTCTAGCTGGCAGGAACGCCGTCAAAGCAGACCATATCCTCTATGCGGCCACCAGGAAGGCATGCCTTCTTGTGCACAGATCCAGGAAGAGAGTAAGCTGAGTGACAAGAAATCAAGTGTTTTAAAATGCTGGAGACCATCGGGACCAGGACATGTGCCACATTCCAATCTTTTGAGGGTTTGAGGCGTTTAGAAACGGTGCGATTGTCTGCTGTAATATCGTGTCTGTACCTGCATTGAAGCAGGTTGATCACAAATTGTCTTGTATTTTGCGGCTGTTTGATTGCATATGTTGCTCGCTCCCCTTCAGTTGGTGTCGTCACCTCTACTCTTTCGAACTAGTCCAAGACTAGACATTTCTTGTTCTTGCAGAAGAACGCAGCTTGCTGTCCTTCCAGTCTCCTAGTCAGAAGGCGAATAAACTTCACAGTCACTGCAAACAAGAAGGTGGTGAAGCGACAGACGGTGCGTCCTCTCCTCAGGGGAACGCAAAGAGTTTCTGTACCATGCTTGCAAAGTTACAACATCACCATGTTAATACCATAATGAGGGTCAACACTGAACGATTTCTGTCACACCATGCTTGCGCAGGCTCTGCACTCTTCTGTAGCTGAACCTCTCCTTCTGCGGTGCAGGTGGTACTGAGGCAGGACGTGCAGGGGTTGGGCAAAGCAGGAACACTCACAGATGTACCAAATGGATTCTTCAGGAATTACTTGAAGCCACAGAATCTCGCATCTCTGGCAACCGCTGGGATCTTAGAGTGAGCACTCATGCCTTCTTGAAACGAATGGCCTGGATTGATGCCAAAACACAAAGTTGGTGCCTTATAAGCGTCCAAGGTCGCTGTGTACTCAAGAATCAGGAATTGATGGGGTGTACCATGCACCTGCGCAGGAGCATTGAAAAGGACAAGCAGAGGGCAGAGCAGCAGGCACGGGAGGTCAAAACTAAGGCGCAGGCCATGGCTATTGCTTTGTCAACAATCGGCAAGTTTGTCATTAAGAAGAAGGTGGGAGAGGAGGACAAGATCTTTGGCAGGTGAGGAACCACGGCACGCGTGCATATACTGTTTCTGCTCTCGTTTTTCCTGTTAAAGGTCTCTCCTTTCCTTTTCATGGGTATTCAGCGCGCACTCAACATGTTCACGCAGTGTGACCACTACTGAGATCGTGGAAGCAATCTTCAAGCAGACCGGCCGCGAGCTCAACAAGAAGGATATTGAGCTCCCGGAGATCACTTCAGTAGGCACATTCCCTGCCACTATCCGGCTGCATCCGGAGGTCGTCGGCACCTTCAATGTGGTTGTCCAGCGCGAGAAGAATGCATGAAGCGATTCTGTAATGTAGAATTTGATCAGCTGAGAACTGAAGAAGGTCAATAGTTATGCAGTGTCAACTGCATCTTTTTGGACCATGTTTTGAACCTGAAAGCAAGGGTTGAACAAGTTGTGGGTGACGTCACTGAGCGAGACCACTGATTTACAATTGTGAGTTGCTTGCATCTGGTTCTGGTTCTGATTGTGCTTCAATGAGGGCAATGCAGTCACCAACAGATTTGCCAGCAGCCATGGCCTGAGCTAACTGACTCTGCACACGGGAATACCGTCGTAAAAGGGCAGTCACATTCAGTACTGCCCAACGGATCTGACCATCTGCCTTCTTTTGTGTGAACTGCAGCCAAGCAATCCAGGGATGAGCTCGAGCATTTGTGAACGCACATCTGTAAAAGATGCAGCTGCAGCAGACTCATGATCATGATATCTTATAAACCTATGAGAGCAAAGATTTCAATAAGCGTTTGCCTACCTGCAGTGCTTTCAAGAGGCCGTCCAACTGCTGTACGTCATTAAGCCCTCCTTCTGCCTGTCCATACTACACACCAAAAACACCAAGTCTTTCAGTGTCCAAATTGCATCAACATTCTGACTTTCCACCTTCAACAAAAGAGCAACACACGGCGTTGTGAGGAAGAGCACCTTGATGTACTCTGTTGCAATTCCCGCCAATGCCACACAGCAGTACCGGTCCAGGCTTGTGCTGGACAGCGTCCCTGAAGCAACCTGTCAGGGGACGACCTCTTCATCAACGACCTCTTCTTTTGTGGTGTTTTGTCATGCAGTTACAAGTCACTGCTGCAATCTTCACCTACCTCTCGTTGGTACGCAGAGTCGCAGAACAAAGTGCCTGCCTGCACATTGAGTGCGCCATACCTGCCCACACAGAATTCACTCTTAACTGTCACCCCGGCACACCACCAACGCTTTGGTACTAGTACTGAGGATCAGGGGTGCCCACCTCTTGTATGCATCAAGAGACGACAGTGTGTAGGTGCGCGGCAGCAGCCCCACAAGGTATGCAATTAGAAAATGGCCCGATTCATGGGTTGCAACTCGCTCTCCATAGCTGGGGTTGATAGTCCTCGCAGCCGTATCGATCAACAAAGCCTCCAGTCCACCACCATTTGCTACCTGGGCCCCATGGTGTACTGCTCGACCCAATCATGCTCTCAGAACAGTGTCTTTTACCTGCAGTGAACGCCAGTCCACGCTTGATCTACCTAGGCAGGCATCAAGAGTCCACACCTGATCTACTGTCAAAAGAAAGCCAAGCCCTGCCAGCGTTCCGAGAAGCTGCGAGAGCTCCCAATGTAAGCCAAAGTATGCCGCAGCAATCCCCAGCAGCCCGCCTCCCTAGAGCACAGCAGTGATCTATCAATCTATGACTTCCTGAAGGTCCCTCTCTGCTCGAAATTCTAGAATGATGCACATTGGCCCAGCAGTACGCCGAGCTCTCCATTTTTGTAAGGTCGTACCTGGAGAATCGTCCGCACTGTACCGAGGGTGTCATCTTTCGGTGACAGAAATTTCTCTGCTTCTATTTTGTTCAGTCGCAATTCCTCCAGTGAATATATGCGCTTGGGAATCTGCGCAGCACTGCAAACTTAACACGGGTGCAGTTGTCCCCAGAACTCCAGATTCTGCATGCAATGCAGGCAGACCGCGATTTGGTGTTCTGGGACCAAGAGTGCCCCTTGCCTGACGCCCCCTGCCATAGGCATGGAGTGTGCCATCCTCCCTCATATCATTGGCAAGCTGTACTGCTGCTGCCTCTGCCTCAGGGCCTTCCCTTTCCTGGCCAGTAGTTGACAAGCACCTGAGCAATTTGGGCAGGCGGGCAGGGCAACTTGGTGGCCACATAAAATCATCAAGTCCGCACCAATTGTCGGTCCAACTGCTTAAGGCGTTCTCTCAGAGTTGCGACGTCTGCATTTGCCGATCTGCATTGTATCAAGGTCATCTTTCTTCTTTGGACATCCTGAACAAGGCAGCATCGCGTTAGCTTCCTCTTCGGGAGAACAGCCATTATACCACTTCTGATTCACGATGCATTCGATCACGAGTAGATCAGTGCTTATTGAGATGATAATAACATCCAGTTGGCACCATGTACACCTTCCGTTGCGAGGTGCATGGGCGATGTTGAAGGTGCCTTGGCTGCAGGCATAGCGATGTAAGGTGATGTACAGTAATCAAGCCCTTCATAGTGACCAGAAAACAAGTAGATTTTAATGCATCCTCCAAAAACTACTAAAAAAAAGGGAAATCCTGAGATTAAGTGATAAAGCTATCACGTGAAGGCACGTGCGGAATGAAAGAAGAAAAGGGGCAACGATCTCTCACGAATTGCGCAAAGTTGGATATGACTTTCTTTCAGTTGTGCTTGAATTAAACTTGTGCCTGGAGTGGGGATGTTCATGAATCAAGTCTTAGCTGGAGATCGTACTCTGGGGCATGTTCATGTTGGGTCACCCATCTTTCCATCTCGAGGGAGGATTGTGAAAGCACATGCAATGCTGGAATCTTCTCAGAAGGTACCTTGCTATACAGGCGTGCATGTTGACACCTTGTATTGCTGAATGGCATACCCACTGCCTCGTTCCTGGGTGGTGCACAGGAGACTGGACACAAAGTGGTCGGGGTGGGAAGTTGTGGCCTTGATTATCTAGCTCAAGTTGCAAAATTTCCACAGCCAGACGACAAGCTCCGGACTGAAAACTTGCAGGCAAGCTCGACGCCTTCCTGCTGCAACCTTCACCTCAGGAAGCTTTTCCCGGCTCAACTGATCTGGCCAGAGTTGACTTGCTTCAGACACAAGGAGGGGGCAACTGCGCCAACGCCTTGACGGCAGCCGCTCGGCTGGGGCTCAAGCCAGTGCTGATCACAAAGATCGGCGATGATGCCGTGGGCGATGGCATAATCAGTGAGCTGGAAAATGATGATGTCAACACCAAGTTTGTGCTGCGCGCAAAGGGGCAACCCTCACCCTTCACCTACATCATAGTGGATCGAGAAGGTGTGGCGCTGTTAAGCTGCCATGGCAAGTCTGACTTTCAGAGGCTCAGAAGAACTAAAACGGGCCGTCTTGTATGTCAACACGGTGATGGACTGCCCAGGTGGAACTCGTACATGCATACACACGCCTGCAGCGCCTATGCGCGTGGAGGATGTGTCCCCCAACCTCATTGAAGAGTCCTTGCATGGAGCAGCTCTGGTCTATTTTGACGGCCGGCTGGCTGAGGCGGCCCTTCAGGTTGCCAAGGCTGCCAAAGGGGCCGGCATCCCTGTCCTTGTAGAGGCCGAACGATTGAGGCCCGGCCTCAACGAGCTTCTAGCACATGCAGACTATGTAGTCACATCTGCCCGCTTCCCCCAGGTGACAATGGAACCTGGTCAAACTCTTTGGCCATTCCATTGCAGTAAAAGTGAGCTCTGTAGATTTTTTGCTGCTTCATGCTTGATAGCTCATGGCGGAATTGTGGCACCACAGGCTTGGACAGGCGAGGCAGGCTTGGGTGACGCTCTGCTGTCAACATTTTATTGTCTACCTCACATCAGATGGATGGTAACCACCCTAGGTTCCAAGGGATCGGTATTCCTGGAACGGGCAAATGTCCTACAAGACGAAGACGCCACTCGGACAGCGAAGCTTGAAGATGTGCTCAGTCAGCTGAGCAACCTGATCAGGGAAAGCAGGGCAGAGTCACCAAATGAAGCTGCTGCTTGCACGGCTGCAAGTGGGGTAGAGATCAGGTGTGTTCCGTGCACTTGCCACATTACATATATTTGCCTCATGATGCCCTCTCACATGCACCACCGCCACTTGAATGCTTTAGTAGTCACTTGTCTCTCCTCAACCTCTTGTATGTCTCTCCAGGGTTGGGCGATCAGCGGCTACAGAGGGTGCTGTTCGTCTGCAGTGGAAACGTGATGACTCGACCCTTCCAGAAGTCAGGCGGAGAGCAGATGCAGCAGCGGCAGCAGAATCAATCTATAATGCAGATAGTCGCTCAGCATCAGAGTACAACAAGGCAAACAATTTGAAAGAATACTCAGAAGGCCCGGTGGCAAGGGTGGTTGTGGCTTCTGCAGCAGTTCTGCCAAAGGTTCGCACAAGTGCCAGGCTTCCTGCCCTGCCCAGCTGATTACCGCCATCAGACGCATCTGCTTTTGGATGATTGCATCTTTGGTATCATATCTTACCGGAGCTTGTTGATAGAAGGATTGAATGGCATGCAGGATGCAATTATGGACACCACAGGCGCGGGTGATGCTTTTATTGGGACTCTGCTGTATGCCATTTGCAACAGCATGCCTCCAGAACAATCTCTGCAACTAGCAGCGGTGGTAGCTGCCACGAAATGCACAGCTTTTGGGGCGCGGGGCGGGCTCCCGATGCGTAGCTCCTTGTCTGAGAATTTATTTGCATGATCATAAGGGTCACCTGGTGACGTGCTGTCTACTGAAAAGGATGTGTCTAATGTTCTGGTGACCCTGCATTGTGCTGACATATCTCAGAAATTAAAAATTTTCAAACTCCAGCTGCCTAACGAGGCAACTGCGCACAGTACTACTGAAAACCATTCATATCAGACATTGACATCGAGTTTTGAAAACCTCTCGTTTCATGAAGAAGATCTTTGATTGTGAGCAATATTGAAGTAGTCCCAGCTGACACTTTCTTGCTGCAGCGAACTGGTGGCTTGATCATCTTGGATCATACTGTTGAAAACTCAGCATGGATAGTGCAAGATCCTTCCAGGGTGGCATTCTTACAGATTCTTCGATATTGGCAGGCATCTCTCTTAGAGATCAACAAAGGCAGAAAGCCACGGCTCAGCTTCTTGACGACAAAAGGTGTTCTCCATGCGTTTCGGTTAAAAGCCATACAGTCACCACTTCGATGTCACAAGTGAACTGTTACATTTTGCTGGACTGAAGAATGATTGATGCATGTGGCAGATCAGCTTTGTCAGGGATGGATTCTGCAGACGCTATTCTACAAAGATGGAAGTCCTCTTCAGACAAGATCACAGCTTTGCTAGAGGGAGCACCAGGGTGATGATCCTGCATTTCTTCTCCTGCCACACAATATATTACCTATCTCTTCCCTACGTGCTGAAAACATGTGAATGGGGTGCATGCAGGGCTCACGCGCATGCAAAGCTAGAAGAAGCTCATCAGCTGCTCAGGAATGCTGAAGAGGTGAGATGGTGGACTCAGAAGATAGAGAATCGGTAACAAGCAAGAGATTGAGAGTACTCATAACAGGTCTGCATGATGTGCAGGAGATTGCCCAGGCCAGCTATCTGCTTCCCGCTTATGAAGCCCAGAGAGTTTCTCTTGGTGTCAAGCAGCTGAAAGAACAATTGTATCGCGCCAGAGACCAGGCGATGCCCAAGAAGAAATTTGCATTCTCCAAGGCATCCAAGTTAAAGAGCGAATCTGTGCCAGTCATGGCTGGTACCGGACATCAACATGATGAAAAACTGGTGCAAAAATCAACAACGCCCCTCGATCATGCTCTAGTACTGGGGCCTGACATGCAAGACAGGTAAGAGCAGTGCCAAACACACAATGGTTTCTATATCTCCCAAAATTGTGCCACGGTCATACAATTGCATAAGCTTCATAATAATCCATGCATGCCACAGGGGGATCAATGGCGCCAGATGCGCGACTATTGTGAAGACAGCAGATGAGCTGGCTGGTGCTGATTTCCTTCTCTCAGACCTGAGACGATGCACAATCCACCTGCGAGGAAGAACAGGCGCACTGCGCATTCAGAATGTCCGGGACTGCCTCATCTATGCTGGCCCGGTCGCTGGTGCCACATTCGTCAATGGTGAGTTCCTATTAAATGCAGCGGTAATTGTGGAAGGTGTACGATCTTCAGTCTACCTAAAACCAAAGCATGTGTTGTTTTCCGCAAATCTAGAGACTTCAGAGACAGCAAGTGTTCTCCAGAACTGACACAGCTTGTATGTGGGACCAGATGTTCATCAATGCTGTTTTGTCTTGAAATCCCAGCAGTTGAGGATACATTCCAGCAGCAATGTTGACTTCTTTGTTCATACGGCAAGTGGTCCAATCATTGAGGAGTGCGCTGCCATGAGGTAGAATATTCTTGCCTGGAAACCTGCTCAAGTTCTTTGCTGAATGCCCAGACATAGCTACTGTTAAGCACAAGCAGTTGGCATCCTGCAGATTTGGATGTGCCAACACGGACGATCCTGATACATCAGAGCTTATTGGACCATCAGAGAATGTATGTGAATACGGCAAGTGGCGAGAGGTCCAAGATTTTTGCTGGCTCAAGAGCACGCCTTCCCCTAATTGGTATGCGCATCGTTCCATTTGTCAAATGCAAAATGAAGTATTTATATGCGCAGTAGGCCATTAAGGGATAGACTGGTGGCAATCTTAGTGAGACTTAATGCGTCGCAGGTGCTTGCACAGTTTGCAGCAAGGCAAGCTAGCGTTGCTTGAGTGGCAAAAGCGCATGAACAAGGAGGGCACATGAAGATACCAGTACACTGTTTTGCGCATACCGTCTGCGGCCTGTGGTCTTCAACGCATGCGTTTGCACATGTGACCAGTCCGACTGAGTCTGACCTTGTGGCATACATATATTGGTACAATTCTATACGGTGAGTGGTTTTCTAGGTACATGTACATCTGAGGCATTCTCAGGGAAGTGAAATGCCACACTCTGCCAGTGCATCAAATACCCACTGGGGCACCTCGGTACCAGCAGGAAAGTGACCTCTGACAAACTCTTGCACAAACTCTGGAAAGCGCTGCTGACGAATGGCGTCACGAATCTGCTGTGTCAGCCGCTGCGTGTATGCAACATTGTGCAGACTCACAAGCATGGCTGCAAATGGGATGCCTTTTGCCACCAGATTGTGCAGGAGGGCACGAGTGTACTTCTTGCAGGTCATGCACGGGCAGTCTTTGTCCAACGGCCTGCACATCCCAACACTTAGAAAACTGAGCATACTAGGCAATCTCAGATCTTCGTCTTCCATGTGTGTGGGTGCTGCATGTCTGGAGCGCTGGATTAAAGGTCTCATGTGTCGGACCTGAAGTCTTCTGTGAAGCCCACATTCTTGAGTTTGAGGACTCCTGATGGGACCAAGGCCACACCAAACCGAGCGGTCCGTGTGGGATACACACTGTCAAACATGTCCGCTCCGAGAGCTGCATCATGCACCCACAGCACTGCACTCAGAACTCTACCCATGCATGGCACAGCAGGCCCCACATCAAGCCAATCTAAGCACTTGAGACATTATTCAGTGTTCATTCGAGACATTTGGATGGTGCTTGCCTGAACAAATGACAATATCCAGAGGGTAGCCAACACCCATGACATATCTGGGCTTGTCTGGAGGCAGGCCTGTCCCAGGAGCCGTGCACTGAGCCACGACCCTGCTCGCAGATAACTGTGATATGTTTCTTTCTGTGTTGGGAACAGCTGTGCCAGCCAACAGGGCCAGCAACATTGCATACATTTGGGACTCAACCTAGCCTACCTCCAAAAGTCATCTTTGGACTCCCCACCAGCCAGGCCACCAACTGCATATCCTGGCAGGTTCCTCTCCGACAGGTCCTTGATGCTGATGGCTCGCAGGTGCTCATCCAGGCCGCCTTGCACAATGGCGAACAGGTTCTGCTCATGCGGTCGTGCATGGGCCTTTATGCACCGATCAATCCACCTCGTTGTTCGGTGTGTTGCTTCTGTAAACCTACAATCCCATCACCCACATCCATCAGCTATCCCTGCACATGACAATCAAAACCCTTGCAAAGCAGAAAGCAAACAGAACATTTAAAGTCCTTGCAATGATCATGAAGTGCACAATGGGGTTGAAGATTACCTCTCACGCGATGGGTTGACACTGGAAACCACATCATCGAGCGCCATGATAATGTCAGCTCCTGCACAAGAAATGAGGAAGCCTTTAAGTGCCTTAAGGCAAATGACCTCAATGATGACTCTTCTCAATAGTCTTGTGCCGGCAACGCCTGGGGCATGCATTGTGGCTCACCTAGCTTGTTCTGGATGGCGATGGAGCGCTCTGGTGTCAGCATCATCAGAGAGCCATCCACTGGCGACTGGAATTGGACTCCCTCCTCGGTGATCTCGGCCAAATGAAGCAGGGACACCATCTGAGGCCATCAATTGGCAGATGCTCAATGCCTATCAAGAGTCAATCATGAAATTCTGCAGGCAGGCGGTCCTAGCAGATAGGCGCATGAAAAGTGACCAATGATGCTACCTGGAACCCGCCAGAGTCGGTGAGCATTCCTCTGGGCCAGTCCATGAACTTGTGCAGGCCGCCCAGTTCACTGACGAGTTCTGATCCAGGGCGCTCCTCCAGGTGGTATGTGTTGCCCAGGATCACATGACAGTTTAGGTCCACAAGCTGCTGGCTGGTTAGGCCCTTAACTGTGCCTGCATCAGGAAATTTCTTTCAGGCTCATGCACACTTGCACCTCACTTCTTCAGGTAATGGAGAAACAGTGTAATGGCAGATGCTGCTCATATTCGGTGGGGAAGCCAGTACCTTTGGTGCCCACTGGCATGAACATGGGCGTCTCAGCTGCAAAATGAGGAAGGGTCATCCTCGAAGCCCTGGCTCGTCCTTGTGCAGCCAAAACCTCAAAGGTGAGGGCTGGAGATACAGATGAAGGCAACTCGGCAGCATCCTCCTGCATGGCCCTGCTGAAGGTGCCGCTACCGGTGTGAGGGGGGGAGCAGAAGACACGGAGCCCTCGCCACCCCCCTCTGACGACTTTAGACGTTGATACTACTGTCTTTTGAGCACATACTGCAATCTTTGACCGACATACAACGCTCGATGTCTTCACCCATGGGACTGAGCGATTCCCTATGAACGTGCTAGCATGCAATGCGTTATCAACCGAAAAATGCAGTGCGGGATTGCAAAGGATATGTAGAGTTCAAATTGATCCGATCATCCTTCCTTCTCCACCTCTCCCTCTGGGAGCTTGGAGTAGTTCTGATGACTCATCACACTCCCAACATGCTGATGAGGATTTCGTCACTGCATGGTGGGGCGTCGCAACATCGTCCTCAACAATCTCCAGAGTTTGGTTAATGCAACACTTTCATTTGCACATTAGGGCTGATGCTTGCATGACTAGAATCCAAGGGGAGGACGATGTCGGCTGATTGTGAAGCGTTTCGGAATATCCTCCAGTGTGTTTGGAATCTGACAGCATTTTGGATTCCTGATCGAGTTTACAGCGTTTGTAAGCATCGCAATATTACCACTGTGATGTAGGAGAGCAAGCTTCTGACCTCTTTAGTGGAATGGCACATGCTTTAGTGCAGATATCAACCACGACAGCTTTTGACTGGGCTTGATGGCTCTTGTAGTGAGACATCTTGTGCTGCGGTGCTGTATATGGGGTGCATTGTTGCTCTCATGCTCAGGGGTGAGCGACCTTCTCTGACAAGATGTACTGATCCAAACCCAGACCAGCCTAGCCTGGAGATTTCTGCATCGGGGTTTGCGCATGCAGACAGCATATAAATGATTTTTAAGTATAACAAATCCAATGCACTGCCACTGGGCAACGGGCTGAGGGATGCACCTGGCGCACAGGGGACCGCCACGGCTGCAGACTGCGGTCCTGACTACCCCGCTCCTGGGTGCCCGTGCCTGCCGGCAGAGAACCCTCCATACGGGGCTTGCGCAGCGGGCTTTCAGTGCGCAGAGGATGGGGGTTCGGCCCTGCAGCTCGGTCCCCAGCTCAGGCACAACAGCAGAAGTGTCGAGGGCTACACGGGGGTGTGCATTCCATGCGTGTTTGGGCAGCACTGCCCCAGCGGCAGCTTCCTGCCCAGGCCGGGCTCCAGAGCCTCTGAGCAGTACGTCGCCAAGTATCGCTGCAGGTGAGCACCCAAGACACCCCTCACCTCATGCACTTCACCTCTCCCTTGCTAGCAATATGGCAGAATAGGGCCCTTGCGGCATGATCACTTGGCAGTCCCCCTCATTCTCATGACGTGCATGCAACTCTATCCAGTGCAATGCTATGTAGCACACGCACGTGGGGATCGTATGCATCCCTTGGTTACCCGAGAATATGCAAGCCAAAAGTTTCGACATGCGCAGGCCTGGCTTTTACTGCCCGACGCCGGCGGTCGAGGTGCCGTGCCCGCCCGGCGCCTGGTGCTCACAGGCGACGGTGGCACCCACGACATGCGAGTACCCCGTGCTCATGAAGCGCTACCCCGACATGACCATCCCCTCAGAGCCCCTCACTGTAGTGCAGCGCGTGTATGCCAATGGGGAGCCCCTCGGCGGCAACATCTGCCCCCCAGTAAGCCTGCTGCTCACTGTACCTGACCAGTAAAGCCCTGTGAACAAGCTTCGTGTGCCTGCAAACAAACTCTGTTTAATGTGTAAGTATGATGAGCTACTGTCGGGAATGGGCGCTTGCAAGTGTTCAGATGGTGACGTGGCATGCAGATGTCCACGACGCCCAAGACCCCATGCCCGTCAGGGTACTACTGCCCCAACGCCACAGTGGTGCTCCCCTGCCCTGCCGGGCGCTTCTGCAAGTGGTACACCAAATTCCCCAGGGTACGCACTCCATGCACGCCCCACTCGAGAATGCCTGCTGTACTATGTTCACTTTGCCAGATCAGCTGATTGGCAACTGACTCGAGGGGATTGGTGCAGGGGTGTCCCTGGCTGGCCAAGTGTCCTGCCGGCTCGGCCTCTGCAGACATCTCCCTCGGCGGCTTCTTTGCCCTGTTCCTTATCCTGCTACTGCTCTGGCTGGCCTACGTCGCCTTCTCAGCCTACATCAAGTGCGCCCAAAACACATGCCCGTATCTGCCCTCCTCGGCATGATTTCCGGCGTCCTCAGCCCAGCCAGGACAATATGCCATCCAACTTATATCTGTACTTGAATCTATGGAGAGTTTTTCATAGAGGACACTTGAGCTTACTGCGCCTGACATGGGGGCGCATGCGTCACTTTTCCATGGAGAATCTTTGAGCTTACCGCGCATGACATAGGGGCGTATGTCTTGCGGGGACAGGCTGCAGCAGGAGCGGCTGATGAAGAAGCAGGGGGCGAAGGAGAAGTTGCGGCGGCTGGTGGCACCGCTGCTGGGCGTGGCGGGGCAGGGCGGCAGCAGCCTGGCCTTCAAGGCCTTCACCAGCATCCGCCCGCGCATCAGCCTGCGCTTTGAGGGCATTGGTGTGACCCTGCGCGACGGCACCGTCATCCTGGACTCCGTCAACGGCCACTTCAGCCACTCCAAGGTGCGCCTTCCCTTCCACTGAAAGCTCACTTTTTCGACGCAGACACATGCATGATCAGTGAAAATTACTCTTATGCAACTTAAAGGGGCTGAAGTGGGCATATTATGTGGGCAGTGATTCAGCGCTTTGATGAGCATTTTGCCATCCGTCACAGTTGGCCTCTATTGTGGATTTTGGTGAGATGATCTTGATCACCAAAAAAGTTTTGAGGACTAATCAGATATTAATTGAAGATGGCACCAATAGGTACTGTCCGACTGTAGATGAAAAGTGCTAAGGAAGTGAAATGGGCAGGTGGTGGCGATCATGGGTCCGAGCGGGGCGGGCAAGTCGACGCTGCTGTACGCGCTGATGGGCACGGCGCGCTACGGGGCAACGCGCGGCCGCCTCTGGATCAACGGCCGCGAGATGCGCCTCGCCCGCCTGCGCCGCATCCTCGGCTACGTGCCGCAGGTGCACCCCGGCCTCTGCTGTTCTTCTCAACATGTCTTGCACTTCTTACAATACTATGAGTATCCCGGGATGGTGTGGGGCTTTTGACTTGATGACTTCAGCAATATATAGAAACATTTGCAATTTGTGGTCCAGGATGACATTGTGCACGAGGACCTGACGGTGCGCGAGAACCTGTCATATAGCGCCAAGCTGCGCTGCATGGCGACGGAGGGGCGGGCCTACCTCAGCGACGTGGTCGATGATGTCATCGAGCTGCTGGGCCTGCGCCACGTGCAGCACTCAGTCGTGGGCTCCGTTGAGAAGCGCGGCGTCAGGCAAGCCCCCTCGCTGTCCGAGCCATCTATGCTGAGAATAGTCGGGTTTTATATGCTGCACAATTTTTGCATGCATGTACGGCTGACTGAAGGAGAGATGTGGGTGTCCTGTTGCAGTGGGGGCCAGCGGAAGAGGGTCAACATTGGGTTGGAGCTGGTGGCCAGGCCATCGGTGCTCTTCATGGTGCGCTATTGCCTTTCTTACATGCAAACCATTCTTAATATATAATGCTAGCGCAGAATGCATGTCATAACATCCACATCTTTGTAATGCAGGATGAGCCCACGTCTGGCCTGGACGCCACAGCAGCCACAGACATCCTGGCCTCCCTGCGCAGGTGCGCACTGACCACAAATCAGGCCCCTTGCTCCAATGCTGGGCACAAAGTACTGCGCATGAGGCCTGCCAAGCCTTAAGATCATGTATTGTGGATGTAGAGGGAACTCAGTGGGTGGTGGACACTGGCGGCTCCAAGTGGCAGACCAGGTTCACCTGCATGGCTTCAAAAGAAAGTTCAATTGATCGAATTCGGATGTGAGGTGAGCATATGATGTGACTGTGCTGCAGGATGGCGGACCTGGGCATGAATATTGTGACGGTGATTCACCAGCCGCGCTACTCCGTCTTCTCGCTCTTCCATGAGGTCCTGCTGCTGGGCAAGGCCGGCCGCACCGCCTTCCAGGGCGCCTCCTCCGCCGCGCTTCCCTACTTTGTCTCCATTGGCTTTGAGCTGCCCTCCAACGAGAACCCGGCCGATTTCTTCCTCGACATCGTCTCCGGCTGTGTACCCTGCCACGCCAACCCCGACTTCAAGCCCGAGGTAGGCCCTTTTTGCCTTTTCGCCGAATTTCAAATCGTGCACCCTGAAAAATCATTGTAGTAGATTGTACCGTCACGATGACAGACTTTGCAGCACTCCTTTTCAAAGAGCCCGCCCCAGTCTCCACCAGAGTTCTTGGGGCGCAAGACATGCATCAGGTGTTCCCTGGGGAAGCTGGCTTTCAGATGGGTGCAGTCTACCTTGTAGCTGTGTGCACCTTCTCCATATTGCACGTTCTGACAAAAGACGGAGACTGCAGGCAACATCGCACCTGATTATAGGAGTATCTTTCCCCACCTCATTTCCCCAGTTTACGAGACCTGCTACATGTCTTCTGCCCTGGTATCTCTGGTGGTGCCAAGTCGACTAAGAGCAACTTTGCTTCCTGAACCTCTTCTACCCCATGAGCTTGCTGAGGAGCTTCTGTAAATGCAGCAAGGCATGCCAGCATCAATTGTCTGGCCACGCAGGATCTGTATGGGATCTGGGAGGAACTGGGCGGGGCCTGGGCGGAGACTGCAGCGCAGGAGGGGACTGCAGCCGCGCCTGAAGCCGCAGAGGCCGTCCCAGAGCTCAGCCCCCAGCAGCTGCAGCTCGTACAGGAGCAATTCGACAGGGTCAGCCCCCGCCTCTCCAACAGATCATTCAGCACACACTGATCAGGGCACATGTCCACCGCAGACTATATCATGCATGTAAAAAAGTAACGCGTTTGCCCTGGTGGTGGCAGGTGGACCGCGAAGGCACAGGGAACATCACACCGGAGGCGATCAACGCATTCCTGGCGGATGTGGGACTGGAGGCAACGCCCTTCGACATGCGCCATATCATGATGGAGCTGGACCCCAGCCACACAGGCGTTGTCTCGCGCACCGCGTTCATCTCCTTCATCCGCCATGGCGGCCAGCCTCCTGCCCAGCTCCAGGTGGGCGCTCGCTGCTCCTGCCAAGGGTCCCCTGGGCACTTGCCCTGCTGGCACATGCAACTATACTGCGGAAGCCGGCAGCCTTGCCTGCTTGAGCTCTGCGCACTGGTTTCCCAGTGCAGAATCCTCACAAACTTCTGCATTTGTCAACTAACTGGTGGCTGATGCTGGCTTATGAAGTAGGCAGCGGCTGAAACAATGGCTGTGGTGCTGCAGTCCAAGTACGAGCGCGTGCTGTCAATCGAGAAGGGAATGGACAGCTCCGAGAACCCCCTCCAAGCCGCCGCTGCCCACAGCAGCTCGGCAGCAGACCCCACAAGCTCTGCAGCCGCAAGCAGCAGCCAGAGCACTCCTGCAGTCTCATCGGCCCCTTCCTCAAGCACCCCCGCAGCGTCTAGTGCGTTTGCGCGCGGCGGCGCAGAGCCGAGGCCATCAGGGTACGATGAGGAGAGTGCACAGCCGCGGGGGCCGGTGGCGCGGCTGAAGGGCATGTCGCCCAGCAGCTCGCAGCAGCTAGAGCTGGACGATGCGCTTGCCTCCACCGCTGAACTGGACGGCCCCTGCGCCGACAAGCCTGCTGGCTGCGCCGCCGCCTGCGCCTCCTGCCTGCACTGCTGCGGTGACGCCTGCCCTTTGCATCCGTGTGTTTCACGGCGACGATTGCAACGTCCGCTAGGATGCAGCAAGTCCATGTTGCTGCCAAAGAAACTGCATTGTTGGTCGCTGGAATTTCCGCGTCACAATGACCAGCAATACTTCGGCATGAAAGAGAGACATCAGTCCCTCACATTAGGGACATGCTGTTGTTGTCTAACAGAAGGTGTGCTGATGCGTGTTGTGGGCACAGGGGCGTGGTGGCACTTCTGGCTGTGCGGCTGGCGGTCGCTGTGCGGGCGCAAGAAGACGCGGTACCGGGCGATCCCGGGCACGCTGGGGCAGTTCAACCTGCTCGTGCGCCGCGCCGGCGTCAAGTGGGTGCGCAACTGGGGCATCAAGTTCCTGGATGTCTGCCTCTTTGCCGGCGCTGCCCTAATCATCGGTGAGTCTCCGCACTCCTCTCCCTGCAATCCGTGTTCTCTCTTGCCATTCGTGTCGGGTGACAACTGATGGTGAGTTTTCAAGGAAGAGGGCAGCCCTCATCATCAGGGTACCTGTGCAATCCGCTCCCTGCAAGTCGAGTGTCTCATTGCCATGCACATCGGGTTTGACGATTGTCCATAATTTTCTTAAGCAAAAGGATAGCCGCACATCAGTCTGAGCCCTAATGGCGGAACGTGAAGATTGCCTTCTGCGGTGCAGGGGCGGTGCATGGGACGAGCTGGGAGCTGGAGGAGGTGAGAGGGAACGCCGTGAAGACAATGCTGACCCTTGCAGCCATCTCCACGGTGGCCTCGCTGCAGGTATTTGGCAAGGACCGCCTCATCTTCTGGCGGGAGTCCGCCTCAGGTCCGCCGTGCTCCTTCTTGGCTGCACGCTGAGCCCACAGACTATCTGCTGCATGTCAGGATCTGTCCACCTCCTGAGTGGAGGGCCGGTTGAAGTTTTGAATGATGCATGCAGGGCTGAGGACGACGGCGTTCTTTTTCGGGCACCAGGTCATGCACCTGATAGACATTGTGGTGCAGCCCGCCATCTTCATGAGCGTCTACTACACCCTCACGCTGCCCGAGATCAAGTTCATCAACTACTACATCAGTACGCCCCATCACATGAGATTCCTCACCCCTGTCTTGTCGGCTCACCTTCAGTGACTAGCAACTTCATGCGTCGCTCTGATTTGTGCCGAGCTGGCCAGTGTGCATGCCTCTCATAAGCACATAAGGCCCTTAAATCCAGACAGGGTTGTCTGGGTCTATGGGTCATCCCTGCTTACCATGCAAAAGATTGCCCCAGGTAGAGGTCATTAGAGGCCTTAGAGTCCAGAGAATCACATATAATATACATTTTGTTTGGGGAAAGTGGTGGTGAAGGTATTTAAAGTGAAGGTATATATAGAAGGTGTCCATCCAGAAGAGCGAAGACTGGGAGGCTGACTGGACTGCGTGTTGTGTGGTGGCGGTGCAGTATCGCTGGGGGTGGTGTGGTACACGTCGGGGCTGGGCTATGTGATGAGCGTGATGCTGGAGCAGCAGAACAGCATGGTCGCCTCCGTCGCCGTCTGCCTCGTCCTCGGCGGCTTCTTCAACGGCATAGAGCCGCGCTTCCGCACCCTTTCCCCCTTCATGAAAGCCGTCTTCGGTGCGCAGCCCTCCACCCTGCCCTTGCTCCAATTTGATCACCAGCATGCCTTCTATCTCACCCTGCCCTGACTCCAAACTGATGACCACGATGCCTTCTTTCTCACCCTGCCCTTGCTAAAATCTGATGACCATCATGCCTTGTGCTTTCTTTGTATCCTCACTGCCAGCTAGCGGACACCATGCTCTACTCATTCCTCCAAGTGTTGCTTGACCTGCGCCGTTGGGTGTTGTGCCTTGTCGTAGAGCATGGGATAATGGATCTCCAGCAAAGGGGTTACAGCGCAGGGAGTTGACGGGGGTCTGACGGTCGCGCAGGCATCTCCTACAGCCGGTGGAGCACGGAGGCGACAACGATGGAGGAGTTCCGGCAGTACCCGCACTACATGCAGCCGCGCATCCACAAGATGATGCAGGAGGTGCGCGCACTGCCAGCCCCCCTTCTACCCCCTACCCCTTTAGACCTCCGCCCCAACTCTTCAATCATTTGTTGGGCTGCCACGGTCGGGTCGCTGTCCCTACGAAAACCAGCGAGACAATAAGGTACTTGGTGGAAGCCTTGGAGACTCTCGTCCCAAACATGCATATAGATACCGGTAGCATCAAGCTCCCTGTGAAAATGTCTTGCGTCCACCCACAATGCTCATTACTTTGCATGTGACATGCATCTCCTTGTCTGCTGCCAGATCGGCTACTGTGG
The DNA here is from genome assembly GCF_000258705.1 of Coccomyxa subellipsoidea C-169. Taxonomy (NCBI): domain Eukaryota; kingdom Viridiplantae; phylum Chlorophyta; class Trebouxiophyceae; family Coccomyxaceae; genus Coccomyxa; species Coccomyxa subellipsoidea. The sequence continues at coordinate 1,727,280 of NW_005178031.1, forward strand.
GCTGGACAAGCAGTCGCTGGGGGCGGGCCCTGACGCGGGCAGCCTCGATGTGGAGGACTACTGCAGGGGCTATGTCTCCTGGGACTTCCTCATGATCTTCATACAGGTCCGATCTCTCTTTTTGCCTGCTCAAGCCTTATCTCCCCGAGCTCATGCCTTGATGACTCAGCGTGGATGTTCAGGCATAAAATCGATTGGGCCCAATGCAGCTGACGAGCTCTCATGGTGGGCAGGCTCTGCTGTGTTCACATGCCCTGGGTCGCGTGGCAAGGGGTTGCAGGGTAAATGAGGGGGTGTACGTGGGGTTGGTGCAGGGGGTTGTGCTGCGCGCAGCGACGTTCATGGTGCTGCGCTACGGCAGCAGTGTGCGCCGCATCTCGCTCTTCAAATTCTTCACCTTCTGCTGGCTGCGCATCAGCCGCACCTCGCAGCAGCGCTGGGCCTCCCTGCGCCGCCACGCATCTTCTCGCGCACCCGGAACCCCCGGATCCACCCCGGCCGACGCCAACACAGAGCCCCTCCTACAGCAGCCTCCCGGCCAATCCTAGCCCGCCGCAGGCAAGCGGCTCGGGAGCAGCGGCTTGTGATGCATTGCGCCCTTTTCTTTTTATAGCACCTAAAGAATAGCTCGCTTGATCCGACCCACACAGCTGGCCGGGTCAAGATCGATAGAGCGTCGGACAGATCTCAGTGTCGCGCATATTCAGCTCTGATGACTTAGAAATGCGCAGAGGCAAAGATTTGTCGGTGCAGCTCAGCAGCACCTGCATGCCGTCACTGCAATAGTACTTTTAGATCTTGGCATAGTACATGTGAGCCCTTTATGTACACTAGTTGTTGCAGAAGACCTCTATTGATTTGATATTGAGGTAGGCACCTGCCAATATTGCTATCAAGAAGCGACAATTGATGTGCATGTAGTCTTGACTGTGCATGTTCACTGAAGGTCTTCCCTGCACTTATGATGATACTGCCTTGGCCAATGGAAATCTCACTGTGCACGTCCTTGGATTCTTGTAGCGGAAGCTGGTTATTGAGCTGCCAGTGCTGGCTTCTAGTCATATAACATGCATGTGCAATAATATGCTGTGCTGTGTGCGCATGCCAACGGCCGTGGCCCACGGCAGTGCACTGGCAGTCAACTTGCTGTGCAGATATCTGTAGGCAAAGTTTTATGTGCGATGTAATCAATATATATGATACTCCACCCACTGACTCGGCAAGCCATTCCGCAAGCTTGTTGGTCCCATATATATAGGATTACTTCTACATTATCGAAAAATATATCTTGATTCCAAAATTGCCTTGCAAGAGCACATTATCATGGTAATCTGACGCCAAACCTACCACACATTTAAGTCTGCTCATGTTTGCTGCAAATGAACTACATAGTCAAATTATCATCTGTAAATTGCCCATACATACGGCCCCCCTGGCTGGACATACATCTGTAACTCGGCAGCTCTTCACCCTGATGACAGACGCGGATGACGACACAAGAAAGAAAATGAAGGGCCCTTCAAGGCTTTGCTGAAAGCCGCACACTATTCCTCCTCACACTCTTGCAACGCTGCTTGCTCAAGGTATGACGAATGACATCACTGTTTGGGTGGCACAACTCAATTATTGAGGTAGGCGACCTTGTCCTTGGCAAGCAAAATCTTCTGCACAGCCAGCAGCGCCTGCTTCTGCACCTCTGCATCCGGGTGCATCATCAGTCGCATTGCCAGCTCCTTGCCTCTCAAATCTGCAACCAAAATAACACACGTCAATGCCACAGTGTGCATGTGGCAAGTACTGATTCAATGGTACCTTCATTAGGAGGACGCACATGGTGAAAGCACTAAGACCATGTCTGATGAGTGCACACCGGTGACAATGTTGCGGCCATGTGGGTGGGCGGAGATGAAGTGGCCCAGGTCTGACGCGGCCACGGCCAGCGTGCGGTTCTCACGGCTCTGCTCCAGCAGCTTCAGCAGCACGCGCAACACCTGCAGGTGCAACGCACCATCATCAAATGATTTTCCATTTTCCAGCTTGCTCTCATGCAGAACATTCACATCAAAGCGTATCAGGAAAGTCACGCTTTTGCACACAGAAGGTGCAGCTACAAACAGTGCATTCCCGAGGATGGCATTGCGTTAGTGACTGCTCACTTTAGCGTGCATGTAGAATGTAATTGCTGCGTACCTGGAAGTCGCGCTCCTCAAACTTGGGGGCGTTTTCAAGCCAGAACAGATCGCTGGTGTGCATGGGGGACCAGTCGAGGCTGCCCGACAGCACCTCCTTCTTGTACTTGTCCCACGACGACAGCAGCTTGATGTTGGCCGCCAGCGCCTCCTTCAACGCCTCCAGCGCCGCCGTCACATCCTCATCCTCCCAATTCTGCAACGCCCCAGAAATACACCTCACTAAAGCACATCATGCCTCTGCTGCTCATACTTCTGTTGTGGGCGACAGCAGGGCGTTTATACAGGAAAAAGCCTCCATCATGTCTCTGCTGCTCATCCTTCTGCATTTGTGGGCGAAAGCAGGGCGTTTATACAGGAAAAAACCTCCACGAGTGTCAGAAGTGAAGAAAGAACAGCAGAGCACCTGGAGCAGGCGCTGCTGGACGACCTTGGGCAAAGCGGCTTCCACCATCTCGGGCGCCAGATCCAGGCCGGGGGCTGCCAGCAGATTCTGCAGCGCCAGCAAAGCAACACGCACCACCTGCACCCACTCACAACACTAGGTCCCATTCTGACGTGACACAGTCAACATCACGGTGGTCGCATGCAATGGGACCAAGTGCAACCTCAGGCCTTCTCCCGTACAAAACCCTGTCGACATTTAGAATCTGACTGTCCATCAAAAGCAGCATGGCCCGCCGAGAAGTCAAGATACAGGTTGCAATGGTGCATGCGAGCGGCTGGGAATGAGAGAGAATGGGGCACCTTCTCCTTGGAGGCGTGGCGCGCCAGGTCCACGAGGCTGGGCACGATGCTGGCGCTGGCCATGGCCTGAGAGGCGGGCGCGTAGAAGGTGAGCTGCCACACACACAGGCCGGCCTCATAGAGAAGCTGCGCGCTGGGCGGCGGCTGCCCCGACGACGACCCGGCGCCGGCCGCCCCGCGCAGCAGCGGTGCGAGCAGGGAGGCGCCCGAGGCGCGCGTGAAGAGCGCGCGCGCGGCCGGCTCCCGCAGCAGCCGCGCCAGGCAGCCTACCGCCAGCGGCACGCTGCGCCCCGGGTGCGACGGCCGCCTGCCACCACCACTGAGCCGTGTCAGCTGCTGCTGCTGATGATGATGATGGACACAGGCCATCTCTTAAGCCTTGTTGCAGTGCATGCGTGGGCTAGGAAGTTCTATGAAGCCTTCTTGGAGGGCATGCATGTGTGGGCTTGATTCTATGAGGCCTTCTTGCGTGTAATTATGGCCCAGGTGGCATTGTGTCAGCCAGGACAGTTTGCAGCGCTGCTGCACCGCATGGTCAATGCAGAAAGATCTGCGCCCTCACTAGCTGCATTGCGAGGCAATCAACAGCCCTCCACATTTGGGGGCGGAATGGGCATCAAATAAAGCCAGTAGCTAGGGCATGCCGGGCTCTGTCCTTACAGCAGGAAGGTAGTGTTCGAGTTGTTCCCCTACATTGGCCAAGAAAATGTCTGTGCCGCACCGGAGCTGGGATGTGAGCCAGTCGACGAAGGTGACGAGGATGTTTTGGACGGCCTCGGACTCGACGGTGGGTGTGGGCACGGGCGGAGGCGCAGCGGCGTGGTGGCCCGACGACGAGCTCGCGCCGTTCATGACCAGCGGCGGCAGCGGCGTTTCTGCAGTGCCCCTGTTGGGCCGCGCCGCCAGTATGGCTGTCAGCATCGTGGCCGCCTTCTCCTGAGTGAACCAGTCCGTCCGCTGCAGCATTCTGCGCGTCAACAGAGCGATTCAGTTGGTGTGGTCATCTAGAATGCCACCAAAGACACCTAGGTGCAGGTTGACGCCCATTCTTTGGAAAAGCAGCACAATACACTTAGCCATCATGCCAGGTCAGCATACACATAATCTCCAGCACCCCTCTTCCATGTCGCATTTTTACTAGGTTGTACGAGGCGGCCAGCTCACCTTGTGAGCTGTGTGTATGGGTCAGGGGGAGAAGGCTTCTGTGGGTTGCTCTGCTGGTGGAAGTAGGCAGCCCGCTTGGGATCGCCTGGCATACAGGATAAGCTCAGTGAGACTCGACATATGGCTACGATAGCAAAAGCAATGCTAAGAGGGTGCCTCATCATTCAGGTCTACACAAGAAAGGGACTCACCTGCCACCATCTCATCGAGAATTGCCAGCACATACTGCACTGTGTCCTCCTTTGTGACACTGCGCAGCACGTTGAAGAAAGCCTCTGCATATGCTGGACCCTCCTGGAGACAGAACCCCTCCAAACAATCAGATCGATGCCCATGTCCAATTACAACTGCATTTCCCATGACTGTTACCCGAGGTTGTTCTGACTGGATTCCTGGACAATTGTGGACGTGCGCCAGACCAGTGATCAGGGAAGACGACTTGACCTAACATCAGGGTCATCGATAGCGAAACAAGCTTGTGAGTCTCTTGGACGTACGATACCTCCTGGAGGAGATCCTGCTGAATTTCTGGATTCTTCTTGTCATACCGGCGGATCAGCTGCAGGTCGTGGTCTGTAATGAGACGAGCAGTTAAGTAGGTATCCCAAGCGATGTTCCTCTTGAGGACACTGGCTGTCGTCAGCTCAGAACTTTCTTCCCCAAAGTTTGCCATTGTTACTGTAATTAAAGATCTGTTTATCTGACCTTGTTACTGTGTAAGTTCAGGGTGAACCAGCATCTTGCCAAAGGTGGTAACTGAAAGAAATCATGTCAGCATACGCAGATCTACCATGTAAATATTGCTTCAGCCTAACTCCTCATGCATAAATATTGTGTTGCGCAAAGAAAGCTGCTCTACGTCCTGTTCTGTGTGAATGCAAGGCCATTTAGGGCTTCCTGTGAGCGATGTTCACGACCCCTGCCAAGTTCCCGATTTAATGGCTCCCTTGTTTATTTCAAAAGCTGGTTTGGTTCATCCGTACTCCCACCGCAGACTGTGGTGGTATTATATAGATGTATTAGAAGACATCTTGACATCTTAAGTCCGAATGCCCTTTTCCTCGCCTGATTTTGCACTTGCTTTCTCAGCAATAAAGATTCACAAACCTTGTGCCGACGAAAATGGCAGGCTGACAACTGCATCCCACCATCCTTTGCAGCGATGCAAGCTCCACCAGCTGGTGTAGCGTGCTTCAAGTGTGGAAAGACAGGTGGGGTGCTGGAAGCGATGCTCTCAATTCTATATATCACCATCTGTAATGTAGCTTCCTCTTGGCATGTTTCGCGTTATCTGTGATGCATCAGATCGACGTTGTGTCATTGCACTAGGTGATTGCGGGCCATCTGACGGGATCTGTGGTTGGTCGATGTGAGCACACACCTTCAGCGATGAGACCCCCGGCATATACTGCAGAGGCCTAAGAGCCCGTCAATGTGTTGCAGGTCACTGGTCGCGTGACTGCACAGTACCTCCATCAGAATGGATCAGGAAGGCGCTGCCACCTGCAAGGCCCCGTCCAGCAGAAGCTGCCGAGACTCCAGGGCCAGCCTCCACTTATGAGCGCCAGGATGCAGCAGGGCCCAGCAGCGCTCGATTTGGGAGCACGCCCACTCCTGGGACTGCTCCCAGGACACTGCTTAAGGGGCAAGGCTGCTTCAAGTGTGGAAAGACAGGTGGGGCATGAGCTTGATGCAGCACCCAGACGCTGCATCCAGGGGCAAAATTTGTGCAAGCGGACTCACTGATGCATGCTTGCAGGGCACTGGTCACGTGACTGCACCGCACCGCCCAGTGAGCAGCTGCCCAGAGCCCCGTTCAACGCCGGTGCCCTCCCAGCTGCAGAACCTGACCTGCCTTCAGCCAGGTAAAGGTCTATGGGCCGCTACAGGTACTTCATTGGCCCAAGGGCAATCTATGTTATACACTCGTGACATCATCCCCACCAAGTTATCATAACAGAGTCCTTGTTGTTGGCTGCGCAGCAATGCTGTGAAGCCCGCACCAGCGCGCAAGGCGGATGCAAAGAAGCCGAGGAAGCGCAAGATCCGCTTCGAGGAGCTGACGGTACTGCAGAGATTGCTTGCTGGCTCTGAATGCTGCTTCTGTCGTGGTCCATTCTTTCACAGGTGTCTGAGATGGGCGCGCCGGGGATGCAGGAAAAGAATGCCATAGGAGAGGTCTTCTGTCAATTTCCCGACAGGTTCGCCAGGCAGTTCAAGGGCAAGGGTCATGAGGTAAGCATTACATTGCTTGTGCATTGTTCAGCAGTCCCGTTTCAAAAGATAGGACAGTCTAAATACTTTACTCAGCCTCTATGGGAGAGTAAAAGTTGAAATGTAGCTTTGCCACTGCTGTAGGTGAGCGACCTCAGGAAGCTGTTGGAGATGTACAAGGACTGGCAGCGGAAGTTCTTCCCTCTGCATGGCTTTGACGAGGCCATGCATCAGATTGCGGACCTTGGCCGCTCCAACCGCCTGAAGGTGTGCTCTGAGCTCATTCAGAAATTGAGCCCTTGCTCAAGTCAGTCCCCATGTTGTGCTTTTTGGTTGGGAGTCCAAATGAGAGTGCCGGTTGTGTCAGGCCATCATCAAATCATTGCATCACTTGCTCAAAATTACTGTTGCATGCTGCTTGCAGGTGGAGCTGAGGGAGATGCGGCGCGGAGTGCTGAAGGTCATGGAGGATGCAGAGCGCGACGCTGCTGACAAGGCACGAGCTAATTTTCTTTGTCACACCCCTAACAACAGTGCGCCATGCTGGGCAGCGTGCGCAGTGTTCTCGTTCCGCCTCCTGCCTGCAAGGCAGTACTCCCTGATTGTGTTGTATAGGAGATGGTGCTGAGGTGTGTGACTGCCTGCACAGGCAGCGGCTAAAGCAGCCGCAGATGCGGAGGGGCAGCAGCCCGTGGCGGCTGCAGATGCCATGGAAGCGGATCATGATGCAGGGCCGGCTGGTGCATGGGAGGACGATGATGATGATGACGAGCTGGTGGCCCTGCAGCAGCAAACCTGGGTGAGCCCCACAATCTAACCCCCAATAAAGACACATATTTGCTGGGTACTCAACAGATGCATTCTATGCATGCGTTGTGCGACAAAAGCCTGGGCAAGCCGGCATTTCTTCTGTGCAGCAGCCAATGCTGCAGCATTGGCATATACAGTGAAGAATGTTCAAGTGATGGCTGAGTGTGCATCCAGGAGGAGGAAGCTGATGCAGTACCCATGGACATGCTGGACGCTGCCATGCCTGCCGCCCAGGTACAGCATCCTGCACATGCACTGCAATCAGTTAAATAGGTGTATCAGAAAGCTTGGGGCAGCAGATGGAGCATCACTTAATCTGACAGCAATGTGAGTTATTGCATGTGCAAGGGTGTGAAGTCAACTGCTGAATTTGTTCCTGTGCAATGCGCAGGCACGGGGTCCCCAGCCGATGGACATCGATGGCGATCAGGCACCAGGGCCTTCTTGGCTGCATGCTGGGGCGGCCGGGCAGGACATGGGCAAGGGCAACAGCTCTCAGCTCAGCCCAGAGGACGAGGAGCTGCTGGCCCTGGCAGCCGCGCCAGCCTCCCAGCCCCAGGCAGGATACAGCGCCGCTGCTCCCCCGCCGGAGGAGCTGTCACAAATCAGCCCAGAAGACGAGGAGCTGCTGGCCCTGGCAGCCGCGCCAGCCTCCCAGCCCCAGGCAGGATACAGCGCCGCTGCTCCCCCGCCGGAGGAGCTGTCACAAATCAGCCCAGAAGACGAGGAGCTGCTGGCTCTGGCCGCTGCACCGCTGTCCCCGGCTGCCGAAGAGCACCTCCCAGCGCTGCAGCTTGCTGCTGCTGAGGCAGAGGGTCCTTCGCAGATCAGCCCCGAGGACGAGGAGCTGCTCGCTCTCGCAGCTGAAACGATGGCCCAGCCGGAGGACGCGCGCGCGGCTGCCGATGCAGCATGCGCGCAGCCGTCGCAGGAGCCCTCGCAGCTGGATGCTGAAGACGAGGAGCTGCTGGCACTGGCCGGCATGCTCCCGTCGCAGCCTGCAGCGGGCGCGAGCGGTGCTCAGCCAGCGGAGGCTCCTTCACAGCTGAGCCCAGAGGACGAGGAGCTGCTCGCCCTCGCAGACGCGCCCCAGCACCAGCCTGTCAGGCACCCAGCAGTTGCCGCAGCGGCAGAGCAGCCGCTTGGCATCGATGGGACCCAGAGCAGCCACCTGGGGGAATCTGCGCAGCTGCCTGCAAGTACCAGCCCAACCCAGGCGTCCAGCCTGAAGCCTCCAGTGGGTTGCAGCAGCGCGCAGCAGGCTGGTGAGGCTCTGCAGCTGCGCGCTGGGGCGCAGAGTGATGTCCAGCCAGAGAGCGCGGCAGTGCACGCAAGCATGGGCACTGATGATGAGGAGCTGATGTCGATGGCGCAAAATTGTGGCCCATCTCAGCGCGCCGACGTGGTGTCACACCCAGATGGCAACAGCAGCGGTGACGTGCCTGTCTCAGGTGAGACATTGCCTGATGAATGAATAGCAAATGCTTCAATCCTGGTCTGCCCCATCTGCACAGCATGCACCTTTGGATTACCTACGTCTTTTGTCATGCTGCAGGTGACGGTGCGACCGACAAGAACGTGCATGGCTCTCTGTATGGTGAAGGAAAAGAGAATGCAGCCGACAGGTCCAACTTGTTGGAGGGCGGGCATCAAATTGCAAATTTGAAGGCCTCTGCCATAACAGCAGTGAATGGCGTGCCTGAAGCCAATGCTCAGGCAGAAAGCGACTTTGTCGGTGATGAAGACGCAGAGCTGTTGGCGCTTCTTTGACCGCATTCCTGCTTCAGATCTCTAGAGTGCTTGTGGGCGGTATGGGGGCACAGTGATCACGAAGGGTCACAATAGTGTATTATAGTATAATTACTATAGTATACTATAGTATCAATGCAAACATTTTTACAAATTATTGCCAGACCACCACGTTCGCCACCAAACCCAGATCCTGGCCCAAAACCAACGCTACGAATATTTTGTAATTGAATGAGAACACCCAATTCGCTCTGATCCAAATTCTTACTTCAGATAATCAAGGCACGTCAAAATGGCCTCCGCGGCAAAAATACTCTCGCGCTTCAAGCCTCACCCACACCATGACCGACACACCATCATGTCATATAGTAGTACACTTGCAACTGCAGTGATATGCTTGGCTTCAAGCAGACCTTCAATGCTGGGCTCCTGATATGATCATCACCATAAGACAAAATAAGAAAATCAATGTGACATAATTCCACATTGACATGCCTGCTGCGCTCATGCCATCTGAGACCAGCCACACACCTGCATGCTAGGCGGAGTCTTGGACAAGGCTACGCAAAATCCCTGGGAATTGCTCAAATGCACTTTTTTTTATGTAAACCTGCCAAACCTAGCACTTGAAAAGCTGCAAAACTCTTTTTTAGCCGCACACTGCACCCATTAACCCCCTCGAGGCAAAACCCTCAAATTCTCTGGTGTACCAAAGAGGCACGAGTATGGCAGTGTAGAAAGCACTGCTGATGAGCAGGTGCTCATTTTATTCATGGACCCACCCAGAATCTCCATAATCCTGGATGATAGGATTTGTGCTGTGCAGGACCCATGGAAGCTTTCCGTTTCCATACTCTGCTCAGCATCTTTTGCGCTGCAGCTTTGCTGCTTTCCGGCAAGGTGGTGAAAACTAGTGAACCGTGGCCAGGCAGCATTTGGAACGCAATCCCGGCCTTGGTCCCCTGCAGGACTAAAGTACAACACCTCCCAAAGGACTGGCAATTGTTTCTCCAGGTGTGTGCTCGTGTCAGTGCCCTCTGATAAAGGTGCTGCTCCCCCACTTGCAACCATGCAGACTTCCCAGCTATGCGCAAAGCTGATCCATGTTGCTTGCTGTGGCCCCCACAAGAATAGGAGCAACACGCAAAGAATCTGCATGCGGACTTGGGAGCATAGATTACTGCATTCCGTCTGCCAACAGCAACCAGACTGCCCAGACAAGAAATGCTGGCCACCTCCCTTGAGCTTGTATCCTGCTGACATTTCTCTCCCGCCCTCTCCACAACCATTGCTGCATTGGATGCAAGCTACAATACTGTGTTTGAAACGAGCAAAGCGTGATTATTCAGGAAGAATGTGGCCAGAACCAACAGTTCTGAACCTGTCAAAAGGAGTGCGTGCACACCCGCCAATGCGCCGCTCTTATACATTGCTGACCTGCAAAGCACAGCACAAATGCTCAGTATTTTAGGAGAGGCATGAAGCGCAAACATACCCATACTAAGAAGGCTCTTATTCATCATGGCAGTGACTACCATCAACATGCAACATGAGCGAAGGAAAACTTCCTTGCATGCCCCATGCCAGCCCCTAGCTGCTGTGTTCAGCAAACCCCTGGGGTGCTCACCTGCTGGCTTGCCCAGCCAAATTCCAATCTTGCAGCTTCAGCACGACCGGACGGGCCAGTGCAGTCAGCCCGGTTGTGCTGATGCTCTTCATCAACAGAGGGCCGGTGGGAGTTTTTTGCGCTGCCTCCCCGAGACCCTCCCCTGGAGCGCGGTGGCGCCTGATCCTGCTTCATCTGCATGGCGGCAATCTTGCGCAGAGCATTGCGCATGGCCGCATCGCTGAAAAGCGCCGGAGCAGAATTCAAACCCCTCTCCTGCACACACAGAATGGAAAATAAGTCGTCGGTAAGCTGCTGTGGCTGAAACAGCAATTTGAGCACGAGCCGTGCAAAGAGGTCCCTCGGTAGGAGCCCGATCAAGGCCTGGTGGCAGACCTCAATCTCGGCTGGCAGCGCAGAGACCCAGTGAGTTGGAGCAGATGCGAGATCCCGTCCCAAAGGTTGCGAGTTCTCAGCCGCTATCTTTGCCTCAAAGTTCCTGAGTGCTGACTCCATCGCCGTATCCCTTGCTGCATCCTTGACGGAAGACACTCTTGCCATGGACTCAGATCTGCTGATTGAGGCAGCAAAGCTCGCCCTTGGCGGCGTCGCAAGTGCAAGCTCCGGCACAGGCTCATGTTTTGTGCTGCTGATGCTGGTCAAGTCTGGGAGCGATATTGACAGTGGAATGCTCTTCCGCACAGAGGAGTGCCTGCTGTTTGTCCCTGACTCTGCACTGTCATGAGGCTTATCAAGCCCGATGCTTGCCTCTCTAGGTTCCTGCAATCCCCAGTGCAGTCAGTGATGCATTCGTTGTATCTGCAGAATACACCAAATTTGTGGACAGGTGAGTCAAACATGAGCTCCACACCATGTAGTGATTTTCAGCATGCTTTTTACGAGGCTGACAGAAGGAAAAGCAAAGTCCACTCCGCAACCAATAATGGATGATAGAAGCCAGAAGAAAAGCAGGTGCAGGGCCTTCTACGCAAGGAGGTAGAAGAACACCTCGACAGCTCCATCCTTGGATGCCTCAGCAATGACTTCGTCTGATACATCAGCCTTCCTTCCGAGGAGGCAGCTAAAACTCGACCCCATGCTGCGACATGGGCAGAGTTGTGCCAGGAAGACGCAGTTAAGGATCCCCGCAATGTGACGTCAAAAATAAAAATAATAATGCAGGACCCACGTCGAAAAGTTCCTTTTCTTTGAATCTCTTTACCCACTTGGCAGAGATATTTTTGACGCCAACAGACCTAGATAGGCATCATCGGCGGACGCCGCTAGACGGATAACTAGAACCCAGATGCAATTGATTGACAACCGGAAAGTTGCAACACAGACACACACAACATCTTTGTCCACTGACCATTAACTTAGGTATCCTGTTGCATTTTGTTGCAGTACAAGGTGTGTAGGGAGGCCATTCTGTGATCACATCCTTCCACGAGAATCAGTGGACTCTAAATTTTTCAACTGTGTACGATCTGGCCTGCTGAGATGCTCGATGTTTGATGCGACTTTTTAGACGCCTTCTAGGACGTAAGTACTAGGCTTGATCACTTTTACACAAAGTGATCTAGTCCTCACTGCAGAGGTTGATCTCGGGACAATCAATTGACCTTGCTGCCGCAGCAGCTTCAACAAGCATTAATTCAACAACAATCCTAAAAGCAGCCGAAATCGTCGTGCCACTGGCTCCGTGGCGAAAGAAGCAAAGTTTCAATGCATAAGGACAAGGTGTACTGGTTGTCTCTTCAACTGAGAAATTCTGATATGATTGTACTGTCTTGGAACTGGTTGTATTTGCTGAGATGCGCACCGATGTATGGTACTGAGTAGTCCTGTGCTGGAATAAAGGTATTTCAACTAGCAAAGGGGTTCCGGGGGAGAAGTAAGAACTGCATACGGATAGCCAGGGAGCGTGTAGAGAAAGCGCTGCAGTATGCATGGAGGGACCGGAAAGCAAAAAAGCGTGACATGCGGTCTCTCTGGATCCAGAGGATCAATGCGGCATCGAAGGAGCATGGGGTGAGCTACTCATGCTGTCCTTTCTTAGCCTCAAGCAACCTTGTCAACGCTGGCATGTACATCTCAGTTGCCAAGGGTCATGCACGACCAAAGGTTTTCTTCTGTGCAGGTGCCATATTCAAGGTTGATGCATGGGCTGCAGCAGGACAACATACAGGTTAACAGGAAGGTGCTCAGTGAACTCGCGATGCAGGAGCCTTTCAGCTTCAAAGCACTTGTGGATCAGGTCAGAACAATGAGGGGAAATGCCTGATGGGAACCTCATGGGCAATATTACTAGCTGTGACCTGTGCTGGTTTCCCAATCCTCCAGTGCATGGGATAGAGTGTGACTTCATCAGATGCTGCTCCTGATATGCTGACAAGGCAATTGCCTGCTAATGATCGATAATGGACGTCTTGAGTATGGGTGTACCAAAGGTTCTAATTGTCTCGATCATTGTGGCCAATGACACTGCAGCATCGCTGCTTGAATTCAGACGACGTGAAGATACAAGATATCCCATTTATAAAGTCCTTGCGGGGTTGGGTGCTTAGGAGTGTTTGTCACACTCATGACTCTTCATGAGATACTTGCTCACCAGCACAGCACTAGTGAACTGCTAGCAATTGGATGGGTTGAAGTCGGATGGGGGCGCAGAGCATGAAAATCTGCAGACATGCTCCATTTACACTGCGAGGCAGCCCTTCCTCCTTACTTTTGGCGCTCGCTCTGCTTTCATGTCTGCATACCGTTTTCGCGAATCTGCAGACAACCAGCTGGCCACACGAAGTCATACTGCCTTGCAAGTAGAAGCTTGCAATAATATTTACAATGATGGAGTAGTACGACTCGGGATTACTTCAGAATTACTCTACAGCATCTCTTAAAGGGAACAGAGGCTCTCAAAGTGCATGAAAACTTACAATTGCTAATGCATGCTCAGCATTGTGCTGCTTGGCTAATTGCCACAAATTACAAGACACTTTCTGAGAGAGAAGCGCTGCAATGATAAGTACTACAATGCGTCCTGCCCCTTCTGCCCTGCTGCGCCTACTAAGGTTTTGTCAGTGAAGCAGCACTGTGCTGCATGCAATTCAGCTAGGCTGTCACGCCTGAAACTGTGATGGGAGGGGAGTGGTACGGCTGGCTGACTCGTGGTGGCCTAAGTGGCGAGGAGTTGTGAGACCGCAGGCTCGGAGTAGGAGGTGTTGACCCCAGAACCCCTGCAGCAAGCATCATGCATCCATGTTGACCCAGCATATCCACATGCAGGCCCCACACGCCCCAGCAACAGACACTATCAGCCTGGCTGAGTGATTCGCTGCCCACAGAACAGCGCCCGTGTCTCGAGTGCAACAAGACAAGAAGGGCTTACCGGTGCTGCTTTTGGAAATGGGCGCCGGCTCGGACCAGGAGGCTGCATCTGGTGGAAGGGCCTGGGAGGTGGTGCGGCCGGCAAGGGCGGTGAGCTGCTGCGGCAGGGCTTCCAGGGCAGCCAGGGCCTCGCGGAAGGCCTGCTGCGCGCCCAGGCACTTGTTCCTCTTGGCCGCCACGTCCTCGCGCTCCGACATCATATCCTTGAACAGATCCTCCCTGCCCACACACCACCAGCTTAGACTAAAAAATACACAGCTTGCTTCTTCAGGCTATGGGCACCCTTGAGCCTCAGGGAGGTAATGGTATCAACAGATCCGTGCCCATTTGAGTCACCCAGGTGTTGAGAACGATGCCAAGCAAACAGATGATGAAGAGGGCCATGCTCCCACCTGTACAGAGTCTTGATGAGGTGCTGCTGGAGGCCCCGCTGCACGCGCAGCACCAGGAAGTGCATTACTGCCTTGGGCACCGCATCCTGGCAGCAAACATCGACCAGAGATCAGTTGCTGGCATTCCTGCCCTCAGAAAGGAGGCTCTCACAACTCCAAATAAGGCTCAAACAACTCCAAAATAAGCAATAACCAGTCTTACAGGTCGGTTGTAGTCTCACCTGTAGGTTGGCGCGCACGATGTCAAAGTAGCACTCCACCAGCAGCCGCGTCACCTCCACCTGGACCTCCTCCTGCTCCGTGATACTCGTCGGCACCCGCAGCGTCTGCACAATCAGCTCAGCTCAGAAATTATCGTTGAATCCAGCTGACCAGAAGCGTATCATTACAGTCAGCCCATGGCAAGAGCAGACGTACTGCAGCTGCAGCTGCAACCATTCATAAAGATCCTCATCAGGTAACTAGAGCAAGCAAAGGCTGGGTCAGGCAGAAAGTGCCCCATCATGTTGGCCCATACAGCTCAACAGGAAAGCCAGCTGATCCATACCACATTCTTCCAGCTACCACAAAAGCTTTTTAGAAAGCGGCTGCTATGCCGCTCGACAGAAGTAGCGAGAGCAAGCAATGATGTGTTGGTAAGCGGGGGGTGCTCACAAAGGGCGGCTGGGGCAGCGGGGAGTCATGGCCATTCTCTGAGGGGCCGCCGTCGTGGCTGGAGCCGAACCAGTTGGAGAACCACTTGTGCGCGGCGGGACCGGCCGCGGGGGACGGCTCGGGGGCCTCCAACGCCAGCATCGAGGGGCTGGCACCGGCGCGTGCTTCCAGGAGGTCCTCCGGCGCAAACAGCTCTGGCTCCGAGGCCTTCAAGGGGTGCGCATGAACTGAGACCCGCATGTTCTGCGCCGCACCCATGCGTTGCGTGGGCGCGCGCGACAGCTCTGATGCTCTAAAGGGTGCTTGCGGTGGGTGAATACTGCTGCTCGCAGACGGATCTCAATGTGGCAGAAATGCAGCAATGCAGAAGGGAGCAATCATTGTGTAACATAGAGCATGGTGGTGAACATGCACACCTTGGCAGAATGGGTGCTTCTTGGGTGATGTCCGCCATCGCCAGTGTGCCGCAGGTTTGGCAAGCTATTGCTGTGACTATGCATGCCGTCAACAACGTGCCCTGCAGAGCCAGCAGATCGCTTAGAGACTTTTGAAGGTAGTGTGTAAACTGTGCATGGCAAGGCGTGTGATGATGGCAGATCACAATGGCAGCCCACACACACCTGGCATCCTGTGATGAGCTCTGCCATCCTTACCGCTGCCCTCTGAATTCTGCTCTTCTGCCTCCTCAGCTGCTGCCTGGCGCCGCTCCATCACCTGCAGCAGATAATGCCCAGCTCAGACACACTAATACACAAGCAGCACACAAGTATGTCCAGTCATGGATGAGCTTAACTGCTCACAGACCTGAGCGATTGCGCGGCTGCCCCCGATGAAGCTGGGGTGGTCGGTGTTGATGTAGGAGTGCTCGCAGTCGATGACATCGCGAATCATGCGCTCGGCCGGCGCGGCACCGCTGTTCACAAACTCCTCCACCTCAGATATCAGGTGTGCCTGCGCCGGCAGGACAGCACTCAGGCCTATGCCACAAATGGACATTGCATGTGCAAGACGTCACCGCTGCACAGAGCAATACATAACGCATCCCTACCATGCAACAGGCTTGCAACAGGGTGCCCCACTCAGACATCAACCGAGGCCTGGGATCCAAGAACTTAACACAACTAGATAAGGGGCCATTGATGGAATAGGGCGGGGTGGGCAGGCAATGCTCACCTTGAGCTTGGGGAAGCGCGCGATGTCTGGAGGGGCACACTGGGCAGCGATGCGCAGCAGCTCGGCATGCACGAACTCCTTGCACTGCAGCGAGGGCGTGAGCAGCCGGGAGATGGCCCGCCGTACCAGCAGCTCAAAGGGAGCGTCGGGGATCAGCAGGGATCCGCGCACACCGCCGCTGTTCTTGATCGCGGTTCGCACGTCATCATCCGTCAACTCGCTGCACCAATCACAGCGTGTGAGTCATGCAGCTGGTAAGGCCACTTCCCACTGATGCAATATCCCTTTTCCAGGTATGAACACCAGAACGGAGAAGCTGGATTAGTCTGCTGTGAATGTATACAGCTGACTCCAGAGAGGTGCCATCAAGAGGCATGCCTGGAGGGATTGAGCTCTTGCAGGCCGTTCACAAAGATGTCCAGGAAGATATGGCGGATGCGAGCACCGCCGGCGAGCTCGTTGACGGGCAGGTGCTCGCTGCGGCCGTCCAGCATCTCACTGTAGCGCACAGCATAGCTGTCCAGTAGCTGCAACAGCAGTGCACCCCTGCACAGAACAAAGCAGCACCTTGCTATCAGAGCTCTTGCAGAAGACAACAATGTAGTATAGCAACTCATTGCCCTTATGGGTCTTGGGGTTGAGCTTGCACCCTCCATAGTAGAACGATGCATCACTCCACACAAGAACGATTGGCATGCATGGGACAAAGATGGGCACATGAGGTGACAGCACCTGGCAGCGTTTGTCTGGCCGGGAGGGGCGTCGCCATAGATGCGCAGCTCGGTGTGGCATTTCTCCAAGGCCTCCTCCAGCCGTGTCCGTAGTGTGGGCAGCGATGCACGGATGTGCTCCACCAATACCCGGTTCAAAGAGCCCGACAGGGCAGTCCTCCCACACTGCTCCTTCGCCTGGATCCAGGGATTTGCACTCTTGGTCTCCCGTCATGACCATGCAAGGAGCTTTGAATTTGCAGTGGGCCATTGCACAGACACCCTCCTCATCATCTTAGCATTCCTTTCACGCTTGGTTCATCAGGTGCCTCTTTTCATTAGGGGTCATGTTTTGCCAGGCTTAAAGCATGGAGGTATGGAGCATGGCCCACCTCTTGGTATGCGGGGTGCGACTCGAAGAACGCTGTTTCTGCGGCAATGGCGTCTCGGATGCTCCTGCGCGTGTTGATGTCTGCCTGGCTGCGGTTGACCATGCCGATATAGCCCAGTCGCAGAGGCACCACCTCATTCCTCAGGATTGCTGCTGCATCTGTTCCTCGGTCCATAATGTCCAGCTTGGTCAGCACACCTGGAATGAACATCACACCCCATCCTTCTAACAACTCTCACACACCCTGAATTTGCAGCTGATTGGAGTCTGGGCGATACTGATTTCTGGAGTAATGGCCTGCTACTTCCCCGCTGCAATTGCCTCCGATATTGCTCATCTATTTGGCACCATTGTCAACTGCACAGTGGATTCAATAGTAACTATGAAAGGCACCAAGACACAGG
This sequence comes from Coccomyxa subellipsoidea C-169, assembly GCF_000258705.1. Lineage (NCBI taxonomy): Eukaryota > Viridiplantae > Chlorophyta > Trebouxiophyceae > Coccomyxaceae > Coccomyxa > Coccomyxa subellipsoidea. The sequence goes on from NW_005178031.1 coordinate 1,744,870, forward strand.
CAACCATGTGCCTTGGACAAGAGTTTGCTGGACATAAGTTTGCAGGAAGGGTGCCCACCGACAGTGCGCCTTCCTTCAGGGTCAGCAGCTCGGGCCAGCTCCAGCGCATCGCTGTTCACCAGGTCAGCATTTGCAGCGGATACAGCCAGGATCACGCATGTCGGGTGGCGGATGTACTCCAGCACCATCTTGCGGATCCTCTTCTCAATGTCACTCGGCTGATCGCCCACAGGAACCTTTGCAATGCCTGGCAGGTCCACCAATGTCATCGTCCTGCAGACAGAGAGTAACAGTCAGTCCAAGCATCATGCATGTGATGGGTGTGGGCAGGCAAAGAGATTCACAAGACCTATCGATCTGAGGCCAATGTCGATTCTTAGATGAGGTGTGAGAGCATAGGGTGCGCACAGGACGTTGGGGCTGTAGATCTTCAGGCGGATGGGCTTGTCTGAAATGCCCTTGTTGTGACCAACCGTCCGCTCTGTCTCTGTGAGGATCTCCTGGCGGATCCGTTCAAAGTCATAGAAGCGCTTCCCTGCAGCATCGTCACATCATGTTATGATGGCTGGCTAGGGAAGGTGACAGTGAAGTTGCCAATGGGAGGATGCTTGCCTGGGCAGTGCAGGAACTCCCCCCATTCGGCAGCTTTGCCGCTCCCTGCTGCTTGCTTCACCTGCACGTGACTAGAGGTTTACAGCTCCAATTACATTGGATGCATGTTACCCCAACTTGGACTTGGAGATGCAACACTGCAAGCTTACCAGCTGGAGCAACAATGGCCTTCTTGTGCAAATCTCTGGACCACGAGGCAAGAAGTCTCGGCCCACAAGGGCTTCTAACACACTAGACTTTCCGCTGCTTTGGCTGCCAACAACGGCCACCTGGGGCAAGTCCAATCTGAAGTCTATCGTGACCTGCAGGTAACATATGAGATCCACTTTTAGTGGTGTAGCTCGTCACAACACTAGCTGGCACACGGATTGTGAGTGCCTGATGTTCCGGCCACCTCCACTGGGTAATGTGCAATAATGCTTCCAATGTCAGGAGTCAGAAACCTGTGAAAATATGTCCTGGAGCTTGTTGATGGCAGGAATGAGGGTTTCTCCCAAACCTCCATCCCCCATGGCTTCGAAGCCGTTTCCACCTGGCCTGGGGAAAGCTTCTTCTGGTATCTGGCGCCCACAAATGCTAATAGATCTATAGGAATGAGAATGGGACTATATCAATGGCCAACTGCGCCCTGATACCGGTGCTTAGAAGCAGCTTCCCTTGGTTCTGTGCAAGTGAATGCAGTATACGACCCGGTCAGTCTCGCAGCTAACTTCAGGACTGTCTCCTCTAAGTTTCAAGAATGAGCAACTGATACAAGCTTAATCACTTGTGGAGTCAATTGGTGGGGGAAATTGGAGCTGAACTCCGCACTGTTTGCATGTTGTCTCGCAGTATATATACCTTCCCGACCCTTCCAAGAAATCCCAGATTGCACACACAAGCAGACAATCTTTCAGCATCTTCTCAAGGGCGCGTTACGAACTTGCAGCGATGAAGGGATTTGTAGGTGTTCTGCTGGTGGCCCTCTTGCTCGGGCTCAGCGCGGCTGTTGCAGAGCCAAATGTGGGCGACAAGGCAACCGTGGATGCGGACACGAGTTTCACCCAAATACTGCAGCCTCCTTACCGCAGCCTTTCCAAGAAGGATCTCTACGAAGAAAGGGAATACGAAGATGGTGAGATGCAAGTGATGTATTGGTACCCAGATTTTTTGCATCTCGAAAGGTGTTTTGGCACTCGCTTGAGGTTGTCTCGGCTGCGATCCAGGCGACTACGTGGCCACAAATGTCACAGGGCTGCCTTTCACGATTGCATACACCAAGGCGCTCTCTCGACTGTACGCGTACTTTCTGGGCCGGAACGAGGACAACGTCAGGTGAGAAGGCGCACATAAGTTTGAGTTGTCCGCCTGCAATACAGAAGCTCAAGAACTGTGCAAGTTTTTCCTGGCAGGATGAGCCGCACCCAGCCCAGCTTTACGAGGATGCATCCAAACAAGGAATTCACGGACGTGGTGGACAAGAACTATACAGTATCTCTTTGGATCCCTGGAGACTACCAGGTAGCTTTAATATTTGACTTCAATCCTCTCAGTTCTGAGCAGCATTCCATCATGCCTAATTCAAAGTACCCTGCGAACCTGCACGTGCATGGCTGTGGCTCACTGAGCGCTTGCATCCTGACGCTGCTGAGGTCTGGTCACCTGCAGGGAAAACCACCTGCGCCGACTGTTGACGAGGTGAAGATATGCCGTATCCCAAAACAGAGGGGGTATGCCAGGGAGTTCCCTGGCTTTGCAACACAGGGCAAGGCGCTGGAGGAGGGTCTCAGGCTGCGAGATGCCCTCCTGAAAGACAAGGTTGGCCCTGACACTTATCAGTTATGACCTGCTGAACTGGAGATGTTCGTCATTTTCAGCTGTCCTGAGGCGACCTTTGCATCAGTCAAATTGCGAGGCTCTGTGTGCGCAGATCGACGACTTTGACGACAAGCGCCTCTGGCTGGTACGCGATCCACATGCAAGCTCTTTGGCGGCGCAGCGCGCTGCAATTGCAATGCATGACAGCCAGTGAATTTATAGTGCTGATAATACTATGTCTGATGCATTTCTGCCTTTTTCACTGTTGACTGCCGATCGAAGCATCTCCTAAACCTACCCGCGCATGCGCATATTGCAGGCGGTATACGACCCTCCCACAAAGATTCTGCACCGGAGAAATGAGGTTCTCTTCGATGCCTGCAAGAAGGGTCACCACGGCAACCAGCACGGAACTATGATGTCCAAACTGCGGGCCCTGTATAACGCTCTTCTTGGCTGAGGCAGCAATGGTCAGCATGCCAGAGCTTTTTCCCTGAATGAGTCATCATGCCAATGGGCTGGCCTGTAGCAGCAACAGATCTTGTGGACATCATGCAATCCTGGCTGGTTGTGCTCTCAAATGGCACCAGCAGGTCCTTGAATGAGGTGCCAACTCCCTGATGTGTTTGAACGTATCCAAAAGCTGAAGCGCAGAATGCTTTGCTGAAGCGCAGAATGCTTTGCTATTCCATGACACTGAGATATAGCTTTGCATGAGAAGCCTTGAAGGCATTGCTGAAGTGTTTTATGCTGTGATTACAACCATCATGTTCTCCTGATGTGTTCATGGTTTGGGGTAGTTATTGCCGCTCTGCAAGGCAAAGGCAAATTAAGTCTCTGCAGTCGATGCGAGTTGCTTTCATGATCACTTGGAGTTGGTGAGGTCAGTACCACCGGTGTGATTGTAAATCAATTGCATGTAATTTCAGGCTGGCATGCTTCAGCTGGTGAACAGGGTGCGCTGAAGGGACACCAACAAATTGGTCTTATCATGAATTGGCAGAAAGCACTATCTATTTTTTCTGATTAAAGCACAGTTGCCATCATCTTGCAACATGCACTCTAAATTAATGTCACATGACATGAAGCATTCCCAGAGAGGTAAGGCGGCCCGCCGTAGTGAGGCCCGGGCCCGGGGCCGCGCCTCCATGCTGCTCAAATCGAGAATCATGCATGGCCATCACAGCAGGATGCTGTACAGCGCATACAAAAAGGTTCGGTGCTTGGACGCGCAAAGGCTGGCACAGCACTGTGTCTCTGCAGAGTCTCAGCTGTGTCTCACTAATTTCATTGAACACGGTGTGACTGAGAGACATGATGTGACATGTGTACTGTACAGTGTGGCCGGCCAGGCCTGTGGCGGTGTCAGCGGCGCTGGCCAGTGTCCATGAAACAGAGAAGCATGATGTCCTGCAGGGTACATGTTCATGGGATGATTACCATTTGAGAAAAAAAATCAGGGGTCTTTGTGGCGGTGCCGCCAGGGGGTCCTGCCCGCAACCTGAGCCTGAGCCCAATGCCCTTGTCTGGGCAGATCAACCCAGCTTCTGCTGTTGCGGTCACCATGTTGCGGTCACCAGGACCAGAAGTGCTGAAGGCTTAGAAATCTTAGTGTTGAAGCTGAAGTTGAGGAAACCCATCACAACGGAATGAAATTGACAGTGATCCTTGTTGCTTTTTAAGCAAAAGACGCTCCGGGAAGTCGAGGCATGCGTGTGAACTGCAAGCATTCAGGTACTGTAGAACTCTCATCAAGCAATCAAGCCTTTTGTTGATTATTTTTGCGCAGTTGGAATCAAACATGATAGTACGCAATGCTGAATCTCTGTAGCTATGGCGCAGATTTCTGTCAGAATTGGCTGCTTCGTAAAAAGGTTGCTATCACGCCCGCAATTTATCCCACGAGTACGTCCACTATTGTTCTTATACAAAATATGGATGCGTTCGCTACCTATCTGGGGATCGATGTGGCCTCTTCACCTAAAAAAACTTCATAGTAATTCCCTGGATCTAAGTCTGGTTGTGGCTTGCATGGCGCACTTCAGCTCATAACAATAGCTTCCGGAGAATCACCGCCGTTAGTATAGCACAGCAAACCACCGTTCAGCGATCGATGGCATCGGCTGCACCTGCGCAGACTCTGGGCCAATTCACCTCCACAGGTGCACTGACGGTTCCATTCTGATGGTGCCTTCTAATGGCTATTTGATGCAAAGCTCTGTCATGTTAGCAATTCACGGAGGGTCTGTTCTCATGCAGATGGCCGCTATCTTGAGGCTGCAGCAAAGCGTGTCCCTTCGGTCCGGACTGACCTGGCCGGTGTCTTTAGCACTGCTCTGCGGACAGCCTTCCCCAATGTTGACATTCAGCCAGCTGTGGCTGCCACCAACAACCGCGATCATGGAGACTACCAGTGCAACAATGCCATGGCCCTGTTTGGCCGCATGAAGGGCAAGGCAAGCTCCTACTTGCACATTAATAGGCGTGGTGCTAGTACTCAGGAGATTTTTCTCCATTGCGGGTTGATAGCTGAGTTGTGACTGTCTCCGTCAGCAGGAGGGCGCTCCAAAGAATCCTCGGGAAGTTGCTACTGCTATTCTCAATGCGCTGCCGGACACCACAGCCATAGATGGCACGCCGACTTTGGCTGGCCCCGGTTTCATCAACATCAAGCTGAGCTCTGCATGGCTCAGCGAGCGCATTCAGATCCTGGTCAAACAGGTGATTGCACCTGCTGACTGCTCTGTCTGTCACACTTGGAATGCATTCCTCATCTCTTTCATCCATCCACAGACGGTCCTCATGTGTCTGCCCAAAACCTCATGGCGGCACTGATTGTGGCTCATTGCCCGTGAGTTCAAGGGTGCTGGCACATGGGCCCCGTCGCTGCCGTACAAGCGCGCAGTGGTGGATTTCTCATCACCCAATGTGGCCAAGGAGATGCATGTGGGCCACCTGCGATCCACCATTATCGGAGACACCATCGCGCGCACGCTGGAGTTCTGCGGCGTCGACACACTGCGTATCAACCATGTGGTGCGCTGCATACTCATTGGCTGATGCTGGTTTGGACTTCTGTTCTGACACCCTGACGATGGTTATGCTCATGGTGATCATCAAACCAGTGAGCAGCCTCAAGCGCCTGTATAGCATTGATTGAGGGAAATTTTGTTCCTGCAAGGCTCGCCTGTAAATAGCCCACTTGCTCTCCACTCACATGACTGGTCATGGCAGGTTGATGTGCATTGAGGTGAGCGCTGGCATGGGCAGGGCGACTGGGGCACGCAATTTGGCATGCTCATACAGCACATCGCAGAGACGCGGCCGGGCGGGCTCCAGGGCACCACCACAGAGGAGGTGTCGGACCTGCAGACGCTGTACAAGGCCTCCAAGGCGCGCTTTGACGCTGAGGAGGACTTCAAAGCGCGGGCGCGCGAGGCTGTCACCCGGCTGCAGTCCGGCGACCCAGAGTTCCTAGAGGCAGGCTCTTTGGTCCTCCAACTGCTCTCCTAATCTCATCTTTTGCATTTCCTTGGAAGTCCCAGCATGCAATGCAATTGTGTCATGGCCTGTGGTGGTTGATCTCCTCTTCACTGCAGCCTGGATTTTGCAAAAAGATGACCTTGTGCTGGGTGGGGCGCAGACATGGAAGCGGATCTGCGAGGCCAGCCGCAACGAGTTTGACGCCATCTACCATCGACTGGACGTCCACATCTTGTGGCGGGGGGAGTCATGGTACAACCCGCGGCTTACACCTCTTGTGGAGGAGCTCATAGAGCGGGGGATTGCCGAGGAGAGCGAGGGCGCCAAGGTGCCCTTTCTTCCAACAGCCACAGCCCTGGACTCTTGCACCTGCCCCCAAAATTTGCAACGATCAATTATTGATGAATAGGCAAGGTGTTCAATTGCTGTGCGATGGTTTGCTTATCTACATACTGCACCACACAGGTCATCACTGTGGAGGGTCTGAAGACACCCCTCATGATCCGGAAATCAGATGGCGGCTACGGCTATGGGACCACCGACATGGCCACCCTGGCTCAGCGGATCCATGTGAGGGCTTCGCATCCAATTTGACTCTCCCACAGTGTCCTGCATTCCCATAATATTCTGTACATCAAATGCGATGACATGCTCAAACAGCATATGAGCTGTTGCTGCATTTGGAAGAGACTGGGCATGCAAGCAGCACTTGATTTTGGGTTGACGGTGGGGACAGGATGAGAAGGCCGAGTGGCTGATTTATGTGACGGACGAGGGCCAGTCGGGGCACTTCAAGCTGGTGTTTGGCGCGGGCAAGCGCGCCGGCATCATCCCCGCCAAAAATCCACCGCGCATCGACCACGTTGGCTTCGGCCTCGTGCTCGGCCAGGACGGCAAACGGATCCGTACCCGTGACTCCGGCGCCGTACGTCCACTCACCCCAACCAGCCTTGCATCACACCATCAGCCTGTTGACCGCTAAAACGTCACACAAGATACATCACCAATTTCCTTTACCTGAGAGCTCCTCACATGAAAAGTGGAAGGCATGCATGCATCATGTACTGTATTTTGTGGTATGCTGAAGCAGGCAAGCCTGCTCAACCCACTCACGATTCATGTTTTGCGCACAACTGTCTACTCTGTATTTAGGGGAAATTTTCCACCGCACAACTGTCTACTCTGGTTTGAGAGAAAATTCAAACGGTGCAACAGGCGGTGCGGCTAGTGGAGCTGCTGGATGAGGCCAAGGCGCGGTGTGCGGCGTCCATCAAGGAGCGGCAGGAGACCACAATAGAGAGGGGGGGCGAGGAACTCAGCGCAGAGGAGATGGAAAACATATCCTCAGTCATGGGCTACGGCGCTGTGAAGTATGCCGACCTGAAGAACAACCGCGCCACCAACTACAAGTGAGCTCTGCCAACTACAAGCCACACTGGCTTCACATGTCCAGCTGTCCTCCTTAGTAGTGCATTGTGGAGAGTCACTAATTTTGGCTGCATCATTAGTTTTTAATGCTACTGTGAGTTTCGAGCTCTGGTCAGCAGGTTAAAATGCTCATGGCGCAGGTTCAACTTTGATGAGATGCTGGACCTGAAGGGGAACACAGCTGTCTACATGCTGTACGCACATGCACGGATTGCTGGCATCATCCGTAAATCCAACAAGGATATCAAGGAGGTGGCGCAGACTGCCCACATCTCCTTGGACCATGCTTCTGAGGTGCGAGCCTATGCAGCATCCCAGAACTCTGCAGAATCTCAAAGCGCAGCAACCCGGTTTCGAGCAGTATACAATTGTTAGTTATGGCTTCAAGAATGGTATTGTTTTACTGTAGATATTAAAGTTCAACTGGGTGTGTGAGTGCAGAGGGCGCTGGCGCTGCACATAGTGCGCTTCACAGAGATGTTGGAGGACACACTGGTCGAGCTGGCACCTAATCGGATCACCGAGTATGTCTACGAGCTGTCTAACTACTTCAACACCTTCTACGTGGGATGCAAGGTAAGAGGCGGAGCCTCCAAACCAATCCTGTCAAATTTGGCATGATGCATGGGTTCCTGCAGACAATTTTGTGGTGGTCATTCGCAGCTAGAAAATCCTTCCAGGGCTGTGCAGCACTTTCTGACAAGCATGTGATGTTGCAGGTCTTGGGAGAGAAGGAGGAGGACTCGCGGCTGCTGCTGTGCGAGGCGACTGCCATGATCATGCGGCAGTGCTTCCAGCTGCTCGGCATCAAGCCCCTGTACCGCATCTAATGGCGCCCACTGAGTGGCACCGCCCTTCACGGAGCTCTTGTGATTTCCATTGATCGCTGTCTTTGAAACTGCACAAATGCTATGTCGTTTGTCTTCTATCATTTCTGCTGTGACAGCTGTCAGTGGCTGTCGGACCCAGAACTGGCAGCCTGAGGCTGTTGGGAATTTTGGAGTACCACTGCAGTCTCGCTGTATTCTTTGTTGTGCTTTGTAATCAGCAAGACTGGTAATGCAATGCCGACTCGGACACCTTGTACTGTACAAGTTGTACAGGGCCTGCCTGCTGTGATTGGTCGTCCTGCTTGAGAGCGCAGTCTCTGCTTGATCCATTCCCGGGGCAAGCACAAATGAGCGCACATTGCAGTCACAGCACGGTGCTGCTGCGCGGCTCGGCCTGGCAGTACACTAGTGCCTAGTGGCGCCTCTTTCTTATAAGAGGCAAAGCAGATCTCATTCATGCGTTGCATGCGCCCATGGAATCAATAGAATGCTTGCATGCTTCCTCCCACCTGTTGACATCAGAAGACATTTTGCCTTTCGTCTCTTCTTGTTCATTTCTTTTTGGAGAAACTCTTCAAGTTGGGAGGAAAGCCACCTCACCGCTGGTGACGTAATCACGGGTCTCGGTGATTGCCTGAACTTTGCTCCTGCCAATTTCATCTCATATCATATCATGTAACAGCGTGCTTGACGTATATTGTTGGGGAGTGAAATGGACATTCACGCAAGGTGTGGAGGGAGTGTGGGAACTGTGAGACTAGATTACCAGGGATGGGATACTGTCTCTGCCTTGAAGGAGAGGGTGGTTGGCTCTGATTCAGCCACACTGGCCTCCGATCTGGTGAATGCACTATCCTTAATGCTCGTCTTTGGGAGATTGGGTTTTCTCTGCTGCTCTCTATACAAGTGTGCATATGCTTACTTCTTTTGTGCTGTGGACAGAGGGTCGTGCACAACGGGCGTGTGTGCCCAGATGGCGCAAGGCTAGCTTTCTGTGGAATTCTTCCTGGATCCCAAGTCAACGTCGCAGTGCGTGCACGTGGCGGAGGAGGTGATGGTGGCTCCACGGGCGCAGAGTCACGGTCCAGCTTCCTGGAGATGTATGCGCAAAAAAAGCCAGACAAGGTATATATGTGCAGGCCAAGGGCACCTGATGTCCTAGTGGTGCAGGCTGATACATTATGGCTCCCTTGGCAAGTACTTAGCTAAACTTCTTTCTCCTGCAGATCAACCCTGAAGAGGAGAAGTTGGCCCGCTGGACAACGTGCAGATTGTCAGGGGAACGCTTGTCTCCTCCGGTGTGTGCAGATGAGATGGGCAGTCTCTATAACAAGAGCGCCGTCGTGGCAGCGCTGATCTCAAAATCTCTGCCACCTTCACTGGCGCATATCAGTGGCCTACGGCACCTCATTGATCTCAAGCTGGAGCCCAGCTCGCAGTCCAATGAGGTAATTTACAACTTTAAGGCTGTCAAGACGCATGCAAACAGAGATCATTGACGGTACATGGGTCTGACTTGGTCTCTATGTTGCACCAGGACGTTGCAAAGAAGGCCAACGGCGCATCGGCAGGCAACTTCCAGATGAACAATGTGGCGGACTTTTCTTGCCCGCTGACAGGCCTGCAGATGAATGGCCGCTGTCGGTTTTCTGCCTTGAGGAATACCGGGCACGTCATCAGTGAGAAGGCACTGAAAGAGGTGATGTACCTCCGCTTTGTTCCCAGACAGCATTCTATCAAAGGGGTCACTTTCTCCAGCAGGGCTTCATCCATGCTATCTCTGGTGAAGATGCTAATTCAGCCGAGGATTTGGATGCATTCACTGAGGGAATCTGGACGACCTTGTCCTCCCACTGAGTGAGCGCATAAAGTGAGCGTGTTGCCACAGGTGCCATCGGCGGTTGAGGAGCTGGTGGGAGGCAAATGGGCGACAGAGGATGTGCTGCCGCTGAATGGCACTCCTGAGGAGGTGCAGCATCTGCGCGAGCAGATGTTGCTCGCCCGCGCGGCCGCCAGGGCCAAGAAGGAGAAGAAGAAGGCCGGCAAGGTGGCGGCAGCAGCGGTGGAGGAGAACGGGGCAGGAGTGGCGGTTGCTGGCTCGGAAAAACTCGCGGAGAAAGTAGACGCTCCAGGTATTGCTGGCACATCTTGCAAGGATTGTTTTCTCCTGCTGCTGTTCATAATGCAGACCTGCAGAGGAGACAGATTGTTGCATTTGGAATGACAGAAAAGTTATCAGAGATAAGCAGGCAACATCATCCGCAGTACTCTTTACAATGATTCTTGATGGTGCTGTAGGTGTGTCTGCTGGCAGCAAGCGCAACGACGCAGAGGTGGGCAGCCTTGGGGATGAGAAGGCACAGGTCAAGAAATTCAAGGCAACAGAGAGCGCGCCCAAGCTTGCATCAAAACAAGTGTGGGCCTCAATTTTCACATCAAGTCGTCCAGAGGAGAAGGAGACATATGCCTGTCGTGCTCTCAGCTCGCGCGGCCTGGCATGAAGTTCTCGTAGCAGCTCTACTTTCTTACTCATCATCATCCACTTTCAACACATATCCATATACGCTTGCTACACATTTTGTAAGCGCTGCTTGTACCGTTTTTGCATCGAGAAGGCGCTGTGCAATTAGTTGATTATTTAAGATATCAAATGGCCGGCCTGTGTCATCATTCATCCGATATTTACAAGTAGCAACAGAAACAGTGTAACATGACATTGTGGATCTTGAAAGATCCAAATGAAATAGTGTGGGTCTCAGATCTCGCAGTGTCGTGGAACTATAGTACTACATCAGTCAGCATCACGCAGGCACTGCCCATCCTAGCAGCAGGCCCTTGCATCTCACTTGCAGAACAATTTTCCACCAATAGCTCTGAATGGAGGTTGCAACAGCACATCCCCAACGAGGAAGTACAACGTCGTAGCCAGACGTCTGGACACATTTGTTGGCGGCACACCCTCTCAAAAGATCTGAAGAGTGCGACAAGGCAATCTGCATATTGAATGTGCAAACCACCCATTCCAAAGACGTATCTCTCATTGACCGCGCAGTTCTAATAAGGTCTGCACAACAGAAGGGTCAGCAAGCGTGCTTGTGTCCCCGAGCTGGTCCTCTTCCCTGCACAAGCAAGCACACACAACACTCAAGACAGCCCAGTACAATCTCAAGATACCAGATGCTGCCAGGGACGATTGAATGCTTCTAATTGAATCAGGCAGCATGCGTGGTATAGGAAAATGGGAAGTGGGATGCTCACTTGCTGGCGATCTTGCGCAGGATGCGCCGCATGATCTTCCCAGACCGCGTCTTGGGCAGCCCTGCATTGCAGACACAGCCAATCAGGAGCTGCAACGGAGCAATTTGTCACTCGGCACATGCAGCCAATCCAAATTACCACACCCACCTGGTGCCCAGTGGATGACATCCGGAGTGGCGATGGGCCCAATCACATCGCGCACCACAGCGATCAGCTCCTTCTTCAGCTCTGAGGGCGGAGGGTACTCGGTGCCCTGCATCACATCAGAGCAGTGAGTGTCCCATGACAGTGGCTGGGGCGCTCATAAAGGGATTGATCATATGTCAGGGGGATCTATATCTAACTATGCAGCCACACTTATATGCATGTATGCATTGTGGTCAATTAGTGCTCCTGGGCCGGGGGATCATTGTATTGTTATTGCATGACATGCACTTGCGATGCACTCCTTTCTCCTGTGTACTGGAACTCGCTCTGCCTTGATGTCTGCATACCAATTTCTTTATTTCGATCCCCCTGCATATGTTTGCCAAAGGGGAGATGGGCGGATGTAGCACGCACCACCATGAGGGTGACGAATGCGTAGATGCCCTGCCCCTTGATGGGGTGCTCCACGGGGACCACAGCCGCCTCTGCACAGCGCGGGTGCTGAGTCAGCGCACCCTCCACCTCCGCCGTGCCGATCCTGTGCCCTGACACGTTGATCACATCGTCCACGCGACCTGCAATACAAGCACAGAAACAATTTGTTCCAAACCTTGTACTTGTGTCTCATTTGCACTGCTCCCCAAGACAAATGGCCAAGACAATATGCTCCAAAAATATGCAGCCAAAGGCTGTGCCTGAATTCTTACCTGCTTTTTACAAGCCGAACGGCCAAGACATGTTTGGAGGTGCGTGCTGCCAATACAGGGAGTCGCCAAGAAATGGCATGCTGGGGGGTGCCCAGCTTAAGAAATTGTTAGGGACCTTGCTGTGGTTGGGGCGCCGCACCAATGAGCCAGTAGTAGCCGTCGTCGTCGCGCCTGCAGCCGTCGCCGGTGAAGTAGTAGCCGGGATAGACCTTGAAGTAGGTCGTCTCAAAGCGCTCGTGGTCGCCGCTCAGCGTACGCATGCAGCTCGGCCACGCCTGCTTTATCACCAGGTACCTGCAATCACGGTCACCGTAGGATTCAGATTTCCCTCACATTGAGAGTTACTGTACCGCAAAGCACGGGCTGCAGAGCAGTGTACAGGACTCTCACAAATCTGACCATATTTTGCAGCCATACTTCAGCCTTGATCCAGCAAAAAATAATTGAGTGGTACTTGTGGGCATTGCTTTGCAGAAGTATAAGAGAGAGCGCACCCCTCGCCCTTGCCCTGGATCTCCTCGCCCTTCTCATTGAGGATGGCGGGCTCCACTCCGAAGAAGGGCAGCGTGGCCGACCCGGGCTTGAGCGTGGTGGCGCCCGGCAGCGGCGTGATCATGTGCGCGCCCGTCTCCGTCTGCCACCACGTGTCCACGATCGGGCAGCGTCCGTCGCCCACCACCTGTGCACACCATGACATATGTCAAACGGGAGCACATCCGTCTTGTCTAGTGCAGTCTTTTTATTGGTCGGGCGTTCCAAATGCTCTAGTGGATATATTGCAATAAAACAACACCACTTCAAGCCTTGCAGAACTGGTGACCCTACAGTTCTAAAAGAAGCCATTGATGGTCAAATGATACGACTGCTGCAATGCATGCCAGAACCAAACGGAGCTCCAGTGGAGCTGCTCACTCCCTGCCGGGAAGCCTCCAGATAAGTTGCGGTTGTGCAGCGGGGCAAAGGAGCGCACCTCGTGGTACCACTTCCAGGCCTCTGGGTTGATGGGCTCGCCGACGGTGCCCAGGATGCGCAGCGACGCGCGAGAGTGCTTGGTCACCCACTCGTTGCCGAACGACTGCAGTGCCCGGATGGCCGTCGGCGCTGTGTACACCAGCGTCACCTGCACACACCAGCCGACGCTAAATCGCCCTGCAAGTACAAGACATGTATATTGGTGTGACCTGCACACATTAGCCAGCACTGTAAGTTGCCTGGAGATCACTGCACTATGGGAGGTGTGCACAATAAGGTGATCTACACACATCAGTCAGCTTTGACATGGCCTGGAGTGGCCAGGCGACTTCAACATACAAGCAACGCGGAGAGTTTGGATGCGGCATGACTTTGGTGTGTCAGTAGCGCATGGTGGCAGGCAGCATACCTTGTACTTGTCGATGATGTCCCAAGCACGCCCTGCGTCTGGGTGGGTGGGCACGCCCTCGAAAAGGACCTGGCTTGCACCATTGATCATGGGCCCTGCAGTAAAATTGGCGGGTGGGTAGGCTCGACGCTGGTCAGACTTAGATATATGCATGATCATTTATGAATATGCATTGAGGGTGCAGTCAGTACGATGAGGCGCACCGTAAGTTACGTAAGAGTGGCCAGTGATCCAGCCACAGTCGGCCGTGCACCAGTAGATGTCGTCTGGTCGGTAATCAAACACGTATTTGAACGTGGTGGCAGCCCCCACCATGTAGCCGCCCGTGGTGTGCTCCACTCCCTTGGGCTTCCCTGTCGACCCGCTCGTATACAGCTGCACAAACACCACCATTTGCCTCACACCACAAGGCACTGCATTGACTCTGATTTCTCTGTGCCAGCTGACAAGACAGCCCAATCCAGCTCATGCAGGCATGCAACAGCAGTGTCACTAGCAGCACACTGCTATACCAATTGATGTGTTTTTGAATAGTAATAACCTCAACAACATAATTACAACCTGGGCCAAGCAGAACCAGAAGCGCCAGCTGTGACCTGCGGTGACCATTTGCCTGCTGGTAAAGACAAGAAACGGTGCCGTAAACCTCTGCTGGAAACCGTTGGTGTGAATAACGCAGTGTGGAGCAGTTCAACAGGACCGATGCCCACCTTGAACAGGGGATCCTCGGCGCCCATCCACTCAATGTCACACTGGGTGGGGTGCTGCGCGACGGCGTCCTGCCACCACACATCGCGGCCCTCCACAAAGGGGACGCTCTCGCGCTGGGCCGCCAGCTTGTGGTCATACACCAACACCGTCTTCACGCTGTGGCTCTGTTCCTCCACCTTCTTCAGCGCATCGTCCACGATGCCCTGCATCCAGACACACAGCACTCATTCCAGCTGTGTGACTCACATCAGAGCCACACCAGGACTGTCCATGACCAACTGTTCAGAGAAGAGATACGCAAGACATACAAGGCAGTGCGACGGCGAGCGCCGAGTGGGGAGAAAGGTCTGCCTCACGGTGTTTCTGCAATGCTGGTGACATACAAGACACCTCCTATTGTGCACTCACCAAGGAATGATCCACATGCGCAAGAGGATAAGTTGCAGTGTCAGAACAGCTCCACTGGGACAAGTGGTTCACCTTCAGGTTGATGGGTTTGGCGCCACGCTTGACGGCTGAGGCGGTGAGCACGACGCTGGGCTTGGAGTCCAGGATGCGGCCGGCCAAGGACTCCGCAGAGAACCCCGCAAACACCACTGAGTGCACTGCGCCGATGCGGGCGCATGCAAGCTGCAGTAATAAAAACAGGCCATTGAAGCTGTGAAACAAATTGCAGGATCCCCCTGGCAGACCAGAGTTTGCAGGGCCCCTTCGGGGATCTTCTTTCTGCTTGGCGAGTGGCAGCAGCAATTCACTGAAATAAACACCCATATCAGCTTGACATTGTCAAGTGAGAACAGCAGCAGGGTCTGCTAAGCGCACCATGGCGGCAGGAAGCTCGGGGATCATGGGCATGTAGATGGTGACGTCACTCCCCTTCTTGACGCCTACGCTCTTCAGGTAATTGGCCAGCTGAGAGACCTGGAGACACCCCAGCAGTATTTAGGTGCTTTGGCATGTTACAAGGCAATAGCTGCATTCCGAGACATCCTCCGGCGCAGCACACTCCGAGGCACAACCGTCGCCTAGCTTGCCTGATCCAGGAGCTCCTTGTAGGTGGTGACAGTTTGCTCGTTGAGGTCGTTGCCCTCCCAGTAGAATGCCACGCGGTCCCCATTCCCGGCCTCGACATGTCTGTCCAGCGCATTGTACGTGATGTTTGTCTCCGCCCCGACAAACCACTCAATCTTCACCGGCCCCTTCCGAACGTCGAAATTGTACCTGGGCAGGGTCAGGAGAGCTCGAGTCAGCTTGCACTGTTGCAGAGTTCCTCCTGACACGGAGAACTTCATACCCCAGGTTCCCTTGGTATACTGATATCCAGAGATACTTTCTGGCCTAAGCTCCGCTTGGACTTGAGGTGCTGCTGCCTTGGGTGATTTTCCAAGGTTACACTCTGCGAACTGGCCTTGCTCATTGACATATAACATTTGTATTCAGTGAATGTCAGGAAATACAACAGAGACGACCCAGATCTGGAGTCCACTCACCTTCTTACAGGAATCTGCCATTCTTTTTTCCAGAAGAATGACTTGGCAATGTTCCCCCAGAAAGCGTCAGGATCATCAATAGATTGCTGGTACATTTTATCGTATTGTTCTCTGGAAGATACGTGAGCATCCTTGGACAAGCTAGCAGGCGGTGGAAAATTTTGTGCCTTAATGGCCTCTTTGTGGTCATGGAACACGTCATTGTTCAGAGCCTCCGTCATGGTCGGTTTTACACGCAAAGTTGTCTTCTTTTGCCTGTACAAATGCCGGTTAGAAACGTGATCAATTCCAGAAAAACGGAAAAGTGAACCTTTCGCTCGAAGCACGTATGGAACACCGCTATTGCCAGGTAGACTCCGTAAATAGTTACCCACGGGCAGTCTGCCTATCACAACCTGCATGGTACTCGAACAATGAAAGAGTCCCTCCGTTTGTCTCCTAGCTGAGTCAGCTCCGACCTGCCAGGTTGGGCTCTCGATACATCTCGACCCCTGGCCTGATCCGTTACCCTCGGGGGCCCTAGATCTAACCCCGTCCGTTTCGGGCTACACTAACTTAGTTTATTAGAGTCCCCTGTTGGCTCGTTTCTCCTGCGACGAGAGAATACACGTTTAACAAAAACGCGTCTCCCTTGCAGATTCCTTAATATCGAGGAGCTCTGTTGGAGACTTGAATCGAATCCGTCATCCACACTTCAAGGAACTTGTGAGGGCATGAGTAGGGATGCAACAGTTTCTTCATTCATGACACGGCTTTAGGGGTCGGCGCACATGGCAGATATGACAAAATAACAGTGGGATAGCTCATACAATGCTGCTTGTGAAGCCAATGATGTACACTGGCACAACAGCCCCTGTTGAAGCCCACTGCAGACTCCCTGGCACTAGGAAGTTTTCAAGGAAACAGCGAATTTGTTGCACGGCTCAGCCTTCCAGAGATGCGGTAGCGCCACCATCCAGCCCACAACGTCCCTCAACACAGCTCGTCAACCTTGTAACATCCTCTGCCAGAACACTGCTGGCCTGCAGTGCTGTGGCCAGCTCGGCCTGGCTCTTTGCAGCTCCATGTGAAGCTGCTGACAGAGAGTGGCTGCCACGCCGACATTTCAGGCGCATCGACGACGCAAGGCAAAGGGTCCTGGACGGCAAGCAAGTGTCCAAGGTAATGGTAGCTGCAGTTGCTTGAGGTCCAGAATCCTCTTGCATGTGCAGGCATGCCCGTCTCCTAGCAACTTTACTTGACGCATCTAGCATGGTTGCAGAGCAAAAAGAAGGCTCTCCAGGAAAGCGTGGACACTGCTGAAGCAACGGTGGGTGACTCTGGTCAAGGTTGTCTCAACTTGGGACGCACACCTGGTACAAAGGTCATTGCAATGCCCCTATCAGCACAAGGCGTTGCGGCTTGAAGCTGTCCGTACTCCCTGCAGGTGTCCAATGTATTGGGAGAGGCGAGGCATGCAGCGAGCACCTTTCAAAAGTCTGTGACAAAGGCATTCCATGGCAAGCCGCAGCGGGAGTTTTCCATGGGGCTGAGTGCCGGCCCACGGCCAGCTCCCACCCCTGGCTACGTTCATCTCATGCAGTCAGGCATGTTCTTGGGACTCCCCCATTCTTTTGTTCAAGCAAAAGGGTGACCTTCATGAAACGTGCGGCTCAAGGACAGCATCCCAGGGTCTGTTGTGAATCTTGCTGCATGTAGCCGGCGCAGCGTAGCAAGATGTGCAGCTTACGGCATGCTAAATTTTTGCAGGATTGGGGTGGGGAGCACTTCTTGCTGCAGGATTGGCGCTGCTGTGGCTTGTGGGCCGGCTACCCAATTTTTTCAGCAGCCTCGTGCGCTCGAAACAGGGAGGCAGATGGATCCGCGATCGTTCTCTGGGCGGCAAAATGGTGAGTAGCATTTCCCGTTTTCCTGTTTCTGTGATTTCTGCAGGCAGGCCCTGTGTTTATGTTGCTGTGTATCGGTCAGCAACACTGGTTGTGCCACTGGCAGATCTTTATGCCTGATGCGCCCAGCGCAGTACCGCAGCGCGACTCAGTCGGGACTGCAGAGGACGTGGATCTGCTCAGGGGGTCTGCCAGCGCCCAGGTGGCCGCGCTGCCATCAGAGCAGGCTGCCAACGGGGATGAGATGCCAGAGTGGTGGAATCCCTCACCCGCCCTCCATGTCTCCCTGTACTACAAGCAGGAGGTACACATCTGGTCCTCCAACACACCCAGCACCACCTGTGTTGCACCATTGCAAAGCCCCGGCAGATGAGCATTATGGGGATCGTGCAATCTGCAACAGCCATGGCTCAGTACTGCTGTGCGTGCAGGCGGAAAAGAATGCAAGGGCGATCTTGAAGGAAGTGGAGGATGCAAAGCTGGCCGGCTACGACTATCCCATAGCCTCCCTGATCGCTTTGCGGCAGGTGTAACACCACCCTCAATCTTCAAGTGTACAGTTTTTGGGCTCACATCAACCCTGCATGTCTCCCATCCAAGGACACAGAAAGGCTGTGCCATGCTGGCTCTCATGCATGCTTGTGCTGCAGGTGTGCGGTGAGGCCGGTGTAACGGTGCGGCCACGCACGGCAAGCGGGCGCGATGCGATGCTGCGCGCCGGTGCGGAGGCGGCCGTGGATGCAGCCATGCAGCAGTCCGGCGCACAGCTGGGCGGCATGGCGCCCTCCACCTTCGTCACCGGCCTTGCGCGAGACCTCGGTCAGCCCTGGACCGCATGTCGCATGATTTTTGCATGCTATGCGCTGCTTTATCGACAAGGAGTTTTGTGGATCGTGTGGCACGCTGACACACGAAAAGACGGATTTGCCCAGCTGTAACGTCTAGCTCCCGCAGTCTCCTGTGCATTTTGTGATGGGCTGTGTGCGATGCAGAGGTTCCCGAGGAGAAGGCTGCCAACATTGCGTTGGCCGTCATTGCAGCAAAAGCCCGTGGAGCGCTGATAGACGCTTGTGCAGCATATCGAGAAAATGACTCACAGGTGTGCGCATAAGCCCGTGCCCCTATTTCTGCCCATGACATCAGGGCTGCACCGTCTGCTATGTGCCCCTATGAGTACCTGTCGGCAGGCCAGTCAGCAGGCGTGTGGGGTCCAGGAGGCGCTCTACCAGCTGCTGCGGATAGCTGGTCTGCTGGAGTCCCTGCCGCTGCCGCCGCGCAGCCCCCAGGCAGACATGGTCGCCGCCAGCATCTCCCAGCGCGCAACGTTGCAGGAGAGAGAGGTGACGCCTCACATTCTCCTCCTCGCCAGCCTGCTACTGAGCCCAATTTTATAAAATGTGTAGTGAAACAGTAATTGCATGGTCACTCGTGCTGTGCAGGCCATCTTCATGACGTACGGGAGAATGGAGCCCAGCACGGCAGATCGGGTGGCAGAGATGCTGGGCTTTGATCCGGCCCTGGTCCTGCCTCAGCTGCATGAAGCGCTCGAAAAGACGTCTCAGTCGACTGAGTCCACATAATGCAACCCAGGTCACCCCTTTGCAGACCTCGTCAGCGTACGGAGGTCATGTGAAATTTCTGTTGCGGTTTGAGGGAATTGGAGAAGACAATGGTTACGTACCAAGCCATGTGGCCTTTGCATATCCAGATCTGTGCATGCGCTGTGCCAGTTTACGCTTTCTCAACACTGGAGAAAATTGATTCAGCTTTTTTATGAAGGTTTTGCTTGAATTGAATCACGTTGAATCAGACTGGGCTCAGAGATTGCCAGTGTGGGAGAGTTGCCATCGTGATGATCGTGACGGTGTGTTCGACTCCTAACGGGGCCTCAAAGCGGGTACTGATTTTAATAATATGGCAAGCCCCAGGGCCCTGTCTGGGCAGTAACTGCCGTAGACAGTCCCACTGTGTCATAGTGACTATGACCGTTCCAAGGACATTTAGAAAGAAGATTGCTGGTGTTCATATTTAAATTTAAATCTGTGCATGTGCTCCAGCAAGGCAGGCATGTGCATAGACATGAGTCATATACTTCTTCTCCAGTGCCATTTGCAAGGTGATAGGAAATATTAAGCAAGATCACCGAAGCATCTGAACATCGAATGCTTACGACGCTTCACTCATCCACTCAACGAGACTTCTTTCCAGGTTGCTGATGATGATCTGAAACAGAACAGGGGTATTGGAATAGCAGAATTGCTGACATATTTGGGGCGCTTATGTTGCATTGAGAAAATAAGATGGATGTTTTAATGCGCCAGTTGCTTTCGGTGGAGTCACCAGGTCTGCTTCACCTCGATTGTGGTGCCTTAGTTCCCATCCTTTTGAAGTCCGGGACATAATGGCACATTTTTTGCAGTAAACATTTTTGACACACCGAATTTGCAGGTGTCGCTCGTTATTTGTTAGGGCTCCTTGTCTTCCTGTTTGGCGTGGTAAGCAGATGTCTGACCTCTCAACTTGCCCACCTTGCTCAGAGAATCTGAGACTGATGCTAGCAATTGCAGGAATCAAATTGCCTTGGAGAACTGAGAGATTGATCAACTGCCAGGTGCTGCCGCTGTCTTACGCCTTCCTCAAGAAGAAGACACCGTTGGGGCCCAAGTTGTCAAGGACATGAAGGGAATACCAGGCACTATGCAAACCTTGGGGACCAAGGCACAGACTCTGTGACAGAGACAGGAAGGATGAGAAGCTTAACAGACCAGAGCAGTTTCTACCAGAGAGGGGTCATGCTTAGAGAGCCTATCGCTTTGCAAAGTGCTTGCATCTATCAAATTCCATTCATTGTGACCACTGTGATCTAGATACTTCTGGAGGTGAGGTACTGAGGACAAGGAAGCCAATTTGATAAGAATTACAGCAAAAGACAGTACAGACACCTGTAACTGCGCCAAATTTTTAAAAAGAAGCAATGAACCTATTCAGCATCCGGCTCCTCGTCATCTCCGAGGGTCCTTTGTACAAGCTCCTGCATGTCCGCCAAGATCTTCTGCTCCTTCTTCTTGTTTTCCTCGAAATTGTACATTGCCAATGCTGCCTTCTCCTCTGCTGTGTACACCTGTATTGCCATTGCACAGAGACAGTCAATACAAACAGAGATGGGCAATGATATTGAACCGCAGAACTCACAAAAGATTAGCATGCACATACTCATTCTCTTGAGGACCATGCACCTGGTTCTCCTTGCGAATGCGAATAGCGTTCATCCTGGAGTGCCGCGATCCACTCATGACATAGCCGAGATCCTCAAAGTTGGAGATTTGATCCGCCGTCAAGCCAACCTACGCAATCATCCCAACATAAATCACCACTGCACACCACAAGGTACATGCTCCAGCAATACTGTCAAACGTGTAGGAGTCCAAGAATCGGCTCCGTGCACACAGGATGCGCATGAGCGTATGATGCAGTGGAACTACCCACCTCTCCACGGCGAGGGATACGTTTGCCGCTCTGCACATAGGCAGCCATGGCTTCTCCCTCGCCCGGCCGCAGCGCACCGCCGTAGCTGCCGGGCACCGCATGCGCGCCCTCGCCACCAGGCAGCACTGGCCCCACCATCACATCCTCCTCCGCAGCCTTCTTCCGTTCCTGCTCACATGCATGCACGAGTCATTTGCCTCCCCAGTGATCATATTGCCACCCCTGATTCCATTCCCACAGGCAGCTTGACCTTGCATTCCACAGGAGCCCTATCTCCTGTAGCAAGTCACCAAGAGAGGTGTAACTGTTCAAGGAACTGCCAAGGCGTCGGCAGCAAGGTGGCGTTTAGGCCAAGGCCTAGAGGTGCCTCACCTCTTCCTCAAGGGCCACCTGGGCCTTGTGCTGCGCCAGCCATTCCCTGAACAGGTCTGCGGCGGCCGCATGTACAGCATCATCTACTCCGTCCTCCTTGGCCGCATCTGAGGGAGCAGCTGCAGCATCTGCACCGTCCTTTGGCAAGTCTGCGCTCAATTCCTTCGCTGCCTCGGCGGGCTCCTCAGGATCCTCGCTCATCCTCCTGCTTCGTTTCTTTGATGCATCGTCCGCCGCAGGGCTGCAGAACCACCGCACGCCTGCCTCTCAGCTGATGCGCAGAAATTGCCAAACTATGAGGTTTAATCTCTTTGGCAACCTCCAAATGACACATTGCAGAGGCCTACCTTGAACCATTCTCAAGGCCGCCGTTGACAGGTCCGTTTTCAATCCTCTCCTCAGGCGGGGGCGTCGGTGTATTCTCCCAGATTGACCTGGCATTGCGCTCCGCGAGCTTGATCCTCTTCAGTCGCCGGCTGTGGCCACACTTCGCTATTAGTTGGACTCAAGTTGCAGGCACTTCACCGCTCATATCACATGACGCATTGATGAGTCAGCAGGGCGAAGGAGCAGACTCACAATTCTTGATAGTTGCCGCCAGCCTGCTCTCTGACGTCATCCTCACTCACGTCGCCATCATCTCCTCTCCTGTGCCAATCACACCCTGCCACTTCAGATCAAGATCTCCTCTTTACAGCTTTGTCCTCAGTACCCAAAAGAATTCAGGCTGCCAGTCCGCAAACACTTTGCCAGGCAGCCGTGTGATGCTCACCGGTTCTGGCCATGACCTCTCCCATTGTCTCGGCTGCCCTGACCGCCTCCTCGGCTTCTGTGGCCTTGCTCATCGTCTCTCCTGTAAGCACGGTAATCAGGGCTGGCTCTGCGGGCAGGTGGCGACGGTGTCAGGCGCCTGAGCAGCAAAGACAGATGGGTGTTGCTCTGTCCTCATCACAGGCCTGTATTTTGATCTCTACTTTCTCAAGGGATACAGAAAGTGGTGTCCTTGGGTCCAGGACTTGCTGCTCAGGAATTGAACCATGGATCACAGTGGTGTCAACAGCAGCAAGTGCGCAGTGAAAGCATTGTGTTTTCAGTAGTGAGCCTTGTGCTGAAGCCTGAAGAAAAGCACAACTCAAGGAGCTAAACAAGCAGGAGGACGATTTAGCACCTTCCATTTCTGGTGGAAGGTGAGCGGGAATCTCGACGAGATCTCCGAGTTGGTGATCGGCTGGAATCGCGATATCTACCTGGCATGATTTGCCCAACTTGAGCCTTTTGTGATGGGAGAGGATCTTGATACGTTCCCACTGAGAAAAATGTTCGACGCTGAAGAAGACGAGAATGCACTTGTACGAGATTTGCAGGAGGTCTTCAAAAATTAAAAATGCCAGTTCTGAAGGAAGTAGGAATGGGCTGAACTATTGCAGGGTTCTCCCGATTGCCAGCTGGTCAGCTGCAGCTGGTCCCCCCACTTTGCATTTGCAGATGGCAATGGCACATTTGCTTGACGAAATCGTCGATCAAGGTATAGAGCTGGCACCATGGATACGAAGAGATAATCTGCTGTGATCCCTCGGCAATAGCAACCTGACTAGTCTCATATTCCCTGCTTGATGGCAAACACACAGCATGTACAGGGACGTTTTCTCATAAGCCCTAGGTGCTGCCACAGCACTGGCAATTGCAAGTGTACTAAAAGCAATTTTAGTCATGTTAGAGGATTACGCTTCAGGCATGGGCTGCGCTTGGGTCAAAGGCAATATTGTCTGTCCAGATCAGGGCAGGTAGGCACCAACCCTTTTTTGACTGAAAGTATGCTCTGCAGAGGATCGGTTCATGCAAGGTTGGTTGTCACGGCAGATGGATTGTTCACAAGCTGACAGTAGGTGGTAGAAGAACAGGACACCCTGAGACAGAGTTTGGACAACCTTGGAGAGGAGGTCTACATAGAGGAGGTCTACATGGCGCTCGCAGAGCGACTGACTGCTCTTACTGCTGACTTTCAACCCCCATCAAAGTACTGAGCCCCCTTTCCTTTGACTTCGGTGCACAGTCTTTGTGCTGCTTCAGGCACACCCAGCCTTCAATACCCAATTTAATTGATAGAACTTGACTGCAGGTACATCGTAGCAATAGCAGGCAAGCATCTCTACATGACCCATCCTTGAAGATGTCAAACTTCCAATCGCGGGCAGCCTGTCTTCATGCAATGACCAGCTCTGCATGTAGGCGTTCCAGGCAGCGGCAAATCCACGACAGCCAAGGCTGTCAGTCAATGTATCAATACTATCCGGCGAAGACAGAATTCTTCAGAGCGAGATTGGGCTATTCATGTCCCCATGGACGGTGCGCACTCCCTTTGTGATTGACCTCAGCCTAACGAGTTGTCAAAGCTACCCCCCACAGAGGCCATCTCGATTTGGCACAGGAATTCTAAATCCTGCATACTGTTGTGACGCAGGCTTCCATTTGACACGCAAGCAGTTGGACGATCTGCCAAACCCAGAAGAGGCTCACATGAGAAGGGGTGCCGACTGGACTTTTGATGCACACGAGTTTGTTGAAGCCATCCGAGAAATCAGGCATGCAGGTTGGGGCCTGAACAGTAGCATCGGCAACAAACAGTGTGATCTGCCAAGGGATTTCAATGTCTCTGAGTGATCAAGTCAGAAATTGTGTTTGTTTGCAGGGTGTGGTCAGTACCCGTCTTTTGATCATGCTGTAGGGGACCCTGTTGAGAGGGATATCGAAGTATGCAAGGAGCACAGGATTGTGTTGATTGAAGGAAACTATGTGCTCTTGGGTGCGTACCATATGTCTCAGCCTGGCTTCATGCAATACATTATATTATGCCATGATGGTGCTAAGTTCTGGTTTTTAACGAGGAACATAATAACATGCGAGTGAGGTTGGCCAGCTGACGAACTGACCATATGTGAAGACGCTGCATTGACAGGTCTTGCTGATTCTGTCCTCAGATACGGCGCCGTGGAGGGATATCCGCGACTTGGTGGACGAGACTTGGTTTGTGGACTGTGCAGTTGAGGTTGCCATGCAGAGGGTGCTAAGGAGGCAGACTGGTAATGGACTTGCTTTGGAGGTAGCCAGGAATCGTGTAGCCACAAATGACCTGCCAAATGCTCTTCAGATCGCAGAGACCAAATCCTTGGCAGATCTGGTGGTTCCAGGCCTGCCGCACCGAGGCTTACACCCATGATGGAAGTTGCAGCGGCATGTATCCTCTCAAAAGGGGATAGGCGAGCTAAGAGAATTGAAAGAAAGAGAGTATGGATTGGGCAGTCAGAGAGATTACAGTTGCTGTTGCCTTCTGGGTGGAGGGTGACTCTGGGCAGGTTCCTGCCCGCTTTGTGGGCCAAACGTGGGCCACATTCGGCAGCCAGACATCTCGTTTGGATTGTTCCGTTCGTGCAAATTCATGAATAAAAACACAGTCACTTACTTCTAAGTTTTAATAATTTCCATGATCGAGCGAGCTATTTGTAATGCCGTACCCAACACCGTTCTGGTGACCGAGCGATGCTGTCCACCTAGACATTTATGGCTTTCTAATCGCACTTCCACACCTATTCGCTTGCATCTAAGCAGAAGAAATATCAGATCCTACAAGGTGAGATCTCTGGATGCGGTCACCCGTTTAAGGGATTTTGGATTTGCAAGAAGCTCACTATGAGGTGGATGTTCAGGCTGTTGCTGCAACGGTAGGCGATGCATTATATCCGCAATTCGTCCCAGAGCAAGTCAGTGAGATCCAGGAGGAGGCAGCCTTGAGCATGATCGGCTCGATAGAGAGATGCCGGCTGGACGTTCCGTCCCTGGGACCTGTAGACACAGCTTTTGTTGAGGAAGGTTCAGGTGACTTCCTCTTTTATGTACCAAGTAATGAGCTGCTAAAGATACACAGTCAGAGTTCCCTGAGCAAGAAGCTGTCATCCAGGGGATCAGACACCAATTGTTCTCCTCCACGGCTTTGATAGCAGCCTGCTGGAGTTCCGGCGACTAGTGCCTCTGCTGAGGGAAGCCGGAGCCAGTGCTTATGCTGTGGACCTTGTGGGCTGGGGGTTCTCATGCGGCAAATTCCACGAGAACCCAAACCTCCCTCTCGGTCCGCAGCAGAAAACAGACCATTTGTATGCGTTCTGGCAGACAAAGGTGAGATAGACTGTGGGACATAGGAGAGAAGAGAAGAGTTCTATGAGGCAAAAGGATATGCCAACCAAGGAGCGGGACTGAGGCGAACAAGTATTTCCTCTGCAGGTGAAGCGGCCGATGGTTTTATGCGGGGTGAGTTTGGGAGCGGCCATTGCAGTGGAGTTTGCGCTGCAGCATCCAGAGGCAGTCGCCGGTCTTGTGCTGTCATCTCCACAAGTCTATGTGGATGGGATTGGACCCATGTCATCCATGCCGCGTGTGCTGTCATACCTCGGTGTTCAGGTGCCGCCAATGCCTCACATGTCAAGGAGATACAGCAGCTTGTCATATGCACCATGGTTAGTAGTTTCACAAACTAAATAATCCTGAGAATATGTCTCTGACAGGTTCTTAAGAGTGTTCCACTCCGAAATATGGCAAATCAGATGGCATACTTTGACAAGGAGAGGCTAGCAACTGAGGATGCTCTGCGCATCGGCCGGCTGCACACTTTCCTGCCAGGTAATTGTTGCCCATCAGTGTTTGCACAATGTCTGCAAACATGCTTTTGCATCAGACATGCTGTGATAGAAATGGATCTGTGCATAAAACTCTGAATTGCTTTCCAGGTTGGACCAACAGCAACATTGCCTTCATGAAGAGCGGGGGCTATGCTGTGAGCAAAAGAATACCTGAACTCAAACAGGAAGTTCTTGTTCTGTGGGGTCGCAACGATGAAATTGTGGATTGCAAAAACGCAGACAAGATTGCTGAAGACCTGCCTCACTCCAGGTAATGCCCTTGTGCTTCTCTTGAATGCATTTCATCGCAGCCCGAAGTATGGGCTAGTGCAGGTGACCAGTATTGTCATGGACACAACATTGCCACTCTAGAGGATTTCATGTGGTCTTGATGCATCATCCGAGCAGAACAGATTCTGATGTGTAGATTTTCTTGCTGCAGGTTGACTATACTTGAGAATTGTGGACACTGTATACACTTGGAGAAATCTGATGAAATGGCAAGGTGTCTCACGGAGTTTGTGTCACAAGTAAGTTCAGTGCCAGCTTTGTGAAAGTTTGGCTGGGCTGCATTGCCATCATTACAACACTTTAGAGCTTCAAAATCTGAGGTATAATGGAGCATCAACTCAATTTGATTCTGAAGTCCTGCTAGAGGCTTGCTAAAGCCTGCCGTGGCTGGCGTTGTACATGTACACACAATTTCTGTAGTACTGCACTGTGTTTGCGGGTACTGGTACCAAGCAATTTTACGAGGAGTATTTGCAGGGAATTCCACTTAATATCTGCTCTTACCGGGTAAAGTATCAAAGTCACCTGCTCCTTATCTGATAAAAATGATGGCTGATGCATAGCACAAAGCCTGTTGTGGAAAACTACTGCTACCACACTTGACTGCTTTGCATATAGACAATACGTACTACATATACTATAGCACCTTGCCTCTTGGCAGGAAAGCGTGTAATAATAATAATACTATAGTACACCGGTAAAGCGGTCACCGGTAGTACGGTACTACCGTGTCACAGTGACTGTCACAGGCGGTCTCGGTCTGGCACTGCCACCGTGGCAGCTAATTAAAAGAACAATGGCCAAGGTTGTGTCCCTGATCATGATCACCAGGGACATGATTCTGAAGGTAAGCGCACCCCAACAGAAACGATCCTGGAATGTCCACTTTGCCATGCATGTGCAGGTGCAACCACGTGCTCATAGAACCATGCAGAAAGGGTTTCGCGACGCAATCGATCTCAAGCTTTATTTGAGGAACAGTCTCGTAGATATAATTCAAACTCATCGAAGGCTGAGCAGCGAAACTGGCATAGTATCCTGCTACTGTTACACACATCGCTTCGTTGACACAAACCAGGACGGCTGCAGACAATTTTGCGAATTTGCTTGCGAACGTCCTCATTCAGGCGATCTAACCATTTCGATACACTTGCCAAATTTATGGCTTTTTGCACGAGAAGGATTGGCTGCTGGCTTAACGCAGATCTGATCGTCACCTGACAGAAGACCAGTTTTAAGAACGTAGAAGTGTAAATTCTAGTTGTACCTGCAACGGCCATGCATCAGCAGCCTTGGGGACGCTGATGGTAGCCGCGTGAATGCATGTCTGCACGGAGAGTCCTTCAGCAACACCTTAGCAAAGGAGCCAAATTTTTCCAGGACAGCAACGTCAGAGCAGACTCAAACAGCATCAGCAGCTGCGGTGCTCGGTCACCATCGTCGAATGAGCATTGGAGGGCTGACAAGGTCATGATGCCTTTCAGTACGAGCTGGACATACCAGAGTCAAGCGGCGCAGGGCAAGGCTTGCACAAACCTGCTGCGCCAGACAGGCCATACAGCAGCTGCCTGCAGGCACATTCCCAGCAGTCTGCTGCTGCATCCACACAGCAGGCTTGGCCCAGCGGCAGCTGATGGCAGCTTTGTGAGGAGGGTCTCCCAGATGGCAGCGAGACCTCACCTGTGTAGCACTGCTGTAAGGTTTACCGGCAGGCACAGCATTGACAGATATGTGGCGTGGCATGGGATCAGAAGGCACAGCCATGCAGTGGGCGAGCGTGACCGCCTCACCAAGTGCATAGCAGGGGCGTTTGGCAAGGATGCAGCGTGCCCGCCCCACTTGCAGATCCAGCCGCGGACATCGCAGGGCCCTGGGCGCAGCAGCACCACCTCTGCTGTGGCTGTTCGCACTGACACTGCGTCAGCACATGCCCTGCAGAGCCCTGCAGAGCAGCAGCCAGCCAGATGGCAGTCAGGCCCGGACGCTGGCGGCATGCTTTTGAATGGGGAAGCAAAGCCAGCAGCTGAGCCTGCATCTGGAACCCACTCAGACCAGGTGAGCTGATGCTAGAGTCCCATCTTGAAGGCCAATGGTGTCGAGGCCGTCAATTCGACTTCTTTTGGGTATTCAAGTGTGCCTCAGAGGTAGTCGTTCGTACCTCTGACAGAGTCGTATTTACAATGCAGGTGCGGCAGTTGGAGGGAGCCTTGGCTGCGGCCACTGGCATGGTGGAGGGCACTGTGCATCGAGTGACGTTCAAGTCTCCCGACGGCTACACCGTGCTGAAAGTCAACGCTGTGCAAGTTGCGGGCAAGCCGCCTGATGCTCAACCTTCACCCGCAGCCGCATCAGCTGCCCACAGAGGTAGGTCTCAAGTGCCAGACTGTACTCCAAGCACATCCATGTCATGTGTTGTGTATCCCTTGTCTGGAGGGATTGCTTCAATGTTGCACTTCCCTGGATGTCAAGGCATAAAGCTGGTGTTGTGCAGGCTCCCGGACAGGCAACATTGTGACAGTGGTGGGCACTTTCCCACACGCGGACAGGGGCCAGCTGCTGCGCTTTGCTGGGCACTGGGACGTGCATGCCAAACATGGCACGCAGCTGAAGGCCATTGCCTTTGAGGAGGTCGTGCCGCAGTCCCCTGACGCCATTGCAGCCTACCTCTCCAGCGTTATCCCAGGCAAGAAGACCTGTGTCTTCTTAAAATTTCATTGCACACCCCATGATAGCTGTCTTTGTGAAAATTCTTTGCGCCATGCTCAACAGGTGAAGGTGCTGTCATTTTGATTGCTAAAAATGAGATGTAATGCAGGAGTTGGACCTGTGTTTGCGCGAAATATGGTGAAGCAGTACGGGACCAGCATCCTGAATGTCTTGGACAGCCCATCAGCTGCTACCAAGCTCACGGCCTGTCAGGGGATCGGCAGCAAATTCGCCCTGATGATCAAGCACAACTGGGACGAAAGCAGAGGTACACTTCTTCCCACTCCCCTCCCTGCAGTTGCCGCTTCTTTCTCTGTCCTGCTATGGAGATACCGGTCGGTGGTCATAGAAATTTCTGCGGCTGAGGCAATGTGTGCCTGGCAGGGACGCGTGATGCACGGGCGTTCCTGAAGAAGCTGGGAGTTGGGGGGAAGCTGGCGCAGACGCTGGTGGAGCGCTATGGTCTCCACACGGAAGCCTGCCTGCGTAAAGACCCCTACTCCGCGCTGTTCTCCATCCCCGGCGTCTCCTTCAGGTGCCGCTATCCTCTGTACATCACCCACACTTGTCCTCATGCATCACTCTTCTTTGTCAACCCTGCTCATTGAAACAAACTTGCTTGTCAGCCACGGCGGTGTAGGCGATACTTTTTGCGGCTGAGGCGTCGCGCTTCCCATGTTCCAGGGCGGCGGAGGATCTTGCGCGTGCGGTTGAGGCGCCGTCGGACCTGCTGTCCAGGGGCGCGATGGCCTTCCTGCACACGCTGCAGCTGGCGGCGGACAAGTCGGGGCACACCCACCTGCCCTGGAATGTGCTGCTCTCCGAGACCCTGCGCCTCATGGCCAGCTCAGGTGCGCTGCTTTTGCCATCTCTGGCAGCTGCAATTGCACCTTCAAAGAGTACGTGCTGTACACGGCACTTTTCTTTTGTATGTTGGCCTAATGAGCGTATTATTGTGGTGGTGATGTGCTGAGAGAATGGGCTGATGGGTGAGGTGGTTGTGTGCAGGGAAAAGGTGGGAGGACGAGGAGTCATTGCGGAGGGTGGCGCAGCGGCTGCAGGAGAGGGGCTTGCTGGTGGTGGAAGCTCCGGAGGCCCCTCTGCTCACCCAAATCAGCGCGGCGCAGGCTCCCACGCCGCCCCTCTCGGACGTGTTTGGGGATGCCGACTCCCCCGTGCGACCCCACCTCATCCGTTCTGCATGCATTCATATACAGCCCTGCCCATATAAAGAGGAGTCCTTGCCAAAGACTTGACGCATGCAGAGGCAGTCAATGATGCCAGCCATAAGGAACGCTAGGATTCCGCGTGCCCTAAAATTGCACTCAGACAGATAGCAAGGGAATACAATCAAATTAACGGCCCACTTACTATCGGACTGGCCCAATAATCATAACAATGTGTTGTGCGCAGGAGGGCGGCAACTGGCAGGATGCAGCCCAGGAGGCTGCCAGGAGGGAGTCGCTGCAGGCCTACCTGGCTGTGCGCATGACTGGCGTGGGGCCCTGCAGGGCGCGCCAGATGGTGGACGAGTTTGGGGAGCGCATCATCCGGGTGCTCAACGGCGGCGCGGTGGCGGCGGAGAAGCAGCTGATGAAGCTGAAGGGCGTGGGCAAGATCACCGCTGCCAGGATGAAGGCCAGCTGGGACAAGTCCAAGTCCAAACGTGCGCGCCCATGCCCGCCTTGTTATCACTAAACTGGCTGCTTGGCACAGGCATCTCCTTACTGCTGATTCTGATGAGAACTTCCAAATGAGTCTGCTTCTGGGTTTATTTTGAAATTGTGTGACGGCTGGCGTGGCATGTACAGACGCGGCATGGGTGGACCCCACGGCAGGCTCATCTGCTGCAGGCCCTCTGAGTGAATCTGCGCCCGCTGCAGAGGCGCTGCCCTGGCCGTGGCATGCTGACTCGCGCTGCTACCTGGCAGGCATGCACCATGCAGAGGTACCTCCCACCCCACACCGACATGTGAGTGGGTGGAAGTGTTCCATTCGGCACGAATTTTCTTTTAAGTCAGAAGCCGGGTGGCCATATCTTGTCCTGATTTGGCGAGGGTGCTAATTTGGCGACTGCCTAATTTGGCGTGGGAGCAAATTTGATGAGGGTGCGCATGGCAGGTTCGGGTGGCGGCTGCGCTGGTGCGCATTGCTGCGCAGGAGGAGCAGACGTTTGAGAACAGGGAGGAGTTCTTCAAAAAGTGGTCCAATGCGTGGCTGAAGACACAAAGCGCTTCAGGTGCTTCACTCATGCCCGGCCGTTCTTCACGCTTTCTTCTCTTTAGACAGCTGCCAAGAAGGAGCAGTGCTGGTGCAATATAGGTAGGGACTGCTAGATGTTCTGGCTGCCGAGTAAGCTGGAAAAGTGGCGTCGCAGGGAACGCGGCGGGGCTGAGTGAGGGGCAGAAGGCGGCGGTGCTGAAGGCAAGCACAGCTCCTCTGGTGGTGCTCACGGGCGGGCCGGGCTGCGGCAAGACATTTGCCACCAAGGCCATTGTGCAGCTGTGGGCCCGCCAGGAGAAGGACATCCGCCTGGCCGCCCCCACAGGTGCTGCTCCTTTGCCTCCCCATACTGCATGCAATGATCAATCTCCTGCAAAAACTTAGGCTATCCTTCAGAACTGAATAAAATTAAGTGAGACCCTCAGGCACCGGCTTCACCCCCAGGTGGGGCAATTAATCGCTTGATATTCACAGCGTGAAGACAGGCCCGTTTCAGTTTGACACGATACGTAAACACTCACAGGGAGGGCAGCGCAGCGCCTGCAGGAGGAGGCCGGCTCAAAGCAATCCAAGGCCACGACGCTGCACCGCCTGCTGGGCTACAAGTCGCGGGGCCAGCGCACTGCCAAGGACGCCGCCTCTGGTTCCAACGATGAGGTCAGGACTTCATTTTCTATCACTTCACCTTGTCCAGGGCATTGTCAAGGGTACTGTGCCTGTGCTGAAGCTGGGAGCTCAGGGTTGTAGGATAGAGATGGGAGCACTGTGCAAAGGAGTCACAGTCTGCACAGTGATCCCTTTCGGGTCTTCTTGGAGAAGTGCTGTTCCTTGTGTCTCACGTTGGAGCCCAGCTGCGGGACAGGTTCTGTGAAACCCCATTGGAACCTGTGCGACAGACATTCAAACAAGCATCATACATCTATGATTTATCGTGTGTGAATGAGCGGGAGCTGCGCACAGGGAGTGGGTGACATGGAGGGCACCTTCACGGTCAATGCAAAACGGCCGCTGGAGTGCGCGAGGGGGAGCCTGGCAGTGCTGGTGGACGAGGCGAGCATGCTGGACATGTCTCTGGCGGCCGCCCTTCTTGATGCGCTGCCCACCGACCGACCCGTCCAGCTCGTCCTTGTCGGTGCGCTGCTCCCCTGCCCTCTCTATATGCACCTTCATCGGTTCTGCCCGGCAGTGTGCAATGGACTCACACTTGTCTCTCGCAGGCTTTCAATGTGGCGTCTCATATGCTAGAGGAAGCATCACGCCTGCCTGACTGCATTGGCTGCAGTATTAGAAGAAATTGCCAAGGCCGCCTGGCATGAGAGATGTTTGTCCTAAGTAACTTGCAAATTTCCGTGCTCGTGCTCGCATTCAAGTGCGCAAAACTATGGTCTAAGCAGCACTGACTCAATTGGTGCGTGCGCCGCGGTGCTGCAGGCGACGCGGACCAGCTGCCGCCGGTGGGCGCGGGCTCGTTTCTGGCGGCTGCGATAGAGTCGGGCGCCGTGCCGGTGGTGGATCTGCGCGAGGTCTTCCGCCAGGCGCAGGGCTCCGCCATCGTCAAGGCCGCGCACGCAGTCCACGCCGGCGCCATGCCGCCCCTCACCCGCGTCGCCCCCCGCATCCCCTCCCAGGTGCGCACACTGTTGCATTGCAGGAGCTGCTGCCCCGACACCAAGGTGATTGGATGTAGCATATGCCCAAGTTCTGCAGCCAGGGTTTGCGGTCACTGTGCGTCATACCAGAGGCCCTGAATTGGCATTTTTCCTCTAAAAATGGGGACAGGCAGAGTCTGTCATGGAGCTTAATGTATGTAAGCTCAGGCCAATCTTCGCGGCATTGTTGCCTGCACTACAAGATGCTGATTGTCTAAATTGCAGAGTCGACGAGGGTGCGGTCTGTTGATGTGTAGGCGGCGCGGGAGAACGAGGCGTTGTGGGTGGTTCCCAGGAGCACGGCGGGCATTGAGGATGAGGTCGTGGCCACCGTCAGTGGCAGCCTCCTGTCAGACCGCGGCATCGACGCAAAGACCGACATGCAGGTGCGCGCAGCCGCCTCCCTTGACCTGGCAAAAGCTCCTGCCTGACTGTATACCAGCAGCCAATCTGCGCATTGCTTGCTCTCCCAGTAAGGGGCCCTCTCTGAAAAGAAATTGGCAGGTATCATTCGTAGCGGGGCTGAGGGGATTGTGGTCATGGTCGCTGTGCAGGTGCTGTCTCCGATGCGGAGGGGCCCCGCGGGTGTGCAGAGCCTGAACGCGCGGCTGCAGGCGCTGCTGAATCCGCCGCAGCCGGGCCGTGCGGAGATCAGCCTGGCAGCCGCCAGCGATCGGCCCCAGCTGCTGCGCGTGGGCGACCGCGTCATCCAGGCGCGTTTCCTCCTTCCTTGCCCCAAGCAGCATCTATCTTGTGCCTGGCCCCAATGCTCTTCACTACCAAAGATCTGTCACTTGTCAACATTTTCATAATATAGTAGGCGCGTTCTTGGGCCCCATCCCTGTCAGGATTGTTCACCGCCAGAACAAATGCTTGCTGTGTTGAATTGGCGAAAGAGGCATTTATCTGCCTTAGCATGGGGGCCTCACCGGGT
This sequence comes from Coccomyxa subellipsoidea C-169, assembly GCF_000258705.1. Taxonomy (NCBI): domain Eukaryota; kingdom Viridiplantae; phylum Chlorophyta; class Trebouxiophyceae; family Coccomyxaceae; genus Coccomyxa; species Coccomyxa subellipsoidea. Next base: position 1,778,931 of record NW_005178031.1, read on the forward strand.
GTGGTGCTGGTGCGCAGGCGGTGAACAACTACGACAAGGACGTCTACAACGGCGATCCCGGCTACATCAGCGAGATAGATGCCAAGGCACGCCGCGTCATTGTGGACTTCCCCTCCGCCTTATCAGGTGCCTGCCCCTCCCATCACCCGCCCCTCCCTCTTGTAATTCTCCGGCCTTTAGTAACCAGATGACCTCTAGGTGAGGTGACCTATCACAGCATGCATATAGCAGGAATGTACAAAAGGCAAGCCTGGCTCGGTCAAACTAAACTTGACGCACATGCAGGTTCTCCTGTCAACAGATGATGCTTTGCACAACAGAAAGCATCACTGTGGCGGTTGTATTCATGAAGGAGTTGTGTCGGGTGATGCAGGGCCGAAGCGGGTGGAGTATGTGGGGCCGGAGCTGTGGGAGGTGGAGCTGGCGTGGGCGACCACCGTGCACAAAGCGCAGGGCTCCGAGTCTAAGGCCGTCATCGTCGTGCTGTCCCCTAACCAGCGCCCCCTGCTCACCCGCCGCCTCCTCTACACAGGTCCCGCCCCTGCCTCTGGACCCTCATCCTTGCCCACCAGACTCTCTCCTGATACGAATGTGAACACATTGGAGTTTAAATTAAAATAAATCTAGCAAGCCTGGCAAATTGTGAAGCCCCTGCCTTCACTTCCTATAGCTTGACACTTGGCGCAACAGCAGCAAGGAGTTTCTGCTGCGAGTCGGCTGCAAATCACCAGCGGGGAGAGTTTGCTGATGGTGACGGGGGTGTGCATTGGTGCGTGTGCAGCGCTGACGAGGGCGCGGGAGACGGTGATAGTGGTGGGCCCGGAGGCGGCCATCCGCACGGCGCTGCAGGACGTGCAGGGGGACGTGCGCCTCACCTCCCTCCACGACCGCCTGGCTGCCGCCGCCGACAGCGCCGGCCTCGCAAGGTGGCTCCTTTGTGGAAGACTATTATCACCGCCCTTGGCCTGATGTGCCATGCCCAAGTCTCATCCTATAAGAGAGCTGCTCTCCACCATTTCTTATACTACAATACACATGCAGTACTCACACAGGGATCCGCACCCTGGGGTTGCCCCAACGCAACATGTTATAGGATTTTCTCCAGCTCATGCTGCGGGACAAACGCATGGAGCTCTGAGCGTGGTTTATCGGTGGTGCAGGTGCGTGCCGGTGGTGTACGGGGATGGGGTCTCCCCAGTACTGGCCGGCGCGGAGATGGCACAGGCAGTCGCAGAGTCCCTCCAGCAGGCCAGCGATGCTGAGGCGGTGGCAACACAGCACCCATCTAAGGAGTTAGGCTTTCCCCACAGCAGCACAGCAGCGACCCCAGAAGTGGACACGCTGACAGTCCGCAGCAACGGCGTGTCTGGCCGCATGGCCCCGGTTGCCACCAGGCGGGCACCGCTGGCCAGCAGGCCTCTGGCTCTGAGCAGCGCTGCAGCACAGAAGTGGGGAGCTGGAAAGAGGGATGGCAAGGGGCTGAGCGTTGAAGACGTGGCTGCATAAGATATGAATTTGCATGGGGTCGAGCGTGTGTGCGCTACTGTATTTGTCTGAGAGCTGAGTGATATTCTGTCAATGTGGACCTCAAAAGGACAAGCCAGAGGCGCCACAGTTTGCATTTACGTTTTTCACGTGCCTCCCAAATTTGTTTGTACCAGTTCGTCCTTGTGCATATTGACGCCTCGCTCAAAGGAGGCCCAAAGCGGCTTTCATGGAATCTCCCCAGACGTGAATTTCCCCTTTCCAATTGGTAGGAACTGCATGCCCCAAATATTTGCGCCAAAAGGGATCTTTTGGAATGGGTGCTTCAGATGTCAGCAGAGTAAGGTTTTGATGGGTCCAGGAAATCCAGTGCCTCATGACCAGTATCAATGTTTGTTGTGCATGGTCATGTGCATCCATGAGGTTCTTCAGCAACAGCTGAATTGATTGTAACAATGGATTTTCAACATTGCACGGATCCTCACGATCAATTCACTTGTGATACAAGAAGACAATGCCAAACACGAAAAAGGCTGCCATTGTCGAAAACACGCTCATGTAGTACGGATATGCAGCCACCAGGAACCTCTCAAACTCATTGTGCCGGTAGGGTCGCACTGACACCTGCATGACGAAAATGATGCCATTAGCCAGGCAGCATTGACTGTTCCGTTCAAGATGTTTGCCACTGAACACAGTGAAAGCGGGCACATTCATTCATGATGGAAGGGGCCTCACCCTCTTTGCCAAGTCCAGAGGCGTGTAACCTGGTTTGCGGTAATTTATGACAAACTTGTAAACACCGTACACATCTGGCACCTTGAAAGCTGTGTAGAAGTGCCCCTGCAAACAAGAACACAATGTTTCAGCTAACTGTAGCTGATGGTGCATGTTTTGAAGTTGCATTAGAAGGATGCCGGCTGCATTACTGGGACCATGCTACGTGTCTCACCTGGTCATTGTGCTGCAGGTCGGCACGGACATAGGGGTCCAGCATCACAAACTCCACCTGCACATCATCAGCCCTGCGCATGCAAGCACCCACAACTTTATCCCAGAACAATCTGGCCACACCTGGGGCAATCCAACAGCCAGCACCAGGAGCCTCACACGGCAGTCTCCCTCCTTTGGCAGCACATCCAGCCTTGAGGATCAGCACTGGCCCCTTTTCAAGAGAATATAATATCGAATTGCATGCAAGCCAGGGAACGCACCTGAATGGCTGCCAGATGCCGCCCACAAGCTCGTGGATGTCAAGGCCGAACTGGAGGTCGTCAGTGACGCGGTACCAGTCCGGCTGCTCCTGCTTGCCAGCATGGCTGTGGTGCAGATTGGTCACCCGCAGCACACCCCGCTCATGGAAGGCCCAGCGGGTCACCTCACTGCAGAACGCCCTGTTACCCGCCTTGCTGCACCTACTTCCCAGCAACAATAAAGTGTTGGCTGGATGCACCATTGCTGGTGCAGGCAATGCAGAGCAGATGCACAGGTGAGATGTGCCACGGCAACAACGCTCCATGCAAAGCTAGGTGCATGCAGGAAGTACTGGAATGATGCCCTGGCGGTTGCTGTGGCACTGATTTTGACAGCATCCAGGCATGTGAGCCAAGCGCTGCTTCGAACAGTGCATTCTTCAGATGATAGCATGACATGCAAGACTCGTTATCCCTACATGATGGACGCAAGTCAGCGGCGCACTTCTTGCCGGATGAGGTTTCAAAGCCGGCAGAATTGAAGTAGGCATTGCTGAACATGTCCACAGACCCTGCTACCACAACGCGTGCACCACTCCTAGCCTGCAGACATCCGCATGGCACTTCCAGTTCATGATCATAACTCCCACATATGTATGAGCACAAAGATGGGGCTGTGATCGTTCTGGTCTAAAGAAGGGGCATCAAGTCCAGAGCCAGTTTGTCACCTGCACACCGGCCACCAGAGTGGCGTGGCCATTTGCCACCAGGGGATTCTCAGTCACTGCCTTCCCATGGAGATAGCTGAAGGCCGTCTCTGGGGCGCCCAGAATGCTGATGGCCTGCACATCCAGCCAACGCCTGTGTCAGCATGGGAACAGACTTCTCAGCAGCAATAAATGTACATTGCGCAGAAATGGCACTCACCAGTGTGCTCTCAGGCGAGATGCTTGCAGCTGTCCCCTTGAATAAGATGGGGGAGCGGTCAGTGAAATTTCCAAGCACTGCCTCAGATTGCACAAACTCCTCCGAGGCAATGAGGCTGTGGCCGTCGCTGCTTGACTTCACAAAACCCACATGGTCTGTCACCACTGTTCCCTTGGCCTCCAAGTCAATGCCAATGTCCGCCACCAGACCCCTGGAGGACCACCAGACAACCCATGGGTGAGAGCAGACTTTTTGGATAAAGCTGGCTGGGTCAAGGTGGGCATGAACGCACCTTATCAGCTCAGAAGCCTTCGAGTCCACTGCAATGAGTACATCATTGCCGGCATCGACAAATTCTAAAAGAGTGCCGTCGTCAATGTCGCCACCAAAATCTGCAATCAGCAGCAATCAGAACCACGGTCTCCTCAACAAGAAAATTCTATCAACGAATTCAAGAAGCCAGAACAACAAAGACGTTAAAATGTAGTTCTCCCATTGCACTGACATTCAATAGATGGATGGCCTTTTATATAAAAACTCAACCAACATTAAAGTTTTGATGAAGCGATCTGCTTTAGCCATAATCTGCAACGTCTTCCTTGCCTGTTGCAGAAGGCGCGAAGACGATAACCTTTTGATACAGCCATTCGTCCCAATCCTTCAGCTGCAGTTTTCTATCGCTAGCAGACTTGAAGGAGATCTCGTATCCTCTGCTGCTCAGGTCACTGAAGAAGAGGCTGTGGGTGCTTCGTATGAGAGGATCGTCAAGCAGCACAAGTATTTTTTGTTCTGAGGCTCGACATGTGAGTGCTGCTGCAAGCAGCAGGAAAAGAACTGGTCTGATCATTGTTCTGGACCGACCATCAACACCCATGACTCAGACACCACCCATGAAAATTGCCCTGCTGAGGCACTGAACTATTCCACTTCGCACTGCGATTCTCAGGTCGATGTGCTGCTCAACAGGAGTGCACTTGGACAGTGACTTGGTGCAGGGTGGAACGCGCACATCAAGCTTGAGATATCAACCCCCATCACCTTGCGTTACAGGGGTGGAAACCCTATCCAATCTTAATCTTTTCTTTAGATACGCAACTCATAGATTGTCCTCGTAAAGCATAATTCTGCGCTCAGTAATCAGTTTCTGTCGCTCAGACACAGGTTCCCAAGTCTGGAGGTTTCGCTCGGCTCTTGCAACAACATCACAAGGTGCGTGCCGGATCCTCGACTGGACCTTGGAGATTTAGTGCTGCTCACGTTAGCACAATGTGTTCAGACACGTCCGGATGGTTGATTTCCTCTCTGCGATGTAATGCAACAACGCCCTCTGTCTCACCGCTCTTGCTCTGCAGGTCGGCGTCATGGTTCACCTGTCGGGCAGTTTCCTTGGCAGCACCACCGCTCTGGCACCTCAGAATGGGGCCAAGACGGTCATGGCTGCTACGAAAATCGTGAGGAAAGCTCAGAAAGCTGCCAATTCGGCTACCCGCACCTACAAGAAATTCGACGGTGAGCGACAGGCATCGATACTTTGGGACAAAGATATGGTATGCACACTTCAATGCTACGCGAAGTGTGAAGGATCATACTTTTGACGATGCTATGTACTTTCTGTTCAGGTGATGCACTGTGGCTACCCAACACACAGAGGCCAGCCTGGTTGGATGGATCTTTGCCAGGAGACCGGGGATTCGACCCATTGGAATTATCGAAACCATCAGAATTCCTTCAGGCATGTGCCAATGTGGCTTACGATTGTCCTGGTGCCATATCAGTGAGTCCCAAAACATGCGGCATCAAAGTCTGCCTTCGTGTGCACAGGTTGATCTGGACCAGAGTGACATCAACAAGTCTGTGAACAAGGCGGGCGGCATTGTTGGCAAGTACAGCAGCTCCAAGGTCCAGGCAACTGGCGCTGCTCTGTCGCCATACTCTGAGGTGTTCGGCCTGCAGCGCTTCCGCGAGACAGAGCTCATCCACGGCAGGTGTGGTGCCTCATTTTTGCTTGGAAAGAAACACTGAGTGAAAGCACATTCCTGTTGAATTCTTAAGAGTTTTCCCTTTGACTTTTGGATGTGGATTAATACCTCAAAGGCATGCAGGTGGGCCATGCTCGGAGCGCTTGGCGTCGTGATCGCAGAGGCAACCACCGGTGTATCCTGGTAGGCACTGTCTGAAGCCATGGCAGCGTCCGTCTGCTCTCTCTGACTGTATACGCAATGCTTACAAGGATGCTAGGTTGCTCTTGCATGCATTCCTTAGCTGCATGTGACATGACTGGAGGCAAATTTGAGCTCCTCGTGTGCTTGCAGGGTGGATGCTGGCAAGGTGGAGCTGGACGGCACACAGTACCTGGGCTTCAGCCTGCCCTTCTCCATCAGCCAGCTGATCTGGATCGAGGTCCTACTGGTGGGCGGTGCTGAGATCTACCGCAACAGGTCCACCGACCTGCAGGAGCGCATCTACCCAGGTGATCCACCCTTGCCTCATCACCTGACTCGCCTTCCAAAACACACTGGAAGAGCAGCACACCGGGGAATCTACCAAATCTGCTAAAGGAAATGCGGTAAGGTGTGCGTCTGTCATGCAGGCGGCCTGTTTGACCCCCTGAAGCTGGCGTCAGATGACTCTCAGAGGACATTCAAGCTGCGCGAAGCAGAGATCAAGCACGGGCGCTTGGCTATGGTGGCATTCTTGGGTGCGCAATTACAATCCAGGCAAAGCTTGTATGAGAGGTCGCAATGGCCTTGAGCTTGGGAGTTGTATGGCACTGTGAAGCCCAAATGCACAAGAAATCTAGCCACTGTCTTCACCTTCTTGGTGTGCATGCGCAGGTTTTGCAGTGCAGGCAGGATTCCAGGGCCAGGGGGCTTTGGGTTCACTCGCCAAATTCGCCGGCACATTCTCATCAGAGCTTGCAGACAAGATTGACCCCACTGTCTGACTTCCAGAGCCGCAGGTCCTTTTCCTGCAGGATGCAGTGAACCCTTGTATTTGTCTCCTGTCACTGCTGTGTTGTATTGTGTGAATTATGGTGGAGAGACAATTGTATCTACTTCAGACAAGCTCCACCATTGTGTGGGTTGGATCCTTTTATTGGAGCTAAGAGCAAGTTGGGTGGGCTGCGTCACAGTGCTTACTTATGATCCGGATGAGACGAAATTTTGAGAGAGGTTGAGAAGAGAAATTTTGAGAGAAGGCGTCAGGCATCAGAGATTTTCGTGTGCAACCTGTGCTTTTCACAGATCGGACAGTTGGATTTGAGGGTATCGGTGTTGCAAGTTTGAGAGTACTGCATTACTTGGTAGGTATATAAATGCATTGCAATTGCTGGTTTGCTGTGCAAGTGTAGAGCGCTTTTCATGCACTGCAGTGCATGATCACAACACTTGAAGAATTTTGCATGCGAGCAAACACAAGCAGTGTAGGTATGATGCCTGTTGTGCTTGTGAGTGTATGAAGAAGATATGATGCCAGCTTGGCACGTGCGCCAAGACAAGATGGATCAGATTCTGGCATCCATAGCGTTGACATAGGTTACTGTATCAATCTTGCAGTTCATGCACTTTAAAAAACAAGCTGCATTTGAGCACCAAGTAGCTCACCAAGTACGCAAAGTGACGCATCGTCCCCAACCCACACAGCAATTGCATATCGTCAACTCAGGAACCCAACGACCCTCAAGTGTGACACCTGTCTAATGCACAAACGGAAAGGCAAGGTAAAGCTTATGCAGACAGCACTGTCACAGCATGTAAGCATATCAGGCTTCAATGCAATAAACACGAAAAGCAAGAACCAGCAAAGCAATGTCAATCTCAAATGGTACGCTGACGACAGGCTTGGGGACATTTGACATCAGCTTCTGCAGCTGTGCTCTGACCACAGCTAGGCGGTGACAAACACCTCGTCACGGCCGTGGTGTTGTACAATTTGATGCTGGATTTCAGAGCGAACAGTGTCCACGCTTGTCAAAGTGAAGAATAGCAGCCAAGTTCTTGCAAGCAGCCCCGAAGAAAGCAAAGTTGTACTGGAACGTCACGGAGAACAGCAGTTTTATCCTTCAGGCAAATCTGCGAGCACACTGGTATTAACACTACAAGTAGAGGCACAGGGCAGCAACAGCAACAGTGCAGCATGAGAGAAGCAGCAAATTTGTCCAAGAGGAGCCCTACTTGTCGATCTTGACGGTGAGGGTTCGGCCCTCTAGCTCTGTGCTGTGCAATTCCCTGACAGCTTTGTCAGCATCTTCCCTGGAGTCGAAGCGCACTGTACCGTAGCCCTGCAAAAACCAGCCCGGATTATGCACCATTCTCACGTCGTCAAGCACTGCATGGAGAGCAGCACAAACATAATGATACAAAGAAAGCCTCACCCTGCTGCGGCCATCCTTGCTGATGACAACTTTGGCCTCCACGGCGGGGGCACAGTCTTCAAAGAGCGCTGACAGATCCTCGTCCCTGTACTTCCATGGAATGCCTTGCACGACCACCTGCACACAGTCAGTGTTAGGTTGTGTCAGCAATGCACTGGAGCGCTACAATTGCAGCAATTTGCTGAGGAGTATCAGGGCACCAAAAGGCTCACACCAGCCATCGGGAGGCCGAGACAGGCAATGTAGTACATGCAAAACATTGCGCCATGACTCAGATGCCCTCTCAGTTTCTTGCATGCCGATTGAATGCCGGGCACTCTGAGCACACCTGCAGACCACTGGGTTCCTGCAGGGGCTCGCTGGCGTGATCGCCGTTGAGCTTGGCCCCTTCCTGCGACTGCTGTGCGGTGCCGCGGCGGCTGCGGCGCGGCGGGCGGGCGCCTTCCGGCCTCTCGATGCCGTGGTCCTTGTTGTACTGCTTCACGTCCCGGTCCTCCCTGTCCTCGCGCACCAGGATCTTGCGCCCTGCAATCTCCTCGCCGTTGAACGTGTTCACAGCCGCCACAGCCTGGCGAAACAATTGCCAGTTTTCAGAACATGAAAGCCTGGAACCGCCGCCTCTCACAGTCAGAATGAAGCCTGACATGCTGTGATCATCAGTCTTTCACAGGATCATGGCTCCCACCTCCTCGGGCGTCTCAAACTCCACGATTCCCCAACCTTTTGAACGCCCTGCGCAGAACCACACCGGGTGCTCATCCTTGAAAAGCAGCAGGAGAACAGCAATGTGGGCCTGGGGAGGCTAAATGGCAAGCATCCTGGCAACCAGGGACGACAGGACACCAGGGTGCCCTTGGGCAGGGATCCAGATTGGCACTAGATAAGCCATGCACAGGAGAAAGGAAGTGACTTTCGCCGCACCAGCATCATCTCTGACGACGTTGGCATAGACAACCTGCGAACAGATGTGGAATTGCGTTACTGGAGACCCTCATTTTGGGTGAGCAGTACAACAGGAAAAGGGTTAGAACCTCTTTGAGCGCCGGAGACTGGAGGAAGCCAGGCGACACAACACCTTGTCAGACTAACAAGTTGGACTGAAACCTTACCGTTCCTATCTCGCGGAACTTGTCCTTCAAATCCTGCCAGGAAGTCTTCCACGCCAGGTTGCCGACGAAGCAGCGCTTTCCTGGGAACGCGAAGCCCACGTTAATTTGGCAATGCAGGGCAAGACAAAGGTGGTGCCTGGGATGCTTTGGTCGCTACGCACACTGGGAATGGCCCTAGGACCAAGAGCGATGATTATAGCGACCGAAGTGTAACCAAGCATCAAAGTGAAAACACCGCTCACAACCCAGGTGAACGCCGCACAAAATCTTGAAAGCCCTGATTCGATTGAAGCAAGGCAAAGGGGCTGTACGACTAGGCGACGAGTCCGCGCTGTCCACAATACAACCTCTGTGCAAAGCGCGTACAAAAGCGCCAAGGACTGGTACTTCGGAGGGGGGAGAAAGAGCACGAGCACGCACCAATCCGCATCACCGACTGCATATCTGCCTCCTCCGCCATCCTGTCCTCTCGACACTGAGGCCTCTTTGCTTGCTGGCTCCCTCCTGCTTGCCAATCTGAGTGAAAACGCGTGAAAGCGTGACGCCAACAGGACATCGCCGTCAGTCAGGCTGGCGCAGTTGGCGACGTCAGATCTATCCACTCACGTGCCATGCGAGCGAGGGAACCCCTTAAAGTCTCGTGTGACACATATGTCCGGCAATTCATTCTGCAAGTGGAAGATGTGCATGCGCTTTCCCATCGTCTGGTCTTGTACATGATAATGGCTCGTCAGCAGCTCATACCAGCATCATTGGTAGCAATTAAGACTCCTTGATCGGCCTTGGGAAAGTATTTGGCGTGATTAAAGGCGTGTTCTGCCTCTATCTCGGGCTGTAGCAGTATCATTGTAAGGTCTTGGAATTGCTACGGTTGATTGTCCATTGGTGCGGATTATAACTCTCGAAACTTCAGGATTGCTTTTCTGATGGCGCCCAACAACGATCAGCTTCCTCTCGACGTGAATTATGCGAAAGTAGCGGAATGGATGGTGCGTCTGAATATGATAATTTCCTGGAAACTGTGAGCAATGTCCTGCAAGACTGTATGCGAGAATCACTCAGGCAATTCGGTGCACTTGATTCTGATAGGCAAGCCGCCAAAGACTGCCAAAGGACTGGCATCGAAAGCTGCAGATCATCATCTCAAAGGCAGAGGAAGCGGCGCAATCCTTGCCAGCGCACGTCAAGAGCCAATCAGAGAGCTCTGCTCATGACTACTCAGCTGCAAAGCACATACGCGACATCCTCGCATCCACCTCAGAGAAGAGCCTGTTTGGAAGTCTTGTGGGACCGGCTGGTGTCTGGGACAAGATCGTCCGCGCCTATGAGAAAGACAGTGAGCGCCGTATGCTGCTGTGTTCTGATCTTCTTGTTTGCAGCAACCGACGCAGTTAATCTCCTCTCCCCCCATACCTACAAATGTTCCCCCGTGCCCTGCAGATGTGTACCTGGGGGAATGTTCCCTCACGCTGGCACGGAACGTGGACTATGAAGTCCCTTTCTTCAAGCGCCAGAAGGCCAAGTACCAGCAGCAGCTTGTGGACCTGGAGCGCAAGCAGACAGAGCACTTGCACAGCGCAGCGCTTGCTGCTCGGGCATACCAGCAGGTGCATACACTTTACTCGCAGCACCTCACATCACAGCCATGCGCTTCATTATTGATTTTGCAAAGTTGAATCGTCATGCTACGGATACAACAGACTCTTGCCTGCCTTGCAGGAGTGTGAGGGGATGGGCATTCAAGGCGTGAGGATAAGGTCAGAGCTGCGCTCTCTTGTGAAGGAACTTCCAGGCACCTTCCTCGAGGTTGGTCAGAGACTGCAGTCCAAGAGTGTGTCAGAGGCAACGCAGTACTACATACAGTTCTTGGCCAGCACTTCCACAGCGACAGGCTCGGCGGCAGAGCTGCTGCCGACACTCACAGCGGTGTGCGAGGCGGACCTAGCGGCTGACCTGGCAGCGGCACAGTCGCAGCCAGACACAGCCGAGGCGGCTGCAGTGACAGCAAGCAAAGAGGCACGCAGCCAGGAGACTACTTCTCCTAGCCAGGATGCGGGGAGTGAGGGAGCAGGCCAGCAGTCCAGCACGGATGGTCTAGGGGAGATCAGCTGGGACATTGATCTGAGCGCTGTTGGAGATGCCACACCTGACGAGGCAGGACCCAGTGCTGCCATCGACTGGGACATTGATGTAACTGAGGCAGCAGAGGCAGCAGACCATGGAGAGGGGACCCCACAGGTCAATGGCAGCGGGCTAGTCTGCGACACTTCATCAGCACAGAGTGGTCCAGGTGCAGGCCCAACACTTTGCTGGCAGGCTCACTGCGTGATTCGACAAAGGGATTTCCTGTGACAATTGTGCTGCTGTGCAGGAGGTATGCTGGGACGGCTGGTGAGTGATGGAGAGCTGCGCAGCAGTCTGCTTGATGAGCTGCACGAGCTCAGTGCCTTCCTACGCTCAAGGGCTTCTGAGCTCACGTCCTCAAGCAGCAGCTTCCTGGCGGACACACCTAATGCCCTGCAGGATTTGTCAGCCGGCACAGTGAATGGTTGGCTGCAGGTGCGCAGTCCCCTTCGTCTATTTTGCAACAGGCAGATTGAAAAGTGTTGCATGTTGAACTACAATTTAGATTTTATAAAATACAGAATAAGGGTGAGTACCATTGACAGGAGCTGGAGAGTGCAATCAGCCAGATGACAAGCCCCAGGACTGCGCAGCTCCTGCTGTACAAGACATCGGATCGATACCTCGATCGTGTCACAGCTGATCTGCAACAGAAGGCTGGGCAGGAGAAGAAGTTTCGCAGGTGAGAATTCGGGCTTTCCTTTGTACTTCCTTTGGGCACTCTTTGTGTGTCTTGTGTCTCCTACATCCCGGGCTGAATTCCTGCAGTGAACATCATGTTCTGTTGCTTACATGCAGGATGGCTCAGGAAGTGGAAGGCCGCAGGCAGGCGCTGCAGGGAAATCTTTCGGATGATGCATGCAAGCTGGATGCTGTGCTGCAGAGGACCAGGGACATCAAGGGCTTGGTTGAGGATGCCCTGTCGCAGCAATTCAACAGGCGTGTGCTTGTAGTCGGGGAGATCAATAATGCTTTGGATTAGGCCTGCACTGCTGATCAACCTCAACCTGCATAAGCTTATGAGTCATGATTTCAGGAAAAGACATCTCTCATAAATTTACTACTATCCATGCAAAGGTGTGGCTTAACACCAAGTATCTTCACGTTTACTAATAGATTACTAAATCTTCCCATACGAGACAACAAGCCCTTGGCTTCTCGCATCGAGGCACCATTGTGATCATGGCGAGCCCGCCTGGTGAAGAGACCGAGGGCGTCTTCGACATTGAGGAAATTGATGGCACGTCACCATCATCGGTAAAGCATTCCTCGCAGAGTTCTGAAACCAAAGAAAATGAGGCATCTACTAGCACAGCTGGAATCAACGAGGACATTGAGCTATCGAGACGGGCGGTGCCCGTGGTGGAGGTAGACGAAGATGTCTGCAGTATCTGCTTGGACGATTTCACTTCCGAGGACCCGGAACAGAGAACCACCTGCCAGTGCGTGCCCAATCATCCACTTTGGTTTCGTTGCGATGATCGGTGGCTGCTGGAGTCTGTTGCTCCTGAAAGACAAGGTTTTTGGTGCTGCTGGTCTTTCATTTCGTTGACAAATCATTCCTGGGAACCAAGATTTGTTCTCTTATGTCGTGTACGAATTATGTCTGGCCTGATCTGAACGTGCACTTCTTTACGATCTTCTGCAGGCATCGTTACCATCTTCAATGTATCATGCAATGGGCGCAGCGCAGCAGAGAGTGCCCCATGTGCTTCAAGGCATTGCAGTTGCAGGTGACAGCAGCTCTTACACCAGTATGTTGAACACCGATACCAACAGCTTTGTTGGAGTGCCTGGAAAACGTCCAAAGAATCCAACTTCGTGCATATTGAATGCAATTGAACTCGCAATACAGCAGATCAGGACACGGCCTTTTCCCAGGCCTAGTAAAGAGCAGACAAAGCACAACAGTGTCTTGGCCACCCGCAGGATGAGGCGTTGAATGAGCTGTTGCCCTTTGGAGAGTATGTGCCACCTGAGCGGCTGGCGGCCAGTGCCCCGCACTTTATGGTGGGCCTTGATGCGTGGGAGCTAGAGCACCTGCTGCACCGCCTGGCTGCCGCAAACACAATGGATGGCATGTCTTCAAGGCGGGATCGGCGGCGGCACCGCTCGCATGCGCATGCCAGCTCCTCCGCGCAGGAGCGGCACTCCGTTGGTGCGCCTGCAATCTTCTGTATTGGGGCATTGCGGTCTTGATGGCATGTGCTTCAGTCCTGAAGCATCATCTCCTGGGCGATGATTTAACTGGACAAATGTGATCATGTGTGCGTGCAAATGTTCTGATCAGCATACCCTGTGTTGTGCCACAGATGGCGAAGCGAGTAGTCATGCACACGACAGCGGCCACGTGCGGAGTCGGATGTCAGGGGCAGGCACGAGCATCAGCCATGCGGACGGCGCCTTGAACGGCATCCCTGATGACGCCGCCATCCACCCCTCTTCCTGGCCGCCTCCCTCACAACGGAATCTCATGCAACAGGTGCCCATCCCACTGACCTGTCTGTTGATATTCCATGGCCAAGCTTTCCCATGTCATGCTCCAGAAAACTTGATGGATTTTTAACACTTAGGAGCTGAGCTCGTAGTTGGGTGGACTGAAAGTGCAGCAAGGGAGAGGGTCACGCTTATGAGTATATATGAATGAGAACCTGTCAAGAACATATGCAGCAAATCGGGATCAGTAGAAAACCTACCAGTTCTGCCATCGGGCCCTGTCAGGCAGACAGGCGGCAAAGTGCAGACAACAAACAAATGACCTGGTTCAGTCGCTGGGAGTGTATGCTGCACGTGAGTCTTGGACGCATGCTGACGCTGATTAGTTTTGGCGGGTGCAGTCGGCGCCGGGGGAGCCGCGGTCGCCGCAGGCGCGGGGGATGGGCATGGACCTGCAAGGGCTGCGCTCGCGGCTGGCGGGCATCAAGGACACTTTTGCCAACACCACACGCAGCCTCAAGGGCCGCTGGGGCCAGCGCTCGGCCTCCGACCACAACGGCCACCATCAGAGCCACCACCACCACAGAGGCGGCTCCCCTCCAAACACACCCTCCACATCTTCATCCACCCATATGGCCACTCCCCAGCGCACCACGTCTTCCTGAGACCGTCCACCCCTCGCAACGCCCATTATCTCGCCCCCTGGCAGGGGGACACCAAACGGGGGTGACGGCATGGTTAATTATAAAGAGGCAGCAGGGAATACGGGGCCTGGTAATCAGTGGTTATACAAAAGGGTGATGGCCTGTGAAGAGGTTTTGCCAGTCCTGGCGGAAGGGGGGCACTTGATGACCCTATGTTGGCTCTTCAATTGGTGGTCAAGTGCAGCTTGGGGTCATTAGCCCTGATCTGCTGGATACCAAGGCATGCTGGGATGCACGTTGAGAAATGAGGCGATTGCAAGAGAGCAGCAGCGTTGATGAGCAGAATTTCTACCGTCCAGCTCGATCTCCACATATACTAGCGTCCAGCTCGATCTCCGAATACAATCACATGAGGTCTCTTGTAGATTGTTGCTAGACATGGAGCGGCTGTTGCCTTCAAAGGCATGTTGGCAGTTGTGTACAATCATCTCCCCAGGTAATTCTGGCTGTCTTTAGGACAATTGTACATGTTGTCTGCAGCATTTCTACTGCCTGTTGGCTGTTCCTGTGCTTGGGTATCTGTGCTGAGCACAGATGCCAGGCTGGTGCAGATCTTGCTGGCATGGAAACGTTTAAACCTTGGTATTGCAATGCCAACAAGGTGCAATATCTGAGATTCAATTGCTTATGGGCCTGGGGCGTTAATAATTCAGGGATAGTCAGTCATACCCTTCAATTGGAAATCTCTCCAAACATTACAGTGTGAGATCTTGTAAAAAACAATTTCCAGATCTCTCTTTCAATTTTTACATGTAAAAAGCGATCAGGCAACAGGGACGTCCTGTCGACAGGCTCTCTTGGACACACTGTATCTTCATGAGCTCTGTGACTCTGACACAAGCAGCATGCTATATGTATACAGTACTGCACCAGTATCCATGTGCTGTGTGGGCGGAAATCGGGGAGGTACTAGTATTGTGGGCGGAAAGGGGCGGGAGGTAGTAGTATTGTCAGTGCTGTAGGGGGTTTGTGGAAGGTTTCATCGTGTCAAAAGTGCCACGCAGCTCAACATACCACTCCTGATTTTGGGCAGAAAACACATTCAGATGTGCCATGTGCCAGAGCTTCCGACATCTTAGATCATCTAGCACTACAGTGGAGCTTCACAGGTCATCTGGCACGGGCGCTCCCATGGGCTGGCCAGAAGCAGCGAGCGCTTTCTTTTGTCGCTTGCTCGAGGCCAGAGCACCCCTGTGAAACCAGATTCTTCAATGTAAGCATAGCAGCAATAGCATAGATGCTAGCATTGCTGCAGATGCGCACATCTGTCAGCCTGTGGTGTGTGAAAGAAAAGTGCGCAGCTTGCCTGGGTGGTGGCTTGGGAGGTCGTCTGTCAGGCAGGGCTGCCCTTTGCCATGGGGCCTGCGCCTGTTGCATGCTCTGCAACTGCACTGTTTCTAGCACCTGCTGCTGCTGTTCAGGTGACATGCCTGACGAGAGGAAAGCTTCAAGATCTGACAGATCTGCATCATCCGCGCAAGTGTACCCATAGAACACCATGGACGCCTGATGCTGTGACTCTGTCTCCGCCCATCTCAAGCATCTGCAAGGCTCAGCAACACAAGTGTCTTCAACAGCATTCCATTGCTGTTCCATGCGCATGACATACTGGTCCAAAATTGTGCCAGATGCACTGTTGACTCAGCAGCACATGCAGAAGTCTGTCGATGGGAAGGGCAGGACGCTGCTCACCTTATGCTGATTGATACGCTGCTGGACTCCTTAAGGAAGGATGCAAGATTGCCATCATTTGACAGCTCAATCTCCACCGCCTCCATGGCATTCCCGCCAATCCAAAGGTGCGCCTCTGCCTCCTCAGGTGTGAGGCACGTGCCTCCCAGCTCGGAAGACAGAGCTCTGGTGTCATCCCAAACGCCTCCCTTTTGAGCACACCTCTGTGGACTGGGGTTGTGGTCGTAGAGGCAAGCATCTGTGACATGATGTATGTTCCACCCTGAATGCATGGGAACAGGAGTTGATTATAGTGTAAGATTCCCGTTCCCAACAGACACTGCATGGAAAAGCAGCATCAGGAGGATGTCAAGCAGATATGGGTGCGTGGACTTCGATTCAATCCGGAAGAGATGAGCGGAATTACCATCAGTCTTAAGAGTGTTGGCAAAGAGGCCGTCAAAGTGTTCTGCTTGATGCTCCTGTGCGTTAGCGGCAGGGGAGCCCAGCCGCCGATCCTCTTTCAGAAGGCGCGGCCATCTGAACACATTAGCGCCAAGGTCTGTGTGGCACCACCGCATCCTGCCCAAAACATCACAATCAGTAATAAACAATGGCTTGCTCTGATGGCACGCCAAAAGTGACACTGGCACTGGCAGCAATCTGCTCAGATTGATTATTGGACTGGATCGGCAGTTGGATGCCTCACCTGTTTGGCTTGCATGCAGGCAATCCTTCAGAGCGATGAAACCGCGTGCATGGAGGACCGGTGACGCGGTGATAGCGGCTGTAGAAGTCAAAGGCGATGACATCAGCCTCTTTCGGAGCGGTCATGATCCTGTCAAAGAAGGTGTCCGCATACAAGTTGTCCCCATTTGTGGCAAGGACCCATTCTGTGCTGGCGGGGCAAGCCCGAAACGCTTGGTCTGTCAGATTGTACAAGAGACCTGCATCAGGCACAATGCACTAAATGAGTCAGCTCGGTTCTGCTACCACCTTCTGCAAAGGAACTTTGTGGCATTGCTTCTTGAGCAATGCAGAGTGTGCATACCATGGTAGCCGGGCACCCAGGCTCCTCCATGCTTAGAAGTGTACTCAGTCCCAATCAGCTCAGCGAAAATCCAGATCCGATCGTCAGCGATCTCTGCCAAAATTGTTGGCAGCCGAGTGAAGGGCCTCGAGTCCATGACAACCAGCAGGGCCTCCCACCTGAGCAGCCCTTGATTTCATAAAATAGTGCCAGGAAGCAATACCATATGTGCATTAGACAGCATGCAAGCAGATGGCTCACTCCCAGAGAGTGGATGAGGCACGCCAGTGGATGATTTCACCGGTTATAATGTTGGCGTTGAAGGGAATGTAGTAAGCCTTGGAGCAGGCCATCGCCATGTCCCCAGTAAGTGCGAATCACGACGCACACGCGCGTAGCGTCGTCTGGCGCGGCGTTTGAGCCCGCAATAGATGACAAATTGGTATCATCGACAGCATTGGTGTTGTAAGCCAAGATAGAAAGCAGCAAGGCGAGTTTCCAATGCCTATGAAACACCTTGTAGAGCTGTAATCTCCGATCTGGCTTTTGCCAAATGTGATTCGCTCATCTGGCAATACAATGAAACCTGAAGTACAATGCAGGGCTCTGTCTGCTTAAGATCTCGAACGATCTGAAGGCAAGAAGACCTTGTTCTTCAGATCACCTCGTCTACTGATGGAATATCAGAATAATGGCATGGCCGATGGTACAGATACCGCAATAGAGCAAGCAGTATTGAGAAACTGTGTTCCATCAAAAGGAATGCCTATCAGGCCCCAAGGTCATGTTGATTAGGTGGGCGTTTTGGGGCGTTTTTCCTGCCCACTGGGAGGCCTCCTAGGGCCGGGCGGGCAGATTGGCAATTCTAGCAATGGTCATTAATGCAATGCATGCAAGAAATTTTTGGAACTGTGTTTTGTATTTTGCACGACAGTGCAGTTGGATGAGCATGTTTGCAAGTCAGGTGCCCCCTGAATGTAGCCCCTGAATGCACAATGGTGGCCGACAGTGGAGCCTCCTGAGTCCTGCGGCCCGGCCGGGACTCCGAGTCCGACTCTTCGTAACAGCCTGAGTCTTCGGAGGCCCTTTTGCACTTACAACGCGCAGTTACTGTCGCTGATATAGATGACCTGGCAGACACAGGCACAATGGATCTCTACTAGACATGTATGATGATCACACGTACGTGCACGAGTTATTCCGCATTAGGCACAGACCTTATGCAACAGTCTTGACACATTCCACTGGCAGTGGCTGGCAGCTCTTACCAGTGGCATGCCAACAACACATGTGCCACAGTGATGCCACTGGCATAAAGATTTTTGTTGCATAAGCGCTCATCCCAAGCAATCAGATGTGACAAGTTTTTCTTGGCACGGGCGGGCACGGAAAATGAACAGCACTTGCTCACAAACTAGTGAAGACAGATTGGTTGACGACTCGGAGTTTGACTTCATTAGTACAAGCTGAACTCTTGAGGAATGCTACAGCAACCCTAGCCTTCCCAAGCATTTTTCGTATCTACAGCAGCATCACTGTAAATGTGCAGAATTGATTGTACAATTAATAAGCAGGATGCCTTCAAGCTAGGGCATAGTGCAGCAATAATTCTCGCCTCGGCACTCTGCAGCGCCTCTTCAGATAACACCAGTGAACCAGGGTCAGCTCAGCCAGTCCCGAGAATTGTCCTTTTGAGCTGCAGCTGCGTCGGCTTCACGCTCCTTCTTGACATTCTCCACAGCCTTGCGCGCAGCCTTGCCAACGGCACTGGTGTCAAACTTTGCCTGACGGGCCTCCGCCTGCAGATGTGCATACCATTCCAATTGTGACAGCCTGATCCTGTCGAGGTCATTCTGGTAATTGGAGTTACATGCACAGAAATGCTTTGCATCGATCCCGCGCAAGAAAGGAGAAGGAGGACTCACAGCTTCTGCAGCTTGTCTCCTGGCCTCGAGGTCTGCAGCTGTTGGTTGTTGGGTACTAAGCGGCCTGATATGCATGGCAGAAGTTGATAAAGACCAACACTTTCAGGCCAGATGGCCTCAGGAATGGGACACTTCTGTCCATATCATCTCAGCAACAAGGGCACAGAACTCTACCTGTCACGTTGGTACTCCTCGTACTCACCACCGCCTTTGCAGCAACTGCACAAGATACCCATGATGCAATGATCCACTCCCAATTCTCGTAATGACTTTCACTCCTTACCAAAATGGCCAAAACCCCAGATCAACAGAAATTGCACTGGAAGTCTCTGTGAGTGGGTATGCAATCTGCGCAGATTAGTGGATTGTTGGCTCGATAACAATCAGTGAATTTGTTTTGAGGTGTTCTTTCTCCTTCAAGTCTCCATCTCCTCGCCTCTCGCAAGGAACGTGGGTCGCCTCGTCAACAACGTCAATGAAGATTCGCTCTCCGAAAGTGCAATTCTTGGAAAGGTTGTGATATCCATCTCTCAAATTTGCAAGCGGTGCACATCTCTCTTACTATATTCTACTGTATTTATGAGAAGATCGTAGCCCCTTGGGGCCATTGCATTGACACGATGAAGAGCTCCCAATTACCGCTGGGGCATTCGAGCTTGTGCGTCCAGAGGATGTCTGGGCCCATCATCGTGCTCGGTTTCTTGATGCTTGGAGTTTCGTTGTTGTTTTTGGAAGATCTGAGAATTAGTGTTAAGAAAGTCTTGGTTGGCGCCAGTCCTCAATCGAATTTCCGCGTAACGATCTCCGGGACAGTCCTTCCCGCGAGCGCTGTGAGGTGCAACCGACTTGCATTGCCTGCAAGCTTCTATAACGAATCACAAGGGCCCTACAATCCAGCTGCTGTACGGCATCCCATCAGCGGAGAATGGCTGCTGGTCTATACATTCGACGAGGTGGGCCAGTGCCTCATAGGCTTCCTGTTCTAATGACTGCCGCCCGTGCGTGCCTGGAGATACACAGAAAAGATACATGTATAAGAACTCGTGGGATGCAGGTGTGGTTTGGGATAAGCGAGTACGCACGGACTGGAAATTACCTGGAGGGCCGGATGCGGTCACACCCACTCCTTATAAAGCTTGGGTCTGAGGCGACGCCCTCCATGCGAAAGCTTGAGGACGTGCAGATGCTCGAGCTGGACGATGGATTCTCTCGTGTCCAGAAAGAGTTTGGCGCGGACCTCTACAAAGCTGCAGACTGGAGGTGGGACACTATACACTTGCTACTTGGACCCTTCCACAGACACTGCAGCCCACATCAATTTGTCCTTTCATCCGATGAAGTATTCTCTGAAATCAATGCATTCTGCCGCAGGCCCTTCATCTGGAAGAACGAGGTATACCTGGGGCACTGGATAGGCTTTCTGCCGGCCCAGGAGCGCATGGCCATCGCCCGCCTGGACATGGATGCTGGCATTGTGAGATATGAGTACCGCTTCAGCCAGCTGAGCGACGAGATAGAGAGCGCGCAGCACCCAGACCTCGCCAGTGACAAGCAGGCTGGTGCCTCGCTACGGGTGGGCGCATTCAAGAAGAATGAGAAGCCGGGCTTCAAGCGGGAGAAGAACTGGGGCTTTGTGGAGGAGGACGGCGCGCTCATGATCTACTATGCTCTGCTGCCGTGCACCGTCGTGCTTGAGTTTGACATGGGGCAGCCTGATGGAGTTCTGCTCAGGTCGCGCACTTGCTATGACGAGCAGGCTGCCGTCATTCAGCAACAGACTGGTGCGCATTGCATGACCCTGAAACAAGCACTTATGTTATTGGGAATTGACTATCATTGACAATCAGATAGGTGGCTTGAGGTCATTATAAGCTGACAAGGAGCTGACTGGACGCAGGGCTGGAGATTTTGGACTTTGAGATGCACAGCAGCGGCAACCCAGTGCCCTGGGACGTGGAGAATGGGGCGGAGCACAAGGAGTACCTGTCCATGCTCCATGTGAAGAAGGGTGACTACGCCCACTGGGCCATCCGCATCAACCGCGCCAGCCGGCGCATCACCCACATATCTGCAGGCCCCATCATCAAGGCGCGCGATTACCGCAATGAGGTGCGGCCACCAGCTGAACGCCACCTGCTCAAACGTGGACTTGCAGATGGTGATATTTTGGATCCGCTGTGCATGCTCCAGTGTTTTATTATTATCGCACGCTTTTCCTGCCAAGAGGCAAGGTGCGTCCTGCAGACAAGCTGCAGTTGAAGGCTGCCAAAATCCTACCCCTTGTTGGACTTGCCAGATTCAAGCACGACCCAACCAATCGTGAGCATGGTGCTCAGTATTTACACCGCTCCCCGCCAGCCGGGGCACTGGGGGCCAATCCAGTGTGGTGCATGTGTTATTCCACTCCCGTGCATATGTGACTCCGCTGTAGTGCATGCTGAGCGGCTGTGCGCTGTGATGACAGGGGTTCCTGCAGACTGCGCTGGTAGTGAGCTCCTTCCATGTCCTTGAGCAAGTGGCTGCCGATGGCGTTGTGGAGCGCTCATTGAGGATATTGTATGGGGAGGGAGACCGGTTTGGTTGCTGGCTGGATGTGGCTACGGATGCCATTGTGTGGCACGAGCTGACAGAAGAGGACATCCTGCCCTCTGCCGAGCCACTCCCGCAGCACCATGCAGAGGTCAGCTGCTGGTGCTTCCTATGTGCAGACTGGTGCAGATTCAGATCTAGCCCAATGTGAGAGCCACCTGTAGAGGACTTCTGTACCTCATCCTTGTGCCATTTCTATCACAGGTAGTTCCATGTGCATGCCTGCTTCCCGTGCATGCATATCAGAGAAACTTGTGTGTGCAGGCTGGTGAGCCTTCTCCTGCTGAGGCGGCACTGGAGCAGGCGAGGTCCCACCTCAGGGATTCACTGGTGGCACCAGCACCAGCACAGCCGCCTCAAGGAGGACACAGCGCTGTCCCATCACAGCTCAGCCAGATCAAGGACTCATCGATGGGGAGGTTGGAACACAAGCTGGAGGCTGTCGGTCAGCACGTCATATCAAGCACTGTCACAAGCTATGATGCCTGGATCCATGGAGACAGCGGAAGCAGCGCTAGTGCAGATGCACCGGCTCAGAAGAACTCTCTGCCTCTTCAACCGCGCACATGACTCTTGAGAGGCACCTGACACATTCATGACGTATGTATGTGTATTCTTGCATCTGCAGAGTGGGCAAAATTCCGTGCTGTACGAACAATATATTACTGTGTACTGATATTTATTCATTTGAGCTTTAGAGACCTTCAGGTGCCAGCTGGACTCCTTTGCAGTCTAGTGCGTAGTCCAAGTAATAGGACACATGATCATGAGTAAATGTAAAATGCAAGCTGTGGACGCAACCTTGTGGGCTACCCTCCTTTAAAGGTGTGATGTTGAGCAAGGTACCAATGGCATCAAGAAGATAGACTTCTCAAAGGGAGCCTCCAATGGGGCCGAGCATTCATGCCACGAAACCATGCTCTTACTCGCAGTAGATCCATGCTGCTATTGTTGGATCTCATGAAATGCCATTAACACTGCTAAACCGTGCATCAAGAATATTCATTGGCGGTTGCAAACAGCATGCATTCCGACCTGTACAGGCCCAGTTCCTAGCATTCTCTGAGAAGAAGAAGAAGAAGAAGAAGAAGAAGAGGAAGAAGAAGCAGAAAGTAGAAGAGAGAATTATTACATGCTGACATGTTTATGCAGGGAGGCCAAACAGCCATGCTTTTGTCCAGGATAGGTTCTAAGTCTACTCAGACAAAATGCACAAAACAGCCCTAGCTTATCGATGCAATCAGCTCCGGGAAAGCATGGCTATGAGGTGCTCCATGCGCCTCAAAAGCACTGCACCAGGCGCCCTCAAGGTCTCAGAGGTGCTCCAAGAGCTTGTCGCATTTGGCGGCCAGCACGTCGAGGGCGCGCAGGAAGAGCTGGTCGGGCGCCAGGATGCCGGTGGACTCGATTGTGAAGATGAAATGGTCCTTGCGCTTGCGCAGCTCCACATGCTCGCTCCACTCCTCCTCCCCAGACATCCTCCGCACCTGCAGCCCCGCAGCCCCATCTTATTAAGATTTAAAGCAACAAACACGAGTTTTGACTCTTGCTGGTACAGTGATCTCCATCATTCCACACCAAACCAGGCGGTGCATTCTGAAGAAAAGTGCAAAGTCCTTATCAAGGATCAGATCCCATTTGCTTAGAGTGCAATAAAATCAGGATGCCGCACATCTTGACAAGTATGGTCACTTGTGCTGCCGATCAGATACAATTCCACCCTCACAGAAGTCCCTCCTGAATACCCCGTCCTATCTTGCAATCTTACAAGCATTTGACAAGCACTCAAGAAATTGCTGCAGCAGAAGCCCTGCCAGCAGGTGATTGCACTTAATGCCATCGCCAACGGCTGAGTCAACAGGAACAATGACAGGTGAAAAGCAGTGCATGCGGCTTTGAGTTTGCCTCACCTTTTCCAGCTGCTTCTCGTGCTGGCGCGCATCGCCGGCCACGGCTCTGCGCGAGGCCCCGCTGCCCTCCACTGTGAAGAGGCCCGGGCAGGCAGCTGCCAGCGCGTCTGCCTTGGGCCCCACCACCGGCTGCAGGATCGCCACCTCCGGCTGCAGCCGATACCTGCACGCAACGCTCACCCTTTAGTATTCCCGCTCTATCAAATTCCGGACAGGACATCACTTCACTCCTCAATATTTCAGTAATGCCTACTTGAAGCACAGGATGTCCCTCAGCATGGTGAGCACACATTGCATCACACCACTTCCTCGCACAACGTGACAACAGACAAAGGAGGGGATCTTTGAAGGGGATTGGGGCAATTGTGGACATCCCTACAGGACATCCCGCTAGGCGAGGGAACCCTGGGCCGTCCATGCGCATGGTGGGGATGCAGCGGGTTGTATGCAACATTGTGGCGCACCAGGCGGTGGCGACGGGGGACCATTTGGCGTGCTCAGCGCCAGTGCCGCGCACACAGTGGGCCTCCAGCACGATCTCCTGCCCCGGCCGCATCTTGGCCAGCAGGATGTCATCGTGCACCAGCCGCGCACCCGCTGGCCCCAGCAGCGCTTCCTGGCTGCTGGCATACCGGCAGTTGGTCTCCTCCGGCATCTCGCTCCCATTGGGCAGCCACCTCAGCTGCCCCGACTTCACTGCAGCGCACAGTGCACTGCGTTAGTCCTGGCTGCATGATTGAGGTCTATAGATCTATACCTCGGCTGGCGGCGGGCGGTACGAGTACTGAGCACCGTGCCCAACGGTTGGTTGGGTCTTGCTTGGATCTGGCGAGTCCAACAAGAGGTAGAATTGTGGCAGCCTTTAAGTGCAGCTCGTCTGCAGGACGCACCTTGCCTCTGGCAGGAAAAGCGTGTGATTAGTATAATAATCACAATAACAGTTGCAATGTCTCAACAGAAGAGTTGCATCTCACCCTTCTCGTTCACCATCATGTCCCCCTCTCTCCGACACCTGACGTCCAGCTTGAAGACTATTGAGTTGGTCTCTGTGGCAGTCTCTTCCCCTGTACCAAAGCCAAGGCCTCTCAACGATCTTTCTTTAATGTAACTTAAGGACCCATACCAGCTCAACATCCTCATGCAGGAGCAAATGCGATATCGTACCTGATTTGTCCTGCAGCAGGTTGGGGTCTACTTGTATTGGCACAAGCCCCAGCCGATGGGAGAGCACCTCACACTGCACGTGCATCAAGACTCATCATGCCAGGGAAATGGTGTATGACTCTTCCAGCAGCCCTCCTCATCAACATGCAAGAACCCCGTGGAGAGCATCAACACGTACCGCAATGATCGAGGTGTTGTTGATTATGTAGACGTGCTCAATGGCCACCGTCGGAATCTCAGAAATAAGAATGCGCCTGAGCGCATTGGCGATGGCTGGATCGATCCCAATGACGTCAAATTCCATGTCGTTGCCCCTAACCCACTTCATGGCAACCTTAAAGTCCCGCTGAAATTTCTTGTGCGACCAGCTGTTGTCCACGCCCAGTGCTGAGAACATATGTGCTGACGATCCAATGCTGACCTGCACAGAATTGTTTCTGGCAGATTAAAACCATATGCACCTCAAGGTGACTTGACTATCTTTAGCAGTGCATGTGCAGCAAATGTCGGGGTCGAAGCTCTTTGAGCGAAAGCAGTCAGAAATTTGCATTGATCTACGTGACCATGACATCCAATGTATGCCTCAGGAAAGGCCAGATCGCACGTTGTAGTTGAGGTTGTTTCCACAAGTGACATATTGCTGCTGTTTCTCCAAGTGTTCAGGCAATTTTCCAGGCTCATCATCTGACACAGCCGCATCAGCACGCTGCTTTTTCGATGCTCGTCCACTCTTTTTGTCAGATCCCATCGTATTGGGGATATGCAAATCCTGACTTCTGTCTGCGTATCGTCCTGGCCTAACGTCTCGTCAATACGAGGAGGATTATGGCCTACTTTATTAGTCCAATACGCACGAAGTTTTAATGAAAGAAGCTATTGCTTTAGATCCAGCCGTCTCGATTACTGTCTCTAATGATGAGTCATGCTGAGGCCAGAATACTTCCGGCATGGATCTCTGTTTCATTGGAACATAGGGATCTGGCCTGCATCCTTTTATCGAGACTCTGTCTGTGCATACTCTCTTCACGCCTGCAAGGTCCCCTTTCGCATGTCTTGACCCGACATGGTGGTGTTCAATGGGGCCTTACTCAGCCTGAACCTCCCAGTCAAGCCCGCTCACCCTGTCAGGACCACTGCAGTATCAGACTGCAACTTCAGAGATGCAAGTCTTATCGCTCAGGTTCATCAGGCAGATCGCGATCCTGTGAGAAAGTCCTGGCCACTGCCCCAAAGAAGGCTAAGGAGGAGAGGGGGTGGTAGAAGATGCAAAGTGATAACACGAGCATCTCTAGCACTACCGCAACTGCTGCCTGCCACAACAGTGCAGGGCGTCTGGACAGCTTTGATCATTGCAGGAGCAGGAGGACTCTGGTCTGAGCGTACTAGGTGCCCACCCCCTCTCAGTATCGTGAGGAGGATTTTACATTGACATTGATCCCAGGAATCCTTCTGATAATTTTGCCGTCCATGCAGGATTGGGAAGGAATTGAGTGGGCCCCTAGTAAGCACGCTCATTGGGCTTCTGTTCTCCAATGTTGGCCTGATCGGGGGAGTCCATGCCGGGGCAGTGTATGACACAGTCAACAAATTCATCTTGCCTCTTGCCATTCCCTTGCTTCTATACTCTGCAGATCTCAGGTATCAGGATCTTCACATCTTCTGGCCGCACCTTGCTCTTGGCAAGTGATGATGGTTTGTGTCAAGCGGCTTCTTATGAGCAGGACACACAATCAGCACATGCAATGACTGCAGGAGAGTGTTTCAGGAGACTGGAAGGCTGCTGCTAGCTTTTATCATTGGAGCGTTTGCAACGGTGGTGGGAACAGTGGTGGCCTTCAAGCTGGTGCCCTTGGCCGCGCTCGGTGCACAGGATTCTTGGAAGATTGCCAGCGCGCTCGCAGCGAGGCACATTGGGGGCGCCATCAACTATGTGGCTGTTGCAGAGACGCTGCAGGTGTCCCCATCAGCGCAGATGGCGGGCCTGGCTGCTGACAACCTCCTGTGCGCACCCTCAAGAAAGTCACTCCACAACCTGTATGCATGCCTGTGTGTGATCAAGAAGTGCCTGTCATTCTGACGAGCGCAGGCCATGGCCATGCATGCAAGCTGCGACATGACGTGTCACTGTTCCGGAATGCAGGTGTGCGGTCTATTTCACTACAATCTTCCATTTGGCGCGCAAGATCCCTCCTGAGAGTGCAAGTGCCGGTCAGGCCTCCGCCGATGATCAACCCGCTGCAGAAGGCATCAAGGCATGTTCCCCTCCTCATGGCATGGGTGGTGTTGTAGACAACAAATACAAAATACAGCAATAAGAAGTTGCTATTTTATGCAGGTGTTGGAAGCTAGCACAGGAATAGCTATATCGGCCATTCTGTGCTATGTCGGACAGCAGCTGGCGGTTGCTGTTGGCTTTCCAAGCTCTTCAATCTCAATCATTACACTGCTCACCGTTGCTCTCGCCACATGTTTTCCAACCCAGCTGAAGCCGCTCGTAGCTTCCAGTGAGGGCATAGCCTTCATCCTGCTTCAGGTGTGTTCTTCAACCAAGGGGTTGTCTCCTCTTCATAGGAAATTGGTGTCTGTTTTTATGGCTTTCCTGGTAAGGTGGTTTCTCAGCTCTATTCTTTCCTTTGCAGATATTCTTTGCAGCCGTTGGCGCTTCTGGGCAGATACGAGCGGTTCTGACCACTGCGCCATCTCTATTTCTCTTCTGCTTCCTCCAAATTGCGATTCATCTTGGCATTATTCTGGGAGTGGGCCGGGCAGCTGGCTTTGCCCGCAAGGATCTTTTGCTGGCATCAAATGCAAATGTTGGAGGTATGCATCCCAGTCTGCTCTTCTGTTGTGTCTTGAGAATCCTGAAATCTCTGGGTGGTGTCTCTGCCGGAGTCACACGTCACTCAGGTCTTTGCAACATGCCTGTTCTTGTTGCTTCTCTTGGCTTGGCTTCTGAGGAGCCCTCTTGCCTGAGTAATCTTAATTATTCGCTGTGTTGCAGGCCCCAGCACTGCAGGAGGCATGGCAGCTGCAAAAGGCTGGCAATCGCTGCTTGTCCCAGCACTGCTGATTGGCACTTTCGGGTATTCGTGTGCAACATTCGTAGCCCTAGTTTTAGGGTCCACAGTTCTGCGCGGTATGGTGGTGATATGATCTGCTGCCTGTACTTGTTGGAGTCTGTGCTGTCCAGGAGGCTACATGCATTATCAGTTATTTTTGGTTCCACTTCAAACAAATGGAAGTGCTTTGAGACAAAGCCATGGAGCTGTGAGGTGTAAATCAGATATCAGATTATTCATATGATCTTGCATTTGCACACGCGTGCCACGTGGCAGGGAACGAGCTGAAGTCACTCATGAGAAACGCCTTTGCCATGGCCATCTTGCTAGAAACACTTTACAGAAGGTTTCAAGCATCTTCATCACAGAATCTCTCACATCAACCGGACCTCCAAGCTTCCACGCAAAAATTTCTCACAAGCACAAGTATTTTTGACTTGATTTCAATTGAAATGCTGTGACTTCACTCTAGAGATGATAATAGTCAGCACTGAAGGGCCAGTAGCCCAGATAACGCAGCACACTGTTTCTGCAATACTGCGTTTATAGCAGTCAAGCGCGGTTGAAGCGTTTGATCTCGTACATGATGCTGGGGATGGTGACAGCGTCGCGCACGACTGCTGCGCCCTCGGGGCCGGCGCGCTTGAGCAGCTCCAGCATGCGCGTGTAGTACAGCAGCAGCTGCGTCATGGCCGCCTTCAGCACCTCCCGCCCGCATGCGCTGCTCCTGAAATCCTTCATCGTCTCCCTGCCAAAGATCACATACACATCAGGCACAGAATACAAAACATGAGAGAATGCAGACATGAAAATACAGCGAGCGCGAAGGTAAGCAAAAAGGGCTGCCTCGCAGGTGCTGCAAAGCGCATCGACAACTGAAAACAGAAAACATGCCAGGAGGGGCATGGGACGATTCTGATAAATCCTCCAAGCAAGCTTAACAAGAACTAGCCCATTTTGCTGTTCTGATTCTAGCGGCGTTTACCATAGTCCCTACCTTGCTGGCAGGATAAGAAACTAAGGACCAGGGCATATCATGAAGATCAGTGGGGCAGCTCTGCAACGCACTTGTTGAGGGCTTCTATGGCGGCGGTCCAGCGTGAGGCAAAGTCTTTCATGATGGGCGCGGCCTGCTGGGGGCCATACCCCGGCGCATGGGAGCCCTCGGCCACGCCACCGGCCTTGGCAGCGGCCTCCGCCTCTGTCACAAAGCGCACCAGGTCCACAAACTGCTGCACCAACGCCTCCTCCACATAGATGTTTGTGCACGCTGTTAACTGGTCCTGCACCATGCGCATCACACATTCTGATCAGCATGAGGTCATCAATGTTCTGTGACAAATTTATATTTACAAGGTGAAGGAGGTCCTGAACAAAAGAGCCCCATAATTCTGGTGCAGTACCGTCCACAGATACAAATGGGTGATGAGGTAGTTTGCAGCGGCCCGAATGACTAAAAGTGGAGGGCGGGAAACGGGGTTGAGTAAGTCTGCAGCGCCCCGACTGACAGGAAGTTGAGGGCAGACAGGAGCCGCACCTCGAACTCCTTGATCGTCTCTGCGCCGCTGGCTCCTAGAGGGGCGGTGGGGGGAGGCGGCGATGTGCCAGCGGCGTGAGCCATGTGCCCTCCCCTGCTGGCAGCCTCGCGAAGCAGCTGCATGCACATTCCCATTGTCATCTTTGCCTCACAGTGCTCATCAATAATGAGTAGCGTGCACATCAAGCTGTGGTAAGTCATGGACCACACAAATGCTTGACGCTGTCTGCCTCATGCAGGCATGGCTTCATACGCTATCTGGTGAATTCAAGCAGAGTTACAACATCTCCGGCCATCAGTAGACAATCTCACAACTTCCTTGAGAGTGCAAGAGAACTGGCCAAGTGCAAGGAGCATGTGGCCACCTGCACGATGTGGTGGAAGTTGGTGATGACGAAGATGGTGCCCAGGCGCCTGCGTGCAAAGCGCTTGGACAGGCGCAGCAGCACCTCCATTGCAGCAAAGCGCAGCCGGTCTATATTGTGATCCATCTGCCCATCCTGTGCACAACCCACCGCCACAACTCACCAATTGCACCCCACACTGAACCCATTTAGAGCATTCATGTGCACCAGTCTGTCTTCAATGGGAGAAACAGAGAGTATGGCTGACCTGGTAGTCTGCGTTTAGGAGCAGGAGAGAGGTGGTGAGCATGGCGTAGCGCTGGGTGATGAAGTGCAGCGAAGGGTCCTGCCCGAAGTTGGGCGGGGTGTACGCCTTCATGCTGCTCAGCTGCATGTCCAATATCACCTGCAAAAAGAAGGCACAACAATCTGGAGGCTTCTTATCAGGAAGATCACTTGCTGGGCAGTTGAGCTGCCTGCTAATGCCTCTGAAAGTGAGTAGCACTGTTAAACAGGTGTCCTGTCGTACAGGGGTGCTGACCTTGAAACGGGGCCAGAGCAGGAGGTTGGTGCGGTCCAAGTAGTCGTCCAGGCAGGGGATGCGGCGTTTGTTCATGATCAGCTGGTGGTGGTAGTTTATTCTGATCATCAGCAGCAGGCCCACCAAGTCAAACGTCTCCTGCTCCCCACAAACTTCTGTTAGCAGCCACATCTACCTTATAGGATGCGACATTATTGAACAGCGTATTGATGTTGACCACACAGAGGATCAGAGGGCAAACCTGCAAAGATGCTGCAAGCGCTGATTCGACCACGGCCAGCGTTGCTGCGAAGAGCTCATTGAAGATGGTGTCTTCCTGGAAGAAGTCGCAGCAGAAGAGGTACTCTGCAGTCGCTGTGTCCATGAGCAGCTTGTTCACGCTCCTGAACAACACCTGCAGGACAACAAGGACCGTTGAGAAGGTCATGATTGAAAATACCGTATCTTGGCCCCATGAAGCCATGGTAAATGCACACTGAAGCGCCAGAGCGTACTACTTTGTGCAGTTAAAAACGTACCCCTGTACCGTAAACTAAGTGAGAAATCCAAAGAGGGGAATACCTACTCCGTTTGTATTCATACATTCTGTTGCAGGTCAAGATAGCTGCAAGGTAAGTGGTGGCTGAGTGACCAGGGACCGGGATGTGCGGGCCCCACCTCAAAGGGGGCCTTCTTGGACTCGGACTCGGCGACGTGGGGGATGATGGCGGCCTGCTCCAGGTGGTGCAGGATGTTGCCGCGATCGCCCAGCGCAAAGGCATCCCTGTGCGCCGCATTGGCCCCGCGCGCGAATAGATTCGCCATCACGCCGCCCACCCCCGCCCCCGGCGCCTCCCCAATCACATCCGCTGGACCCGCCAGATCCTCCTGCGCAATTGCCCCCATCACACCAGCCTCCTTGCAGGAGCTCCTCTGGCTCATTACTGATGCTTAGCAAGCACATGACAACATCAGTGCACAATAAAAGGATGACACAGGACCTGCCAGTGATGTGCTGAAGTGGAGGGTGGACCTGCAAGCGCTCCAGGGCAGCCAGATAGGAGCGGAAGTGGGCGGAGAGCACGCGGGACAGTGTGTCCACGTATGCCGAGCGCACTTCCTGGAACACCTCGGGGCCGTGCTGGCGCAGGAAGGTGACCAGGTACTTCTGCTTCAGCAGCACGTTCTGCTGCAGGATCTGGATGTTGGTTTTGGGCTTGCGCAGCTGGTAGATCCTGGGCACACCAGGACACACACACTTCACAAGTCTAATTGATCGGTGACACAGCACTGCAGTACTTGGGCATAGCAATTCAAGGCGTTGAGCATAATTAAATGTGTTCAGAGTAAGAAGGCGGCCAGCAGACCTGGCCATGAGGAGGTCTCGTGACTTGGTGACAGCTTTGGCGCGCAGCCGCTCCAGCTCTGGAGCAATGTCATGCATGGCTGCCGACTTGGCCGCCATCTCGTTGCCCCTCACAAATTCCAGCTTCTTGTGCAGCGCCAGCAGATGCTCCTGCATTTATGCATGCATCAACAGCCTCCCCTCCTCTTTTAATTGCTGTTGCACATGACCATGTGGGGTCAGGAAAACAATTCCCAGCGCAGAGCTAGAAGGGCTTACCGCAAAGCCAGCATCAGGGGGTGCGAGGAGAATGCCATCGATGAGGGCCGGGGGAAGGGCGAGGTTGTCTAGAAAGGTGCCCAGTTTGGCCTCAGCTGCCTTGCGGTTGCGCAGGCGAACGCTCATGGACTGGCTCTGCTCCTGCAGCGCTCGGATCTCGCTGCTGATATTGCCCAGATCCGCCTGAAACTTGCCCAGCATTCCCTCCATTGTCGCCAGGATACTGTCGCAGCTGCTGATCTGCACCCACGCTGAATCTTTTCAGGAAGCTGCTTGCTTCTACAAATTGTGCTTGCCTATTGTGCATGCAAAAGATGGTGAATATGAATTGGTATGCATGTAATTTATACAAGAAGGCAGCGTCTTCAACATTGATCCGGGGATTGCTCAGAAGTATTCTAGTGCACTGGCCTGCTGGTGTAGCATGACGAGGTTGTCTGATTCAGACAGATAGTCCTGGATGGACTCCAGCTCAGCCTGGCGCAACCGAGCCTCGTAGTGCCTGCCATATTCCTTGGGATCACAACCCTGGTCCAGTATTGCGCGCAGCACCTCATGGCCCGCATATGTGTCCAGCTCGTCCTCTACCCCTGAGTATCCAAGACAATGCGTAGAGTACACAGGACGGACAGCACACCATTACAGTGTGTTATGGGGCTTCTGGCAAGAAGCTCTTCAGCTCTGACCCTGACCGTCTCCTTACAGATGCACTCTGGCCTGCTGCCCTTGACGAAATTCCCAGCAAAATAATTGCCTCAATCAATCAGAGGCAATCAAATTTATAATCGACTTGCGAGAGGAGACAGGGAAATACATCCTTGCTCACCTTTCAAAGATACGTCCGAGGACGTTATGTCAAGGTCTCCAAGAGACAGGTCTTGTGGAAGAGCATCATCACCCTCGTCATCGTTGGCTCCGCTTGCTAGATTGCCATTCTCATCGTCAACAAAGTCTTGGGGGTCCTCGTGAGGAGTTACACTCATCAGCGCAGACAGAGGCTCGCAAAACCTAGCTGGAACAGCTCTCAAACCATGAAAGAAAGCTATTCAACTCTTTGCAACCTAGTTATCATGACAGCATTCACAAGACAGCGAGGTCTCACAGAATCTGCAGGAAAGTGCAGGGTTCTTTTAGCTAGGCACGCCTGTAAGATCAATCGCTGTGGTGCGAGAAATTAAAGCTGTCTAACTATTATTGAATGCTCGCACATCGGTGTCCTATGATACTCTTGAATGTGGCATTTTTTCCGCAAATGTTAGCAACATATTCATGCATGGCCTGTCACCTCATTTGGCTCCTGCTGGGCAGCTTTGAATCCTTCAGAGACAGAAACTCTGATCATTTATGTTGATACTTTATGATTGGATCACACTGATGGCGCCAGCTGCAATGCTTGCCTTGGAATTTCCACCAATGGGTTTGCATGCATCAAAATTGGGCCGAAAAGGGATTAGACAGCTGACTAGCCTAGCCAGCTGGCAGCTTGTGAGGGGGGCTTGAGTGCCACCCCCAGAGGTGACTTGCCATGGCCATGGCAGCGGCTGCCGCAGCTGCAGCACAATATGCCAGGCTGTGCATCTAGAATCCTGATCATTGATGATGGTGCCGAGAGTCCTCTTCCCCAACTTGTTAAAGAGAGAACATCAAGTGTCATAAAGTGACCGGTTTTCATGTTTTTGGTGATGCTAATAGAGTTGACATTATCAAGACATTCAAATTCACAGTTCGTCTTCATTTAGGATCATTTTAGATTACCCAAAGCTCCCGGAGCCAGTCATTGTCCAGCACAATTGTCTGCAGCCATGCACGGAACCAACCATTGTCAATGTCAGCATAATATGATCTCAGGTGCAAGGGCACAACCGTGCAGTTGCAGGATGCGACGCATCACAGCGGGGCTGTTGTTGGGCAATCAAGCAGGAATGAAAGGTGCCCAGAGCAGGGTCCATGACGTAGTTGGGGATGTCTCCTCCCAACTCCACAGCACAGCCACTCTCACAAGGGAAGTGCTGCTTGAGAATCTCGCAGCTGTTGATGAACCAGAAGTTGCTCTCGCTGCACTGCTTCTCCACGCTCCTGCGCAGTGCACAGCAGAAAAGTCACACATCCTGCTGCGGTGGCAAATCATGGACAAGGAGGTGCCTGGAGGCCCGTACAGCTTTATTTAGCACGCTTCCCACCTGCAGGTGATAGAGCAGTCGACAGCCCTTTCTGCTACCGTGGGCTGAAGCTGAGGATCTGGCAGGACACGCAGGTGTTTGGGCAGCAGCGGGCAGGCGCGGCGGTCAGCCAGGAGCACTTGGGCGCCACCCGGCACAGGAATGCGCGTCAGATGGCGGTAGTGACCCCGCGGAAACGGCCACAGCTTCAGAGGCTTCACCAAAGCCTCATACTCCTCCATCAGGTATGGCACCAGGTACACCTGACCGCACATGTTGCATTACTTGCTGTGGTATCTGGGTGATATCTGTGGAATGACTGCAGAAAGTCATGGCAGCCCAGCAATGCAGTACTGCAGGATCCCACAATGTGCTCTGGAGGCCTCACCTTGCCCGGCTCAAACTTGGCGTCTAGCAGACCACCAGTCCAAAGCTCTGCTTTCAGGACTAATGTTCTCATGTGATTCTCAAACTCAGGCTCCATTAGGGAATGCAGATCGCCAAAGGCATCTGCTCCTTGCTCTGCCCAGGCCATGCCTTCCAAGAATGTCTTGAAGACATTGGCGTTCATGTTTGCTCCAAACTCCCCAATGTTCTTGTTGCGATTGACCTCGGGCACAACACAATCTCGCCCTGTGCAGCAATGTGCAGTCCTTTTGCTTGCCTTACAAGACCCCATGCAATACATGTTTCACATGTTGCATTCACAGAGGTGTCCCTTCACGCACATGCCCCACTGTGCTGTACTCAATGCTGGCCAGATTGAATGATGCATACCTTTGGAGGTCGTGTTCAGCCGCATCCAATGATCCCAGGCTTGATTTGGAAATTGTGTTCCAATTTCCAGCCAGAGCTCTTTTCGCATCATCCACCCAAGCCCCGGAAAGTACGATGAGCGATACTGCAGTCCAGGTCTTCCTTCAGCCACTTGCATCCCAAGAGACCCTTCTAAGTATTGCTTAACAAAGTGTATGGTGAAAAAAGGTCGTTGAGGCTTTGCAAAACCCACCAATCTTGTTTTGTTCCACTCCAAGGATGCCTGGCCGTTGTCATTCCATGATGATGCGCACCAGATGGATGGATCCTGCTGCATTAGTCCTGCTGTTGCCTACAGACATGCCGACCCATCAAACACATTTTCATTGCTTGTGGATCAAAGTTGCACACCACAGTTGCAGGTTCAGATTGCTGCTGTGTAAAGTAAACCCCATCACCTGGAAGAAGGCAAGGAAATCAGGACTGAAGATCATGTCATCCTCAATGATGATGGCATGAGTGCGTCCCTCCTCCAAGAAGATTTTATCCAGGCCCCATTTGTAGTGTTGGGACAGCCAGGCATGCCCAGGCTGTGAGGCACCATCAAGCAGCATTTGAGCGATACATTCGTGGTTGTGGGGCCAGCGCATGGTCATACTAGAGGGTACATAGAGGGTACACAAGCTCAGAAGCTGCATTTATCTTGCCACATGATGGATTCTGTATCACCTGGTTAGGACCAAGTAAGGGGTTCCGAGGATGTTGCCAATGTACAAAACCCCTCGCCTTGGGCAGCATAAAATGTGCCTGCCCCAATCTTTCAACAAGCGCTGCCACTCCAGGATGGCTGCCATCTTGGGATACGTATACTGTCAGCTGCTCAAGGCCTTTAAGGCTCGCCAGCGACAGAAGTGTCTTCTCCAAGTATTCCTCCCTGTGGACATCAGATCAGCCGTGTGACACAGGTTGCTCGCCCATCTTGGAGCAGGACATGAATGGCAGATAGATAGAAGCATGTGTGCACACCTATCATAGCAGAACAGGATGATCGAGTCCACCAAAGGAGGACTGTTGATCCCTGCTTTAGTTTTGTCTGGCGTCCTGGCAGTGACCTAGGCACAATCATTGCGTGGTTAGAGAAGGCTCTGTTCAGGTTGTGCTGCTGACAGTTACTGGGCCTCTGATGACGTCATCAAGGAAAGACAGCAAAAGAACAAGGTAAGGTTTCACAGGAGGACTCCTGTGATAGCTGTTGCCAAGGAATCAGGGAATTACAGGCAATCAGATACAAGTGATAAGTGCTGGAATTCTAGCTCCACCTGTGTGTGATCACGCCGCAGATGATTTGTTTCCTTTCTTGTCTGGGTCCTTCCTAACTCTATGGTGCTTGGCTCTGCCTTTCTTATGTAAGAAGCACGGTTGCTTGAAGAATAATGACTCCACTCATGAAGAATCGCAGTCAAGAGTAAGAACGAGTTTAATACGAGAATAAAAATGAGCGTTTTCTTCATCAAGATTGCAGATCAGGCTTAAATTGACCATCACTGCTCAAAGTCGTGATCAGATGTGGTGATTACAGAGCACAGAGATGAACCTGCGTTTCCAAATTTTTAGATGTTGGAAAATCCCATCAAAGTCTCGACGGTGTTGACAGGAAAAATGTTGCTTTGTCAGAGCTCACGTGCGGCCTCAATGCCTTGACTTCTGCAGGATGGAAGTTCTTGATATGTCAACATCAAAATCTATATGCCGATAGGGTTATTGGGCTATTTAGGAAGTGATCGAGAGTACAGCTGTTGGGTGCTGTGCACCCATGCATTGTGATGGAAACTTCCATTTATTACCAAGTGTTGACTGCCGTCCAAACTTACAGTGATGGACAGCGTCAGATGAGCTCCTTTTGACCACGATGTTGCTAAGAAATCTTTCCAAAGAAGTCCTAGCGAGCATCTGTAAGAAATCAATTCAGATCAGAAACACGAACGCACTTCTCAGGTAGGCTCTTCTGGTGTCGTGCGCCCCATGCAAGAGGCCAGATCTAATGAGATTATCAGATATCTTTGGGGCTTATGTGCTCCACCCATGGTCCCAATATTGAGGGGTAAGGTGCTGCAGGTGTACAAGCTACGCAACAAAGGCAGAAGAATACGATCTTATTGCTGAAGAGAAAGGACTAACGAGAATCGATGGGTGCGCAGGCTTTTGCATGCGCATGCTGATGTTCTAGCTTGGTGCAGTGGTCAGAGGAAGGAAATTAAAGCACTTCTCACTTGGGTCTCTGTGTGATGAAGATGCGCGGCCAATGGATTTATAGTGAACAATGAGGATGTGGAAGGAGCAGTCCTGTGCGTCGGAAATCTCTGCACTGTCTGGAATGTG
Source organism: Coccomyxa subellipsoidea C-169 (assembly GCF_000258705.1). NCBI lineage: Eukaryota > Viridiplantae > Chlorophyta > Trebouxiophyceae > Coccomyxaceae > Coccomyxa > Coccomyxa subellipsoidea. Next base: position 1,815,951 of record NW_005178031.1, read on the forward strand.
AAGAAGCGAGAAGACATCACCCTTGACAGTGTCGCTCTTCTTGATCTTATCACCCCACCACCAGGTGAGGTCCTCCTCACGTCCGCCAGTGTGGTCATGGCATGGCCAAGCATCTGCTTGGGGTGTGAGTTGCCTTTATGGTGCGGATGCAGACTTGCTGATCATCGGTTGTGGCCGCTCGAGCATGCGTCTCCCAAAGGCATTCACCGATGGCCTCTCGTCCAAAGGCATCTCTGTGGAAGCCATTGACACTGCAAATGCAGCTGCCACATTCAACATACTGAATCAGGAAGGACGGAAAGTTGCAGGAGCCCTGCTTCCTGTTGGCCTGTGAACAGATGAAGAGGCCTGCGATCTAGATCCATGACAACATTGGTTTGGATTTGGGTGCAATTTTGCGCACCGTATCGCCTCAGATCAGCGAGTGACATCGATGGGCTGCAACTGGCCACTGGCCACTGGCCGCCAAACTGCGGCAGTTTGGCTTGCTGTGTATAAGCATACAGAGAGATGTGGTCCAGGATTCCATGAATACAGACCTTGCTTGAAGCAGGAATTCAGTTAAATTAGAGATGATTTTGGAGATTCACATATGTTACAATTGTAAGGCCTTGATCATGAGCTAGCCACTGGCGCTTTGCTGGATGATCCTGCTCCTCTAGAGATCTGTCTGCTTGCAGCTTCTAACTGTAATAGAATTCTGGGATGATATAGGCCATCATGATGACTAGTTGCATCCACATCGCAGCTTGCGCGCACTCACCATGGCAGACATAATTATGAAGGTCACGGCGTGAGTCTGCAGAGTTAAGTCTGCAAATTTAAATGAGCAATAAATGCGCTGATCATGTTGTCCTGAGCCCTCATCATGCACAGTTTTGGAATATGCACAAACTTTACAGTCTCTTGCCCAATCCAGATCGACCAGTCGCATGCCATGAGGGCATGCTGTAGCCATGCAGCCAAGTCAGGCAATTTCTCATGTTCTCGGTTGGAATCTCAAATTTCGAGACTCGAGGGAGGAAGGAGGAAATTTGGAGAATGCAAAGTGTTCTTCTGCAAGCATATAGGAGCGGTGATTCCGAGCGTATTTAATTTCGGAGGGCTTACTTTGGGAGGAATTCTTAGGGACACTCAACAAGAGCTGTTTCATCGTCTGGTCACTGGCAATAGACACTACATTGAACAAGGTCCAGCTATGTCAGGACAGGGCGAACAGATGAATCTTCCAAGTGAAGAGGCTCGTAAAAAGGCTCAGGCTGCGAAAGAATACATTGAGAATATGTACAAATTGCAGCAAAAGAACCTTCAAGAAAGACGAGACAGGTACCAAGCCTTCGTCAGAACAACGAGCTTATCGATAATATTCAGCCTTCTGTGTGATTTCATTCTCTGTGTTATCAATAAGGCCAAGTTCCCTTGCACAGTCATCAACTCCATCCCCGTTTTCACCTCGTCAGTTTGAGACAGACATTAAGCCTGAGTTCTGCCTCTCGCAATTGCGTCAGATGGTGCCGGTATATCTGCTCTTTTTTAAAAGATCTACGTACATAGAACCAATCCATATCCCTGTATTGCAGGCGTATCAAGTTAGAGAGGAAACTTCAGGAGGACACCCTGAGTGAGGAGGAAAAGAAGAAGCAGAGAGAGGCATTGCAGCAGCAAGAAAGGGACTACTTCAGGCTGCAGAGGCAGCGCCTTTCATCCAATGACTTTGAGGCATTGAAGCTCATAGGACGGGGAGCTTTCGGAGAGGTGTGTTCAGCCTTGGACCTCTGTTGTAATATGCCACATAATTCTCTCTAATACTCTTTCTACGCTGATGTGCGAATGACTGCACCTGCATTGCCTTGCCAGGTCTGGCTGTGCCGGGAACAGAAGACTGGGAAGACGGTCGCGTTGAAGAAGCTCAAAAAGTCAGAGATGCTCCGCCGAGGGCAGGTGGATCATGTGAAAGCAGAGCGCAACGTGTTGGCTGAAGTTGACCATCCGTTCATCGTGCGCCTGTACTACTCATTTCAGGTAAGAAGCCCCTGCATGCTTTGCTGAAAAAATTCCATGTGCCTGTTGGTGACAAGTTGCGCATGCAGCTCCTATTTTGTTGAGGCTCAGAACTGCAGCTGGCCTGCAGGACGAGGAATTCCTGTACCTGGTCATGGAGTATCTGCCAGGCGGAGATGTCATGGTAGGGATCTTCAAGGCAAAATAGCAGCACCTTCTTCCTCAGCTCACTAATGCATATGTTGTAATGGATTACTGGAGAAGACAAGTTGACTGCTGTGGCTGACTGCTGTGCCTCCTTCAGACACTGTTGATGCGCAAAGACATCTTGTCTGTGGAGGAGACTCGCTTCTACATTGCAGAGACTGTGCTCGCCATTGAGTCCATTCACCGGCATAGCTACATCCACAGGTATGCTCTTTCTAAAGCAACCAGTTGCTTTCCCTTGTTGATTATTAATGTAGATGAGAATGACATGAGCTGACCTGCAATATGCTGATGCAGAGACATTAAACCGGACAACCTCCTCTTGGATGCTTCTGGGCACATGAAGCTGTCAGACTTCGGCCTGTGCAAGCCAGTCGACGTCTCAAAACTGCCTACGCTGCATGAGGACAAAAACCCCAGCGTATCCCAGTAAGTCTTCCCCTTCCATTGAACTTACTCATTATGTGTCCTGCTCCGAAAGCCCCAATACTGTCTTCAGACAAACAAGCACGATCTGTACATACTATTTGAGGTGTAAAGAATTTGTGTCAAATGCTATTGCAGGCCTCCTGTGGACGACTTGAGAGACCAGAGGAAGCCGTCTCCGTCTGCTCTTCTCAATTGCTGCGGCTGTGGACCGCAAGTGGCAGTCAGCCCACCCAGCCAGAGCAGCGAGCCTGGCCAGAATTACAGGTCTGCAATTCAGCACAGGCCACCTTGTTAATCTTTGGCAGAAAGGCAAATTTGCTGATGGGTTCTGCCCTGTCATAGGACTGAAGGCGCTCCAGAGCCCAGCACCAGCAGAACCCAGAGCGAGAAGCTGGCCCACTGGCAGAGCAACAGGCGGAAGCTGGTGAGATCTCCAGCACTCATGCACACTCTTTCTCTCACCTAACCTGGCCTATGATGCTGGGCAAGTTCTTGCAATGTCCTGCTGCTGCAAAAGACTATCAAATCACTGCTTATACCAAGGGGAATTTAATGTAGAACAGCCAGGTTAGCAGATTCTCAGTAGAGCTCGCAGCCTGCCACATGAAGATTTGCATTCGAACCTGAAAATGAGCCTGAAAAGAACTCTTGGCACTGCTATCACTATCACGTCATTGGTGCAGGCGTACTCGACGGTGGGGACGCCAGACTACATAGCGCCGGAGGTGCTGATGAAGATGGGGTATGGCATGGAGTGCGACTGGTGGAGCGTGGGGGCCATCATGTACGAGATGATGGTCGGCTACCCACCCTTCTACTCCGACGACCCCATGACCACCTGCCGCAAGATTGTCAACTGGCGCTCCACCCTCCGATTCCCCCCTGAGGTGCTGCAGCACAATCCCTCATGCTCACGATGCCTGATCTGGGCTAGTACATCTCTGTGGATGTCTGCATGGCCCCACCACACCAACAAGCTGATCTCCAGCTCTGTATGCCAATTTATGTTTGGGTGATCAATGATGAACACCTCTGAATTTAGTGGTGGCACGCAGGTCAGCCTTCCGCCTGACGCGCGCAACCTGATAGAGAGGCTGCTGTGCAATGTGGAGGACCGTCTGGGTAGTCACGGCGGCGCTCAGGAAGTCAAGGTGTGCATCAAGGCCCCAGACAGTCCATCTCGTTGCATCCATTATCAAGACAAGCAAGACCAAACTGTGCAGCGTATCCCTTTTTTATCTATTACATACATGCAAAGGCCTCTCAATGATATCTGAGACTCTGCTGTGGATTTATCAAATAATGTTGTTTGTGCGTGCAGGTGCACCCATTCTTTGCTGGAGTGAAGTGGGATGAGCTGACGACGCAGACACCGCCCTACAGGCCATGCGTAACGCACGAACTGGACACTCAGAACTTTGAGAACTTTGATGACGAGGCAGGCATGTCCAGCGGCGGCAGCAGCAAGCGCTGGGGCCGGGCAGACCCCAATTTCATTGGTTACACCTACAAGAACTGGGAGGCCGTCAGCTCACCCGGTGAGGCCTTGCAACCACAGATGCTTGATGGCATGACACTGCAATGTACCTAAAGCAATATTGCTTGGTTTGGCAATTCATTCTCGTATGTATTGAGCTGAAATGTGCACTCGTGCACAGGCGAGGGGCAAGCGCAAGGGCACATGCAGCTGAAGCCAAAGACGTCTTCGCGGCCGAAGCTGAGCGATGTTCAGGGGACTTTTGCTGAGCTTGACATGAACAGCCGCCCATCACGATGACATCTGAGTGATATAGCTTGTAGATACAGAAGGAAAGATATGATGAAATCCATGTAATCTTTAGAGAACAGAGATGCAGATTGAGGCAGAGCAAGCGCTTTGTACTGTTCCACCCTCTGGGTTCAAGTACTCACATGGAACAAGAGCATGTAAGACTGTCTTTGAATCTGGTGCTCATGCTACATTCGAGAAGGTGCTTGCAGAGGCGTGATATAGATATGTAAATGGTAGCAAGCCAAAGGTACAGCATGTCAAATGGTGTTCCTACTAACATGTTGCGTTCAGTTGAGAATGACTACCATCCTACAACCATTGTCCTCCATCATTGCTTCTATTCTCTTCTCGTGTGGGCAAGGCCGGCAATGCAGCGACACCACATAGATACATTTGGCAAGCAATCAAACGACCTCCTGGGAAGAAAAGAGCTGTCAATGCTCAAATCTGAGGAGCCAACAAAGTTCACTAAATGAACTAAGTGCCAGAATGACTGCAACCGCAGCAGGGGCTGTGGCAAGAACCACAATGAATGCAGCGGCATTCGCATTGTTGATGCGCATGTCTGGGCATAATGCACACCCTGGTCACACCCTGGTCAGCAGTTGCTGCTACTAGGAGCGTTCAGCAATCTAGATGACACCTGCGGCCTTCTCGATGTCCTCTACAAGCTCGGGGGCAAAGCTGCTGGCGAACTTGGCGAGGGAGCCGAGGGCGCCCTGGCCGGTGGCCAGAGCCTGGACGCCAAAGCCCAGGAAGGCAATCATCGCCAAGCGGCCGTGCTTGAGCTCTGCCTCCTTCAGCTTGAAGGCGCGCGCGTCGTCGCCGGTGGCCAGACCCAAGGGGTCGAAGTAGCCGCCTGCAAACAGTAGTGCCAACTTCTAAGCATTGCACTCCAATCAGAGCACAACAACATTGTACTGCTAAAGATGTTACATTTATTGTTACACGAATTTCCTGCCAGAGGCAAGGTGCGTCTGCAGACAAGCTGCAGTTAACGGCTACCAAAATCCTACCCCGTGTTGGACTCGCCACATCCAGGCAAGGCCCAATCAACCATGGGCATGGTGCTCAGTTTTCACTAATGCCCCTTGCCAGCCGGGGCACATATTGTAAGCAATAATGAAGACTCTCACACGTTATCCAGTGGCAAGAACCAGGGCAGCAGATTTGTTGGTCTCTGAAAGACCTCTGAAATCGGCACCCAGCAGATGGGCAGGGGCACAATGTAGAGCATGCGGAACATGATACAGCCCAGCAAAGGGGAAAGGGGCAAATTCATAATGTGCTTACCGGGGTAGATGCGAGCCTGGGGCTCAAGCTCGCGGTTGCGGTAGATCTCGGCGCCACCCACAAGGATGGCCTCAATCCACACCAGCTGGCTGATGGAGAAGGGCAGGCTGAAGCCCAGGTACTGGGCACCGTCCAGCTCCACCTTTCCAGCGTCCACCCTGGGTTCATGCAGAACAAGTCAGCTTTGGAGCATAGTCTGCGCTGCTAAAACCCCTAGAGAACTCGGGGGGCGGTATAAATGCTGAGCACCGTGCCCACGGTGGATTGGGCTTTGCTTTCCCTGGGCTGTATCTTGTTCCACATGCTCTACATTGTGCCCCTGCCCGTCTATTTGGGTGCCGATTTCAGGGGTCTTTCAGATATAATATAAAATCCGCTGACCTGGTTCTTGCCACTGGATAACCTGTGAAAGTCTTCATTATTACTTACAATATGTCCCCCGGCTGGAAAGGGGCAGTAGTAATATTTGACCGCCGTGCCCACGGTTGATTGGGCCTTGCTTGAACCTGGCGAGTCCAACAAAGGGTATGATTTTGGTAGCCGTTAAATGCAGCTTGTCTGCAGACACACCTTGCCTCTGGCAGGAATAGCAGTGTCTTAATAATGAATAAAACATCCTCCAGCAGATCTAAGTACAGCGTGCACCTCTGGCATCAACTGGCACTCACTCAGCACCCCAATTTAGAAGCACATTGACTGGCTGGCAGGCAAGAACTGGTCTAAACTTACCAGGAGACGCCAGTGGAGGCCTCTGCAACGAGCACTCCGAGTGCGCCGAGCATGGCCCACCGCCCGTGGATGAGCTCTGTCTCGCGGAAGCGCTGGAGGCCGAACACCTCGTCGTACGGCTGGAGGGCAGTGTCGCTGATCTTGGTCTTGGGGGCCGCGAACTTGCCAACAATGGCGCCTGCCTTGTTGACTGCCTTGTTCTGGTCAAGCTGGTCGATGCCCACCTGCATCAGATATGCAAAGGTTCAGTTGACGTGCAGCTGGTGCTCAGATGTGACCCATGCAGCCCAAGTGGCATTGGAGGATATGAACACAAGCAAAAGCGTGAAAGTCAGATGAGCACTTGCCTGAAGGTAATCTTGTGGCGATGATAGCCCCAAGGGGTCGAACCCTCTGTCTCCCGGCAAAGATCCATCCAACCAGGCTGGCCTCTCGGTGTTGGGGAGCCACAGGGCGTCACCTGCATTGAAATGCCGGGATATGATATGCGAAAAGTAAACATGCTCATCATTCAGCCAAAAAAAAAAGTCAGATTCTAAAAGTGAATTTGACATGTCATTACAGACCGTAAGAACTTGTTCCATGCAGTTGAGGCTTAGTAAAGTAGCGCACCACCACCGCTGCCCTTCCTCTTGCCGACGCGCTGGGTTCCCACCGAAGTCTTGGGAACAGCCTTCTTGATGGGAGTAGCGACGGCCCTTTTGACCGGGGCTGTGGCCTTCTTCAGCTGCTTAGTGCCTCCCTGACAGTACACCACAAGTGCCCATCACACCACGTCCAACCAACCCTCACCCTTTATTGCGCTGCAAAGCAACAAGAGTTGACCCCAGCTGTGCGACAGAAGCTGACTGACCTTGAACAGAGCGTTCAGGCGGGATCCATTGCCACGGCCAATTGCTGAGCTGCTGCCACAGAAGGCCTGGCGCTGGAGAAGAGCTGAAGATCCCACCATCTTCTCTGCGCACAGAAAAGCACCTCAGTTAATTTGCTGTTTCGTACTCATCAGCGCAATAATCATCTCCATTGTGACCAGTCCTTTCTCGATACAAGCTTCTTGATCACTCATTTGAGAGTGATTCCGGATATCCAGCCTCACGTCCCACCCCCCTTTCTTGGTAGCGAAAGGGGCCGAGAGCCGCAAGAAAGGACATCATATATCTTAATGCTTCATGAAAAAGGAAGAGCCTGTGCACGCCGCTATGAGCAAAGGCCAACTTTCTGCGACCGGAGCTAGGGTGAACAGTTCGCAAGCACCCTCAAGGGCGCAGAGCTCCCGCGCACCTGCAATCTACCGATTCGCAGCGATGTTAGTGCTGCAGGCTGCAGAAATCCCCCGCCAACGAAAGTGCGTCGATAGAAGGGCCCGCAAATTGAGATAACGTTCAGATTGTAAGATTGGCCAAATGTTGCTATTCCCCTGCCAGACATCCCAGGGTTTATATACACAGGGAATCTGACTCTGCCTCTACACTCTGCCTCTAGAACACCAAAAAGTTTCCTGCGATCAGTCTCACCAATTCATAAAGATCGCGATCTAAATATATCTCTGTTCTATTGCGCAGTATCCCAAAGAGAACGGGCGAGTGGGTGTAATTAAGGAGGGCTGCGCTGGATCCTATCGAGTGTCCACAGCAATGATACAGTGCTTTCGGCAATGACTGGGGGAAAAGCCGCCTGGGGTGGGACGGTCTGGGGAGTTGAGTCGGCAATCCCCACACGTGAGCTTAAAGAAGGGGAATCGGCGTGCTGTATTTGTTTCCATGCTCCTGAGGAGATCAGGTTCAGTCCCTGCAAACATGTCGTCTGCCAGCCGTGCCTTGATCGTCTACGGCAGGCCAACATCTTCAAGGTGATTCTGAGCAAGAACTGCATCAATTGGCCTTCGCTCCAATATGCAAGAGCGCAAGACCTCGTTCCTAGTGTGTCACTTCTCTTGTGTCTCCCTGCAGGCAGACGCTGGGATAAAGTGCCCCTTCTGCCGGCAGTTTGTCGAGGGATATTTCCCGATCAACGATGGGTGAGTGGCCTGCTGGCCCATGTGTAGACCCTCCTTGCTGCTTGTGGCCAGGAAATTTTCTCATGCACTTCCACATTTATGACTTGTGAATGGACACATCTGACATTCCCTTGTGTTGTCCATGACAGCGCTGGGAAGGGCAACCCGGCCCTTGTCGAGGCAAACAGGGCAGCCCGTGCAGCGGCCGTAGCTAGGCAGCCTGTTGTTGTCAAGAAACAAGCAGCGGTGCGTCCACCTCCTGTACTTTCTATTCTCCATGCTTCTTGGATCTCAACAAAAGCACCTGAGCTGGCGCTAGCATGCTGACTAAGTGGATGCCAACTTCTGCGTCGCAGGTGCACGATGTTCTGCCTCCTTCGGATTGGGAATGCGCAAAGTGCCAGAACATCAACTTCTCCGCGCGCTCAAAGTGCAACAAGTGCGGCCAGCCAGGGCCGAAGGGCGCACCAGCGATCATTCATGGAGCACCGTCAGGCGTGCGCAAGGCAAGGACAGACTCCCCACTGTCTCATCGTGCATGCATAATAACCAGGCAGAATTGCCATTCAACAGACACTAAGGTGGTGCATGTTTGTTTGCCCCAGGACGTCCTGAAGTGCACCGACAAGGAGCTGAGAGACTGTGCACTGGAGAAGATGCACCCCAACTTCCAGCAGGCCTTCCAGGAGGCGGGCACGCCAGCGCAGACCGGCCTGGTGCCGGGCGCGGTTGGCGGCAACGCCGATTCGGTGATCGCTGCCATGTCCAAGCGCGGCCAGGACCGCCTGCACCACGTCATCCGCATCCTGGCAGGTGCGCGCCCCATGTCCCGTGCTGCAAGCGATGCACTGCTGCATGATTGCATGACAATTGTTGCATGATTGCAACCAGAGAATCGAGAATCATGCTGCAAGTCTGAGGCCTGCGTATGTGCCTTGCAGAGAAGGGTCATGTCAAGGAGCTGGCGACGGCATTCTATGGCAACTACACGGTCCAAGACCTGCTGGACGCGACGCACAAGTTCAGGCAGGCTGCCGCCAAGCTGCGTGCCCGAAAAACCGCAGCCAGTCAGGACATCGAGAGGATGCTCGGCTTCTCGGACGGGCAGGACTCGCTTGGTACAGCGCCTGCCTCCTACTCTGTCCTACATAAAACCGTATACAACCCTGCTCAATAAAGAAGCATGCCTAAGGATTGTTTTCCTGCAAATCGCTTCTCCTCCTGCTGCAGAAGCCACAGAGTGTGTCTATGGATTCATGATCATGCTTGCTCCGCGATGATTGCGCTCACACACCAATAAGGTCCTGGCATGCTTGCGTAGGCCGGATGGCGAGAGGCATCGCGGGGGCCATGCCAGAGGGCGCAATGCACAAGCAGGGCATCTACGTGGTGCTCAAGCTCCTGGAGGTGGGTGACTGCGCAGACATCCTCCCGCTGGCGTCCAAGCTGTTCCCGGGAGGCCCAAAGCTCACAACCGACCTGCACTCCCCCGAGGCCTGGCGTGGCGTCAAGATTATGACTGGTCTTGTGGACGCCATGGTGCGTTGTCTCATCTGCTACCTGTGCAGTGCCAACCGGCTGGCCAGAGCTGGAAAACTCACTTTTCATTGGATATGACTGGTGTCGAAAATCTTGGCTGCTTGGCAAACCTCTACACCCAATAGTGTGACCAACTGCACTGTCTCCAAACAAGCGGATCTTCACACCCAAGAAGGTGACAAGCTGCGCTGACAAAACTTGCTGGTGCAGAGCGAACTGGCGCACCAGGGGGGCCACATGTCTGCAGCAGCAATGGGGCTCCTCGACAGCCTGTGCGGTCTGTACCTGAAGGATGAGCAGGCCGTCATCAAGCTAGCCCAGCACAAGAACTATGGCCCCATGCTTGTGGACGCTGCCTCTGCAGGCCTGCCGCGCCCAAAGTGCAAGCAGGTAAGTTCATCTTCAATCCATGGTGTGAAGAATTTACACATGCATCAGGTCAAGTTGCATGGCTGGTTCTGAGCTCTTTGTGCTGTGGGCAGATGCTGACATTCCTGGCCAACAGTACTCGGCAGCTTGTGGAGAACAGATGGGGTCTGAACACTGTGACGGCCTTGGTCTCTTTGACTGCAGCAGATGAAGAGTGAGTGCTTTCTTGCAGGAGTCCTCTTGAATTGCTTTGTCAGTTATTTTCCAATGCACATCACCCTGAAGCACTGTCATTATTGCCCGTCTGCAGTATCAAGGACATCATAGTGACCCACATCTGCATCACTGCGCAAGCACTGGAAGGCTCGTTTGCACGAACAGCGGTGAGAACGAGCTCCAAACCATCAGAATCCATCTACTTTGCTGGCCATTTCCGCCTCTGAAGTTCTCATGCTTTCCTTCCCCTGTTCTAGCTCACACTGCAAATAATCTGCTGTGTGGCCATGTCAGGTGAAGAGCTGGACCAATCAGCCATCTCCTGCTTTTGGAGCAAGTCTGGTGTGGAAGATTCTGCAGCGACTGGATGATGAGGACGAGAACAGCTGGGTGAAGAGCATTGTGAACGAGCTGTTCAAGTGCCTTGGATCGATCCAGAGTCAATTAAAGGCCTTGGACATGCTCAGTGATGCCCTGTGCTTGAAGGGGGTCCCAGACCATGCAGTGGCCTCTCACATGCAGGTGTGACCCTGCGCTTCACAGCAATTTGCAAGACCGGGCCCCTTTCATGTGAAAGGATTACTGCCGTCCGGCAAAGGTGCATGATCCGGTGTGTCTATTGATGCGATGTTCGTGTCCTGGCAGATGCTGCATGATGTGCTGGGAGATGCGAGAGCTGAAGAAATGCTGAAGAACGTTGAGAGGCAGCGGGGAGCTAAGGTTGCCCAGCAACCGCACAACAAAGTAAGTGCCATCCCTGCTATGTGTAGATGAATTTCTTGTCCCATCCTTTCTGTGGGATGCAGACGATGTAAAATTGCATACTTAATGTGATAGATGAAGAGTGTTGTGCAGGCTCGTTCCGGAGGTGTGCAGCCAGGCGCAGGTGGAAAATGCCCTGTGCAATTTGGCTCACTAAACGGCCACGAAGACTACAGCAGCGTGTTTGCGTCCCCGCCGCGGAACCTGCCTGCAGCCAAGGCCCCCGCCGCGCCGCACCCCTCTATACTGGGGCCTCCATTTGTGCCGCCGCCTGCTCAGCCGCAGCCGCCGCCCCCACTGGCGCCTCCACCAGCAGCCCCCATCCCCAACGGGTGGGTAACAACACGCAGCGTGCCTGTGCAAAGAGATGCTCTGCTTGTCTTCCAGCGTCAATTTTTGGTACAGGAGTATCACAAGGGATCTCATGGGACTCTTGTGCTGAGCAGGATTCTGCAGTCCGGTCCACTGCTGCCAATCCCCCCGCCCACCCAGATGGCCAACGGCACCAGGCCTCCCCCACCGCAGAGGCTGATGGTGTCGCCTCGCGGCCAAGGCTACAAGCCTGGCCCTCCTCCTGTGAGGCTCCTGCTTCTCTCCTGCCTCTCATCCTTTCATACCACCAACAGGAGTATGAATGTCAAATCACACCAAGTACGGCATGTGAATGCTAGTTGCTGCCAATCCGCTACTAGTCCACTGCACGTTTACAAGATACTAAACATGTATCTTCTGTCCCAGCTCTCACGATTGGGAACACTGGGCACATTGGCAGGGCCAAAAACCTGATGAGGGCCCCACTTGTGTGCAGGGAGCACCCGCAGCAGTTCCGGCCCCGCTGGCACACCTCATACCTCACCTCATGATGGGCGCCCCGGCCCCTCCTGCACCTGCGGCCCCGCGCCCCGCCGCCCCGCCGCCTGTGCCTGCGCCTGCGCCAGCCCCATCTACCAGCATGCCGAGCGCAGCCGTCAATGGCCACCACAGGGCGCAGCAGACTGGCCCGGCGCCGGCAGCGGGACCCCCTCCACGCATGCCTGTCATCACGCCCCCTGCCGAGCACCGAAACGCCCGGCCTGCCCAGAACGGCATCCACCCGCCTGGAGCTACTCGGCAGGCTGCGCAGGCCCCGGCTGCGCCTGCTGCAAGGTGTGAATCCGCTACCTTGTTCATGGCATAGTTTGTTGTATGCCAGCCATTGTAATAAGGCCAGCAGTATCCACCTGGGGTCCAGCTTGTCAGAGACCCGCAAATAGGCTTCCTGTGGTGATAACGTCAGCTCACAGTGCCTGTGCTGCTGCAATCAGGAACGGGGTGCGACCGCCAGCACAGAATGTGCGTCCTGCGGCTGCGGCTAACCTGAGCGGGGCCCCTCCTGCTGCTGATCACGGACATTCTGCGATGAAGGGCTGGTCTTGCCAGGTACTTTGCATCCTGCATGCTTCTGTTGATTTTCGCGGCAGGCCTTCATGCATTGCACAGCCTTTCAGATCTGATGCTCCTTGTGCTCGCGCATTGATGAGGAATGCTCCTTGCAGGTGTGCACATACAAGCATGAAGGCGCTGAAGCAAACTTCCTTGCATGTGCCATATGCGGAACTCCATTGCCGGCTGAATCTTAGCCTAAGATTCATCCTGAGGATCTACTGTGGAGGTTCCATTGTGCACAAATGTGTACAGCGCTGAATAAGATCTAGACATCGAGAAAAGGGGCAATTCAAATAGGCAGGTCCTTGTGCTGGTTCATGTCATGCATTGCTGTGTTATCTTGAAGGTCTTCACGAACTTCCATGGAATTGAGCTGAGAGTTGTGCTATTATTTGAGGGTGAGTTTTTTTGGCCATGAAATTGTTAGCTGCCACAGCGATCTAATACAGAATGGAAATATCCTGGAGAGCATTTACTCCAACATTAAGTGTAAAGTAACCATAATCATAGCACCCACAAATGCATTCTACGAATGCATGCTCAAACCACGCTCAATTTCGCAATTCGATTATTAAAGAGGGAGGTCTCTTTGATTACAACGGCGTCTTTGCCTCGTTAGCTTGTTGCATCTTCAGCACACTGTGACGGAAGGGCTGTTCTGTACAGTGTGGCCTGAATCTGCATACTGGAAATCTCCAGACTCTTCATGGGCAAGCATGTCCAGCGCGACTATGCAGCTGTGGGCCACTATGGGCTCAGGGTCAGTGCTGAAGTCTTCCAGCAGCTTCACACACCGCCGGTCAGCGATTGACCCTAGAGCTTCTGCAGCTTCATGGCGCACCATGGCATTCTCTGAAGCATCCCGCAAAACCTGCCTGCGCGCAGTCACAAAACATTGCATGAATACGACAGCTTTGAACCTTGAAGACAGCGAATGCTCCGCCAGCACATGCAGACATGCACCAAAAAGGTCTCACTATAAATTTGTCCCATGCAGAGCATGTGGGATGGGAAAAGGGACAATGTGAGCACGGGCGTACTCTAGGGCATTGATGGCAGCAGGATCCTGGACTTGGCCGAGAACATATGCCACCTCGTGCTTGAGCAGAGCGCTGTCACTCCTGAGAGAGTCCTCCAACGCAGCCACCTTGCAGCGCAGACATGACTGGGTCAAAGGCTGACATGTCACTCCATGATGCCAGATTATTTAGGACATCATGAAAGGCAGGGAACAGCACCATAGAACACACCTCGTCCCTGCCGCCCTTGTTGCGCAGAGCAAAAAGGGCGGTGTATCGCTTGAAGATGGGGGCATCTTCATCCAGCAACAAGCTGCGCAGATCAGCCGTGGGCGTGCTCAGAGGGGCTGCCGGGGCTGGATCCACTGAAAGGTATGGTGAGGAGTCGCCTCCATTGCAGGCTCCACCATTCTCATGCCCAGATGTTCTCGCGAAGCACGCCTCGCTGCCAGGGGCATGGTCCTGGGAGTTGGCGGTTGTTTCTGAGCAGCTTCCGGGCCCTGCAGTAGCCTCAACTGCTGCTGCTGTGCCACTGTTGCTGGCAGCCTCTGCATAGTGCTGAATGCGCTGCAGGGCCAGCTGGCAGGTCTGGGCTACTTCCAGGCATGGATCACCGCTGAAGTCCCGCAGCAGATCAAAGCATTCTGGAGTCCCGATCGCCCCCAGTGCCTCCCCAGCCTCATGGCGGACCCTGCAGCGGTGCTAATCGGTATAAAGAAGAAGCCACATTGGCATAGACCCACAAGATTGTGAGGCGTTTCACGACTCAGCACTGTGGAAGTAATGAAGTTGACTCACATAGGATGTTCATGCTGGTCCACCAAGATGCCAGTGAGAGTGGCTATCGCAGCGGGGTCCTGGCGCTGACCCAAGCAGTAGGCGACCTCATGACGAAACAGCGCAGACTCATCCTGCAAGGCTTTGCCAGATAGAACACATAATGTCAATCTCCGCTGTCTTCAGATCTTGGTCTGCGAATGGAAACTGATGCAGCTGCTCAGTTTCATGTGATCCAGCTGAAGTGATGCTCGAAAAGGCAACAAGATCATCCAAACACCCACCAGAAATCAAGGCTGCTTCTGCCGATGGGCCTTTCAGGTTGCGAAGAGCAAAAAGGGCTCTGTACTTTGCTGGCAGGGAGGTACTGGCAGCTAACACCTTCTGTCTCATTTTTCCTATCACCTCCTCGGATGCCTCATGTTCGACTGCCATTCCTTCAGGATTTGATCTATGTCAGAACGTCAGAAAGTTATTTAATTGCAGTCTGGCCAGTGTCTGTCTTTGCGCAGTCACAAGGCCAGAACAGCGCATTGCTGGCGTCACCTGTGACGTAGCACGTGGCTTCCCATGCAATTGGAGCAAGAGGGAGAAAGATTCCAATGTTTGGATCACAGATTCTGCTAGATCGTTGTGATACAAAGGCCCCGGTGACGAGACGCTCGTGCTCACCGTGGGGATCTCACACACGGACTACAACACGAGGTGCATCATATTGATTCATTCTCCACAGGAATGGAAGACACGCTCTTCGGCATGTCTGATTGCCCCATCGTTGGAGGCTACAAGATTACTGGGAACATAGGAAGCGGTGCATTCAGCGAAGTGAGCAGCCACACAACATTATCGCTGATCCAGTATTGCAAGATGGTGGACACTTACCCAGTTCTGGGACATAGGCTTCACACGGTATAGGCATCGCAATCTGAATCCGCCTCTTACATTGTGATGACACTGATTGCTTGGTCACAGGTATTCAAGGGAGTCCATATGGAAACTGGCCAAGCAGTTGCTCTGAAGCACGTCACTAAGACGCTTCAGCAACGAGGCAGAAATGGCGTGGAAGCCAAGCAAATGTGGTCACGGGAGTTGAGAGCCATGCAGGACTTAAGCCATCCAAACATTGTCAGGCTGCTAGACGCATTCCCACAGGTTAGACTGCCAGTGACAATTTACTTTGCATCATCAGCTTAGTGCTGTGTCCAATGTGTTATCAGAGAATGAACATTTTTTTTGACAGGGTGATACGGTTGTCCTGGTCATGGAGCTCTGCGCAATAGATCTTGCGGAAGCCCTGCAGCACACCTCACAGCGCCTGGATGAAGCCCTCACTAAAGCCCTGCTTCTGCAGTTGCTGCAGGGCATCGCCACAATTCATGAAGCAGGCCCGTCCCCCAACCCCCCCGGCATAAGAAATTTACCTTGCATGTTCACCTGCTTATGCATGCATCACATAGACGAAACATGCTATTGAGGAGATTGAAGGGCGTGACATGTGACAAGCAGGGTACATGCATCGCGACTTGAAGCCAGCGAATCTTCTGTTGACGTCAGAGGGAGTGCTTAAGGTGGCAGACATGGGCCTGGCTCGCATGCGCGATGCTGAGGCTGAGCGCGCAGGTGGCTACACCCACACAGTCGCGACGCGCTGGTACCGCGCCCCTGAGCTGCTGCTGGCATCGCACTCTTATGGGCCCGCTGCTGACATGTGGTCCGTCGGCTGCATTCTCGCAGAGATGCTGGGTATGTCTTGTCTCGGCTCGCCAGCTGCTCTGACAGCATTGCACCCTGAGCTGTCTTGGTACCATATCTTGCAGGTATGCATGTGCGAGGGTTCAATTTCGAGGCATGTAATCCCCTACAGGTCTGGGGCCGTTCTTTGCTGGTGAGACAGACTTGGACCAACTAGGGCGAGTCACTTCAGTTCTGGGCAGCATAGATGTGAATGACTGGCAGGACGCCACTTCTCTGCCAGACTTTGGCAAGGTATGCTCACAGAGTGTTGCGTTCTCACATCTTCCCAGAGTGTCCCCCTACATTGTTAGCCACATTTTGCAGCTGCCTGCAATCTGACATCGTGCTTTCCACCTGCTGAAGGTATTCTTTGCCGAGTCTCCAGCTGTCAGCATGGGGGAAATTCTGCCAGATGCGTCAAGAGCTGTCCTGGATCTTCAGTGTCAGCTTCTAACCTGGAATCCAGGTGATATTCCCTCTATTCTTGTGGCTGCTGTTTGAAGCTTTTTCAACCACAATTGAACAGGTCTTATCTGGTCCCGCCAAACTCTGCAGGGAAGCGCATGGCAGCATCAGCTGCAATGCAACATCAATACTTTTCTATGGAGCCCCTTCCTGCGTCACAGACAGATATGGCCAATTTTGTGAGGGAGTCATGCTCGGCCAAGGAGGCCTCAAAACGATCAAGAAAGG
Source organism: Coccomyxa subellipsoidea C-169 (assembly GCF_000258705.1). NCBI lineage: Eukaryota > Viridiplantae > Chlorophyta > Trebouxiophyceae > Coccomyxaceae > Coccomyxa > Coccomyxa subellipsoidea. Next base: position 1,832,911 of record NW_005178031.1, read on the forward strand.
GGCTGTGAGGACCTCTTGAGTATCCTGGGTTCACTAGCCTCATGAGCCTGATCAGGTGCCTGCAGCTTCTGGTAGACATGCCGCTTGATTCAGATCTTCTTCAGAATTTTTCAGGTAGCTATGTCTCTAAAGTGTTAATTTGCAATGCGCAAAGTGATCAGAAACGATGCAATCATATACTACAAGACACTCCACTGTCTTGACAAGCTCTTTATTGCGGCCCTGAGAGGTTATCATTCTCAAGGTAGTGCACTTGACCCTGTACGTGCTCAACAGATGTATTCTGTCGGAGGCGAGCTCGTGGAATCTCAAGCACACACATGACTTGAAACTTTGAGGGATGGACGGGGCAAGTGACATGTAAAGACATCAGATCAACAGTAGAAACCTGTGTGTGTATGCTGGCTACTAGCGCACAGTGACAGCCCTGATATGGTGGAAGTTTCGCAATATCATGAAGCCCAATCAAATTGAAGAACCTGTTAAACCTTGCTGCAATCTTGCCACTAGTGTCACGGACAGGTGGTCAGCTGCCACTGCGCATGCATGCGTGTGCTTCCCAATCAGGTTGTACATGAATGCATAAAAGCAACTTTGTCGTTTTGCAGCAAATCACAACGGATTTAAAAATGGCATTGCACTTGGAAGATTGCCAGACACTGGGACAAGATTGCTGAACCAATCCTGCCTTCACCTATTGACTCAAGTTTTTCTGGAAGTTGAAGTCTTGCAAAATCAGATCTGCACCATCCTTGATATCTCAATGGTGCAGATATAACTTTGTACGAGTGTTGCATGAGCGTGGCTATCCTAGCTACCTGGTCCTGCAAACATGCACATCTTGCCCGACAAGAAACAGCGCAAGGATTATATAGTTTCTGTCAGTAAGCAGATTGCTCTAGTGCCCCTGCTTCTACGTGTAAAGTGTACAGATTGAATGAAAGCCTTCTTATTGGATGTCCACACATCATTTCCCAGAAAAGCTCCACACATTTGAGAAAAGCCAGGGAGTGTCACTTTGATGAGGCCAGCATACTGACTCCAGCGATCAGGACAATGGAGGACAACCAGTACCCAATCTGCTCTCGGCCGTTCAACTCCTTGAAAAGGATGATTCCCCAGAGACCGGCAAACAGCAGGCCCGCCTGAATGGGCCAAAACGCAAATTTAATGCATGGACAGAGTGCTGCAAAGCCTGTCAGCGCTCAAGCCACCATTTAAGAACATCTGGCACAGAGTGGGCATACCTGCATGATGGGGTAAGCTATGGAAAGGCCGACATTTGGATTTTGTGTGGCCACAATGGAGCACGCCTGCACGGTCATACACATGAAAATACACCAACACGGCTTGCATGACTGGTCAACCAACAAGGCAGCCTGCACATTGCCAGATTCAGTTGTATGCATCACCAAGTGGATGGATTTTAGGTGGAGGGATAAGGTGGGGCTACTCACATTCCCAGCATTCCAAATGATACCGGCGAGAATGCCTGGGAGGGCAGCAGCCCTGGCATTCAGCTGGAAGGGTGCTTGGCCCAGAGCGATGAAGGCCAGCGTCAGCAGAGGGGCTGCTACCAGCACTCCAACGCCCATGGAAGGGATGTACGCAAGGCCTTTGGCCTCCTCTGAAGCGAAATCCATCGGTGCGAGCACCAGTCCTGTGCACAGAACGCATCAGTAGAGGCTGTGCTCTCATAGGGCAATTTATGAACAGCGATGAAGCAGGACTAGCTCATCGTGGCCAGGTATCACCGTCCTCACCTCCAAAGACACCTGCGACCACAGCCGTGGCCAGTCCGGCCAAAGAGGTGCGTGTGCGCCTCTTCTTGGCATTCTCGCTCCTCAACAGGGACTCCTCACCCCTGCCTGTCTCGACTTCTGCACCCGCTTCCTCTCCTTCTCTTACAGTCTCTGTGGATAATGGACATGATTCAGCAATGATGCGTACCGGTCATTAGAACATTTGAGGTAACAGAGGCAAGTCAGCCCTCTCCGGTGGATTTCCTTCACAAAGGCTTTTATGGGCAATTCCCTTTGTGTACCTTCATTCTGGCGTCTGCGAGCTACAACTTCGCCATTGAGGGCTATTCCGGCTATCCCGCCAATCAGAAGCATCAAGCCCGGCGCAGCCAACCCGGGCTTTTGAATGGTGTCTCCCTGAACCTTGACTCCGAAGGTGAAGGACACGACAACTGCATAGCACATAGGGCTGTCCTCGGTGCTCTGCACACCCTTTTAGTGCATTGAACAAGTTCTCTGACCCGCAGGCGGGCATGACAAGCATCAAGCATTGAGCAATGCAAACAGCCAGCTGCTCACACCTGCTGTTCCACTCCAGAGCCCGGCAGCAGTTGACAGTCCCAGAAATTGAATGGCAAATATAGTGCAGGCCATCGAGATGACAAAAAACACGCCTGACAGGATCCCCAGAGGCGTGAACACCTGCAAGAGTGAAGCCTGTGTCAGAGAAGGAGCAATCAGAATAATATTTGTGCATTAATCGGAAGTAGGAACCACATTTTTGACAATGACAAATGCGTGATGTGACTCAGATTGTCAGAAGTCACCTGGTGGACGAACAGGAAAGGCAAGGAAGAGATGATAATTCCGATACATGTCCAGAAGTTGAAGATGGGCGGTGACACCTGCAATCAAACGATCTGGAATTATTGTTAAACTTTCAGGAAGATGATGTGGCCAAAGAGAAGCAGAATTATTGTTCAATGTCAGCAGCGTCCTCCAAGAAAGACACACCTCCGCATCCTGCACCCGTTTGATTTTTGAGAAGATCCCGAAGGTTCCATTGAACAGAGCAGCAAGTACAGCCACGAAAAAGCCTCCCACGTCCATGTCCACGTGTAGCACCGCGTCCAAGAATAGCAGATCAACAAAACAGCATGGGGATGGAGCTCGGGACGTTGGACGTACGATTGCTCAGAGCCACCACTGCTTGTCCCGATGCGAAGTTACTCACGCTAATCGCAAAGATTTGATATTCAGGGCAGCATCAAGGCTCAAAGGAGCGTGGGCAGTTGTGCTTGGGCAATAGTGACATGTCCGACATCGGCGGAAGCGCGACGGGAACGGGGGGGACCTTGTTACAGCTTCAATTGAGGGGCCCTGGGTGCCACCTCAACCAAACTGCAAAGTGAGACCCAACAAACATGATGGACGATCAGGAGCAGCCATCAATGCGTCAAATGCCCAGCAGCAGTGGGGATGATAGCCATGACGAGGATGACGGGACGATGGCTCTGCAGCTATTACACCGTGGGACTTCGGTCCTCATTTCCGGGAATCAACGCACAAAACAGGCTCTGGTTGGCTTGAAAGGCCGCGTCAGGAAAGCTGTGGGTCTTGGAGGATGGCACTGGCTGCGGCTGAGCAGCGGGGAGGAAGTAAGGCTGCAGAGGAATGCACTCACAGTCCTCGAACCACCTACGGGACACCAAGAATCGGTCCGTTGTTGCATCCGCTGGTTTCGAACGATGCTATCCTGCCTGATACGTCCAAGCCCACCACCTGAATCTTTCTAATGTCTTGCAGGATTTCTCGGAGGAGGAGGAGAATGCAGCGAATCAAGCAGGTATCTTCTCATATGTTCTCGGGCAAGGTGCTTTGGGCGAAACGCCTCGTTGCAGAGCGCCCACAGAAAGCTGAGCTCTCAAGGAAGCAGTTGGACACGGTGTTCCGGCTAGTGAGGTGGCCTTTCTATTATCAGCGAGGCCTTCAGAGCCAAGCCAAGCCTTTGACGGAAGCTTCTTCCGGAACCGGATGTTAACATCCAGACGTGGGCCAAACCTTTCCGGCTGTCCACAGAGCCAATCAGACAGATTCTCCAGCGGGAGTGCTTGGAAGAAATCTAATGACCATTGGCAGCCTGTTCTTTGGGCGTGCTACTCTTGGAATTGGAGAAGCATATTGTATCACCAGCAGTCTCAGAACCATATAGGAGGCAAGAGAATAGTGAACTGCAGGCAATGATGATGAGCCCAGCGCCAGCTATTTGTACAGCCACTGACACTGCTGTGCATGGTGTGCAGAGGCGCTTCCACGGATGCGGGCAAGGAGACCACCCAGGCCGCTGGCTCCCTCTCCAGGTGCCACCTTTGCAGCCAAGGAGTGTCTTGGCAGGACCTTCCTGAGGGTTGCGTTGGTCAGAACACAGTGATTCCTCTGCCACAAGTGTGGCTGTTTTGGGAGTGCTGACGTGTTGATGTTTTGTGGTGCAGAATTGCCTCATCAGCGGCGGATATCTGTGCGGCATGGCAGCCAGCCGGTAGGTGGCCAATGTTGTGGTGATCCTACATGGCGTTCCTGGCATTGATGTAATGCTGCTGTGTCAATTGAGCACCTCAGAAATCTGCTGTCATGCGAGAGGCCTGTGTGACTGATGTGCAGAGGATCAATTTCCACAATCTGGAGACTGCAGCGCTGAAGAGGTATCGGAGGTTCTACAAGCTGCCTGATGTGGGGCCCAACAGCAGCAAGGACCAGCTCGTCATGGCTGTGGGCCGACACTTCATGGCACAGGTATGTCCAGCGATTTCCGTCATAGCAGAAGGTGTGGATTTTTTGGCAAGAGTAATATGTCACAGGGGCATCTTTGACTGGTGGTGCTGAATGAGGACTGTGGATTGCAGACTGTGGATGAGAGCAAGGTCATTGCCCTGTTCGTGGCAGCGGCGAGGCGGGCTGCTTTGGAGCCAAGGGAAGACTAGCAGTGGACTTCAAGAGGGCAGTCTGTGAGGCGGGTGCATGGCGGTCAGAATCTTGATTACGGCAGTGTACTTATAGTGCAAGACTGGCGCGTTTGCATCATCTTTAGCCTGGCGAGTGCAGATCTCAACTGGGCCACTGCCTCTCTGCAGTCCTTTGTACAAAATAGAGTGTCAAGACGATGGAAAGGGACAGCATGTTCCTGTGTTCGTCAGCTGAATTGCAAACACTGTTGAGGCCGCATAGAGGCGGCGTACATTAGCTTCTTGCAGGCATTACACCGCAGCCATCTCTGGCTGCAATGTACCATAGCTCATCTTATTCAACAGTCATGAGCGCATTTTTGAGGTACTGTTTGCTTTTCAGCCAACGCATGCTTTTAATCTCGCGCAGCAGCAATCAGACGGGATGGGAATCATCTTGTTTCCTCGCAGACACTTGTTGGGGATGTGAGCTCATGATGATAATGATTCTGACATCTTCTGTCAGATTTTTGACTGCAGTATATCTGAGAACATGTTGTATGCAAGAATAATTTGGTGGCTGCTGTTTCCTATGGCAAGGCTGCTGACCTGATGTGTTGCTAGTGTAATTATGTACCGCTGCATGCTACTTACTAATTCCATGTGTCACTGTAATCTGGAGGGCAACATGTACATGTCCTTTCTGATCAAGTGATAGCGTCCAATCTGAGATCTGTCTTATAATTTTGGTGCCACAGTGCGTGAATGCACACCCGAAACAAATGCATGAGCACACAGGGGGTCTTGTCACACGTAGGAAACTGCATGCTTGCAGGTATTGCCCATAGATCTCCATCCAGACTCATGTACTGATGTGCCCTCCAGACAGTACATGTGCACAAGCCAAGTTGTACAAATGGTCCGTTTCTGTTCCTTTGTATTGTACAAATTATTTCAAAGTGCTGCAGCAGCAGCATTGTTGCTATCGGTTCACAAAGCAATCGATATCCATCACATCCAGAATCCTGCCATCCTGCTGACTGATCAGCTCAACAGCTTGCAGCTTCTGAAGACCTTCTTTCATGGGCAGTAGTGTGCACACCACAGAGCTGCTGCCGTACGCATCTAATCTCGATACAACTGTAGAGCTCAGGTCCTGCAGAGCAGAGGACACAAAACTGTTTAGCGCCAAGTGTGTGCATGTAGCAGTTCCAGGCGAGTCGCAACAACACACAGGCTGATATACCACCTTATATGTGTCTGTGCTCACCTCAACGACGAGCCCGCCTTCTGCTGGCTGCTCAGGGACGCGGAGAGCAAGGTTTTCGAGAGTGCGGTCCACATTACTCCTGACAGTAACTTTCGCAGCAAACGGTATTTCAAGGTGCACTGCCTGCGTAGCCAAGCATGGCCTTAGATCTGAGGCACGAGAATATATTGGGGCAGTGAAGTGGATCTCCAAAGCAGAGTCCACCACGCACTTGTGGCAGGGATGTCAGAAGCAGCTCGACATCCTTGGAGTTGACAGCGTTTGCCATGATCTGCTGAGTCTGCAGCCGCCCCAATTTGCCCAAATTGCCACGCCACCGAATCTCCATTTTGCCCAAAGCGCCAGTGAGCGCACTGCCAGCCTCTGCTGGCGATGCCTTGGAGGAATGCAACGCATACAGGAAGTTGCTGGACCCCCCGGCGTCCACTATCTGGAAGGATGTGCATCACAAAAGCTTCTCAAGCATCTCACCATATGAAGCAATGCAGTTACAACATTGCAGAGCATGCACTTATTGGGTCCACACCACAGTTGAACAGTTGTGATGATGCACATCACTGATCAACTGATACCTGTGCCTTGCTAACGCACCTGCAAGGAATCTGCGTAGCTTCCCAGCGAGCTGCTCTCCGCATCCTTTGATGGCTCCCCATCGCTCCAAGCACTGCTTGCAGGGACTGCCACAACACTTGGAGCTGCATCCAGGCGGATATATGCCAGAACTAGGGGTCTGCTAGTCAAGTTCTCCACGCAGGCCTCCAGGAAAGTCTGCCGTGTCAATGACCTTATCTTGGTGCGGACTGACAGTGGGTTCTGGGCCACGAACTTGAAGTACTGTGGCTGATACGCTGTCTCGCCTTTATCAATGTAGGATGTGCTGCAGATAAGGGTGTAAGCAGAGATCTCCTTGATGTCATGCTTTATCAGGAAGTCGTGACGCTCTCCAGGATCAAGCTTTGGCAGGGGCGTTGCCGTTTCATACAGTGTCATCTTCTGTCGGGCGCTCTGCAATTCAGCCTGCGAACGATTCCTCTGCCACCTGGTGATCTTGGGGAGTTTGGAGCATCCGCGATGTGAGAAACGATTCAGCAGTGAAGCAGTGGAAAGGGCGGCATCCGGACCTTGATGACAACTTCTTCCACGGTGGCGTTCGAGTAATTGCCCACCGAGATATAGCTGCTGAACGCCTGCACATAGGGAAAGTTTGATCCCTCAGACAGACACAGCCAGACAAGTCCTGGCTTCTATGACCAACTGTGGAGGGTTCCTTACTTCACCCAGATGAATAGTGCCGAAATTCTGCGGCAGCTCAAGGACACCATCGATGCCAAGAGCATCGATCGGGTTTTCAATGTTCGCTCGATGTGCAAATGGTCCTGTCAAGTCCTGTCAGCAGGTACAATTTGAGATGGTTCGCTGGGAATGCACGATCCTTGCGAAGCTTCCAAGAGAAAAAATCTGCTGATCCTCGCACCTCCTCTCCTGAATTCGATTCCAAGGCCAGATCATCAGGCAGAAAATCTTGTCTGAGACCAAGACCTTTTGGGAACTCCGCAGGTATGTCCGGCCTGCAGAGCCTCATCACCCTAAACGCCAAAGCGTGCATCCTTTTCTACTCAACCATTTATTGCACTGGTTTTCTGAAAAGGATTTTGTTTTGATCTGCTCCCATCGCCAACAGCGATCGACTATCAGCATACCGGCTTGAATGTCATGTAGTAGATTGCCCCACCTAGAGGTCAAGCCGTTGCCTCAGGGTCCAATTGAGTAAATTTGCAAGTCCGAGAAATAGTCCGAATGTGCTAGCTAGGGCAAAGATCTAGAGGGTGTTGGTAGGGTTTGTGGCCAGCTTGACGGCTCCGCTCATTCTGCTCGCCCAAACACCAACAGAAATCGTCTTCATCCTTTGATTATTTCTTCTATCAACGGGGGAGCCAGTGAGCCATGTCCGGTGAGGCAGTGAACCCGAAGGCCTACCCTTTGGCTGATGCCCAGGTAAGTTGTTTTTCATTCTTCATGCTTTGACGCCTACTTTATCGCATAGTCTTGTGTGAATTTTAACATAGTTTGTCACTATGCAGTTGACGACAACAATTCTGGACATAGTACAGCAGGCGGCCAACTACAAACAACTGCGGAAGGGTGCAAATGAAGGTGTGGGGTGTTTTTGTATCAGCCTGCGTGCTGCCAGTAAGTCATGAAGCTATTTCATACATGAATGTTGCATATTGTTAAGGATCTAAAGCTCTGGGTGCTGGGTAAATGCAGCTACAAAGACTCTGAACCGTGGGATCTCAGAGTTTGTTGTCCTGGCAGCTGACGCAGGTAAGCGCAATATTTCTGCACAGCCATTGTGCTTTTATGCACCTGATTATTTCTTGTTGTGTTCGGGGGTCGGAGTCAATTTACATGGCCTGGTGCTGAGAACCATTTGAAGCTTGCAGAGCCCCTGGAGATCCTTCTGCATCTTCCGCTGCTTGCTGAGGACAAGGTAAACTGGTTGTATGTTTTTGGGAAAACCCCATGCATTCCTGTCGATTATCATTACTCTAATCATGGACATTCCCTGACATTCTCTTCTCTTGCAGAACGTGCCATACGTTTTTGTCCCATCCAAGGCTGCTCTGGGGCGCGCCTGTGGCGTCGCAAGGCCGGTATGACAACAACTGTAGCACCTTGAATCCATGTTGAGCACGCTCAACTTAACAGCATCTGGGTGGATGGAAGTGCTGAACAGTACTCAGCCTTTTTGTTATGCAGGTGATCTCATGCTCTGTCACCACCAACGAAGGGAGCCAGCTGAAGGGTCAGATTCAGACGCTGAAGCTTTCAATTGAGAAGCTGCTCATTTGAAGAACTCACGGACGGTGTTGAAATTGACCTTGGCGCTCTGGCATAGAAATGGAGTTGCAGTGTACTTTTACCTGACCCCCACGATACTGGTAACTGCTGTAATGGCATTTGCAATTTTGAGCTTTGACTGCCAGTGATGGATTGTGTGGCACAACCAAGTTGACGGGCCATGGCCTGCAGTGCTGTGAAACGGATGGAGTGGCATGGATGGCATGCATACAGAACCATTTAATGAATGAAGTTCACAAAAATGCTGTTGGGCACAGCATGTTTGCGATCCCGGGTCAGAAGCGGCTTCAAGCAAGTTGCCAAGAAGCGACCCAGTGGGTCTAGGCCCTCAGGCTACCGTTTGCAGATCAATTGATAATCTAGCTGAGGGACAGGAGCACTACTTTCTGCAAAGAGCAAGGATGCTTTCCAGTAGACCGCGAAGCATAGCCAATTGCAAAACCGACAATGAGACACCACAAGGACAGCATCATCGAACCCTCTTTGCATGCCTAAAAAGGTGCTGACGTCACCAAACAGCTCCCTGGCTCAGGGAAGAAACTCTCAGAGATTCATGCACCGTGAATCGTTTGTCACAAGCTGAAATGCTTTTGAAAATTCCTAAAAAGCTGTATAATTTGAAAATTTGAAGAAAGAGACGAAGGATGATCTCCACCACTTTCTGTGCACTACTGCTTGCGTCGGTCCTGCAGGCGAGCTGCCTCGACAATGGGCAGGCTAGATCGCCTGCTCTTGGCTATAACACCTGGAATGCTTACGGAGGAGACAGTAAGCAGTCGATCAGTGCAAAACTGCTCTTGATCACATTCAATCTCAGCACGGATCTGGAACATTGCTGCAATTTCCAATTGAAATGATACGAAGGACAATGGCAACAAATCCTTAAGAATGCATCACGGTGTCGCCCGCGGTGCAATGGGCTGTCTCAACGGAATACACCAGAATAAACAAGTTCGCTCTTGTGCAGTTGATGAGGACCTCATTCGAGCAACAGCAGACTTGATGGTCAGCTCTGGACTGAAAAAAGCTGGTTACCATTACCTTGTCATTGACGGTGTGCAGTCAGCCTGACTTCCTCTACATCACATGACAAAAGGTTTAGTTTTGATAAACTGTTGGCCTGCCTTTGGCCGTTGATTGTTCTGACCCGCTGGTTACTTTCAGATGCTTGGTCCAACCTCCAGCGCGATGATCAAGGCAGACTACATGCCAATAGTGACCGCTTTCCCTCAGGAATGAAAACCATGGCCGACTATGTTCACTCAAAGGTATGTATCAGACTCATTGTCTGCAAGGCATGCACTGCAGGCCAAGACTACTTTTTTGGATAATCACTGTGTAAAACCCTATGACGCAGGGCCTCAAATTTGGAATGTACAGCGATGCTGGGTCGCATACATGCCTTGGGTACCCCGGTGAGAGCATCTGAAAGGCCAAACACTTCTGCAAAAAATAGAAGTGCAGATTCAAGCAGTTGCATTCTGGTGTTTGCATTTCCGTGATTGTTGTTTCTTTTGTACCATGCAGGCAGTCGCTACCATGAGAAGGAAGATGCTGAATCATTTGCGGATTGGGGCGTGGATTTCTTGAAGTATGACAATTGCTGGGCGCCAGCATCTGATTGGGTCATAGATCGCTATACCGCTATGCATACAGCTCTCAATGGCACAGGGCGACCAATACTATACTCCATGTGTGATTGGGGGGTTGGTGATCCGTGGCTTTGGGCGCCCAAGGTACACCTGCTTAAAGATTTGCTCATATCGGCAGATTCAGCAAGCTGGAGAATGATAAATGAAGGTGGCAATTGCTGCAGATTGCTAATTCCTGGAGGACGACAGGCGACATCAGCCCAAACTGGGAGAGCATGCTTCGGTGTCTTGACAATACTATTGGCTTGTCCAAATACGCCAAACCTGTGCGCCCACCCACCTCTATTAATGTCAAATGAAATTAAACGCCATGCACAGGCCCCTTTGTTGTGCACGCACCGCATGTCACACCTTGGAGCCATCAACAATTCTGACAACTGTATCTAAATTTTCCGTAGGGGGCATGGAATGACCCGGACATGCTGGAGGTGCGATCGCCCTGCATGATACACCCATCATACTACTGTGTGAGTCCTTTGTATTAGCTGCATTAATTCCTTTGCCTGATTGTGCCATTTGCCCGTTTAGGTGGGCAATCCAGGCTTGACGGAGCAGGTGAGCTTCTTTGGCTGGCCCGAATCAGTCCCTGATCTGGTTTTGGGTGGAAAGAAGTCAAGCGCCCAGTGCTGATTTTGTCATGCGCCCTGTGCAGGAACAAAGGGCAAATTTTGCGTTATGGGCTGTCCTCAAATCGCCCCTCATGGTGGGGACAGACCTGCGCAGACTCAGTAAAACAGCGTTGGAGATCCTGACAGCCGAGGAGGTCATTGCAGTGAACCAGGACAAACTAGGGGTTGCTGGGGACCTAGTCTGGAAGCGCGGCCCAACTGAGGCAAGCTGCTGTGGTCCCCCATGAGACATGCTTGGGCCATGCTGCATGCAGTCCAGACCCTCGATTATTTGTCGTGTGGAAACACTTGTTGAGGCTTCTAGCAATGCTCGTCAGGTGTATGCCGGCCCTCTGGAGGACGGCAGTCGAGCAGTGGTGCTCTTCAACCGCCACACATCTGGAACTCAGTACCCGCTCTCCAACGTCACTGTCCAATGGCAGGATCTTGGTAAGGGCTGGATCTGTTTCAGCTGACCAGTCAATTTCTCTGTCCTGGACTCCGCATTGCTTCATCTCACTGTTAATACTGCTGCGCAGGCTATGAGAATGAGGTGGATGCCACCGTACGGGACCTTTTTGCCAAGAAGGACCTTGGGACATTCAGAGAGTCCTGGACAGGCGTTGTGGGTCTCCACGATGTGCGCATGGTGCAGATCTCACCTGTCAAGAGCTCTTCAGAGCACAAAGAATGGAGACCGTGGCTGCAGCACAGCGCCCTGCATGCGCTTGTGCGAACAGGGGACCAATCTTCTGGGCTTCAGGCTGTGCCCGGCCAGCCCGCAAAGCTTGCCCGGCATCAGGCATCAAGTACTAGCAGTAAAATCCAGGTCAGCTGATCAGGCTGCATGATCGTGCCGCAAAAATTGACTGCCGCAGTGCTGCTGATTGACGAGTCATCGCTAAAAGCCTTGATGACAAAAATGTCATGAAAATTTGATCAAGGGTGAAGCAATCTTGGACGCCAGTAGGTTGTTATGCTTGACAGATGCTGCGACACTGTCTTGTTGCAACTTTGCCGGGGTAGAACATGTGTGCGCAGATCTCAATCCGCACTATCTCTGAGCAACTCTGCGCATGCGCGGATCCGCTGCAAGCATGCCAGTGCACTGCCCAGTCTCAAAAGCTGGTACTCTCAATGTGTGACAGTGCGATCAGGGTGCACTAATATCCCTTGATGTAACTGCTGGACGTGTTCTTGCGTGGCACACTCTAATCAGCATTCCACCCACAGCTGACACCGGTCTGACACCGGTCGACCGGCATGATGACGTCATGGTGAGTCATCATGCCGGCGCCGCTCCCTGTTGACATCATGAAATAGATAACGATGGTTGCGCGCTTCAAGGCAGGGCAGCCGCCGCCCTTATCTGAATCTTTGACGGACTTGAACTCCAAGTGAGAGATACTGTGTGCATGCATCAACTTTCCCAAATCTTACATAGAGTCACCGGCCAACGCCGTTCCCTCATCAAATCCTTCCACGTGCGTCTTGTTGGTCCTTGGAGGTCCAGTGTTTCGCGCAATCATCATCTCACAGCTCATCTTGATAAGTTCGAATCAAGATTGAACTTCTCTGGATCAGCAGAGTTGAGATTGCCATTGCCAACAATGATCGGCTCAGTATGTTCTTGCAGTAATGTGTGCTTGCTCAGTGGCCTTCAGAACCGATCAGGGACAGTTCTTCCAGCCAGCAGGCAGCATCTCAAAAGCAAAAACAGACAGATCATTTTGACCAGGGCTTCTGCAGGTTCTTCCTAGATCTACTCATTGCAGAACAGAGAATGCCTTATCACTCTGCCTCTCTTTAGCTAGGATGTTCGGAGGACTGTCCGTTTATACTGCAAATATGATCCAACAGCTTCGATTTTGATTATCCTATGACTGGCATGAAGCATGCATTTGCTGCAGAGCCTGACACGAAGACCCTGGAGACTATGAGGAAATTTTCAGAGCAATACGCCAGAAGGTGAGATACTATCAATCCGCATAGCTGTACCTAGCTCCTCCCTAGCTTAGCGGTATCTTTCGCTGTCCAAATCCTGTGTTAAAGTCGTCATATCGTCATGCTTACTTCTTGCAGGACAGGAACGTATTTCTGCGTCGACAAGTCTGTCACCGCCGTGGTTATCAAGGTGTGAGGCAACACAGTTGCTTCTGCTCAGCAGTACTGTGGAACCTGCTGTCATCACTTGACGTCCTAGTTGTCAGCTCATGACTGTGAGTGGCATTTGCAGGGGCTTGCAGAGCACAAGGACGAACTTGGCGCACCCTTGTGCCCCTGCAGACACTATGACGACAAGAAACTGGAAGCAGAGCAAGGCTTCTGGAATTGCCCATGCGTACCCATGCGTGAGCGCAAGGTATGTCACAACGATCGTGCGATCACACTTTGATAGATCTGTTAGGACCTTGCACTGAAGGAGGTGGTTTGGGGGCTCCATTATCTTGGGGTCTCCATTATCACGAGGAATTAGAGTGGTCCGCACGTAAGCGCTTGCTTAAAATGTCCCTAGGCTCTACTGTAAATTATCTGTGAATTCGCTGTTGTTTTGAGCTCCCCAGTTCCTCATTTTGCAGCTCGATTTGGATTTGGGCAGGCCATATCTCTTTCGCCCCATTTTCACGGGTGCTCCTCTAGATTGGGCGGACTAAATATCTCCATTATGTACATACCTTTTTTGATGTGTCTTTTGCTCAACAAATGCTCTACCTGCTGCAGGAGTGTCATTGCATGCTGTTCCTGACCGAGGACAACAGTTTCCGTGGAGAAGATACAAGCATTACTCTGGATGAGGTTGTGGAGGCCACCAAGGGCATGACAGGCGTGCAGCCATGATGTGCAATTGTGGCTGAATGCTTACCAGCATCTATTGAGTTGTGTGAGCTTATGGAGCACTGCTTTCACTTTGAAAGCGAGCGCAGAGTGAGAGAGCCATTACGCACCAAGGTTCGCTCCATTGAGATGCACGGAGAGGGTAACAAACAAGCGCCAGCAATTTGTGGATCTGAGGAATCGCTTGAGCACAGGTTGCATTGAACCCAAATCATCATTTGAAAACATGGCAAACTGTGTCAAGATGTGCGTTTGATAGAGTCACTGAGTGGGGCAAGCATGGTGAGTTGAGGCTCAAATGTCAGCGCTTACCTGCCATATTGCGTGGCCGTATTGTACTGGGATCCTGCATTTGAAACAGCTGGCTGACACATGGAATCAGGTTTTTATCGTCATGTGTAGGATGAGCAGTGACTTAATTTGGGCATTGCCGTCAGGAAAGCGATGGTTTCATACAAGCATTCCAGTGAAGGGTGTGATCTTTATATGTACATCACGTCGGATCTTGAGTGCAGATGCGACGACCTTCGAGGCAGACTCCGAGTGATAAAATTTAACACCAACATGGTCACCACTTAACGGTGAAGTCCGGCATTCCCAAAGAACAACCGGCAAAGTCCCCAGACATGACTCAACAAACACAAATGGTCCTTTTACAGTCCGGACTTACAGGATGAATGGCATGCTGCGCAGTTCCAAAACCACTTCACTGATCAGGCTCATGAGCCAGTGGGTACAACATGTAGGGAGTCACTTGTGAAGCCTCAGGCTGGGGCTGTGGCCTCTGACACCGCAAGTAGCATTTAAGTGCCACTGACTCACTAGTCAGTGGATCATCAAAATCCCCACAAGCGGGAAAGCACATACAGGTCTTCAAAGAACACTTCTTGAATCAAACAATACATTTTGTGTTGTACCATATTTGTTTGCCTCTACTTGTTTTGTCACCTCTACTGTATACATGGGGCATCCACAATCGATGTCAGACCTCATGGAAAAAATATGCGGAACATCACCTAAAATAGAACCCCTCCAAGCATATTCAAAGGCACATCACAGCTGTACCAAGCATTGGCATTCAGCAGGCCATTTGCGCTACCTAGGTCAAGGAACATGGCCGTCACTTTGCAATGCAACAAAGATCAGGACAAGAGTGAGCCTCAGACGCAGTAGCCATGAAGATGACTGCGCCTTGAATAGATCTGTGTCCAGCAGCCCGTGCAGTGACTCCCTATCTGCCCCAAAAATGAAGAGTTCCACATTGTTCCAACTTAATGCTTAGCTCTTGAGTATCGACTTCATACATTCCAAGACTTTATCAAATCAATTCAAATATAGAAGAGATTATTGAGTAGCCAGCTGCACAGGAGGCCAGCAGCTTATCAGTGCCTCAGTACTCGTCTCGCACAGGAGCTTTCGAGGGTGTCACCTGCATATGGCAGCAAGAGGGTAAGCTGCATTCAGCAAGGTGTCTGATCACAGTAGGTTGCATGTGAGCGCCGGATGGTCAAGAAGTGTTTCCCTACCCTGATTGGCAGTGAGCCCAGGAGTGCTCCACTGCAGTCCAGGGCTTTCCGTGCACTCTTGAAATCTGCGAACTCCACAAAAGCAATGCTGCTGACGTGATTGTAGTCAGATAGCAGACGGATCTTGGTGACAGGACCTGCAAACAACACGTGCCATGTCAGCTGACAAGGAGGCATCAATGCAAAATGACCAATGCTGCTGTGGCAGATAGCCCGAGAAATGCGTACACAGTTGTTTCAGGAATGTCCTATTGATGTAGAGGAGTTTGAGACGCACAGGCAGTGGAAGATGCTACAGTGCAACTCACCACACAACGTCTGGAAGAACACCCTCACTTCTTCCCGGTCCACCTTCTTGTCAATGTTGGCAATGTACACAGTACGGGCGCAGCGTTCAAGCTCCTCTTGTGTGCGCGGCAGGAAGCTGTTGTTGACTGGGACAATGGCAGTCTTGGAGGGCATCACTCGGATCGGAAACTTGCCCAGCATGGTGCCATTGAGCTTGATGGCCTGCAAGAAGCAGGGTAGACTTTGCTATGCTGCATCAGATATTATGAGAAACATGAAATAGCACTGTGCACCAGATGGAATCATTGTAGCTCACCCGCTGAATAGCCTCTTCATCTGCAAACTCAATGAAGGCAAAGCGCATGGCAGAGTTTGGGTCCCCGCAGACGCGGCAGTCCACGATCTTCCCAGAGTGCTTGAACACATCAGCCAGTGCTGCCTCTGTGACCTGGGCAACAAAAGATGGTACCTACAGAGCTGTCCTTGTCACCTGTGGTGCTACACAATGAAAAAGCAGAGGCACAAGGAGAGCCATACATGCCTGCTGATCGACGTCGCAGATATAGATGGTGCGCCGCACATTGCCCCCAAACTGCTTCTGCAGCGCAGCCTTCCTCCTGGGCCGTGACTGGCGCTGAAAGGTGTGTAGGCTGCCAGGAGCAGACACATCCTGGACATTGCCATGCACAATTCTATAGATGTTTTCAGCAAAAACTCCACTCTGCTGTCCATCAAGGAATGCAAAGTGCAAGTTTCCTACTTCATGCAAGTCAGCTCTGTGATGTCAAGCATATGTTCCCGGCTACTGCAGCTTCTCCCGTAAAGGCTCATATACTTTTTGAATAGTGCACGTGCCCTCCTGTCACCTGTTTCTGGAAAGAATAGCTCTGCCAGGACACCTGGAAGCCGTTGCCAGGAGGTACAAACTCCTTTGCCCCGGGATTGAGCCTCAGGCGCTCCATATTTCCGGACAGGTAGACTTCTGAAGTATTCATCAACACACAAAACGCATTACTTGAAGTGCCCTCACAACCTATGGTAGGAGTTGGGCACTGGCTCACACATTGGCACAAGCACAAGGTGAAGCATGTCTCACAAGCTTGTCACAAAGTGGAACAGGCGTGAACACACCAAATTCACTGGCAGAATCGAACATGCTTCCAGTCCTCGCGGCATTTGACTCTTGCAATCCCGGAGAAGACCTGCCATAACTGTAGAAAGGGCTAGGCATCGCAGGCAGTGAAAATTGGCATTCCGGCTGCCTGTCAGAGGGTGCCCGCCGAAACATAACACCTGCATCAGAAACACCTTCAGGACATCCAAGATCGCTGCTGGTGCCTTGGAAGCCTGTGACTTGGCTGCACAGGCTCTTGATCACCTAGGTCACATGTCCAAGCTTGGACAATCCAATAAAGTTTGGATCTCTATCGCTGACAACAGGGGCACCGTTAGCAACGCAGAAGGAGCAACACAAAGCACAGAGGTGACATGATGATACTAAATGTACGACGGATTTCTAGGAGGTGCCCTGTGTCAAGCGGGAAGCTACAGAGCACTGCGTGTGGAGCCCAACCTGGCGGGCCGTCACGCCTCCCCTCGATCGACGCACATCAACGTTCAATGCAGCGATCAGCTCTTGAGAAAGTTTCCCGAATGCCACTTGTCAGGAATTAAAGGTGTCGTACACTCGTATGCAGCACGGCCGACACACGGCACCTTTGAGTACACAGCCTTTTGTGAGCACACTGGCTCAGAATGTGAGGTGAAAAGGACTGGGTGATATTCAGGTCCTGATTGATGAAACTATTGGAACATCCTGCGACTTGCCATTCGGAGATCATTTGGGGACCTCTTTTGAATACTTTGATTCCCCGAGAAAAGGGATACCCTCTGCATGCATCCCCCAAAGGGTTTTTCCCTCTCTCGTTTTACCTGTTTTATCCTAACTTGGCATGATGCAGCTTAAACCCTAGAAATTTGTCGACGTGGATGAAGACGTCGACGTGGATGACCACGTGTTTTTTGGGACAAGGAAAGGTGAATCCCAAGCACCTTGGCAAGAACAACGCAGTCCTGGATGTGAAAATGGCCGATGCTGGTCCTTTGCAGCGCCTGGGCGTTCTTTTGAAGCACTTGACGCTCGGAGACACAGACGGTCACAATGGGATTGCCCTCTCACCCACGGCTGCAAGGGGTGTCTCGCTGCCACGCTTTGACACGACCGTCATGGAAAGCTATCTGGATGAACTCAGCAGCGTGAAGGAGGACGTCTACGAGACCTTCCGGCACAGGCCAAACCTTCTCCCTGCCACCCTTGAGGGCTTGTCCAAAGGTTGGGCCTTGTCCCCTAGTCAAGCGTTCGCCCAATTCTGAGATCAATTCAAGCTATCTTTGTGTTTGACACGAATATGTCTAACTTGGCTTGTATCTCCTGCAGAGGAGCACAGAGAGCTTGCCAGACAACAGCTCAAGCTGCTGCTGAAGGCCGGATACAGTCCTCTCCGCTTCTACCTGCATGACATCAAGAAGTACTTCTATCTCGGAGAGTTGCTCGCCGTTGTGGATCTCTCTCTGGTGAGCTTCGAGGCCCTTACTGTTTCCTCTTGTTCAGTAAGTTACATAGTTCTGTGCAGACCCTGATTGCCGTACTGAGCTCTACGTTCATGTGATGCAGACCGTCAAGATGGGCGTCCAATACAACTTATGGGGTGGCAGCATACTCAATCTGGGGACAGAGAAGCACAAGAAGGCATACTTTGAGGACATCGACAAGTTCCGCCTTCCTGGTGGGTTCTGCTTGCTGTTGTGCCAGTAGGCTTGGCCTGCCATAGACTGCCCTCATAGCACTCAATCACTAAATCACATATTGCCCACAGGATGCTTTGCCATGACCGAGCTGTATCACGGCAGCAACGTGGCTGCGCTGCAGACGGAAGCTGTGCTTGACATTGCTACTGACGAGTGGATCATCAGCACGCCGGATGATGGCGCTCTCAAGTGGTGCGCTGCGCTATTATTGGACAGGCTGCGCTGTTCCCTCTTCTCACAAGCCTGACCAGCACAGATGCGAGCCGAAGCCCTGCGCATTGCAGGTGGATTGGGAATGCTGCAGAGGATGGCAGGGCAGCCACGGTATTTGCCCGCCTCAAGGTGCCATCACCGGATGGAAGTGGCACTCTGGTGGACCACGGCGTCCATGCCATTGTGGTGCCCCTCAGGGATGAGGCCGGAACGGTCCTGCAGGGTGTGGAGATCAAGGACTGCGGCTACAAGGTGAGGGAACCCTCTGTTTGATTCTAGGCAGTAGCAAGATGCCAGAAGCTCCTGTGTCTTGCTTGTGTTGTGTGCTCTTTGTCTTATGGTAATTTGCAGTCATTGAGTGCGGGCTGCCATTCCAGGTGGGCCTCAACGGCGTGGACAACGGCTCAATCAGGTTTTTGGGAGTGCGTGTGCCCCGGGAAAATCTGCTGGACAGGTTTGCGTCCGTGGATCGGTCTGGGCAGTACCGCTCGCCCTACTCGGCCTCCCGACGCTTTGCAGCCACGCTTGGAGAGCTCACTGGCGGGCGGGTCGGGCTGATCTGCAGTTCCCTGGGCGTCCTCAAGGCAAGTCCTGACTGTCTATCTATGATGGGTCTTGGGTCTCTGATTTCTTAGCAGCTACTATTGCCAATCTGGAGTCATAGATTGGGAGTGCGGTCCTGATCAGGGCTTTCATGGTTGTTCTTGCAGGCGTCGCTCACAGTCGCTGTGCGCTATGGTGCAACCCGCCAGCAGTTTGGGCCTGCAAACGCCCCAGAGATTGCCGTGCTGGACTACAGCAGTCAGCAGGAGAAGCTGATGCCCATGCTGGCCAGTGCTTACGCCATCCACTTCACCTCTCGCTACCTGGTCGACCAGTATGCCGAGGCAAAGCGCACCAAGGAGGAGGATGTCATTGCCGATGTGCATGCACTCTCTGCGGGTGAGCATGGCCCCATGATTTTGTCCATTGCAAATTGCCTTTTATGCCTTGATCTCATTGTTCACATGACATTCTTGATGAGGAGTGTCTTTGATTGCGCAGGCTTGAAGGCGTACGTGACCAACTACACCGCGACAGCTCTGTCTGTGTGCCGCGAGTGCTGCGGCGGGCATGGGTATGCCGCGGTCAATCGCTTCGGCATGTGGCGCTCCGATCATGACATCTTCCAGACCTTTGAGGGCGACAACACAGTCCTGCTGCAGCAGGTCTGCCTGATTCCCAGAGCTTGCCAGCTTGCGTGCAATTGGTACTCAGATGATCTAGTACCCCCTGAGGAAGAATATTGAGCGCAATCTGCACTACTGGCAGGTGGCTGGGCTGCTGCTCAAGAAGTACAAGGAGCGCTTTGCGGTTGCCCCTGTGACTGCCACGTACCGCTACCTGCGCCAGTGGGCAGCAGAGAGCCTGCCGCCCAACCCTCTGGTCAGCCATGAGACCTCCGTTCGCCACCTGCGAGACCCGGCCTTCCTCGTCCGAGCACTGAGGTATTTTGTCTCCTGCCACAGACCTGACTGAAGCTCTTCCTGCCTGTTGGTACTTGTATTTTAGCCGTGACAAGGGCATGGTTGGCCCAGGAATGAATGCATGTGAGCACAGCCACTGTTGTCACATAACAAAAGTTCCTCGTCTGATCTGACAGGTACCGGACGGGCAAGCTGCTGTTCACGCTTGCGCAGCGCTTGAGCAAGCACACTCGGCGCATGGGCCAATTCCAAGCCTGGAACAAGTGCCTGAGCCACATCCTGACCCTCGCCCGGGCCCACATCGAGTCAGTCATGTTTGAGCGCTTCCTCGACGGGGTCAACAACTGCCCTGACGCTGACTGCAAGAAGAGCCTGAAGGTAGGAAGGATGTGCAACAGCGATGGTGTTCTGTTGCATGCATCTTCTACTTGTGGAGGATATGAACGACACTTTCTTGTCATTCCCGACCTGGAACAATTCCAGCATGAGTGCCAAGGAAGTGTTGTGTCAGATCGAGGCCGACTTGGCATGAGTTCTTCTTCGGGGCTGACAGAAGCCAAAGCAGCAAGCAGAAGGCTCGCCTGTGCTGACAGTGAATATAATCACTGTATTACAGTCACTGCTGCATGGAATGCTGAGGTGCACGCGTGAGATGGTGTGTGCAGGTGATGGCGGAGGTGTTTGCGCTGCAGCGCATCCAGGCGGACGTGATGTTCCGCAACGACGACTACGTGGCGGCGGAGAAGGTGAAGGCGATTGGCCGGCTGCTGGAGCGGCTGCGCGCGGAGATTCGAGCGCAGGCCGTGCCCCTGGTCGACGCCTTCAACATCCCCGACCACATCCTGCGCTCCCCCATCGGCCTCTCCCACCAGGACCCCTACGACCACTACCTGGAGGGCGCCGGCTGGACCGCCACCACCCCACTGACCTCCTGAGCACAACAGCGCGATGCAGCTGTGGGCGTCGTGTCATGTCTTGCCTGTGATGGCAGATTCTTAGGCCCTAGGATCCAATCTCCAGTGATGACGAACACTCAGGTGTACCTCGGCATTCTGAGGGGTGTTAGGGCTGCTGTACAGTTTTGCGGGTTTAGTTAGGTGAGTGTTGCTGTTTTTTGAAAGGCGGGTTGGACATGAATGCATGCCTGAGCACCTTGTCTGTATTATTTTATCACTCCTGTACTTCGTCGCTTGTGACATGCACCATTTTTCCAGGGTGCGCAAGCCGGTAGCGAAAGCTCTACTGCGAGCTCAATTTTGGCCCTCGGCAGTTTTAATTAGGACATAGGGTGTAAATTGTCTAGTTTTAGGGCTAAGATTGGTCTCAGGAAGGTGAATCAATTTATTTTGAATTGGTTTGCCCGAGTGCAGCCTGTGTGGAAGCTTATTAGCTCTGTGTCTAACTTAGTTTCAACTACAAAACTTGCACATGTTGAAAAGTATTGCTCTGCGTCCACGACTGATTCCCGATCTGCATATTATTCTCACCCAAAAAGCACAGGAAAGTACCAGCGTTTGCCAACAGCACAGACACTCTGTCATGAGAAGGTCCACTAGAAGTGATGAACTTGTGTGCAACTCTTGGGATACCTTGATACCGTGACCTTGTACCTTCTTCTGGTCAAGTTATCATTGCTTACTCATGCGGGCGGCCTCGACCATCTGTCTTGCTGCAGGATTGCTGAGACAATCTTGTATTCCTCCAGACTCAACAGGCCTTGCTTCTCCAACGAAGCTAAGATATGTTCTGGCTTGTCCTGCCGGCTGGTCGTTGTGCTGGGGGACTTCGGTGCTGTTGGCTTTTTCGTAAGCCCGGGCAGACATGATGCATCATATGATACCTTTGGCCCCTGTAGAGTATCCGCACCTGCTCGGCACAAAGCTCGACTTTACACAGCATCCCAAGACAGAGCAGAAGTCATGTTGTGACAGAAATGTTGCCTGCAGCATTGGTGCTTTGAGGGCCTTTGGAGCGCACCTGCTTCACTGTCTGCAGTCGCCACTTTGTATTCAGCAGAAGAAGGCATTGCAAAGTGCTGATCGGCAGCAAGGGTAGCGATGACATCAGTATTGTTCTCATGGAGCGCTTCAATGAGTTTCTTCCTGCATGCAGAGAGCCTTTTTGAGGGAGTGTAAGACAACTGTCACCCACACTCTGTGCTGGCAGCAGCAGTGCTCCATTTCACATCGCAAACATGCTAACCTAGCCAGATGGTTATCCTACGCAGGGATCACCGACGATATGCTGTGGCCATGAGCTCAAATGGCAGCATAGCCTGCTGAACCGAACTCCCCTCATCTTTGGCACTGTCGCTTTGCGCTTCATCTGTTGCTTTTGCAGCATGTTGTGTCAGCGTGGTGGTCATGACCTGGAAAAATTCAGGAAGCTCCATTTCACCTGCACTCACCGACCTCCATCACTGCAAAAGCCCATCTGTCGCCATGAAGGAGACACTTTGCTGCGCCTCCACATACAGTATGCCTAGCTGACCACGCCCAGGGTTGGTATGGGCACATATCTCATCTGTTACCTGCCAGGGATAGCCATGAAGCTTGAGGGGGGTAAGCACAACTTATAAGACATAATATCACTCTTCTCCTTAATGGAATTGCAATGTTAAAGAGCGCGTGTGGCATTGCGATGTTAAAGAGCGCGTGTGGGCCCTCAGACTTGAGGTACACTACACGATTGTGCAGAGCTGCAGTCTGTAGTGTGCTGCTTAGTTCAGTGTCAATTTCATGCTCCCTGGATCTGTGCTAGCCACGCCAAAGGACATGTCCTTTCACGAGGATTCTTCCTTGACTTCCCTTCAAGACCATTACCGTACTCCTGCACAAGAGACATGAATGGCTACCTGACCCATCGTCGTCAACTTCCTCTAGCATGCTCTCAATCTCCTCCTTGCTCATTTGGATTCCCAGCAGCTGCAATGGCCACACTAAATGACGTTGATACTTCTGCAGTTCGAAACTCAGAAGTTGAACATGAATGCGAGTGATGCAGTAAGGACAAACAACAAATGCTCTCTATCAAGCGACCCACTTGAAAAGCATTCCCCAATTCTCCACCATCAATATTGCCAGATCCATCCGCATCCATCAGCCCGAAGCATAGCTCGAGTTGCTGCCGTTGTTGCTGTGAGAGCTTCGGCTTTATTGTCTGTAAAGAAAGAACCCAGATGTTATATTTGCCGCATATAAGAGATTGGCTGGTGCTCATGACAGTACCAGGTTATTTCAAGATGTCCGTGGGTGTACCTTCCCTCGAGAGCGCAACCAGTCCAAGACTGACATCCAAAGGGGAAAGTCGACCTTGTCAAACGTGAAACGGAGCCCCTTCGGAGCCGGTCTGGCCAGTATATACGGGGCCATACCTTGAGAGCCCAACCACTTTCTGCCAAGAAAAGTATTCAACGTCGAGTTGGCCACCAATACTTTACTTGTATTATATCGCCAGCAAACCAGCAGTTCGTGCAACCAACTAGAAAGCAATGCCGCTCAGGCATGTGGTAACCTTTGGAGAAGAAGCGTTGATGTCAAGGGATGCGCTATTTTTAGAATCCGGTTCACACAAGCGAATGACACCTAAACAATATGACAGGTCTCGAGCATGGAAGATTCAGCCCTGACTCTGGGCTTCTTCTCATCTGCCATTCCAAACAATTAACAGAAGCCGTGACTTCGTTTTGCAAAAACGAACGACGGATGCAGGTGCTGCAGAGGCGGAAATTCTATGTGATACCTACAGGCATGCAGGTGAAGCAAACATACTGCACACTGCTGGATGAAAAAAGTGTGGTACGCACATGGGGATTGGGAGGGCAATGGCAGTTCAGATTTGAGAATTTGGGCAGGCCATAACACATTGGCGCAGCACCCCTTCAGTATTGGGCGTACTAAAGAATTTGGGCAGGCCATAACACATTGGGGCACACATCCGTCTGCACCCCTTCAGTATTGGGCGTACTAATAAATTTGGAACACCCAAACATGTCAAATGGTACTTCAAAGACACATCCTCAAGGCGCCGTAAGCATTGTGTGTGTCATGATCATAATGACATACGCCATGCCCTTGACAATGTTATAACTATAAGCCTGCATTACCAAAGAATAAGATCATAACAGCTCTGCACAAGTCTTACAGATGGAACGCCATTGCGTCTCAAGAGCCGCGAGCTCTGATAATGCTAATCCAGCCTGGTTCTGAGTAGCTTCACTAGGTCCATATATAGAAGCTGGCCAACTTTGTGTTCCAGGCATGGCCGCTCAAAAGAACAGAACAAGCATTTACTTGCATGCTAAATATGTGGGTGTGACCAGCGAAACAAACAGAGAGGGAAAGCACGACGCCTCACTAATTTCTGGTCTCATAACCTTGCTGAAATCTCGCAAGAAACCTTTTCTCTCAAGACAAAAATCGTCCCCCAAAACCAAGACACTTCTAATACTCTTGCCAAAAGTTTAGACCTGTCGATCAGACAAATTTGGCTGAAAACACTCCTTGCTTAACACTTGCATATTGACAATGACGCAGTAGCGCTCAGTGTCAAGCTGCCATGTCATGCTCAGCAGCATAAATGAGATCGCAGGTGTTCACCCATGAAGCACACCGTCCTACTGAGTCCCAAGAGAACCGTGGACCAAAGTTGTGCGCTGTGCACACTATTCTCTGACAATGCAGCCCTTCCTCTCTTATGCACAAACTCTGAGCTCGCTAGAATCCATTCTGGTACGCGCTGTATGCAGGCCCTCCCCTGACCCCAGTGCTGCCAGACTGCTGCTCGGCTGGTGCCGCAAACAGGCCAGGGAACCTGGACGCGATATCTGCGTGCCCTGCGTTCTGTGCTCCTCCACTCACAGCCCACGCGCTGCTGTCCTGCTGTGTTGCGCCTCCGTTGCCATGCCTCTGCTCAGTGGGTGGGGCCGATGGTGCTCCTGGCTGCATTGTGCGTGGCCAGCTCTGAGCAGCCGCGGGTCTGCCGTCATGCTCCACCTCATTGCCCTGGTAGCTGCCCTGTGCAGCGGCCAAACCCTGATGTGCCTCTCTGCGCTGCAGGAATGAAATGAGCTGCGCTGCGCCTTGGCTGCTGCTCACACGCCCCTCTTGCACAGCTCGCTGAGTTGCTAACGTCAATGCAGCCCCCTGCACACAAATCCCAAGATTGCATATGTTAGTAGATGTAATAATCCATTCACACCTAAATGGCATCATATCCTGATTCATGTGATCAAATGCCTCCCAACCCAACAAATATAGCAAAAGCAGCATCCTCACAACCCATGGAAGGTGGATGCATGTCTCACCTCTGGGTCAGACGTTGGTGCGTCTGGTCGCCTCTTCTGGAAGCGCCAGGAGCCCCAGCCAACCCTCATGGCTGCGCTCTGCAGCGTCTCACTTGCGCTAGGCCATCTGAACCGAGAGCCTGAGCCCTGCCCGCTGACGCCTGCCGACGCCATGGCATTGTCGGACATGGTCTCGTGACCCAAGATGCTGTGAGGCCCTGCTGATTCTGTCACGTCCTCTGTCTGCCTCCCAGGAGATATCTGGCCCAGCACCTGATCTTGCTCTGCCACACTTGACTCTGCAGCGCTTTGTGTTCTTTCCCATGCATCATTTGGTCGGGCAGCAGACTGCGCCTGGTGCCCCTGCGTGCTCTGTGTGTGCGAAGGATGCCCACTGGGCTCGGGGGCATGGTTCACTGGAGAGGTTGACTGTCCGCCGCTCTGTGCCCCTCCTCTTTGGCTTCTGGTTGTCTGGCGGGTGGTCGGTGATGGCATTGGCGATGAGCGCTGTGAATTTGCTGCTCTAGCCTTCTGAGGGGTGGCACCGCTATTGCTGGATGTACAGGCATCTCTCTGCTGCGCTTCCCCCTTCTGGAAGGGATCCTTCTCAGAACCGTACTCTGTCCGGCAGCCAGGGCACAGATTGCTGCAATCCCGCTTGATCCTCTCGAAGCAGAATAGGCACACCTGATACCTGCGGGAAGAGAAACTCTTAAGGACCAACATCGAGAAAGAGAAAGATGGAAGGACTAGATACTATCTCGGTGCAACTGGGAAGCTAGCAATTCGGCTGCGTCATCAGAAAGGTGACATATTCCCCTCATCTGCTAAGGCGCATCTTCTTACCCGCAAGGACAGGGAAGAAATTGCTTCTCCGTTGCATCCAAGAGCTCTATGCACAGGGGGCACGTCCTCTCCTGCGGCAGCGAATCCTACGTAAATGTACTGTACATGGGAGATTGAGCAAGTGATCTATCAACAGGCTGGCCCACGCCCACTGGATGAAACAAGGCGGACACTCCACGGGAGATCAGGCATGGAAATCTTGCACTAAAGGAGATCGGGTTATGAGTAAAAGCCCTTAAATTATCGGTCAATGTGGTTGCCGTTCATCATGCATGTAAGTCCTATCCCGTCATACAGTGAAACGATGCAAAACCAGAAGGGCATGGCTGAACACACCTCATGGGGGACGTGAGTGTGGCCCACATTGATAGGCACCACTTGTCGCCCGCCATGCTGCTTTCCCCGACCCATTGTGCAGTCGCTGGGCCTGTGAAAGGGACCCGAAAGCTTGCACAATGTCCGTACTTCCAGGCGATGTCTGATGAAGTAGCCTGATTTGGCCACACATGAAGTCTTCATGATGAAGGTCACCCTCCCTCTCGCTTACACTTCCCACGGGGTTCCCAGGTCGTGCGTTCTCCTTCTTCTTCTTCTTCTACACTTCCAATTGGGCCCTACAAAGTCCAATCCTTTTCTGGCGGTGTAATCCAGCACTTTGATCTCCAGTACATTGTACATGCAGCTCAGAGTGCTTTTGGGCACGCTTGACATCACTACGCGCATGCACGCTGGAAAGCGACTGCAGGGGCCCGGCATGCGCACAACATTACACAAACTTTAGACTACATGGTAAACCCGCACCGAAGCAGCCGGCCGGCCGCCAGCGCCGCAGCGGCCACGAGGGTGGGGCAAATGGATGACCATACGGCTGGAAGCATTAAGCAAATACATAAAAAACTAAGCAGTCCTGGACTGCTTGGGGCCCACAATGTCACTCGTGATGCAGCCGCTGCGGCTGGGCAATGTGCAGCCACTGGCATTGCGCTCGGTGAGCATGTGAAATGTTCTCGGGATGTTCGTTCTCAGGCTAACGCCGCCTGTAATGTCGGAAATCTTCACTCCTCCTGATCTGTTCTACGCTCAATGATGGCTGCGCTACAGCCAGGGCAGATTCAAAGTGCATTCTTTTGACCTCCGTCGCATGGTCCATGCCTTCCCTCAAACCCATCAAGGCAGCCTCTTGGCAGAGATTGGAAAGATCAGCGCCTGTGAAGCGGTCAGTGCGCTGTGCAAGAGCCTGCGTGACACAATGAGAACCAATGTGGAATGTCTGCAGGATTGGTGCTAGGAACTCACAACAATACGGTCCCAAAATAGCTGGTCAAGATTTGAGAGTCACCTGCAGATCAACATCCTGCGCTACGGGCATGCCCCTCGAGTGCACTTTCAAGATTTCATGACGCTCTTCAGAATCAGGAGGTGGCACATAAAGCAGCACATCAAGGCGTCCCGGCCGCAGCAGAGCCGCATCCAATACATGCGGCCGGTTGGTGGCAGCTAGCACCAGCACACCTGTTGACAGCACTGTATTTGTTGACTGCAGATCTGCAGATGTATAATGGCAATCAAAGAAAGGCGCATTCGATGAACAGCACCAAGTAGACTTAGCCACACCAGTGCTGCTCTCCAAGCCATCCATCTCTGTGAGGAGCGTTGAGAGAATCCTTGTGCTTGCATCTGAGCTTCCAGATGATGAAGCACCTTCTTCTGCCCTTCCGCCTGTTTCAACAAACATGCTTACATATGTGTGTCAGCATCTCTTCTCTTGCCCGACACGGCATAAACAATTATCATGATGCGTTTCAGATGAGGACATGCATGCTCATACCCTTGGAAAGAAGCACAGCAGCAAGCATTTTCAAGAGCTTTGTTGCTTACCTACGATTGCATCAATCTCATCGATGAAAAGGATGCTAGGAGCTGTCATGCGTGAACGCTGAAAAGCAGCGCGCAAGAGACCCTCTCCCTCTCCGACATACATGGAGAAGAGCTGAGCTCCTGACAGCACCTGCAAGCGCATGCCGCTGGCGCCAGCTGCTGCACGAGCAAGCGTGGTCTTGCTGCACCCTGCAGCACAACACCTCCTTTCAAAAAATCACTGTCATTGACTCCTGACATGAGAGCACTGCTTGTGGAGTGCTACGGCTGTTTGACGACACCTTTGCAGGTGCATGAGGATTTGTGCTGAGCTGACTCACCAGGCGGGCCGTACAGGAGAACACCGCGGGGTGCATGCAAGCCGAGCCTCTTGAAGGCGTCAGCATGCTGTACAGGCCATTCCAGAGCTTGCTGCAGGCGCTCCTTTACCTTGTTATAGCCCCCAATGTCCCGCCACGAAACTGCCAGGGTGAAAGATGTCAGTCACAATCATGATGAGGGACTGCTAGAACCCATGCATAGCAAATTTGGTCAGTAATGTTTGAGAGAAGTGAGAACTGACAAGTGTACCAGAAGGATACATCAAAAGTTCTTATCCAAAGCCACACCTGTGTCCAGCGAGACATCAGACGATCTGCTCAGAGAAGGGCAGACTTTTCGAAGTGCCGCAATAAAGTCAGATCTTGTGACTTCCAAGTCCATGGATTCCATGCTCCCATGAACATCTGTGGAGCAGGCAAGTTCCCACAGGATCGATTCCACAATCCTTCTGGCATGTCCTCTGTTATCCTTGTGTCAATCTTGTCAAGCAGTGCTCAGAGTTGTCATTGGCAATCACATTTCTCAGTCTCCACACCAGATAAATCTGTTGTAGGTGAGTTTGCCAGTGAAGAATGCATGGCATGCAGAGCTGCTTCTCGGGTGACTGCAGCCAAATCCGCTCCAGAGTACCCATGAGCTTTGGCCCCGATCTCATGGAGGTCCACATCGTTTCCCAGAGGCAGGGCTTGCGAATGGGTTTGCAAAATTTGCACGCGCTCCTGTGCAACAATCAATTACTGACAATGATGGTCGATGCGACAGCAGCCGGGGAGGCAGGAATGGGCGGGCATCCTCACCTCGGCAGTTGGCAAGCCAATGGCAACTTCATGATCAAGGCGTCCCAAACGCCTCAAGGCAGGGTCAATTGAGTTCGGGTCAGTTGTGGCTCCAATGAATGTCAAGTGTCCCTGTGCACCTGCTAGCAAAGACGCATTCTTGAGTTTTGCCGGTATCCAGAAGAAGCATACGCGGCACACAGGCTGTGCATGAAAAAAGAAGACATTATCACAGAACCTGCCTGTGTCTGAGGCGGCTCCATCAAGGAGTGTGAGCAGCTGCGCGACCACCCTCGCTTCATGGGGCCGATTTGCGTCTCTTACAGGGGCCAGGGATTCCAGCTCATCAAAGAATAGGACTGTGGGCTGCCCACTGGCTGCATGGGCTCTTGCCTTATCAAAGGCTTCCCGCAAGCGCTTCTCTGATTCGCCTGCACCGCCGCTAGACCCCTTAGTCCAATGCATCGGTTGGCCCACCCACAATAATTTGTTTCAACAGACTGGGTGCAGGTATGGTGCCATTTGCTTGTGCAAGCAAGGGATGGCCTGTGAGGATGAACCTGTGAAGGCACCGTAGATGTCCGAAGATGAGACCTTTTGAACTGCAACACCTAGATCGTCTGCCACGGATTGCACCAGAGCAGTCTTGCCGCACCCTGGAGGCCCGTGGAGTAACAAGCCCCTCGGCCACCGGGCTCCTAATGATCTGATTTCAGATTTGTAGATAAGAGGCCAGCCTGTTAACGCACAGATAGTCATACAACGGACAGAGTGATCCAGATCACAATAAGTTGTGCACCCTGAGGGGACAAAAATCGAGACTGCACGAAAGCCTACAAAAATCCACCGTGAAATGTAATGTTTGCACAACATGTCGACAGCTCAGGATGCGCTACCCTGTAGGCCTACCAAGTAATTCTTCACAAGACACTCTTGCCACGCTTAGTCCCGCTATATCAGGAGCACCCATGGTTCATGCTGTTGATAGTGAGCATATGTCGAAGGAATTTCCTTCAAGGAAGAATTGTGTGTGAAAAATAAATGTCCTCCTCTTCTCCGAATTCAAAGACCAGCATGTCCAAGACACTAATAGGGTCCCAGAACAAGTTGAGACCCTTCATGGCATCACATAAATTGGGACCCAGACTTTCTTAAATTGATTAGGCCCATCATGCCAAGATACAGATCATACACGTGCACTGCATGTGCATGACATGTGAACACTTTGGGTGTGTTTCTCAAATTTAGAATGGGGTGTCACGGCCTGCCCAATGTCTCGGGCCGCTGGGCACGGGTTCCTCGGGCCCAGAGATATTGCTTACATTGTGACCAGCACGTGCTTGGGGATGAGCGCCATCTGGTTTTTGAGTGCCCTGCTGTGCAGTCCATTCGGGACCAATATCCTGCTTTGTTTGGTGCTGCCATTCAGACCATGCAACAGTTCATGTGGCAGTTAGATATTGTCAGTGTTGCACACTTTGTCATGGATTGTTTTGATCACTTGGATGCTGTCAGTACATCCAATCAGCCCTGGGCGGCTGGAGTTGATGTGTAATTTCCTTCCTTCCTTCCTTGGGTCATTTAAATTGACATTACAATAGTGCATCATGATCAATTCTCCAAGCAAGCGTAAAGCTTGGTGTGTTATACCTCGTTCTCGAGCACTGTTGAATTCCTGGTGTCACACAGTGGCACATGTACAGGTCACACAAAGGACACCGCACTGTCATACTTGCACTGACTGAGTGTCATTGCATGCAGAAAGCACCGTCTCTAATAATGAATTCTAATAAGATGCAGTCTCAAGAGCCTGTCCTCCACATGCCCTCACCGCAAATGCTCATTCCCCCTCAGTTCCCTCTTGTTCACTTCTATTTCCGTTTCTGTTGATAAGTGCAGTCCTTTGCCTGTAGTAGCCCAGCTGGAATGACAAACTGGTCAGTGCGTACAGAGTCTTGATGCACAAATTGAGCTGACAGACAGAGACAATCTTCCAAGGCATAAGTACCTTGCCTAGGACTTGCTTCATTAGCTGGCTCCAACTGTGGCTGCGCATTTGCTGCAAGCATGGGCTCTCCAAAGAATGCAAATTGTACTTACTGGTTCCAGCTGCAAGTGAAAAACTTGACTTGTGTCTAGAAGTAACACCGGCTTCTAGCTACCAACACCACAAGTTCTCTTCTCAAAAACTGCCAAGGCAATTGGATAAACGGAATCCGCTGCCTACAGACAGTCTCAACCTCCTCGACCCTGACTGTGCATGGGGTGGATGACATATTGGTAACCGCCATGCCTGTAAGCTCCCGTTTGCTGCAGATGTCTGCCGCCATATGCACCGTAAGCATCAGCGTAGGGCATCTGCATGCGCAGTCACAGGAACAGTTATCAAGTGGTGCACACCGCGATGCGCCCAGCCGTAGGCATCAGCAAAACCAGCATGGTCCATGTGACACGCATTTGACTGTCACATGACTATCATGGCAGTCGGGCGCAAGGGGCAGTGCACCTGGTAGCCAGCGATGCCATAGGCGGACATCATGCCAGGAGCACCGTAGCCTGTCCAGCCCTGGGGTTGGCTGCGCATCCCTTGTGGCTCCAGAGCAGCCCCTTCAGACCTGGCATCGTAGCCCCGCCAGCCCTGGCCGCGACCCAGTGCCGGCCCTGTGCCCTTTGGCGTCGCCCGCTTCACCTCCACATTCTTGCCTGCCAGCTCATGCATACGCCCCTTGGCAAACACCTTCTCAATGGCCTCCTCGTCCTCATAGGTGATGAATCTGTCGAGCAGCAAGTAATCTTTTATGAGCGCAAAGTTTTGTCAACTAGGTGCAAAATGGGACCAATCTGAAGAGACAACAATCTCGAGGGTGCCTACTGAACCCACCCAAATCCCCTGGAGCGCCCACTCGTGTGATCCTGCATGATCTGTGCCTCGGTGATGTCTCCAAACTGTCCAAAGTACTCTTTGAAATTGTCTGCACAGCACTCAGTGGGTGTGCGCTTTCCCATGCAGTTGGCCAGGAATGACTGACAGAATTTGCTTGGGCAAGAATGAGCCAGAGCGCCTTTGGTTTGTGAAAGGCATACCTTCTGTAGTCTCGGGAGCCAGGCCACCCACAAAGAGTTTCCTCAGCTTGGGCTTCTGACTTTGAGGCAGCGACCGCTTTGCATCTATCTGCGACGCAATGCATTACATGCCTGTCAGGATCAGAGAAGCCAATTCAGGCCATGAAGCAAAAGCCACCTCCAATCTTGGTCTTACCTGTCTACCATCCAGCACGTGTGTCCCTTGACAGATCTGGGCAGCAGCATCCTCATCATCCAGGGTCAGGAAACCAAACCCGCGGGGCCGGTTTGTGTATTTGTCCCGCATGATGATCTGTTCAGAACCAGAAACACACCAGACATGCAAATTAGGTTGCACAGACCCACAAAGCATGCATCCATGCAAGAATTTAGACCAGCACCCACCTACAAACAGGGCACGTGTCTGCCAAGAACAGGTGCTGTTGCCAAATTCTTGATCGTGGCCATGCCACAAGCACTCATGACAAAATTACAATCGACACTGTGATATAGAGAAGCAGAGCGTCGGAGATGCGCTTACCACATCTTTCACGGGCCCAAACTTTGACTCAAAGTATTCCTTGATTTGCTCTGCACGTGCAGTCGAAAGAGCATCAACAGTCTGTTTGTGCGATGATCGCTCTGCCTTAAATACACTATGATACATCAGATTTCCTACCTTCGGTGAGGCTCCAGCTCAAGCCTCCCAGAAACAATTTCACGGCGCCATCGGACGGCCTGCTCACAAAAGAAGCCTCGCTCTCATCGACAATTGGCTCAGCAGAAGTTTTCATCGACTTGACTTGTGCAACAGGAAATCTGATTTTCCACAGTATCAATAAATGCGCGAGTGTTTCATGTTGAAATGTAAGCTGATGGCCATAAGACCAATGCCGGCACGCACTCGGTCTCAGAGGTCGTAGCTTCCTCAAACTCCGTTTCCTCGGGCCGATTCTCCTCTTGTTGTGCGGCCATCTTCACGCAGATGTATATATTTTAGTCCGATTCGGGATGCTCGGCGACGAGCTTAGGTGCTCTCGACCTGATGCTGGCCCCTAGAATATGCTGTGTTCCGGTATGGTAATCGGACCCAGGGGTCATCGAGGGGTCACATTCCATTCAAAAGAAAGAACCTTTGCGCCGTCGTCAAATTTGAATTTGACGACGCCCAGATGGGAAGGAGAAGCTGCTGGCATCAGAACAGCGGGCAACCGCAGGGAAGAAGGGTGGAGAGCGTGATCACTGTAATATCTTTGTATGCCCCAGCACCCATTTGACAAATGTGGCATGCCATGCGCCGTGCGGCACTGCCAGATCCGATCTCAGATCTAGGCTAGTCATAGGGATGGCTTATGCAAATAGTATCTCCTGGTGGGAAGAGGGCCGAAAACATGGCAGCGCTGAGTAGGCACACAATCATGTCGCAATGCCTCTCCTCCCTGTACATGTGATCCAATCATCCACCAGGCTCGAGCTCATGAGGCTGATCAGCAGGCTCAGCAGGCTGCTGCTCACTGCAGACACAGTCCAACTGCCATGCGCATGCTGAGCGGTCACAAATGGTTCTAGTAGAGTTACTGTAACACTCCTGGTAGCATCTTGCATGCAATTCAGTTCAAGCGACGCGTTGACAGTGATCAGAAACTGGACAGGCGCTTATGCAGAGGCTGCCCAGTCATGAACTGCCCATTATCTCTATGATGCTGATCGGCATCCTCTTGAAGAACTCCCAAAGTACTTGACAGTTCTCGAGTCATCAGAATATTCACCATGGATGTCAGGCGGTGGGTCCAGCCACTTGAAAGCCCTTAGGACTTCCAGGCAGACACGGCTATCTGACCTCTCCAGTAGCGACGCTCTACCTCCCAGACAGAATCATGTCATCCGTGCTGAAATCCGCGGCTTTCCTGAATGTTCCCCTTCCAAAGTCCTTCTCAAAGCTGTCCTTCAACCCATCCACCAATCCATACTCTGGGGTCCAGTCCAAGTCGGCTTGTGCCTGCAGCATCCAGACATATTTTGCTTGAGCAAGGGCATGAGCTTGAGGGACGATCCACAGGGTTTCCATAAAAGGCTCTCATAAGTGTCATATGGGACAGGCATGCTATAATAACCTTTGCAATGGAGGTGAAGAAGTGTTGGTCCCTGAGCGGGAACGCCTTCTTGCCACCAAAGTCAAAGTCCTTGGGGTTGTAGTGGACCAGCTCGGGCTCTGGAGCGCCGGCGGCGGCAGCACAGGCCTTAGCGATGCCATCAAACGTGACAAAACGCTCCCCTGAGATGTTGTAGACCTGGCGAGACGCCTTCTCATTGTCCAGCACCTTGACAAACGCCGTAGCCAGATCCTTCACATGCCCCAGCTGGGTCACCTGGGCGCATCACATGGCGCACCACTCAGCAGCAGGATTAGATTTTAGAGACCTTCAACCGCTAGTGTTCAGAACTACACAGACCTGTTGGCCGCTGTTGGGAATGGGGATGGGCCGGCCCTCCTTGATGCGGTGGAAGAACCACTCTTCCACGGGATTATAGTTGAGGGGCCCTGCATGGGCAGCGCATGGTGTCATCTCGCCAGACATGGTCATTGTTAAGGTCAAGGACAGGTGACTTCATTGCAACATGTGCAGCCCCTCACCATATATGTATACCGGTCGAATGGAAGTCCAATTGACATTCTTCTCCTCCAAAAGAGCTTCTGTATTCAGCTTTCCCTGTACCAAGCACCCAACTTGTGAGTGAGCACCATGCAACAGACTGAATGTGAGAAAGGTGTTCTGCAAAAGTGTCCCCAGCTGCCAATGTGGAGCCATTGCGGCCAGGGTCATGGAGCAAGCAGCAACATGCCTTGTGGCGTGACTTGGGGTCAACAGCATCCACTTCAAAGTGCGGCATCTGCGATGACTTCAGGTACACCCCCGCAGATGAGCAGAAGATGTACTGGCCGACATCCCCCAGAGCTCCAAGAACGAGGTCAGCCTCATCAGCCTCCCTTCCGTTCATGTCATAGACAGCTGCGCCATGCAGCATGTCAGGCGTGTACACGATGAATGATCTAAAATTCTCGCTTGCTTGTGTATGTCAGCAACATGGCTGACCATTCACAATGGCGCCGGTGCCAAACTCACCGTCAAACTTCTTGCCAGCGAGCTGGCTGTCAAGCATACTCTTGTCCTTCCGATCAGCAGCAATATGCTTGACAGCTGACTTGTAAGCCTTGTACGACTCGTCCGTGTCATCTGGGATCTGGTAGGTGACCTCCTTCTTGCCACGCGTCAGCAGGGTCACACCGTGCCCAGCCTCTACAAGCTGACGTGCCAGGTAAACACCAATGAAGCGGGTACCACCTGGATCAGCAGGCGATTGATCATTAAGGTGGAGGCGAATATTCGAGATCACGACTTATACAACTACACGAAAAAGAGGTGATGTTCCTCCACAAAAGTGACCTAGGATCACCTAGAATCAAAACTTCCTTGGTAGCAGCTGCAGACACTCTGACTGCTATCGAGCGGTTAGCACGTTTGTTTGCTTTCAATGCCTGCGTGACAGAGAAGGAGTGGCTTATTAGTATTTTCTTTTGGTATCGACATCTTGCTTTCGTAGATACAGAATTTCAGACCTTTGCCACAACGAAGCGGGGAATTCGATGGGAATAAAAACGGAGTATATCGTACTGGGCGAAACGCAGCCATTTGTTGTCTATGAATACCATGAAGGTTCCCTCTGAACGCATCACACTGGAAAGCGGTCGCCATGTTGCCTGCGCCGAACAGGATAAAGATCCTGTGTGCCCCTTCACCACCGTCGAGGAATGAGAATCAATCTGCTAATGAAGTGTGACCATTCAGAGTCTCTAACGTGCCGGACAAATTCTGTCCACTCGAGATAAGGGGGGTGATGAGGCCCAAATAGGCATCAACGTCCTGAGTGGAAGCTTCCCCGCATGGGTTGGCAGCTTCCTCTCTGTCTCTTCCCCAGGTCACAGGCAGGTTAGAGAAAGAGGTATGCAGACATCAAGGCAGAGCGAGCGCCAGGAGATAGGAGAAAGGGCTGCCTTGCAAGTGCACAATGTGTAACAACAATACAATGATCCCCCGGCGCCGGCCCAGGAGCACTAAATGACCACATTGCATACATGCATACCGTATGACATACCGTGTCACGGTGACACTGTGCAAGTGTGGCTAGATGAGGGTGAGGGCACACCTACAGACGGGCAGGAGCGAGGTCAGCCCCAGGCGGAAAGAACCGTGGCCGTGAAGATGCAGCTGCAGTCCTAATTCCTGGGCTGGAGCACCTGTGCACAAGTGATATGCCAATCCAAGTGGAAAGGCAGCAGAGGAGTGATCACAGGCAGGGTTGCAGATGGGAAAGATGATGAAAAGTGGCAGGCAATTAGCATGTTTGTTTAGACCTCATGCACCTAATATACTGCTGGCACACTTGCACTGCGCAGTGCAATCCAGGCAGTGCCTTGTCTTGCATTCTCCCTTCTCTTAATTAATTGGATTATAATCCAACTTAGAGAAAATGGTATGCTGACATCTTGCAACTCGGATATTGGTTGAACTCAAGAGTCTGACTGTGCACTAAGCCGCTTCCGCAGGCACGTAGCTGACAATTGAAGATTTTCCCTAGATCTAGAAAGTTTGGGGCTGACAAGTTGACGACTTGATTCCTTCCAACAGAAGGTGAAGTGCAAGACATGCAGATATATCAAAATTGATGATCCATAACACAGAAGCAATGGCCATGGATCCTACTATGTTATTCTGATCTTGCTATGCGCTATATAATGAAGGTGTGTGGTCTAGCAGCCTTCATGATGGAGCAGCTGCCAAATAATGCCTCAACATCACTGCAGGGCACCAACTGTACTGGCAACATAAACTGATTGATTGAATCACTACGCAGCACTATTTTAGCACTCATAGACCGACAATGTGCCGAAAACAATCAGAATCATCAGCCTGTTATTAACAACAAAACGAGACCAAACCGCTCAAAGCGACACTGTTCTCAACCGCCCAGGGGCATGCTGCTCTACGTGCCGTCAGGGAGCCCTCAGCCTTGTCCTGTGCCTCAGGCATCCCATGGATCCCATGGAGCAGTACGCCTGGAAAAGAGACCCCACTGACCATGCCGCTGGGGCCTAGGTGATTACAGTAGGCTTCTCCCGGCCAGTGAAGTTGGTGAGCTGGGAGACTTCAAGAGCAAGCTTGATGATGGGCGCAAGAGCTTCCTGTGCATCCATCTTGTGGGTCGACGGGTCGCTGCTGTACTGCTCAATGTATAGCCTGCAAGCAAGCCCTCTGTCAGCACTTGCAACGCACACAGGAGGAGATGTTCAGCGTTGACCACGTGAGCATCAAACATGGATTTGAATGCTGTGGAGCACCTGACGGTGGCTCCTGATGACCCTGTGCCGGACAGGCGGAAGATAATCCTGGATCCATCGTTGAAGACAAATCTCAAGCCCTGCTTGGACGCCACGCTACCATCGACGGGATCTGTGTAGCTGAACTCGTCAGCCGTCTGCACCTCATAGTCCCCAAGCTTTGTCCCTGGCGAGCTCTTTGCCATCACTTCGCGCAGATGCTCCACCATCTTGTTGGCGGCCTCCGATTCCACTCCCTCGTAGTCGTACCGGCTGCATAATGGGTGGCACACACGAGGGTCATGCCTGATTGACAACCATGAGATGATGTTCTGTCCCAGAGCAAGCATGACAATTCCACCATTTGGCACACTCCTTATGTAGACAGGCCTTCAGATGGTCACGTGAGCAAAGCACTGATCCCAAGGTCACGCTCAGAAGACAACCTGAAGAAGTTGCGCCCAAACTTCGCCCAGTGCTCCATTGCAATGTCTTCCACTGTCACCTTCTTCCCTCCGACCGGCACATCTCTATTTCTGTAGGCCAGGATGGACAACCACGCAAGGACTGCCCACAACCCATCCTTCTCACGGATGTGGTCTGCGCCTGTGCCAAAGCTCTCCTCTCCACAGATGGAGCACAGCCCTGCATGGGAGGGAACTCCCTGAGATCCCGTCTTGAGTGCGCAATGTGCGCCCATCAAAGCAGCACCAACTGAAGTTAGGCTGCTGCTCATTCTGTCAGGCGGGGATTGCACCTGCATCCATGAGGTTGCCGAAGAATTTCCAGCCGGTCGGAACTTCAAAGCACTTCAGCCCCAGCTGCTCAGCAACGCGATCAGTGGCTCCACTGGTGGGCATGCTCCTTGCAACGCCCTGTCCATAGCACACCAGTCACTGTTGATCAACAGCCAGATATTCTGGTGTTGCGTGCATGCATGCTGCACAGAAGTTACCCCACCTTGAGACCAGACTTGAAGTAAGGGATGCACTCCTGTGCGTTCGCAGCAATCATTGCCACAGAATCCGATGGAGTAATGAAGAACTTGTTTCCAAGGATCATGTTTCTGTCTCCGTCACCATCGCTGGCTGCTCCCAGGTCAGCTGCATTCTCGCTCCACTGCAAGTCCACTAGGTCATGTGCATATGTGAGGTTGGGGTCCGGGTGGCCGCCCCCAAAGTCCTCCAATGGCGTGCCATTCCTGTTGCCAAGAGCAGTAAAAGGTCAGCTCAAGGCGCTCCTTGTGCTTGTAGCCAGACAGTTTGGGACGATTATCGGTGCAGAACATCACAGCATATGATTGAAAGGCCACACCTGATTGAGGATCCTGGTGCTCCCAATGCATCGACAAGGATGGGTCCAGCGTATGCCCCAGTGACAGCGTGCATGGCATCGAATTCGACAGAGAAGTCTGGCCTCTTGATGAACTCCCGCAGCAAGTCAAAGTCAAAGACTTCCTTGAGCAAGGCCAAGTAGTCCTCCACAGGGTCGATGACCTCCACCTGACAAGCACACAGCTGCTGAGTCACTCGGTTCGAAGGGCTTCAACCAGCGGTATCTGCTCGGGTGTGCATATTGAGACAGGCGCGAGAGGCCTGCAGTCAAATCCACCATGGTGGATCCGTACCTCAAAGTCTCCGTAGGTGTGCGAGCCCAGTTGCGAGAGGTCCGTCTCAGGAATGTCAGCAAATTTGAGCTCGGAGATGTTCTTGGTGAAGCCGTAGATTGCATCTGTGATGCGCTCGGGAGCAGGTTCTCCGCTGCTGTAATTGAATTTGATGCCCCAGTCCTCCTCTGGGCCTCCTGGGTTGTGACTGGCGCTCATAATGAGGGCCCCTGTTCGGAAGAGACTGACTGTCATTGATAGTAAGGAACTCCAAGTGGATCCAACAGGCAAGCCAGGGGGGAACTTTTGGAAATGGTGGATGCATTGACACCAAAAAACAGCTCACCATAGAGGCTCCGGCGCCGAATCAGAGCCGACATGGCTGGGGTGGCAAATATGGCGTCCCGCCCAACAAAGACCTGCATGCACACTCAAGTCAGACACTGGAAAGAGCAACGCCGGTTGTCACAGTCACATGGACCCAACATCCATCATACCTTTTTGACTCCAGCTGCAGCAGCTATTTTGAGGATGGTCTGAACCGCTTCCTTGTTGAAATAGCGGCCGTCCCCTCCGAGGCCAATCGTCTTGCCCTTCACCTCCTCCCCCAGGGAGTTGAACAATGCCTGGATCCTGTAGTATCACAAGACGTTCAAGCTGCATTCCCTGGATAAATCCATCGCATCCTTAGCAACGCAAGGATCAAATGCCCGCACCAGTTGGCTAGGTAGTTCTCGCCCATGAAGACCTTGGTCTTCTTCCGCAAACCGCTTGTCCCTGTCTTCTGGCCTTCAATCGGCTGTGTGGGCACTGTGCTGACCGCAAATTTCTGCGTCGAAATATGCAAGGACGTCAGGAAAGACCTGTTGGCTTCCAGGTTGACACTGCACACAGCTAGAGAAAGAAGGGGTGACCAAGCACCTGCGTGCTTGCAACTGCAGACGCTGTGATAGTACCGCATCGTTTTCTCGTCTCTCCACAAATATTGATGTGGTGTCTTGCGAGTTGGCTCCCTGTGTTGAAATGGAGCCTCCTGCGCCATCGCAAAACACAAACAGGCGTATCAGGGCCGCTCAATGCCCCGTTGTTGCATGTCAAGTTGCTCATGTCACCAGATGCATTTTAATCCGGTTTCAAACTCTCATCCAGGAGAAAACTTGCCCGATCTGCACACGGCTCGTTACGAACGAAAGGGTGCCGGCCTGGCAGCTGGGCATTCGGACGCCACTCGCCATCAGGTTATGGGACATCATGACGTTCCTACACAGTAATATTAATGGCCGAAATAATTTGACCGCCTGGTCAGAGCACCATGATTCAAGGAAATTCTAGGGTACAGCATTAGGGTAATAGGTGGTGTGCCCCATCTTCACCCTCAGGCCCCAAAATACAGGGGACTCTAAACTAACTAGAGTTAATTTAGAGTCCCCTGCAAAATATCCTCAGGACAGGCTATGAACTATCTCTGTTGTGTAATTCCCTTCCTTGCTGGTGGTTTAATTAAAGTTGATTTGCGCAACATTTGGCTTCAGGAATTGCAATCTGTCGCATGCTATCTGTAGCAGGAACAATACTATTATCAATAGTATTGATAGGACAGGCATACTATCAATTAACAGATGTGCATGCAAAACGCTTGATCAACACATCATCAACTTGAAGATGTTCTGTTCCAAACTTGGGAGCCACTACAAAGCCATGACAAGCCCTCTGCACAATTTTTTCAAGATCTGGACCATGATTAACGAATCTGTTAGAGGCTATCTTAGAGCCCGTTCACATGCCATATGCTGCAAGCTTGAGCCACGCATGAAGCTCTAGAGATGATCATTTAATGCAAGCTTGCACACAATGATCAGACATCGTGATCGCGTAGCTACACACGATTCAATCATTGATCTCCGGCACTGCGTGCAAGCGCCACTGCAGTCTACTTCACATTTGTAATTTGAATGCAGGCCTACTGCGTGTGCATTGGAGTGATATTGCAGTTGCATCCGGCAGATCCAAGCGCCACTCCACTGGCAGGGATAGCCGCCCCGCAATACATGTGCAATGCAGCTTGCCAAACAGCCCCTTGGGCTACTGGGTCCCACCAGATCTGGCGGATTACCTGGACTGCAAACTCTGCGGTCACCCATGCAGGCCAGTCGCTGCAACGCGACTTGTTCCAGTTCAACGCACGGTCCTCCAAAGCTGTCTATAAGTGCCAAGCCTGTGAAGGCTAGCCTAGCGCTAGACAGCAATGCCATCAAGTCGCAAGCATTTGCTCACCAAACACTCAGCTCATCAGTTTAACACCGACAGATCCTGGAGTTCGTTTAGAGTGGCTGCTTTGAATGGCATCGCAAAGGGAAATGATCAATTGAAGTCAAGCAACAAAGAGGTACAGCCTGTAAGTTTCAAGAGGAGCCAATTCATGGTGGCAACCTGCACGCACAAGTTGCTACACGCGGCGAGGGCCAATCAGCACTGAAAAGAGATGGCCCATGAGCATTGCAGTGGTTTTTGGCGCGATCATGGAGCAGTCCTTTGCTTGCTCCAAGTGCTTGCATGAGCCTCTGCCTCAACCAGTGAGCACATCATTTCGATGTTTGGAGCAATCGGAGGAACAAGGATGGGGCAGCCAGCTGCACTTTGGCATTGGCCTGGTCCACATCGTGCCCACCTTCTACCAGTCCCCACCTGTCAATCTGGAACTCCTCCTCCAGACGTGCCGCCTGCAAAGCCTGTGTGAGGTCCAGGTGCCCCTGTGTACAGGTCAGGAGCACACTCACACAATCTATTTCTTGGCAGATAGCATTTGTAATGACGGCATGATGATGCGCATCCACCACAATATGTACCAGGGTTCACACGAACCTCAGATACTGCCAGACCCACAAGAAGGGATCTGCACGTCCCAATGAGTCT
Source organism: Coccomyxa subellipsoidea C-169 (assembly GCF_000258705.1). NCBI lineage: Eukaryota > Viridiplantae > Chlorophyta > Trebouxiophyceae > Coccomyxaceae > Coccomyxa > Coccomyxa subellipsoidea. Next base: position 1,875,187 of record NW_005178031.1, read on the forward strand.
CTCTGTTGCCGCGAGCTGCCATGCAGAGAGGCCTGCACCGATGCAGCTGTTAGGTTCCAGCATGTGGTTGCAGGGATGGCCAAATGAAAATTGCACGGGGGTGCACGGGTGCCCAAACCTTCCAAGTAGCAGCGCACTGCCTCAATTGCTTCTTCAGGCTGCTCCGACCCAAAGATGCTGTCAGATATCGTGATTTCGGTCTGCAGAGCTTTGCTAGCCCACTCCACAATAGGGTCATACACCTGCACAGAACGAAGCCCGCTCATGGCCTAGCTGAACAACAACCACACAGACCGCATACGCTCAGTACAAAATTTCAATACTCTTTCACAGGGCAATCACCTGCGCTTGGCGGGCTGACAAAGGTCCTGGAGCATCCCGGCAACACGCAGAATCAGCGTGCAGGTATGTCAGCAAGGTGTTGACCACGAGGTTTCTGTGCTTTGGCTGCAGTGAATGGACTTGTCTCAGTAATCTGTACCTGACAGCAAGACCATGTGCATGCAATGAAAATGGATTGTTGGAGCCCCAAGCTCAGGGAGTGCACCTGGTCGATGGCTGTGGCTGCCAAGGACATGAGGGGCATGGTGAAAGGCCTTATTTTCATGTCATCCTGATGCATCAAATAATGCACGTCAGTATGTCCACATCGACGGCATCAGTATAAGGTTTGCATCATGTGAAGTGCAAAAGTGATCTGGAGCCTGAAAAATACCTGCCATTGCCACTCTGCAGCGACCGCTAGTGCTAAGGCGCGGTTTGGCAAGATCAAGGGAAAGCGAGCTGGAGTCCTGAGAGCCTTCCCATCGAACAGTATCATGCATCCACCCTGCACAAGCGCAAGCATACGTATAGCTGCAGGCACAAGGAAAATTCGAGCAAGGCCGAGACAACGTGGAGATTCCTGTACCGTGGTTTCTTGGACGGTGATGTGCCCCTGCCATCGGGATGCTGCAACTGTGAATGCAGTCCTGATTGTCTGAACATAAGAACATACTGTATCTGTGTGCTTGTGTCCCCACGCATGCCCATGGCTTGATCTGCCCCTGCCGAGCAAGGTCTTCAAGACAGCATCTCTCAGCCCAGACATGTGCTCACTATCGAAGCCGAGTTTTCCAAACGTCAGCATCCTGATCACACTTCTCAAATCCTGGCTTCTTTCATCAAGGGTCATACCCCCTAATCCACCCAAGAATACACCCAACAAAACTCGTTCCATAAAATAGACCAATGGTCTGGATCCCATTCCAAATCCATTCCAAATGCAGACTCTGGATTCCAGATTCTGGAAGCTTGCGGTTTGGCGAGTAGCAGCGTCTGTCTAGCTTTTGTGCATAAATAAATGGGACACACTGCAATCCTGCATTTAACCAGCTGACTGTATCTCTTCCATCCTGAAACAGTTTGCAAAGTTCTCAGCCACCCAATTTGAGCTTTCAGTGACTTGAAATAGTCATTCTGCCAACTGTTGGAAGCACTACACATCAAGTAAAGGGTGACACGCGTCTGTCTGCATGCCGGTGGACTCGTCGTTCAGTCCCTATGATGTAAGATTGTGCCTTGCTCTGCCTCCAACCTATGAGGACGGTCATTGTTTTATTACCTGATCACCTTACTGTCATTTTTCCTCTGTTTAAATATGGTTGAAACAGGTGATGGCATCTTAATGCCTCCAGTCCAAGGCATTGCAGAAGTACTGACAGGCGTGCTCTCATAATGCAGCTGGAGTTTTTTGCGGAGGATGATATCGTGAAGATAGTGCCCAATTTTTCGCTGCCAACCTTCAGTCATAGCAGTATCAGGTGCATCGGGGTGCGTTTCTCACATTCTACCTTTCAACTGAAACTCAAGGGAAGCCTGAGGCGCCAAGGTGGCAGAGATCAGGGCGTTTTGATGGTTGCAGGGCGCATTCGGGCCGTTCAAGCCAAACATTCCAGTTGAGGTGCCTATCTGGCTTGCCGTGGCTCTTCAGAAGCGCAATAATTGCAGAATCCTGCAGCCAGACTGGCTGAATACTGAAACACTGCAAGGTGTGCTGACACATGTCCAGTGCCTGCAATACAAACATTGTGAGACACCGTATTGAGCATGGCACGCAATGTGGCGTCTGTTGCCACTTGCGCTGCCAATGGAATGGAATTTTTTCCTTGTAATGCCCTCCTCTGCGCCATTGCTCTAGCTTAGTCTCCGGCGTCTTCCTCTTGTCCCGAAATGAACTTATCTGTTCATCTTTTGTGTAACAGAAGCACTGGATCAGGAGAAGAATACAGCTGCTGTGTTCCATAGACTTCCTTTCCATTACCTTGAGATCTCAAGGATATTGTTTCTGCATGCCAAGGAAGCATTTGGCTCTAATCTACTGAAGGTGACCTCCTTGAAAATTGCACTGGCATAGGGCTATTTATCTTGTGCAGGACAATTGCAAATGATGATTTGTGTATGTGCAGGTCAAGGAGCTTGTAGGTGACATCTGCAAAGTCCGCTTGTCAAAGATCAATGCTGGTTTGCAAGTCTTGCAAGGGCCTATGACAGTGAAGCTGAACAATCTGTCAGCAGCAGAATGCAATGTCATCCGTCCATTTTTTCAAGGGGCGCTTGACAGATTCCATCTGCTCGCAGCGGTATGACTGCCGCCTCAAGGTTTCCAAGCTATTGTGCACTACGAACGTATATGCACTTCGCTCATCTTGTCCGTCAACTGTGTAGTGGATGTGTGCAGATGGAGACGGACAGATCATTTGGGAGCACAGGCAACGATGAGAATGAAGATATAAATGCACAACTCCCAAGGTAGCTTTCAAGAGCGATTCGGACTATGATAAGGTCAGCAATCAGACATCAGTCTGTCTCTGCGCTCGCCACGGTCGTCAAGGGACAGACATAGAGGAAGGGAAAGTTTGTCACTGAGAAAGAAGAAAAAGGGGCATTTGAGCCCTGGGCGGCAGCAACATGGGTCGACTGACACACCTGCTGCAGCTGAACGCATGGTAGTTGCAACACTGAACTATGGTGTTGTTGTCAAGCTGCCTCAACAACAGCAAGAGTCCCAGCGAAAAGTTTTTCAATCTACCTCATCACACAGAGGGATGCCCACGGCAAGGGATCGTAGTCACATGCTGGAGTCTATCATGCATGCCATGCAACCAGTGGATGAGCATATGAATAAGGATCAAGTTTGCTATATATGGCCTATCTCTGAGACGCAATCAGGCTTTTGAAATGTGACATACTGAAGCGTGTGTAAGGCAGTCATGTGATGATGGGACTTTATCGCGGAACAAATTGCTGCTCTGTTTCCATCACTCTGCAAAAATTTGCCAACTGCAACAAATGTGGACTTGGAATGCAGGGTGGCATCAGCATACATATTATCCAGAAAATTTGCAGAACATGCTTGCAAGCAGAGCAATGTAGAAGGTTGCTTTCCATTCTCTCAAAATGTTGCATCTACACAAGTGCAAATGCTCAAATTTACCTTGACAGGCATGAGTAATTTCACTTATTCTAAAGCTTCAAAACCTGTGCAGATGCAAACGATGCTCAACGTATCCTGATGGTACACAAGTATCTGGGTAGCACATAAGGGGTGCGACAGGCAGTGTCCTAGTTCTCTGCCGCAGGTTTATTTTTTTATTTTTAGGAGAACCCCTCTATTACAGGCATGAGGGTAGCGAACTTCCCAACACACACATAATTGGATATTTAGGGAAACCTGACCGAGTTTGGGGCACGCAAAACACTCCCGCAGGAGGATAGGGCGATACCCAAGGAACATCAAAGCAATGGGAAACGGCATGGTCACAATGGCAATCGTGTCCAGACAATCAAGGACAATCAATCATCGTCGATGGAATGTAGGAAGGTAACAATAGGGCCTAACGCGATGACTAAGTCGGGCAGTCAATAACGCCCACTGGTTTGCGGGAAGCTAATCTCTTCAAAGTCAGTGACAAAGCATGGCAAGCTCATACAACACACCAACCCAGCAGTGGGTTGGGATAGGCAGGAGGTACCATGTTCTCAGTCCTAGACACCCGCTCAATATGATCACCTGCTTTGCTGTGACCCCTGCCTCCAGCTGCAAGCCCTAGGCTTGCCCCGTGGGTCCTCCAACGTCACCTCAGCGGTGTTGCGTTGCCGGCGGGCTGGAGTGCGCCTCTGGGGATGAGGTTACCCTCTGGTGCTTGGGACATGTCCATCGCTAGGAGCCTTTCTGTTGCCTTTCTGTGGTATGCCTTCATGCTTGCGCTTCTCTTAAGTATCGCATTATCCTCCTGCGGGAGTGCTCTGCGTGCCCCAACTCTGACAGGTTTCCCCAAATATCCTATTGCATGCGTGCTGGGAAGCGTGCGACTGGCACCTGTGTAATAGCGGGGGCTTCCCCTTTTAAAAAAAAAAAAATGATCACACATGAGAGTCATGAATGCACAGGAACAATGAGGAATGCACCGGATGACACAATGTGAGGGGAAGGACACGTGATGGACACACTTGATGAAATGATTCTAATGGGGTTGGAGACAAGAAAACACAGGAATCTGCTACCAGGACCCTGGGGAGAATGGGCTTCATTGAATGGGTGGCAGCGTCAAAGCTCTCCAGCGCGCCGGTGAAGAGGTGCACAGGTTGAGGGGCGCACGACTGAGCCGCCCGACCGGGAGAACCCGGTACATGAGAGCCGGCGGAGCATGTCTGTGGGGGCGAGGCCACAAGAACTGGTGGGCGAGGCCAGTGCCCCAGAAGGGAAAACTGTGGAGTACCGTGCCGGAGAGCTGGAGCGTTGGCGCAAGCTTACAGAAGACCACCCTGCCCAGGGCTTTAGGCTATCAATAGTTTTCCAGTGATCCTCCGATGTTTCTGTCTCACCAGCAGCCCCAACAATCCCCGTGGCTAACCCGAACTGCGCCAGCATGCCCGCCCTACCTTCCAACCTTCATGTCATCCGTGGCCTTCTGCCTTAGTGTCTGTCCTCCTCACCATTCACAGTAGTTCATTGAAGGCTATCTGAAGGGTTTAGGGTTTCCAACCCCAGTATCCACCCTTGAACCTGAGCGGGTGTCTAGGACCTTGGACATGATGCCTCCTGCCTATCCCCGCCTCCAATGTGGTGGGTGTGTGTATCTGGTCGAGTTCTCGCCAGCCTACCTGTTTTTCGCCTCATTTGCGGCTTCATATCTCCCATATGCCACCGTTTGCTTGTGCCCCACCTTGCTGGCAGATTGAGGCATAGTTTAGGGTCACATTGCCAGCCCCGAGCGGCACCTAGTGGTAATGGGTCCGAACGCGATCCTGTTCCATCCCTGTCGGCCAACCGTATAAACGTGCCTTTCATGTCTGTTCCACCACTGGTTGCCCGCACATCCATAATTGCCTGCCAGTGATTGATGATTGCCTGCTTTGCTGTGACCCCTGCCTCCAGCTGCAAGCCCTAGGCTTGCCCCGTGGGTCCTCCAACGTCACCTCAGCGGTGTTGCGTTGCCGGCGGGCTGGAGTGCGCCTCTGGGGATGAGGTTACCCTCTGGTGCTTGGGACATGTCCATCGCTAGGAGCCTTTCTGTTGCCTTTCTGTGGTATGCCTTCATGCTTGCGCTTCTCTTAAGTATCGCATTATCCTCCTGCGGGAGTGCTCTGCGTGCCCCAACTCTGACAGGTTTCCCCAAATATCCTATTGCATGCGTGCTGGGAAGCGTGCGACTGGCACCTGTGTAATAGCGGGGGCTTCCCCTTTTAAAAAAAAAAAAAAAAAAGAAAGGAAACCCCAGGGGCCATGCCCGGCCGTGCTCTCTGGGACTCCCGACCGGTGGTACCGCGTGACTGGGGGCCCCTTTCCGCGGTGGCAGAGGATGGGGACGGAGACGGGGAGGCACTTCTCGAAAACAACATGCTTGTCATCCCCAGGGTCCTAACGTGATCCACAGGTACACATGGGTGAAGGCAAGCCGGTCTGAGCCGGGGTGGGGTGTGTGTCATCCGGAGTGCGTGCCTAGAACTCACTGAGGACGCCTACGGGTGCCAAGCCCCCGGATGTGCCAAAAAGGATCACTAAACGAGGCTGTTCAATCGGTGGAGGACTCGAGCGGGTGTCATGGCAAAAGGCCATCAACAAAGCATGGTGTCACAGGGTTTGCCTGGTTGAGGCCCAGGCAGGCCTGGTTCTTGAAGTTTGAAGAATCATGCGGGCAGCGGCACCGGGTGTTGTGCGCTGCAATGGATGACAAGCTGCGCATCGGGCGCCGCGCCCAGTGCGCAGAGGACGTCCCGATGGCACCAGCGCGCCGTGAACTCCTCGCGCGTCAGTTTCGGGTCGCGCCCGCGCAGCCAGTCGCTGGGCACGCCCGCTGTGTTCCTGACGTTGATGGTTGCAAGCCGCCAGTCGCCGAGGATGGCTTTCCTGCTGGAGGAGATGATCCGAGCTGCTACCGCGCCCGCTGATTGCGCTGCATCCGGCTGGTGCCGTGCGTGCTGGTAGGCTGCCCAGAGCTGGCAGATGGTGGCCAGCCGGAGGCGATGCCAGAGAGGCCCGAGCTGGGAGGCCGGCCTCCAGGTCCGCTGGTCGTCTGCAAGAAGGAGGTCTGTGCTGCGTGGCGGCGGGGGCTCTCCTGTGATGGCTGCCCAAGTGGCCGCAAACCAGTCCCATACGGACGCTGCCAGGGGGCAGGTCATGAGGACGTGGGTGAGCGTGGCATCCTGATCTGTGCAGTGAGGATGCGGGCAGCGGTGGCCTGCTGCATCTGCTCGATGGATGTGCCGCGAGAAGGCCCCGACGAAGAGCTTCCCGTGTAGAAGTCTCCAGATTGCATCACATCGATTTCACACGATTTCTCCACCGATACACCAGCATCTTCAAGTTTCTCACTTGCATTGTGTAGAGAATGTTCACAGCTTTCGATCGATACCCCACTTGCCTACTTTTGTGCGTATTTACTCATTTCGACCACGACACAGTTGCCATCCCGCGAGCTCACACGTCCGGATAGCCTCCAATGTAGCTTATTTTCAGCCACTATCATCATCGACAATATATATACATATTTTACGCGAATGTTACCCGTCTCCACTGGACCAGATGCGCACAGCCACCTTCCTCACTCTACACTAGCGACTAACACTTTTCCACTATCCCCATGGTTACTCGCTGCGGGACATATATTATGGGATTCGATGTTGTTCTCCTGAATTCTTGAAACAGTTGTGCCTGTACTTTATGCATTTCAGCCACCAAACCATTCCACATACTGACAACCAGTGGTAGCTAAACAGGGTTCAGGGGCAGGAGGGAAGTGTCACAAGGGAGGAAGAGTGCGGGGAGGAAATAGGGGCAGGGGAAGAGGTCACACGAGCCTCTTTTGTAGGCTTCCCGAGGGGTTTTCAAGGCCTTTAGTAGGGAGCTGCCACAGCTCTTGAACAAGGCCCCAAGACCTCCTCGGCGGACGGTGGACGCCCTAAAGAGCTAATCAGCAGGAGCAATCAGCACAGGGGAGCACAAGGTAGTAGAGAGGAGCACAGCAGCAGCAGCAGCAGTTGCCCAGCAACTTGGGTCCCCCACCTGGCCAGCCTGATCAGCACGATGCAGACTGTCAAGTCATGGCAGTTGGAGCCTCAGAGAGCCCTGGATGCCCATGCGTTGAGCACTCCCCGGCCAAGGCTTCTCCGGCCGCGGCCAGACCGGTGGGGGGACAGCGAGCCACTCCTACTGGCTGCCTTGGGCCAGCTTGAGCTGCAGGAGGAGGTTCCTTATGGCAGCCCGGAGCGCATGCAGCTGGAGCTAAAGGTCACCAGAGGAGTAATCGCTCACTTCGCGCCGCATGTCGGGGGAGTCAAGCAGCGAGGATCGCCCGGCGCAGCTGACAGCTGCGTGGAGCTCTGGTTTGACACGGTCCCGGCAGCAGCTGCGGCGCGGCATGCGGCAGCGGAGGACCAGCTTGTCCGGCTGCGTGCAGTGCCGGGCAGCGGAGACGTAGCGGTGCCGGTGCAACTCACTGCTGGGCGGTTCCACTGCCAGCACACCTGCATCATCATCCACGGGCTGCCGTACGAGTACTGCAGAAAGGGTCTCACTCAGACCCTTCTGGACTGTGCTGGCTGCCCCAGGGACACATACGTTGTTCGCGGCGAATTCCTCGGCGACCTGCCAGGACCGTTGGCAGTGGGCACCCATGGCGTCGGCAACGGGAATGCGTGCCTTGCATACATCCAGACGCCGGATGAGGACCGGCACTTGGGCCGCTTACCAAAGCGGTTCTTCATCGACGGTGACACCCGGATCAATATCACGCGGCCGGGGCAGCTGCGGCAGCCCAGCCAGCCATCCTCCTTCCAGTCTCAGCGCTCAGCTCCGGAGCCGTCGCGCCGCTCAGGGCCTCGACCGATCCGTCAGCGGCAGCGCGCTGCGCAGGCCCACACGCGCACCGCAGCCGCGGCGCAGCCGACACAGCCAGCACCCAGTGCCCAGTTGCAGCAGCTGGAGGCCCGCGTACAAGCCAGCCGCGCGCCCGGTGGCGACCGCTCTGGCCTGGGTGCGTCTGGCTCCATCAGTGTAGCGCGATTAGGCCCGCGTTTTCGCCCCGCTGGAGACACGCAGCCGCTTACTCCGATGGACTGCACCCCTCCGCGAAGTGCACAGGTCTTCCCTGCTGCTAGACAGGCACTGACAGACATGGAGGAAGACACGCCGCCGCCGCCACCGCCGCCGGTACCGATGGAGTGGGAGACACAGGCATACTCGGTGCCGCAGCGAGAGTTGCGACGCAGGATATCGCGCGTGCGCGATAAAGGTGCAGCCACCCCCATGGATTGGGATCTGCCTCACACCGAGGATCCACCCCAGACGGCTCACCGTCGCCCTCCGCACCTGGACCTCAGCGGCGTCCCGATTGAGCGTATCGAGGAGTGCCTGGAGTGGCTGGCAGGGCATACACACTTCTCCCCCGCAGACAGCGCGGCAGCGATTCGCCGGCTGCACAGCGATGCACCACTCGCGCTCGTGTCGGGAGGGGATGCACCAGCAGATAGGGAGCTGCGGCACCAGCTCCTCTGCGATGCTCTGCGTCGCATCCATGGAGCAGACAGCTTGCCGGACGACTCGTACGGCTTGCCGGCTCTGACACCGGAGGACCTAGCGCAGCCGGCAGAGGTCCCAGCAGCACCCATTGCACGTCAGCAGGGGAGACCCACCGTCCCGCCGGGCTTTGAGTCGCGAGCAGCCGCAGCGCGCGCAGCGCAGCGTGCGGCGCAGGTCGCACTAGCGGGGCTGCCGGCTCCGTGGCGCTCAGCGCGTACGCGGCATCAGCCTACAGAGTGGTGGCTACAGCAGCAGGGGCAACAGCAGGAGCGGCAGCGGGTAGAGCACAAGATTTCCAGGAGCATTCGCAGTGGGGGCCCGCCGGCACGGCGGCCCTCGCAGCCATGACTCGCTCCCGATCGCCCTCCCTGCGCCTTCTCAGCCTCAACGTCAACGGCCTCAGGGACAGAGACAAGAGGCGCTGCCTCTTCAACCTTCTGGAGCGCGACAGGTGGGACATCATCCTCCTTCAGGAGACCCACCACAGCTCTACAGAGGAGGGGACAGCATGGGCGCAGGAGGGGCCTGCCGGGCTTCGCTGCAATTGGAGCGGGCCCGCGTTTTGGTGCCACTTCACCTCCCAGTCACGCGGCGTAGCGGTCTTACTAAGACCCACAGCCTCCACAGCAGCCATCACGGTGCGTCACTGCAGCACCACCGGACGCACCCTACTAGTGGACTTCACTTATTGTGGCCAGCCCTACACGGTAGCTTCCGTGTACGCGCCTGCGGCCGCAGCGGAGCGACAGCAGTATTACACACAGGAGCTGCTGCCCAGCCTGCCAGCAGCACGTTGCCTTCTGGTGGGAGGGGACTTCAACTGTATTGCAGGCCAGCAGGACATGGCCGCCGGGCAGCCCGGTCAGCGGACGCATGGATATTGGACCGGCCTGCGGCTCGTGGAGACTGAGCATCAGCTCTACGATGTCTGGCGTGACCTCAACCCCAGCAGTCGTGCCTTCACCCACGTTGCCACCACAGGTCAGTCAGCTGCCCGGCTCGACCGCTGGCTGGTCTCGGAGACGCTGCGGGCGCGGGTCAGCCGGGAGCCGCGAGCGATCGGGCAGGTTCTTGGTTATCCAGGAGACCACCTGGGGGTCAGCCTGAGCCTTACAGCTCCAGCCAGCACACTGTATGGCTCTGCAGCCTGGAGGCTGCCCCTTCATCTTCTGGACGATCAGCCGTTCTGCGATCGCGTTACGGCAGCGATTCCGGAGTATCTTGCCGCACACCCGCTCGGAGAGGGCGTCACGCAGGGCACCAGGTGGGTGGAGTTGAAGAGGCAGGTCAAAGATATGGCCATGCAGCGTTCCTGGGCTCTCGCAGCGGAGCGCCGGGCCTCTCAGCGGGCTCTGGAGTCTGACAGCCGCGCAGCGCTCGCGGCGTTCACCCGGCGGCCCGCACCAGACACCCTTCTGGCATGGCAGGATGCCCACCACCTTCTGCAGGGCCTCAATGTGGAGGCAGCTAAGGGGGCAGCACTCCAGGCTGGGATTGTATGGCAGTTCTACGGTGAGCAGTCCACCTTCTGGTTCCACCACCTGGCCCGGGAGCGGCAGGGCCGCACAGAGTTGATGGCCCTCAGGACAGGTCCAGCCCCTGACAGCCCACGGGTTGTCCTGGATCACCCAGCCGGCAGGGATCGGGGCGGCGCGGTGCTGCGGGAGTACTACAGTGGCGACGAGGCGGCAGGCCTCTTCGCGGCGCAGCCGGTGTCGCTGGCAGCCCAGGATGAGCTGCTGCAGGCAGTGGACAAGCGTTTGTCCCCTCAGGCAGCTGCAGCGGCAGAAGGAGAGCGCGGTGATGGCAGCGTGTCGGTCGCAGAGCTGGAGACTGCCCTCCGGAGCCTGCCGCGCGGCAAGGCACCGGGCTTGGATGGCCTGCCATATGAGTTCTACCTGCGCTTCTGGCCTGTGGTAGGGCTGGAGCTGGCAGGGATGCTGCAGGAAGCTTTCGGCGGCGGCGGGGAAGCGGCGCTGCCGCCACCGCTGACGCAGGGGCGTATCACTCTCTTGTACAAGGGGAAGGGGGCAGACAGGGAGTCTCCAGCCAGCTACAGGCCCATCACGTTGCTCAACACCGACTACAAGCTCGCGGCGCGGGCGATCGCCAGCCGGATCGGGCCGCTGCTGAATCAGGTGGTGGATGCCACACAGACAGGCTTCCTGCCTAAGCGCTGGGCGGGGGACAACGTGCTGGCACACCTGGAGGAGATCAGCTACCTGGAGGCCACACACCAGCCAGGCGTGCAGGTCTTCCTGGACTTCGAGAAGGCCTTCGATCGCCTTGACAGGGCCTGGATTGAGCGGTGCATGGCTGCGGTGGGCTTCGGGCCCGGTGCGCAGCGGTGGGTGCACATCCTGCACTCCGGCACGACCGCGCGAGTGGCCTTCAACGGCTGGCACACCGATGCCTTCCCGGTGGCCTCCGGCGTCTTCCAGGGAAGCCCCCTCTCGCCGCTGCTGTTTGTGCTTGCCGCGCAGCCGATGGCCGCGCATGCCAGGATGCTTGCAGGCCAGCTAGCTTTCCAGCCCATCCGACTGCCTTCAGGGGAGCCAGCACCAGTCATGCACCAGCATGCGGACGACACCAGCGTGCACGCGCGGACTCCCCGGGATGCTCAGATCGTGCTGGGGGCCAGCGTGGGCCTCCACTGCGCAGCCACAGGAACCAGGCTGCAGCGCAGCAAGAGCCAGGCCCTAGGGCTTGGCAGCCTCAGCCATCTCGCCGGGCCCGATCCAGTCACGGGGGTCACCTTCGCGGCTTCGAGCGACGGCGTCAAGCACCTGGGCATTCCCTTGTCCACCCAGCCAGCTGCAGCTGCCACAGCCCTATACACAGCCATCATTGAGAAGGTGGAGGCCCGCATCGCCCGCTGGTCCGGCTTCAGACTCAGCCTGCTGGGCCGAGCGTACGTCGCAAAACAGGTGCTGGCCTCCATGGTCACCTACCATGCCACCTTCATACCGGTGCCACAAGACCTGCTACAGAGGCTCTGCAGAGCCATCCACACTTTCGTCGCGGCGAACCGGCCGGTGACCCCTGGCGCAGCGGCGGCGCTGTTCCCAAGCAAGGACGTCTGCTTCCGCGCGGCCGCACACGGCGGCATCGCGCTGGTGGACATCAAGGCCCAGATCCTGGCTCTCCAGGCCAAGGTGGTGGGCAGGCTGTTGGAGCCGGAACAGCTGGCCTGGAAGGCCTACTTCGACCACTGGCTGTACAGGAGCACTGCCTGGCTGGCAGCGCAGGAACCCGGCACGGTGTCAGCACGGCGGCAGCACATCTGGCAGCTGGGAAGATTCCTGCTCTTCTCCACCTTTGCAGCGAAGCATGTGGAGGCCCCGCAGCGCGTCCGGCAGTACCTGCATGCCTACCAGCAGCTGCGGCCCCATCACCTGCGGAAGCCGGAAGCGATCGGCTACGACGCAGTCATGGGTGAGCCACTGTTCTTCAACAGGCAGCTCACAGATGCAGTCAGGCAGCCCTTTGCCTGGGAGGACTGGGCCAGGCTTGGCCTGGTCAGGATCAGCCACCTGCGCGATGTCGTGCGCGGCCCGGAGCATCCGGTTCGGATGGTGCGAGAGCGCGTGCCCATCCTCCTGGCTGCCTTGCCAGCAGCCTGGAGAGCGCTCATTCAGGTGCAGCCACCGGCCGCTATGTGGTGCGCATTGCCGGACCCGTCGGATCGCCGAGTCCAGCACAGGAGCCCTTGTGCCAAGTGGACGGAGGCGTTGCAGCCATGCACGCCTTCCTTCCTCCGGCCGCGCAGCCTGCATTGGTTCAGCACTGGGACATCACCAGGCCCTGGCATCCACGCAGCGGCACACGTCAGCAGCGCCAGCACGCGGAGCAGCTGCACCCAGAGCAGCACCTGCAGGTGCACCTGCAGGTGGAGCAGCAGCCAGGGGAGCAGTTGGAGTGGGAGCAGCAGCTGCCGGAGCCACCGCCACCACCGCCGCCCACACTATACTTCTTTGGCCTCTGGGGATCCCAGGTACAGGACCCTCAGGCTTGGGGGCTCGGCACGCGGCCGGCACATGAGTTTGTGGTGAGGGAGGCCACCGCGCGGCGACAGGTGCTTCACAGGATCAGCAAGGGGGAGGCCAGCCCGGCGGGCCCGCTGCGACCAGCCATCTGGGCTGATACCACAGATGATCAGCGCAGCGGCCTTCGGGCGCTCGAGGCGCGATGGGAGGCCAGGGCTGCAGCTGCTGGTACCGCGTCGCAGGTCTTAGGCAAGAGGCCTCGAGGGCAGCCTGATCCCTCCTCCTGGGCGATCTGGATGGCTGCGCCGCAGCCACGTCCGGTTCCGCTGCGGGACCGCGGCGGGCCTGCGGGCGCGCCAGCGGGCCCTTCACCAGTGCCACAGGGAGCAGATGTCACTGTTGATCCTGCTGCTGCTGTCACAGCAGACCCATCAGCACCTTGGGCTCATGTGTGGCAAGTGGTGCACGCTTCCCATCTGGACCGGCGGCAGCGCGTGACAGCGTGGAGGCTGCTGCATGGCCAGCTCTTCGTCGGCGGCTTCTCGCGTCACGTCCACCGCGCCGATCCCGCCGGTCACGTTTGCCCGCATCCGAGCTGTGCAGGTCAGCTGGCCACACTCACCCATGTCTTCATCATCTGCCCTCTCGCCGCCGGGGTGTGGGACTGGTTCGCAGCGACATGGGCCGCGGTGACCGGAGACGACGCGCCACCGCGCAGCGCCGACCTTCTTCTCGCCGATGACACCAGGATCTGGGGACCGCCGCGGCAGCTCAGGCAGCTCTGGGATCGCCTGCGGCTCGCTACAATCTGTCAGCTGTGGGCAGCATATCAGCGCGGCCGCCACCAGCCAGATGCGGCGGCGATCACCCCCGGAGCGGTTGCGGCTCGCATCCTGTCTTCCTGCAAGAAGGCCCTGCTTGCCGATTGGCGGCTCGCGACCGTCAGCGTCCGGCAGACAGCAGGTGTGCTCAGCGACTGGCTTCGCGGACGCGACCCGATGATCACCAGGGAGCAGTTCGCGGCGCGATGGTGCCACCGCGCGGTCCTCTGCGCGCTGGAGGAGCTGCCGGGCGCGCAACCTGTCATCCACTGGAGTGCCCAGCATCCCGTGCCGCTTCCAGCGTGACGCTTCCGATCCACCATTCACTGTACCCAGCCGGCCACGGCTCTAACTTGGCTATCTGTATGACCATGCTCTCATTTGGCCTTCTGCCATGACACCCGCTCGTGTCGATTCTTGTGTTGAACTCACACCCTCTCTTAGGAGGGCCTTTGCGATAGGTGCTCTGGGCACCTGGGCGCTAAGAGCCTTCGTCATACCATAGTCAGGCACGGATGACTCACCTTTCACCAGTCCCGATCCCACCCCGGCAAAGCCCGGCCTGTCGTTCCTTGTCTGAGACCCCTTTTTGCCTTAGAGCCCTGGGACCACAGATTGCCTACCAGACGCTTTGCGCCTCTCCTACCTCTAACCTTTGCCAGCGCGGAATGGGGCTCCGAGTCACGTGCTTCCACTGGTCGAGGGACCTGTCGAGCTCGGCCCAACACGGCCCCGGGGGTGCCTCCTTCACCCCTGGGGCACTGGCCTCGCCATCCAGTGCCGGTGGCCTCGCCCACCACCGGACGTGTTTGCGCGGCTCACCCCTTGGGTATCCCTCGGCCAGACGGATCCATCGTGCGCCCCGCTACCTGTGGAGTACCGTGCCGGAGAGCCAGAGCGTTGGCGCGAGCTTACAGAAGACCACCCTGCCCAGGGCTTTAGGCTATCAATAGTTTTCCAATGATCCTCCGATGTTTCTGTCTCACCAGCAGCCCCAACAATCCCCTTGGCCTGTCATCCGTGGCCTTTTGCCTTAGTGTCTGTCCTCCTCACCATTCACAGTAGTTCATTGAAGGCTATCTGAAGGGTTTAGGGTTTCCAACCCCAGTATCCACCCTTGAACCTGAGCGGGTGTCTAGGACCTTGGACATGATGCCTCCTGCCTATCCCCGCCTCCGATGTGGTGGGTGTGTGTATCTGGTCGAGTTCTCGCCAGCCTACCTGTTTTTCGCCTCATTTCCGGCTTCAAATCTCCCATATGCCACCATTTGCTTGTGCCCCACCTTGCTGGCAGATTGAGGCATAGTTTAGGGTCACATTGCCAGCCCCGAGCGGCCCTAGTGGTAATGGGTCCGAACGCGATCCTGTTCTATCCCTGTCGGCCGACCGTATAAACGTGCCTTTCATGTCTGTTCCACCACTGGTTGCCCGCACATCCATAATTGCCTGCCAGTGATTGATGATTGCCTGCTTTGCTGTGACCCCTGCCTCCAGCTGCAAGCCCTAGGCTTGCCCCGTGGGTCCTCCAACGTCACCTCAGCGGTGTTGCTAAAAAAAAAAATGCCTCAATCTGCCAGCAAGGTGGGGCACAAGCAAACGGTGGCATATGGGAGATATGAAGCCGCAAATGAGGCGAAAAACAGGTAGGCTGGTGAGAACTCGACCAGATACACACACCCACCACATTGGAGGCGGGGATAGGCAGGAGGCATCATGTCCAAGGTCCTAGACACCCGCTCAGGTTCAAGGGTGGATACTGGGGTTGGAAACCCTAAACCCTTCAGATAGCCTTCAATGAACTACTGTGAATGGTGAGGAGGACAGACACTAAGGCAGAAGGCCACGGATGACAGGCCAAGGGGATTGTTGGGGCTGCCGGTGAGACAGAAACATCGGAGGATCACTGGAAAACTATTGATAGCCTAAAGCCCTGGGCAGGGTGGTCTTCTGTAAGCTTGCGCCAACGCTCTGGCTCTCCGGCACGGTACTCCACAGGTAGCGGGGCGCACGATGGATCCGTCTGGCCGAGGGATACCCAAGGGGTGAGCCGCGCAAACACGTCCGGTGGTGGGCGAGGCCACCGGCACTGGGTGGCGAGGCCAGTGCCCCAGGGGTGAAGGAGGCACCCCCGGGGCCGTGTTGGGCCGAGCTCGACAGGTCCCTCGACCAGTGGAAGCACGTGACTCGGAGCCCCATTCCGCGCTGGCAAAGGTTAGAGGTAGGAGAGGCGCAAAGCTCCTAAACCCTAAACCCTAAACCCTAGGGTCACTTTGCCAGCCCCGAGCGGCCCCTAGTGGTAATGGGTCCGAACGCGATCCTGTTCTATCCCTGTCGGCCAACCGTATCAACGTGCCTTTCATGTCTGTTCCACCACTGGTTGCCCGCACATCCATAATTGCCTGCCAGTGATTGATGATTGCCTTCTTTGCTGTGACCCCTGCCTCCAGCTGCAAGCCCTAGGCTTGCCCCGTGGGTCCTCCAACGTCACCTCAGCGGTGTTGCGTTGCCGGCGGGCTGGAGCGCGCCTCTGGGGATGAGGTTGCCCTCTGGTGCTTGGGACATGTCCATCGCTAGGAGCCTTTCTGTTGCCTTTCTGTGGTATGCCTTCATGCTTGCGCTTTTCTTAGGTATCGCATTATCCTCCTGCGGGAGTGCTCTGCGTGCCCCAACTCTGACAGGTTTCCCCAAATATCCTATTGCATGCGTGCTGGGAAGCGTGCGATTGGCACCTATGTAATAGCGGGGGCTCCCCCTTTAAAAAAAAAAAAAAAAAAAAAAAAAAACTCCTTCACGTCACAACCGACTCTGGGCCACCAGTACAGACGCGAGACAGCTCTGCATGTCTTAGATATATTCCTATCTGGCCACTGTACGGTGCATCATGCATCTCTCTGAGAAGCTATGCACGCAGATCATCTGCATCTGGGACAACCACATGATTGCCCTTGAACCAGAGGTCATCTCTATGCTGCAACTTCTCTACATTTGCAGGCACCGTGAACCAAGGATCCTTACTGTACCCGTCAATGAGCAGTCTGCTTCAGGAGGACTCAACAGATTCGACTGAGGGCGCGACAGGCTCATCAATTTCCATTGGTTCTGGATCAGGCTCGGGCACGACCCTCACAGGCGCTTCAGCCGTTTCGGCACTCTGCCGAGAGGCTCGCGACCTAGTCACTACGTTCAGCTTTGCGCGCATCGCTGCGAAACTCGGATCACGACTCAGCGGATCCGCAACGTTAGTGCGGCCTGGCCTATACTGCCATGTGAAATGGAACCTGGACAGGAACTCCATCCACCGCATGCATGTGTTCTGAAAAGCGTGCGACCAGCACGCGCTTCACTCACATTGCCACCTCAGGCCAATTACCAGCGCGGATGGGTCGCTGGCTGATATCGAAGCCGGATCAGCACCCGGCACCCCGCGGGTGGTGCTGGACCACCCAGCAGGGCGAGACCACGGCGGCGATGTCCTGCGGGCCCACTACAGTAACGGTCGGTTGCAGGCCTCTTCGCGGCGCAGCCGGTCTCGCAGGAGGCCCAGGATGAGCTAGATGAGCTGCTGAGGCACTGGACATCCGCGCGGCAAGGCGCCTAGGCTGGATGGCATCCCGTTCGAGTTCTAGCTTCGATTCTGGTCCGAGCTGGGGCAGGAGCTCACAAACATGCTGCAGCAGCTTTTCAGCAGTGGCGTCGGTCCAGCGCTACCGCCATCGCTGCTACAGGGCCGCATCACTCTCATGTACAAAGGGAAGGGAGTTGACAAGGAGTCCCCAGCCAGCTACATGCCCATCACGCTGGTGAACGCCGACAACAAAGTCACCAGAGCCTTGATGGCTCACTTCGGACCGGTGCAGATCACCGGCGTCAACCCCGTGGGGTTGCCCGGCGCAGCAAACAGCCGGCTGGAGCTCTGGTTCAACACGGTCCCCGAGGCGGCTATGGCGCGGCATGCAGCAGCTGAGGATCAGCTGGTCAGGCTGCGAGCCTTGCCCGATGGGGGGGATGTCACGGTGCCGGTACAGCTGACGGCGGGCCGCTTCCACTGCCGGCACTCCTGCATCATCATGTCCGGGCTGCCGTACGAGTACTGCACAGAGGGCCTCACGCAGACTCTCCTCGAGTGCGCCGGCTGCCCTAGCGACACGTACGTCGTTCGCGGCAAACTCCTGGGCGATCTGCCCGGACACCTCACCTGCGGCGGCCCTCTGGTGGGCAGTGGCAAGGCCTGCCTGGCCTACATCCAGACGCACGACGATGATAGGCACCTCGCCCGCTTGCCAAAGCGGTTCTTCATCGACGGCGACACCCGGATCAACATCACTCGGCCGGGGGCGGATGCGGATCCCCAGGCTCAGCAGCAGCCACAGCAGACCCATCAGCACCTTGGGCTCATGTGTGGCAAGTGGTGCACGCTTCCCATCTGGACCGGCGGCAGCGCGTGACAGCGTGGAGGCTGCTGCATGGCCAGCTCTTCGTCGGCGGCTTCGCGCGTCACGTCCACCGCGCCGATCCCGCCGGTCACGTTTGCCCGCATCCGAGCTGTGCAGGTCAGCTGGCCACACTCACCCATGTCTTCATCATCTGCCCTCTCGCCGCCGGGGTGTGGGACTGGTTCGCAGCGACATGGGCCGCGGTGACCGGAGACGACGCGCCACCGCGCAGCGCCGACCTTTTTTTTTTTTTTTTTTTTTAAAAGGGGAAGCCCCCGCTATTACACAGGTGCCAGTCGCACGCTTCCCAGCACGCATGCAATAGGATATTTGGGGAAACCTGTCAGAGTTGGGGCACGCAGAGCACTCCCGCAGGAGGATAATGCGATACTGAAGAGAAGCGCAAGCATGAAGGCATACCACAGAAAGGCAACAGAAAGGCTCCTTGCGATGGACATGTCCCAAGCACCAGAGGGTAACCTCATCCCCAGAGGCGCACTCCAGCCCGCCGGCAACGCAACACCGCTGAGGTGACGTTGGAGGACCCACGGGGCAAGCCTAGGGCTTGCAGCTGGAGGCAGGGGTCACAGCAAAGCAGGCAATCATCAATCACTGGCAGGCAATTATGGATGTGCGGGCAACCAGTGGTGGAACAGACATGAAAGGCACGTTTATACGGTTGGCCGACAGGGATGGAACAGGATCGCGTTCGGACCCATTACCACTAGGTGCCGCTCGGGGCTGGCAATGTGACCCTAAACTATGCCTCAATCTGCCAGCAAGGTGGGGCACAAGCAAACGGTGGCATATGGGAGATATGAAGCCGCAAATGAGGCGAAAAACAGGTAGGCTGGTGAGAACTCGACCAGATACACACACCCACCACATTGGAGGCGGGGATAGGCAGGAGGCATCATGTCCAAGGTCCTAGACACCCGCTCAGGTTCAAGGGTGGATACTGGGGTTGGAAACCCTAAACCCTTCAGATAGCCTTCAATGAACTACTGTGAATGGTGAGGAGGACAGACACTAAGGCAGAAGGCCACGGATGACAGGCCAAGGGGATTGTTGGGGCTGCTGGTGAGACAGAAACATCGGAGGATCACTGGAAAACTATTGATAGCCTAAAGCCCTGGGCAGGGTGGTCTTCTGTAAGCTTGCGCCAACGCTCTGGCTCTCCGGCACGGTACTCCACAGGTAGCGGGGCGCACGATGGATCCGTCTGGCCGAGGGATACCCAAGGGGTGAGCCGCGCAAACACGTCCGGTGGTGGGCGAGGCCACCGGCACTGGGTGGCGAGGCCAGTGCCCCAGGGGTGAAGGAGGCACCCCCGGGGCCGTGTTGGGCCGAGCTCGACAGGTCCCTCGACCTTCTTCTCGCCGATGACACCAGGATCTGGGGACCGCCGCGGCAGCTCAGGCAGCTCTGGGATCGCCTGCGGCTCGCTACGATCTGTCAGCTGTGGGCAGCATATCAGCGCGGCCGCCACCAGCCAGATGCGGCGGCGATCACCCCCGGAGCGGTTGCGGCTCGCATCCTGTCTTCCTGCAAGAAGGCCCTGCTTGCCGATTGGCGGCTCGCGACCGTCAACGTCCGGCAGACAGCAGGTGTGCTCAGCGACTGGCTTCGCGGACGCGACCCGATGATCACCAGGGAGCAGTTCGCGGCGCGATGGTGCCACCGCGCGGTCCTCTGCGCGCTTGAGGAGCTGCCGGGCGCGCAACCTGTCATCCACTGGAGTGCCCAGCATCCCGTGCCGCTTCCAGCGTGACGATTCCGATCCACCATTCACTGTACCCAGCCGGCCAAGGCTCTAACTTGGCTATCTGTATGACCATGCTCTCATTTGGCCTTCTGCCATGACACCCGCTCGTGTCGATTCTTGTGTTGAACTCACACCCTCTCTTAGGGGGGCCTTTGCGATAGGTGCTCTGGGCACCTGGGCGCTAAGAGCCTTCGTCATACCATAGTCAGGCACGGATGACTCACCTTTCACCAGTCCCGATTCCCACCCCGGCAAAGCCCGGCCTGTCGTTCCTTGTCTGAGACCCCTTTTTGCCTTAGAGCCCTGGGACCACAGATTGCCTACCAGACGCTTTGCGCCTCTCCTACCTCTAACCTTTGCCAGCGCGGAATGGGGCTCTGAGTCACGTGCTTCCACTGGTCGAGGGACCTGTCGAGCTCGGCCCAACACGGCCCCGGGGGTGCCTCCTTCACCCCTGGGGCACTGGCCTCGCCACCCAGTGCCGGTGGCCTCGCCCACCACCGGACGTGTTTGCGCGGCTCACCCCTTGGGTATCCCTCGGCCAGACGGATCCATCGTGCGCCCCGCTACCTGTGGAGTACCGTGCCGGAGAGCCGGAGCGTTGGCGCGAGCTTACAGAAGACCACCCTGCCCAGGGCTTTAGGCTATCAATAGTTTTCCAATGATCCTCCGATGTTTCTGTCTCACCAGCAGCCCCAACAATCCCCTTGGCCTGTCATCCGTGGCCTTTTGCCTTAGTGTCTGTCCTCCTCACCATTCACAGTAGTTCATTGAAGGCTATCTGAAGGGTTTAGGGTTTCCAAGCCCAGCATCCACCTTTGAACCTGAGCGGGTGTCTAGGACCTTGGACATGATGCCTCCTGCCTATCCCCGCCTCCGATGTGGTTGGGTGTGTGTATCTGGTCGAGTTCTCGCCAGCCTACCTGTTTTTCGCCTCATTTCCGGCTTCAAATCTCCCATATGCCACCGTTTGCTTGTGCCCCACCTTGCTGGCAGATTGAGGCATAGTTTAGGGTCCCCTTGCTAGCCCCGAGCGGCCCCTAGTGGTAATGGGTCCGAACGCGATCCTGTTCTATCCCTGTCGGCCGACCGTGTTAACGTGCCTTTCATGTCTGTTCCACCACTGGTTGCCCGCACATCCATAATTGCCTGCCAGTGATTGATGATTGCCTGCTTTGCTGTGACCCCTGCCTCCAGCTGCAAGAGCCCTAGACCTGCCCCGTGGGTCCTCCAACGTCACCTCAGCGGTGTTGCGTTGCCAGCGGGCTGGAGTGCGCCTCTGGGGATGAGGTTACCCTCTGGTGCTTGGGACATGTCCATCGCTAGGAGCCTTTCTGTTGCCTTTCTGTGGTATGCCTTCATGCTTGCGCTTCTCTTAGGTATCGCATTATCCTCCTGCGGGAGTGCTCTGCGTGCCCCAACTCTGACAGGTTTCCCCAAATATCCTATTGCATGCGTGCTGGGAAGCGTGCGATTGGCACCCATGTAATAGCGGGGGCTCCCCCTTTAAAAAAAAAAAAAAAAATCTGCCCTCTCGCCGCCGGGGTGTGGGACTGGTTCGCAGCGACATGGGCCGCGGTGACCGGAGACGACGCGCCACCGCGCAGCGCCGACCTTCTTCTCGCCGATGACACCAGGATCTGGGGACCGCCGCGGCAGCTCAGGCAGCTCTGGGATCGCCTGCGGCTCGCTACAATCTGTCAGCTGTGGGCAGCATATCAGCGCGGCCGCCACCAGCCAGATGCGGCGGCGATCACCCCCGGAGCGGTTGCGGCTCGCATCCTGTCTTCCTGCAAGAAGGCCCTGCTTGCCGATTGGCGGCTCGCGACCGTCAGCGTCCGGCAGACAGCAGGTGTGCTCAGCGACTGGCTTCGCGGACGCGACCCGATGATCACCAGGGAGCAGTTCGCGGCGCGATGGTGCCACCGCGCGGTCCTCTGCGCGCTGGAGGAGCTGCCGGGCGCGCAACCTGTCATCCACTGGAGTGCCCAGCATCCCGTGCCGCTTCCAGCGTGACGCTTCCGATCCACCATTCACTGTACCCAGCCGGCCACGGCTCTAACTTGGCTATCTGTATGACCATGCTCTCATTTGGCCTTCTGCCATGACACCCGCTCGTGTCGATTCTTGTGTTGAACTCACACCCTCTCTTAGGGGGGCCTTTGCGATAGGTGCTCTGGGCACCTGGGCGCTAAGAGCCTTCGTCATACCATAGTCAGGCACGGATGACTCACCTTTCACCAGTCCCGATCCCACCCCGGCAAAGCCCGGCCTGTCGTTCCTTGTCTGAGACCCCTTTTTGCCTTAGAGCCCTGGGACCACAGATTGCCTACCAGACGCTTTGCGCCTCTCCTACTTTTAACCTTTGCCAGCGCGGAATGGGGCTCCGAGTCACGTGCTTCCACTGGTCGAGGGACCTGTCGAGCTCGGCCCAACACGGCCCCGGGGGTGCCTCCTTCACCCCTGGGGCACTGGCCTCGCCATCCAGTGCCGGTGGCCTTGCCCACCACCGGACGTGTTTGCGCGGCTCACCCCTTGGGTATCCCTCGGCCAGACGGATCCATCGTGCGCCCCGCTACCTGTGGAGTACCGTGCCGGAGAGCTGGAGCGTTGGCGCGAGCTTACAGAAGACCACCCTGCCCAGGGCTTTAGGCTATCAATAGTTTTCCAGTGATCCTCCGATGTTTCTGTCTCACCAGCAGCCCCAACAATCCCCGTGGCTAACCCGAACTGCGCCAGCATGCCCGCCCTACCTTCCAACCTTCATGTCATCCGTGGCCTTCTGCCTTAGTGTCTGTCCTCCTCACCATTCACAGTAGTTCATTGAAGGCTATCTGAAGGGTTTAGGGTTTCCAACCCCAGTATCCACCCTTGAACCTGAGCGGGTGTCTAGGACCTTGGACATGATGCCTCCTGCCTATCCCCGCCTCCAATGTGGTGGGTGTGTGTATCTGGTCGAGTTCTCGCCAGCCTACCTGTTTTTCGCCTCATTTGCGGCTTCATATCTCCCATATGCCACCGTTTGCTTGTGCCCCACCTTGCTGGCAGATTGAGGCATAGTTTAGGGTCACATTGCCAGCCCCGAGCGGCACCTAGTGGTAATGGGTCCGAACGCGATCCTGTTCCATCCCTGTCGGCCAACCGTATAAACGTGCCTTTCATGTCTGTTCCACCACTGGTTGCCCGCACATCCATAATTGCCTATATTTAGGGTGTAGGGTTTTAGGGTTTAGGGTTTAGGGTTTGGGTTTAGGGTTTAGGGTTTAGGGCTTAGGGCTTAGGGCCTAGGGTTTAGGGTTTAGGGTTTAGGGTTTAGGGTTTAGGGTTTAGGGTTTAGGGTTTAGGGTTTAGGGTTTAGGGTTTAGGGTTTAGGGTTTAGGGTTTAGGGTTTAGGGTTTAGGGTTTAGGGTTTAGGGTTTAGGGTTTAGGGTTTAGGGTTTAGGGTTTAGGGTTTAGGGTTTAGGGTTTAGGGTTTAGGGTTTAGGGTTTAGGGTTTAGGGTTTAGGGTTTAGGGTTTAGGGTTTAGGGTTTAGGGTTTAGGGTTTAGGGTTTAGGGTTTAGGGTTTAGG